>NW_028321907.1:41510859-42222949 GCF_036245765.1 Copidosoma floridanum | reverse complement strand
GAGAAATGTGTGAATTTTTTAAAATCATTGTCATTATTTAAAAACACCACGAAAAGGGTTTTTGAGTAATTTTTTAGTTTCGGATACTTTTCTGGAAGATCTGATATAGTCGAAGCTACAGAATATACCATTTTACGCGAGAATTCTTTAACCATGTTGACCACCGAATGTATATCTGCGAATTTAAGAGAAAAATTTTTGATATTAACTATTTATAACTTTTTATAAACGCTTTACTTTTACTCACCTTCGTTGCTCCTATAAATAATTCCTATACTGGTGGTCGCATAAAACTTTTGTACATCCAAAATAACAGAAACTTGACTTTCCATGTTTTTCGCTGAATCACATGGCATGAATAAAACAACGGCGAAAATTACAACGAGGCTGGTTAGCTTCAGCATTTTTGGCTACAAATAGATAAGAAAAAAATATATGCGTGTACTCACAGAATTACATTAATTATTGTATGAACGTTCTTTATACAAGTTATTGAAAGCAAGACTATTTTACGTGAGTCCAATCACTAACACATAATAAAACAAACATTAAATTTAATTTAACAACAACATTTATGAAACATTACTTTTTTTATATCACCGTCTGAAATTAATAAGGCATAAAAATTGTGAAAAACGCATTTCTATGTTCTTGTTTTCAACTTATGTTACGCTATAGTTTTTTTGATTTAGTAAAAATTTGTTATTAACCCTAAATTAATTAATAAATTTACTCTATATTTTTAAAAATAGTATAGATAATGTGCTTAAACATTGAACACTGGAAAATCTGAAAATATTTTTTTTTATCTCAATAGAAATAAAAAATCAAAATTCGGAAACATGTATATTTTAATTAAAAAATCTTGAGGAGGCTGGAATATGCTTGTATTAAATAATTGTGTGGAACATAATTTTTTTTTTCGATTTTATACATACACACTTACATTAATATCAAATTCTAGGAATTTTTTTTTACCCTTTTTACCATATTTTAGACATAATTAATAAAAATGTTATTTAAAAAAACTAGAAAACTATAAAAAATATTAAAAAATTTTCTCTTTCTTTGTTCCTCAATGTCGATAAGTGTAGTTGTCGCAGTTATATGCATCTGAATTAGTCAGAATCCTGATTATACAAATTTCACTAAATTTTTCTACTTTTTAACTTATTTAAATATTATTTTTTTATGCTTACCGTTTCTTTGCATAATAAAAATATCTGTTCATTACGTTATTCAAATCTTTAATATTATTTTAGCTTGTTATTTCACTCCAATAGGTAATGGATAATTAGTTGAGGAAAAAAGTAAGGCGCACCAAACAAATTTAGATATTTCAAAAGCATTGAAGGTTGAGACAAAAATCAAATATTGGTAAAGTTACATTTTTAAATTTTTTAAACAGTCAATTTCTGTATGCTATTTTCCAAAGTAAATTGTATCATAGTTTAGATTCTTATTCAACGGTGAATTAATGATGAAATTAATAGAAAAATAAAAATAAACTGTTTTGGAATTTATTATTGAGGATGCAAGAAAATGTGAAAGAACTTTTCAACGTCTGCGTAACTATCGGCAACATTTTCTTAGTTTTATATAAAATTTCTAAATAAAAAAAAAAGAACTTGGTTGTGCTTCTTAAGTTTAGTTAACGCTGTTTTTGAAAAACGAAAGAAATTATGTAAAAGTAATGTATACTATAAATTTCGACTTGCATATTTGCGAAACCGTCTTTATTATCCTCACAAATAACAAAATTAAAGCTTTTCTTGGCCAACACTGCATTTTATCAATAAGAATTTATATGTTAAATAATAAGCCAAGAAATGACAATACTTAATGGTAAAAATTATTTTCTAGTTAATTAACTTCAACGAAAGCTTTCAGTGATATAGCGTGCATTAATCAGCTTATTTTGTTTAAAAAAAGGATATTACTTAAAAGAAAAAAGAAAAAATTTCAATGAGAGCGAGACAAATCAATTTCTGCAAGAGAGAGGACTTAGGCATGCACTTACTTGTTAACTTGATTCTCGTGACGCAAACAATAACTTCCGGAAACTCCTTAGATGAAGCTGGGCACGGCTGAAATGGACGATCTTTGGATGCTGGAAGTTTTGGTTCTCGAGATTCACAGGACACTTTTCACAAACGAATATCGATTTGAGCACTGAACTTCTTTGACAAACTGTATCGGAAACGTAGAACACAGTGATCACTTTGGGTTGACGTGTTGTCTAGCTGACGCACTGCGAGACAGTGATGTGGTAGGGCTGTGCCTCGAAGGGATTGGAATCCCCTTTTCCACCACCAAAATTTCCTGGCCATGAATTGGGAAAAAAGTCACGCCCATCGATATTTAGTTAACCCCTTCCTAACTTCCCCTCTTTTTATTTGTATTTCCTGTAACAAACAAAACAGTAGCCAATCCACGTAGGACAGCTGGGAAAGAAACCAATACATGACAAAATTTCAAAGCAATGCACCATATAGTCTTTGAGCTACTTTTTATTGGAGATATACTGTATGAAACAAGTAACTCTTCAGCAACGTATATTATCATTTTTTTAAACACTAAACTATTCAAATGTTTGAGTAACGCAAAAAATTAGGCAGCAACTGAAGTTATTTATCAAATAACTTACTCATTTATTCTTAGCAGTTGAGTGGTTGTATGTTAATTAGTTCATGTATCTGGTTTTAAACAATTTTTATGTATGTTTATCGTATCAACGTATTAACAATCGTAAATACTTTTTAAAGCTAATACTAACTATCTTGAGTTTACTAAATAATACAAACCATATAATTTAGTAGTTGTTCTGACCAATTTATGTGTAATTAGTGATCGATATTGTATTGTTACTTGATATTCCATTAGTTTTTTGTTAAAGTAATGAAGTCAATTTTAAAACTGTACATCATATATTTTCAAACTCTATACCACAGATTCAACTATTGAGGTAGAATTTTTGCATTTGCAAAACTTTGTTTTAGTATGATTTCCGTGTTTTTTATGCTACTTAAAAATTTGGTTCTCATTTATTGTGCCATGTACTTATATTTTAATGAGTTTTATGTTACATTATACGGATTATGGGTTTGTTAATTATTAATTTTTTTTTTTTATATTATCGTAGAATTAGTAAAATTTGTCTGTTAATCTGATTAATAAATCTGAAAATATTCTTTGTAATTAAATTTGAGGGTGCCTAAATCTTTATTATGGTTATTAAAATTTGCGTTATTTAAAAGACTAGGTAACTTGTACCACGTGAAAAAACAGCTAAGAATTACAACTTTTCTTGTTCTATGTTTTCTTCATCACCAGTTGTAAATCTGCTGAGTAATAATGTATATTGAGTTAGCTGTCGTCAGATATAAGAACTATTTTTTTATGATCTTTTTAATCAAGTAAGCTTTTCTGCATTTCAGTCAATTGATATATCATTGTGTTATATAATTATCATCTATAAAGAAAATACATCTTACATTGTAGCAGTAAGAGTGAAAAATTTTTTTGTTTAATGATAAAATTGAAAATAATGGAGGAAAAACAATTCACACATAGATATCAGCAGCAACTCTTATTTACGAAATTTTCTTGCACTCACACGGATGCATATCATCAACTGTTATATTTCTTTCTGATCCTTGAATACGTAATATTTTGCTAAGATTTTACAATCTGCTACTTTTTAAAAGTATCGAGAAAAAAATTTTTTTTAAGAATTTCGATTCATAAAAAAGGATTTTTTAAACGTTATAATCAGTAATAACTCCAAACTTTAAGACTTTACGAAAATTTAAATTTCACTACATTTCTTTATGAGTTTTATCATTAATGAGTATATGACGTTTGGGAAAAAGATTGTGCTTGTATACTACCAGGTGTAGATGACAATTATAGGTACGGATGTTACAAGGAAACTAATAATCATGAATACATTTTTGCTTGTGAGTATCCGCGGTTTTTTGTCAATATTTTCAAGTGAGACATTCATTTTTATTTCAATTGTTTGTTGTCTTAGATCTAAGATATCTTATTTTACATATTGGTTTATGTTTATGTAAAAGTGATGTTACGGTGAAAAGAAAGTTTCATATATCAATTGATTCGTAGGAGTTTTTCAAATTTGACTATGCTATCGAAAAATTTTCGTATTTCGTTTTATATTCATTACAATTTGTTCAACGTTCATAAAATAAAAAAAATAAGTCTGAGCCTTAGCAAGATCACCCTAAGTAACATCCATTTATACAGTAATTGATACAATATTAGGGCTATATACACATATATGTACAAAGTCCTTATCCCAAAGCACCTACATTTTTGTCCTGCGCCTAAGGTCATATGTCATTATAACAGCCTATACACTTTTAGAAACGTTTTTCTAAGCTTTCCCCTTCCGACGTCTAAAATTTTCTATAGCACTATCCGGCATAAATCAAAGAAGCGAGACTATATATTATAGAGTCGAGCCCAGAAAGTGGGACAGTACCAATGCGTACTATGTGCATGACAATTGAATTTTACCATCTGCTACTGTGCTGCTCTGCTTATAATATATTTATAATTGTTCCTATATGTCCCGCGCTTGTTTTTGTTTTACGTTTATTTTTCCTATGATCTGTTTTTAGAATCAAGCACTGACGCTTTTGTAAGTACATCATGTTATTGATCGAATTCTCTCTTTTGGGCGTTTGAATAAGAATACAAGCCATTTATTTGTTGGTGTGGAGGATGTTTTATGTTTCGAGCCTATGTGGTAGTTTTGTGAGCACGTGACTACTTCTCTGGCAAGAAAAAACCAAAAAAATCAGAAGAAGATATTGACAGCTATGTAAAAATAAGCAATAAAACACTAAATAACTTTGTGCAGCATGTACTAAATAAAGTTGAAGGAAACATTATTTTTTACTTTTTTGAAATTTAAATTAATTTTGATGCATGTATTACTGCTGCAATTTATATATCTTTAAAACTATAAGTTATGCATGTGCAAGTAATTTAAGTCGGTCCATATTATTTATTATGAAAATCTTCAACAAAGAATTCTATTAATTTAAGAATGAACGAATTCCTTACATATTAAGAGTCTTTTTTGAGTCAACGAAAACTTTCGCAATTTTTCTTTTTTACCTTATTTTCTTTATTAGTTCTCTGCGTCCAACAAAAAATATTCCATAACATAAACCAACGTAGGTGCCAGGGATTTGAAATATTTATACCTTAGTATAAAACAAATAATATCGTAAGCCATTTCCAATATCATGACTACCACCACCACACCGGGTTAGTCAAACGTTGAAGCCCATTGTTTCAACCAATCACAATTCTATGGAGGGCCACGTATTTACTCTTAGCAAATACGAACTTTTTTTTACTTCTACTCTTAAAAAATTATAACCAATCGATTCAAACTCAAGAGTTTTTTCCTCCCACCACACCTGCGTTAACGCAAGCTTGATCAAGTGCCTTTTTTCCCCTGCGACCACAACTTTGGATATTTTGTCCTCTTCTGTTATTGTTTTCATGAGTATTCAAACTATGTATTGAATTTGTGCCTTTTGTTTGTAAATAATTTGACGAAGAACAGATATTTTCGAAGATGGTTTATAAAAAATGATTTCTTTTCTATCTCAGCGCCACAAATCACAGGCCAACAAACACACCTATTAATGCCATTTTTTATTCTTGTTCTCCTTTCTTCTCTTATTCTTTTATTGTTATTTTTTTTTCATTGTTTAATTTCCTAAAAACTTGTATTATTGATTTATCGGTAAATAAACAGACCATCCAAATTGATTAAATAATGATTGTTATCTTTTTTCTTTTAAATTAATTGATGAAATTTTAATTACTATAACAAGAAAAATCACGCAGTCTCTTGACCTGCTGAGCGACCAAAAAATCGCCCGTCCATAATACAACTGCCGAGGACATCGGTGTCGTGGCCTCTACCGTATTACGTGCGATAACATATATTCATATAAATAGACTACACAGCTGCAGCCAAAATTGATGCCAGTCCAATATCGAATATGTAATAGGTAAGAATAAAAATCGCTACCCATTATATGTCCCAATACCATTAAATTTATAAGTATTAAGCTGATTCTATTAAGAAGAAAATATGTTAATCGAAAAAATACCATTATTTTGGAATCACTACCACCTGTAAGTATACTATAGTATATACGATGCTATACTAGTCCAGTAAAAATCGTTTGCGGGTAAAAGTAGGTTATTCCTCACCAGCTGCTATTTCCTATAGGAGAACTATACTTTTAGCGGGTACGCGGTAGCCAAGGGCTTTAATATATCATGTGCTAAGAGAGTTTTTTTGTTTGACGCGCTGATGGATGTATTATTCATGTGCTACCGACCGATCGTGTCAAGGGGGTCGAAGAGCTACGAGACTTAATTAATAATTAAAGAGGGTCGTTTTGTCCTTGACCACTACATGCCTGGTTAGCTAGTCCGATAACTCTTTGGCTTGACTTTTATAAAGTAGTCGATTGTTCTTTCCGTGACTTTAAAAATCACATGAATTTTCGAGATTCTCTTAAATCGAAAAAGTATAAATTTCACGGAATAGTGTCTTGATTCTTACAATTTGGCCGATTGCTTCGGATACAAGTCTGTTGCAAGAATCCAGAACGTCTTTTACTAGAAAAAGATACTGTATCGGGTAAAACTCAAAACTCCTGAGACTTCCGCAAGAGTGGCACAGTCACGTTAACGAAATCGAATTCATTTAAGTTTTTTTTGTTTTTTTTGTTCGTATTTATCATTGATTGTTTAATTTACTGACATTTAGATGAGTTTACCATACCCGAGAACATTTATTTAAATAAAATCTGCCTACGTCTGACCAAACTCGAACTCGTACTACTTGAAATTGGATGACTCGCAGTTTCCTGATTCCAGACAAATGACGAGCTTACTTCATACCTCATACCTATAGGAAAACTTTTTGAAAATTCTTTTACGCTTGCTCGATGATCGTGGTAGGCTTAGGCGTTCCTAGCTAAAAATGCAAGCGGATTCTCAGGTGTCTCGAGGACGACGAGGTATACCCTCCGCCAGCACAGTCTTGATGAACACTTGGTGTGTCGATGCTTACTGGAAGGTTCTCTGCAGTGTTACCTTTGAGGTTGTACTTGGTTAGTGATTAAGAAGGAGCCTTTTGTGTCAAATTGATCGAGACGTTATTTAAATACGTGGCAATATCAATTTAAGAGGTAACGAGTATTATTTATCGAAACTCGTTAGTATTGATATATATTGTATGCATCTCCTAGGGTTTGAATCTTGGTTGAAGTTTATCGGATTAAGTTGTCTACTATTTTTAACACAAATTTTCCTTTCGCACCTTAAGTACTACAATATTACAAACAACGTCAGATCAGATTCCTTAACGCAAGGGTATATCTGCAATTGTTTACAAATCGCTCATTTTCTATGAACCATCTGCAAAAAAATCTATTCTTCGTCAACTTACTTACAAACGGAAACCACAAAACCAATACATAGTTTGAATACTCATAGAAATAGTAACAGAAAAGGACTAAATATCCCAAACTTGTGGTTGCAGGAGAAAAAAGGCGCTTGATGGTCGCGAGTTTAAGAAGATTGACCGTGATATTCAAAGGGTAGAAGTGAAAGTAGCTCGTATTTGCTACGAGTAGATACGTGGTCCTGCCTAGGGTTGTGATTGGTTGGAACAATTTGCTCTAACGTTCGATTAACCTCATGTGGTGGTGGTAGACCTGATGTTAGACATGGCTCAATATATTATTTATTTCATGCTAAGGTATTAATATTTCAAATCCCCGGCACCTACGTTGGTTTATTTTATGGAATATTTTTCGTTGGACGCATTGAACTAATAAATAAAAAAAGGTAGAAAAGAAAAAATACGATGATTTTCTTTGATTTTACGGAGATAGTTAAAAAAGTAAAAAATCACTTATTGTACAAACGGTTGGTTGCCTAATTGAAATTTTCCATAAAGAATAACGAGGATCTACTTGAATCACTCAAACTTGCGCAAATTATAATTTCAAAATTATTTAAATCTCATTTCTTCTAGACCTTAAAATTCATGCTTGGATTGTAGTATTATTGTTTCTATCTTAAGAAGAAATAAAAAAAATCTTTCACCATGAAAAACAAATGTGTTGCAAAAATATTTATTGTACAGTAATTAGGATGTAGTGCAGTTAAAAATAACGGACAAATAACATACTTTGATTTTTTTGGTTTTTCCTTACTAAAAAAACAGCTACGTTAACATCAAATCACTACACTCTCTAAATATAAAAAAGAACAACACACCAACGAATAGCTGATTTGTGATTCTATACAAACACCCAAAAGAGAGTATTCGATCAATGACATGATGTACTTTCGAATGGGTCAGTGCTAGATCCCAGAGACAGATCATAGGAAAAATAAACGTGAAACAAAAACACACGTAGGACATAGACGGACTATTGTAAATATGTTATGAGCAGAAGTGCGTAGTAGAAGGTGGTAAAATTAAATTGTCATGTACATTGAACGTATCAGTCCTGACACGCGATACATGAGGGAACTAAGTATTCTTCTTCGGCTCAATTCTGTATATAGTGTCCCTACTTTATTTTATGCTGGAAAGTATAGATTTTTTTTTTTTTATATTAGAGTGCTCTACGTCCGGCTGCTTTAATAAGGGCACTACTATGGGCACTTAGCACTTGGAAAAGGGACAAGGAAAGGGATGGGAGGCCTCCCATTACAGGAGGGGGGTAGGGGGAAATAGGCAATTTTGCTGCGAGAAGGTTGCCTAAACCCTCCTTGAGAAGCATTGCTTGGTGAAAAAGCACATGTGAAAAATCACAGAGGTACTTGCCCGAAAAGTCGCACTGGCCGGGAATCGAACCACGGTCTCCCGCGTGCCAAACCACGACCTAGCCAAACGAGCCACCGTGCGCTCTTGAAAAGTATAGATAAAAAATTAGAAATTTTTGACTTTGGTTTGGTGAAAGTTCGAGGAAGCGTTTTTAAAAGAGTAGAGGCTGTTGTTATTGTATATGTCCTTATCCGTAGGAGAAAAGGGTGAGTACGTTAAGCAGAGGCCGTGTACACATATATGTAAGTAGGACAGAGCGCTATTGCTGTACTTGGTACTGTAATTATGGACAAATGAGAGATAGCACTTTTTTTTAATTTTGTTGGTCAAAAAAAGTTAAAAAAAAATTATGCAATGTTAAGGTTAAACCAAAAAGGTACGTATAATATTTAAAGAGACAGTTCAAAGGGAACATACGTGCTTCGCAAATAACAATTTTAGCTAACAAACACGTTATAATATATACAACTAAAAATATGACTCTTAGCTGTTGTTTTATGCAGTACAAATTATCTGATCTTTTTATTAAAAAAAAATTAAACTGTAAATACAAACATAAAAAAATAATAAAATAAACGGACCAATGATGCATATTTTTTAAAATAAAACCAACGAGCAAATAAGTATATTGAGCATTAGAACACGCTAGTCAAGTTATTTGTCAAATAACTCAAGACCAGTAAAATCTTTCATAACAACAAAATCAAGAGAAAATTTTGTTAGAAATTATCCTACGATACCTACTAAATTACAGGTATTTTGCCAGTAGACTATACAATTACAAATATCTCTATTGAGTGTAGGATAAAAAAACGGCACTTGATATAAGTGGGAAGAAAATCGAGAAATGTATAGATATACTTTGTATTTTATGTTAAGCAGTACACAAATTTTCATTTTCATTCTTGTAATAATATGATCAAAAGTAAAACATGTCAAAATATTTTAGTTGACTATTCGTAAATAAAATAGATTAGATAGTAGAATGACATCATTTATTATTTCTTCTTTTACATTCTCTTTCGTAGATGAAAACTGTAAGTCAATCGATATTTTTAATGTTGATCACAGTCTTTCGACGACTGACTCATTTTTAAGAGGAACATATAAATACAAGACATTATTGTCCGAGTCGAGCCAGCCTCAACCTTATCCGAATCATATTCATTTTAGATGTTATCCGTTACGGTGGTTTCGAAGGAATCGTACCCGTCCTCGTCTTGTTTACTTATTTTGATACCCATAACTAGAATGAATTTACTGCTGACCTAAAAATTTAAACAAATTTTTTCAAATTAAACAAGCTTTATGTATAAAATATGAATAGCATTAAGAGAGATCCAACAGGTATGATTTTTATTCATACCAACTGTCTGATTAAAATTCTTGACGAAGCATAACATAAGTATGGTTACCACATACTTTTGAAACCCTTTTGCATACTTTTTATACTAAGTTTTATTGGTTTACGCAAGGAAGATTAAATTTTTAAATTAAAAAAAAAGGGTACACAAAGAGCTTCCATATATACGTTGACGTTTAGCGTATCCGGGACGAATATGGTAGAATCTATTTTCTGTAGATGTGTTTCCTACCAATACGCCACTTTATGAAATTTTCGATAAATGTAAAAAAAATGAGATATTTGTCTATAATTGATCGTTTTCTCACCTTATCATCATCGGCGGCTGAAATGCGGGGATAATCCTTAGATATCGGTTCATCTCCAACTGCCTCGCCTCTTGAGACGTTTTGCTGGAAGTCTGGTGACCCGCTAAAGACGTTTCAGAGTAGTCGATAGGACTTGGTAGTAATGGTTCTTGTCCTTCATTAAAATTTGGGTGATTCGATTCAACTTCGGACATTTTTGTAAAAATACTATCGTGACGTCACATTTTCGATTGATAAAGAAATAATGGCACGAACTGTTGTTAAAGTTACTTTACTACAACCTCTTGTCCGTGAGGGAAGTGACACGAGTCTTTCGGTATCGTGTCTCTGTAGCTAAATCCCGACTTGCTACTCTTATCTACTTCTAGCCTTATTCTCTATTCTGTTCTCCTACTTTTAGGAATTTAGGCTGAAAAAGGCACATAGCTACAAGACTAAGAACCGGAGTATAGATTAGGCAATTAAAAAATACCAACCGCCAATCTCACAAAAGTTGAGGATTCACATGGTGGAGATTTAAAGTGTTTTCGCAATGTCATCTCGTCATGACGAGTTATATCGGTAAAAAGAAATTGACAATAGGTGACGGAGTTGGAATTTATCTACAATCTGAAAATCTACTTTTGAGCGAATGGACATCCTTACAAAGGAAAATTTGTGTCGCCAGTTCGCCAAACGTTTTTTCATGACTATCCATATTTGAGTTTAGAGTGGCGTCAATTTTGGCTGCATTATTTAGTCTATATATATGGGTGATTCTGACGCAAGTAGCTCAAAATGTCTTGAAGAATCATTAAAAAAAAAGTTGGTTAAAAAATTTATTTTTATAGTAGTTGTACCTTAAATAATATCCACAGCAAATATCAAAAGCGATTACACTACAAAGTTATTGGGTAAAAATATGTACGGTAGTTTGTATAAGTCAATTTTGATCAATTTTCGAAAAAAATATCTCTTTTACTAATGCGCATAGCTAAGCTGTTTAAATTGTTAAAATGTTCTGGCTTAGATTAAATCAAAGATAGGATCAAACCCTATCGAATGAAAGAAAATATTGTCTGTTTAGTTCCTCTAGTTTACGAAAATTCATAATTTTTTTAATAAATCACTATAATTTTTGATTGATGGCACCAAATTTGATGATTGACTATTTATTCATTCATTTTAATTTTTTTTTATTTTTTTTTTTTTATTTGATAGGGATTCATTTCAGCAGTCATTTAAGCCTATTTTGGACCACCTAAGACAGTGTACTCCTTTGCTACTAGATTGGAAGTGGAATCGATATTCATTGATGTCTCTCGCAAAAAAAAAGTCAATGAAGCCAAACGCCAAGACGCGTGTCCCAGTTTTATCTTAAAAAAATTGGAGAAAAAGTTTTGTAAAGCTAGAAAAAGAGACACTTTTATACTTTTACGATTTAGAGGTACGAAAGTGACATTTCGATCTTTGGAGTACTACTGTGGCTCGTAGATTTAATATAAACGATTTTTCGCTAACAAAACATCTGTGGTCAATAAGTAGAATACAAAAAGAAATTTTCCTTACCTGTATAAGTAACAGAGTGGCAGATCTAAGGAGGGGGGGAGGTGACCAAAAATTTGTACATACAAAAATTGAAAATTAAAATGTGTGTCAATTAAACTGATTGAAATTTGTAACAGCTTTGGCTTGTGCGTTTGTCTTGTCATGGTGTAAAATTAGAAACGTGATCTGCATATGGTATTATAAAAGACAACAGTGTTCAACAGTGCTGATTTTTGTTCAAATTGTAGGAAGTTTGTAGTTTGGTTAAAATTCTTGCTTATAGATTAAAAATAAATTTTATTCCTGCATAATTGTAACATACAACGTCTAAACTTGACGATGTTTGTGCGAAAAAATGGCAGAAAAGCTTATTATATTTTCTTAATTATTTTATTGGGGAGTCAATGTATAAGCTTCAAAGTTGTTACCATGAAAGCTTAACACTTTTAACATAACTTCACGCAAATAGAACATTCAATTTCAGTTTCTTGTGGTAGCATGAGCTCTGAACACGAAATTGGCCACTTCCAGCAGGAGCATCCATACATTTATTATCGGACGTAGCACATTCGAGGCCGCAACGCCGAGGTCCTCAGCAGCTTCATGAGGGACGGGGGATTTTGGTATGATTTTTCCTGTACTAGCAATTCAATTTCCACAAATTTCGTTGTAAGAAATAAGATAACAAGCTTAGTACAATTTATTGATTACAGATAGAACAGTAAAACTTTTTTCATCAAATTTAACAATTAAAATAAATTTATAAAAGAATAAGAGAAAGAAGATAAGAGGTGCAAGCAAAACAGAAATGATGTATTGCATATATATGAGTGTTTGTTGGCCCGTGATTTGTAGTGCTGACATTATAACGCGTAAGCGCCGAAAGTCCTCGTTTAAAGGCACTGTGCTAAGCTCATAAGGCCCGCCGAGGGAAAGAGACAGACTTTGCTAATTGAAAGCATTTACCGCCGAGCGCTAAGGCTTCATGAAGATAGGTGTACCAAATACGTGAAAGAGAACTAGATAAGATTTTTTTTCTTTAATATGGCAAGCGTAGTTTCAATTAACAGAGAGCGGAGAAAAGATCATTCGATTTCTTTTCCTCAAGAAGTTAGTACTTCCACTACCGACCATCTTTTTAGTATTGCGAGTAAAAACAACAATGAACCGCAAGCCGACCCCATAATACTATAGAGCATTTAACAACTTGAATTATTTAAATATCATTCAACGGAACATGCTTTTGCACCTTGTATTTTTAATACCAAATATTAATAAAGGAAAAAAACACGCAGTCTACTAAGCAAAGAGTGTCCGTAGAAAAAATGCGTTCCTTAAACCAGTTGTTTTTTTTTGTTGCGGTACCTTATAAATCTAGCAAATTTTATCGTTTTAACTGTTTTCTTGGACAAATAAATGGATGAGAGAAAAATATCACAAATTGTATATGTGCCATAAAAAATTGTCAATCAGTGAGAATGTGTGCATGTAAACGTAAACAAAAAATACAGCTGGGTCGACCAACACAGCAGATTGTCTTGTTCTCTTTCAATGGATTGAAGCTCGTATCCAGTGGAATTATTTTGCTTTTTGTTGAGCAGCATCGATTTCTATAACGCGTACCTGCTATTCATAGGAAAAACTCACACACGACTTCACAGTCTTAATAAAAACTTGGAACTTTTGTCTCTTCTAAGACTTTATTTATTAATGAAAGTTTAAATTTTAAAAAAGTCTGTAGCCGTAAGTTATCTATCATTTTACAGTAAAAATTTTTTTTTGTATCCTTAATACTATCCACTACTGCGAATAGGAACTGATCAGATTCAATGACACGTGTTTCTGCTTGTGTTCAGTAATAGATCAATTGTTATAAACTATCTACAAAAATTAGTTTTTTTTTTAACTTATACCAGAAGCACAAAAGTAATTTAACTTTAAAGAAAAAAAAAAAAAAAAAAAAAAAAAAAAATAGTAAGAAATCGGATACCACGAGAAAAAATAACATTCATCTGTTGCAACTAAAATTTTGTATTTTATTATTAAAATGAAGTACTGTGAAAAATAAAATTTCAATAGTGACACAAGCATAAACATTTTGAAATATTTTAATAATGATTAACGAGGATCCACTAGAATCACTTGATCTTGCGTAACATATAATTCTAAAATTATTCAAATTTCATATCTCTTAAACCTCAAAATCCATGTTTGGATCGTTGTATTATTGTTTTTATCTTAAGAAAAAAAAAAAAAAGTGAAAAATCTTGTACCATAAAAAACAAAAGTGTTTTAAAAAAAAATTTTTGTTTAGTAATTAGAATGAAGTTTAGTTGAAAATAGAACTACAGTAGTAATAGATGCATAAAAATTATTTTAAATTTCAAAAAAAAAATCAAATAATATTTCCTTTAACTTCATTCAGTATGTCCTGCACGAAATAATATGTTGTTGCTTATTTTAAGATTATGATCAATATCAGGCTTTGATTGTTTTTTTTTTTTTGTTTTTCACCGAAGAAACGGCCAAGTTGACATCAAACCACCAAAGCCTATCTAAATATAAAAAAGTACACACATTACCAATAATTCACTTATAATTGTATAAAAACACTGAATAGATAATGTTCGATCAATAACACGATGTGCTTACTAATGGGTCAGTGCTTGATTCGAAAAACAGATCATAGGACAAATAAATGTGGAACAAAAATACGCGAAAGAAAACGGCTAATTTTAATGCGATCGCTTCATGAGTTTTTTCACGAGAAAAATGTGACTTTTTTCTGAATTTTTTCTTTTACAAATAATCTGAAGGCTTCATTTTCCAACCTGCGCCGTTGAAATTACCAGGGCACACAATTTTATAGTTATATTACCATTATAAAATAACAACATGTCTTTTTAATAGTATATAATGTTCCGAAACTTGTGTTTATTCCAACGGTTGGATGGTTTTTACTTGAACTGGCTGCCAGTGGTCGTACAAAAGTTATAACCACGTCGGTTAGCTCGATGAGATAAAACAAAATTTGGCTTCTGATTTGCAAAAAAAAAAACAAAAATACATCCAACTTTACAATTAACCAATACCTTTGGAAAGTATTTGGCAAAAAAACATAAAAAAATAGATTTTAAAGAAATTTTACAAACTGCATTAACCTCTTTTCGCTATAACTGATTGACAATATTTTTGAGTTACAAATATGTTTTAAGTCGTACGAGCTTTCGTGTTTTTATTTCGGTACTTAAATGTACAAATTTTTTTTGCTAAAACAATTGTATAGCAACTCCAATAAATAATATTTTTGTATCAAAGACACGACTGCTACATTTTGACAAGAGCGAAAAGTAGTACCTAACGCACCAAGGGCAGTACTTCAAGGGCAGTGCGAAATTTCCTAATTTTGAAATTTCATTGTAATTAAAAAAATTAATGGCTTTCGGAATTAATTAAATATAAATAACGTGGTTATCTGCATTATGTATTTCGTTCTTATAAATTGAGCCACCATTAATAGCTATTAAACCATTTTTATAATCTAATTAAAAAATCATGGAATTTTAGTAAAAAAAATTTATTCTTATTCTTTGGCACATTTTAAGTAAAAAATATCTTGTACAATTTTTCTCTTAACATTATACTTTTGTAGTAAAAAAACTCGCAAACGTTAGAAAAATTAGAAGTTTGAAAATCTGCAAGGTATAAAAGATTTTTTAAACATTGTACTTTATAAATTCGTAAATTTTAGACTCGTAAATAATTTGTCTCCAAATGATAAGCTTTGAATCGTGAGCTTCTTTTAGAATTAAAAATAAATTTGCGAATTTAAAGAATCATAATTCGTTTTTATCTACGCAGCACTCATATTATTATAAAAAATTACAGACATAGTATTTATTGATTTTAAACCCGTACTAAATTTTAAATGAATTACAGTTTTGAATCGTTAAGTTCTCAATCTGATTTTGTTTCATCATATTTACCACATTCATTATAGTTCAATGTTTTTTACATTAATGTATTGATTTTAACACTGTATAGTATATAAGTCCTGTGTCGTTCATATAATAAAAAATTATACTTTAAATTTGCTAGTATATTTTAAAACCTGCCATCATGTACAGAAAAATCCTAATTAACAATTTTCATTTGAAACTAACCAAGGAATATGAAAAAAAAACATTATTTTACGAAAAAAAGTTTTTTTTTATCTGTTGTCTTTCATAGTTTTGTTCACACGAGTTTTATTTAGTAAAATTGACTTACGTCTTATTCGACAAAATTGTAATGAAATCTTGTACTAATACAAAATTTATATACTGATGTTTGTATAATCCCTCCGAATTCCAGTGTTTTCTTGGGATTTCAAGCCCTTCCCTGGGGTGCAATATTTGTAAGTGCGGGCACTTTTCCGCGGGAATCGTATGACGTATACTCGTTGTACCCCTTCCATGCTCAGCAAAGGAAAAAAAAGATGTGCACCTTGTTCGGTAAATTGGCCACGATAAGGCGCTTGAATCAGTGGTAAAACCGAGCTCGCCTCGTAGCAGTTAGCAGTTGTAGCTCACTAGCTATTGCATAGAATTGCAGTCACGTCATCAATATTCTGAGTTATCGAGGCAGGTCAGTCAATATTCCAGATTGGATTAAAACGTCAGAGCGAGAGGATCAGACCCTCAAGACCAACAGACTCGTGCCACTATTTTCACAACTAAGAGGTTCATTTAGAATAACTTTTACTACAATTCGTTTTTTTATTTCTTCACTAATTGAGAATTCCATGTTACACTAGTATTTATATTAAAATGGCTAAAAGAGATTTACAATTTGGATGGCATGACGAACACGAACAAGGAATTGCTAACCAATGTGGAATGGAGTTGGCGGGTCACGAGATTACATCTCCTAGCAAAACATCTGAAGAGGAGAGGCAGTTGGAGATTAAACCGATATCTAAGGATGATCCTCGAATCTCAAAGGACAACTTGAAGGTAAGAAAACGATTAATTATAAACAAATATTTCATTATTTTGACATTCATCAAAAATTTAATAAAATGGTGCATTCGTAGTTCAAACGTCCGCAGGAAATAGATACCACAACATTTGTTCCCAATACGCTCAACGTCATCGTAAGTATCAAAGTCTTTGTTTAAGTATTTGTCCGGTTTTACTTATTTATAATTAAGTTTTACTCGCGTTTAATTTTAAAATTAAATTGAATAAGTACTTGCTGACAAGTCTTATGCTCTACTTTAGCCAGAACATTGATTATACAAATACAAGTCTCTATCTATCAGATGTCTCGATACTATGCAATTAATACGTAGTAAGGTCCTTTTATTAAAAAAATGTTATTAAAAAAAGTATGTTTATGGTTTAGGTCCGTGGTAAATCTATTGTAGTAACCGGCATCAAGGAAGTTCGAGATGACAAGGACGAAAACGCTTCCCGAGAAATCAGCTTAACATCTAAGATTTCAGATCAGAATGATTCGGATAAGGTTGAGGCGTGGCTCGACTCAGACAGTAACGTCTTATATTTATATGCTCCTCTAAAAAATGAGCCAGTTGCCAATGTGTAGAGTGTTATCAACAGTAAAAATATCGATTGACTCACGGTTATCATCTACGAAAGAGAATGTAGAAAGAGAAATAATAAATGATGTCATTTCATTATTAAATCTATTTTATTCCTGTAATGCTTAAGGCATAATAGAATAAAGACAGTGAAATAGGTACATTAAGTTTTTAACCACTATGGCTAGAAATTAACTGAGTCAATAAAAAAAACCAGAATACTGTTTAAAAAAATATATCTGATTAAAGTTTAAATATTTCTATTAAATAAACCATTCAAAGAGCATTTTAGTGTATTTTCAGCTACCTTACTTTTTCTCTTGTCGCGTATGATTAACAATGACGTAAGCTGTCTTTTGCCATATAATTGTCTTTATTCAATTTTGTCCAAATAACATTTATACAACTATAAACAGTATTTTATTAACGTTGATTAAAGCTCAGCTCACTGATAATATGACGAATTGATTATCTTGAAGTAGGTCATTTAAATTTATTGAAAAAAGAACATTACAAAATCTTACTTTTCAATTTATCGTTTAAAACACGATCACATATAACCTAATCTAAGACTTTAGCTTTTAACGAAAAGTTTATAATATAAATCAACCTTGTATACGGCATATTTTTTAAGAAAAAATGAATTAATAATTGTTAATTTTTAATTTTTAATTTTAAATGTTAATATTTTTTATTGAAACTTAACTTTACATTAAATACATAAATTTAATAACTCGTAAAAATGTCCTTGTAAGTTCGTTATATTTTGCCGTCGACTATCGATTATCTTGCTGTTCACCAGACCCAAGCTAAGGTGAACGAATCCTCTTGTCTGAAAAGAGGCTTGAAATTTTTTTTATCTGGGAGAAATCTCACAATTTTTTTCTTCCTAAAGACATTATGTTAAAGTTTGAAAGCTTAAAAGTAAAAATTAAAATAAACAATACGTTCGACTTTTATTATTTATTTAGAAAAATGAATGATCTTTATACCGCAATTTTTATTTTAGTCCATCTTAAAAAAAAATACAATAGCAAATATAAAAGTGTGAAAACGGCTGAAACGAAGAAACTAGTCAATTTATTAGAAAAGGTAATTTAATGAGGCATAATGTTAAATACTACTTTTCTTTTTAATATTTTGACAACAAATGTAACGTAGACAGGTTAGATAATATGATTATCTTTGCACCTGGTGGTAGTACTCATCAACAGCACGGTAAGAACCAGGCCCATGGGACTTCTTGTGCTAGCCTTAGTTGGATGTGCACCATTATTTTTGTATGATTTTAACATAATATAAGATATTGTTTAACACTTGACACTTTGACATTATAAATTTAAGCAAAACGCAGAAACAATTCTACTTTAAACTAATGTTGCTTACTACAAATAACAATGATTTTACCAACGATCAATACTTTAATATTCTTTGTCAGTAAGCAATATCAGAATTTTTTTCTTATTCTTAGCTTATCGTGATGTTTATTTCTTTTCCAAATTTTTTTTAAGACTACGAAACTTCTTTGATTACTTCAAAAAGACAACCAAAATTTTAGAAGGCCCAACTTCATGTTTTTCAAGAAATAAAAATAAAAACATTTTTGGTTAAACATTGGTAAGTACGGATAGCTTACTATGGATTGGTTGCAAACTTTTATTTAACAAACACTGTTAATTTCTTCTATAGTCGATTAAAAAAGACGAGGGTGATAAAGTTTAGAACGGTTTAAATTACCAATTACAATTTTAGTGAGTATAGCTTTAATTTTTTACACAATTTATACGTAAGAGTAATTTTTTAAAACAAGTTTTGCAAATGGGCTTGTTTTCAGCATAAGTGCCGCTATCGTGCCCATGTAAGATTTCCATTGGAGTGTACTTCTATATTAAATGAAATCAAATTAAAATCCAATTAGTATATAGGTAAACTCCTATGAAAATCTTACATGGGCACACTAGCGCCACATGATGCTAGAAACAAGCCCATTAGGCACTAATGGGCTCGGTCTATGGGCGAGATATTTTTCTACTTCCACTCATGGTACAAAAACAATCCTTTCTACTTGTAATTACTACTTAATAATTTTTATATGTGTACGACTTAGTAACGGCTTATTCACACTTTTTGTGCAAAAGTAGTCTCGTTGAAAGTATATCATCTTAAAATTTATTTTAGTTATTTACTGTATAGCTATAACCTTCTTATGGAGTATAAGGCCACAAAGGGCGCGGCTGTGGCTCTCTGTACTGAGAATATATTGAAAATGGCTTCCCATCATTGTACAAACGGTTGGTTTTCTTTGGTTTCCTAAGTTTCTTGATCCTCCTACATGGTTTTCTTAAAAAATACAGTACAATCTGTCTGTGGAATTTCTCATACAAAAATATTATGGAGCTAAGGATAAATCCACTTAATAGAAATACAAATAGTGGGGCGACCTCAGTAAGACCGAATGATGTAAACGAAACTTCTTTTTCATTTTGAATAGTGCGAAGACTTTCCTTTCTTGTTCGAGATATTATTCCATTCTCTCGATACTTCTGGATACTGGAAAAAAAAAAAAAGAAATAAGTAACATTTCTAGTCAACAATTGAAAAAACAGTACTTACTGATGGCTTAAAAATTTAAGAAGTGGATCTCCTTTGTTCAAAGCTATAGCTTTTTTTCTAAAATTACCTAGTGGAATAGCTAGAATTTTGCAATGAAAATTGATAGTTTCTGAACTCCGTAATATGCTAGACCAATAGAAAGCTACTCCGTCGTTGCATACCTAAAAAAAAAAGCAAAAAAATTTCGAATGATTTTGGTGCCGATGAATACTCGATTTTGATTTATCTGTTGGTAGCTTTCAAAAATTGTTTGAAATTGCTTGGATTTGGTAAGCTAGATTGACACTTACACATGGGCACACACGTACACGCATACATACACAATCGCAAGAACATACACACACACATAATGTAAATATATTATTAATCACTTCCATAGAATATATCTCAGTACCCTAAATCGTTTTCTACACTGTAATCTCAAAAAACTATCTATTGACAAACACTTTTACCACCATTTCAAGTGAAGTTACAAACTGTTGTACAAATAAGTGTTAGATACAATTTTCACATGCTATTGTGGACGACGGTACATTATTGAATGTTTTAAAAAACTATTTATTCACAAACTGAATACTATACTTTACCTGCTTAAAAGCATCAGATATGGTTGTAGGTAGACTATTCTCATCCTTCAAAAACAATCTCAATTCGTCATTTATAGTGTCCCTTGAGCTCTAATGAAATTTGATTTGATAAAGTTTTTAAATTAATGAAATTGATATATTCAATTAAACCTTTATGAAATTACCGAGAAATACGTCAAATCATCAGTGTTTTTGAAAATGATCAGTCGATATGTTTTATCCTTTAGAAATCCACTCGCATTTCTAAATGGAATGTGTGGTATTGAAACTGTAGCAAAGCTTGTAAAACAGCCTGCGTACATTGAAATAATAATGAATGCTGTCAGATATAGCGATAGCCTTGCCATCTTGGATGATATGGAATTGAATTGTACATCTGTAAGGTAAAAAAAAAATGTAAGTGTAGTTGGTTAATCTTGCAAAATTCTTACAGTTCTAAAACTGTATTCAAGAGTACATGATGATTAACAAGATCAGAGTCGTATATTTTGAAAACTTCAATAACTATAATTCATGGTTCTCCAATTTATCAAACTTGAGATTCCAAAAATCATGAGAAAATTGTTTTGCCAAGTTAGCAAAAAAACTACCTCCCCCAGCTCTTAAAAAAAACTTTTCTGTACATTTTTTTTTTTAACTTTTCTTGCACTCTTTTTTTTTTTTTTTTTTTTTTTTTTTTTTTTTGGGAGCATTCGCCTTTAGGTGACAGATTTCCTGTGGAGAGATTCGTATTTTTTAGCTACAAAGTTACAAAGTTTCAGTCGTTTAATCGAGGTTTAAAGGGAACTTTAAAAGTACAGTCAAATTCCATTTTTTAAGTTTCACTTGTCTAACAGTACTATGGTTTGATGCAGAAAGTAGTGTAATAATTATTGATATTATTTCAGATTACTTACTGTCTTATTTCCAAATTGCTAGTTTCTCTTGATTGGTTATAAAACAGCAAAATACGCATCATAGTAGTGTTTTTATTTTGCAAACTCTTTTACAATTTTGCGAAAGGATAATGATGACGCTTGTATGACAAAAACTTCTATTTCTTATTATCCGATGTGAAAGTGTGTATGATTGAGCAAGTGTTATCAAAAGATGGTGTTAGCAATCTTCTCAACTAAAAAAAATATATGAAATGGTTTTAGTCCGTCTATACATAGTGCGCCATTCAAATGGTCTAACAACCTAACCTTCGTGTTTTTTGGACAGTCAGATACATAAACTTTGACGTCATGTTTTCTTTTGGTAGCAGCATCGAGGCTATTTTGATCATCTTTGTAGTAGACGTATGAGTTATACACTGACTAAAATTACTTCATATATTTTTTGTAGTCAAAAAAATTGCTAACATCATCATTTAGTAACACTTACTCAACCATACAGGAATTATATTAATTGTACTAGATTTTTAATAAAAACTGCAATGATATATTTATATCAATCAAAGCTAATCTATCGTATGCATTTTATTATAATGTGTCAATAAATTAAATTTATTTAAAGTCATTCTGTAATCATAAATTAATTTGTTATTTCTACCTCGGGGCGATTTTAGTGATACTTGGACCTTTATATCTCCTTGGTAAGAAAATAGCATATACCACACTATTGCCATTCAACTTGGTAACACTACCGACCCTCAAACCCTACTTTGCAGGTCCCGCTGGCCGCAAAACATCCCCTGACATGATGGCGATTGTAAGACGAATACTATTAATTTTGATATATAAGTTTAATTCTTATCCATATAAGAAATCTTGAATCGTATTTTTCAAAATGTGAATTGAATTCCAGAAGGAGTATTGTTTGATCCAATATTCTAAAGATTCATTTATTTATTCAAAATTATATCCATTTTGCACTTAATAGGTCACCAAGTACGACTTATATGCTCAAATAGCGCAAGTGTTTTATGTTTGGGCACAAGTTGCGAAACTTGTTTTTATTACGTAAGGGGCAAAATACAGTACTGGTTTTGTACCTACATGGTGTTACCTGTCACCAGGGAAGATCCCAGCCCCAATGAAATTTGGAATATTTTGGTTATTTTCATACCAAACTTAATTATAAAATATTTTTGTAATTTGGATTTTAATTTTGTAATTTTTTGAAATCCACAGATTTTTGCTGGAATGGGAAGGTAAAAATTATTATTACTTATTATTTAAAACAAATGGTATGCTCATTTAAAAGATTATAATATTTTAACTTAGAAATTTGTTTTTGCATGTTATGAACGTACTTTCAATATTTGTATCAAAAATTTTTTTTTTTTTTTTGAGGCACACCTTCAATGTATGGTTAATTTTGTTTATGATGTCATAATCTATGGGGGGTTATACAATAAATGAGTATAATTGTTGCGTGTATGTAACAGAATATGGTGTCACTTTGACTTAAGTCTGTCTCGAAAATTCTTATCTCATAGCAGATGATCTAGCGTGCATAAAAGTTTTTATTAAAAAACGACAGATGTTGAAAAATTTTAAATGTCTTTCGTGTACTTACGTATATCAATCTTTGAATTATACGTGTTTAACGCTGTCGACATAAACAACTCTGAGTACAATAAAATCTTTATACTTGAGGCAATTTTTAATATTCAATTATTTTTTATAATTCAGACTCCATTTATTTGTTTTAATTTCATACATTTAATTTCTTAGTTAACATAACACTAACAGTGAATAGAGAGTAGAATGAATTAGCTACTCGAACAACTTATTATCAGTCATGCTAGTTTTATTTCAACAGTATTTTATACGCTTAACCGTAACCTATTCAGGATCAAAAATGTTATTATTATTTAATAAAAGCATGTAATCTGTAATCTATAGTCAATTGTAGCATTTATAATAGCATGTAAATAACAAAAAAGGGTGTTACTCTGACTCAAATCCATCATCAAATTTTTTTTTTTGTAGCCCATGACATTACGAGTAAAATGGGCCCAGTTTTAAAAGTATGCCTCAAAAAAAATTTTTTTATTCAAATAGTAGACCAAAACAGAACATTTTTTTTAGATTTTTTCATACATACATTATGTAGAAAAACTAAATACAAAAAAAAACAGGCTAGAGAGCTATAGGGATGTATTATTACAAGAGAGAAAAGCATCACATGATGCACGGTAATGACACAAAAAAAAAATTAATTAAATGATATATTAGTGATCTAATGAATGAAAATAAAAACTAAAAGGGTCGATAGTGAGTCCTGCGTCACTTACTCCACAATCGTATTATTCCATGAATAATTATTACTTAAAAAAATGTATGAAAATTTGTATGATTTACGTCCTATGATCAAGTCCATAATTTTGTTTCAAGAATCACAAGAGGAATAGCTAACAAAAACCTTACAGATCTAAATGTATTTTTAAAAGAAATCTTCCTCAACAGTTTACCTGTAAACTCCTGATGCACAAAGATTCGCCATACGTTCAAAAAACTGTCTGACAGTTTAAAAATAAATCTTCTTCTATTATTATGTAATACTAGAATCAAACTAAATAGAATTGTAGAAATAGCTACGAGTATAATCAAGAAAATCCAGATGCGTTTACTAAAAACCTGTTCAATAGAAAACATTCAACGTTATAAACAAATTAAGTCATAAACATTTTTCAATTGAAAGTATTTTACCTCGAAATAAGCTTTCCATGGAATCTCCATGGTTTCCGGTAATTTATAAAACAATGTATCTTGGAAATCCATTATTTCAATCGTCATGTCATAGTCATCTAAGTTTTTGTCGTTCAAATACTCACCAGGGAAAATAATACTCTCATTCAATAATTTTGTGGAATCAATTGATGTATTCTTGACACTTTCATTGGATTCCCTCTTTAAATTGGACTTATTTTTATACTTATAGGCCAATCCTGTTCTTACAGCAAAGTCTTCAGCTATTTGAGAATAAAACAGAGAAGGCTACAAAAAATACAGAAAGAAAAGTTCAGTTTTTTTAAAGAAATTATTGCGTTATTTTAAAATAAACAAAATTGGCTGTTAGACAAACTCGTCACCTTAGCAGTAATTGTAGCCGACGTACCACTCAAATTCTTTCGTCTCTGAACTACACTCGATAAAGCTAGCTTGTCTATGATAATCAATCCGTCCTTCTTGCTCCACTCGAATAATTTATTAACGTGTAATTTATTTTGGGGACCGACAGCAAACCATTCATTTATGTCTTTACTATCCCCACATTTAATTAAAACTTCGCTTCTAATATTCAAGTGAAAGTAATTATTTTTAGGATATCGGCAAGTGCTATCAATTTGTTCGGTAACGGCAGGCCAGAATAACAGTAGCCATACGTGAGGCGACAGATCATGATGCCACGAGAAATGTGTGAATTTTTTAAAATCATTGTCATTATTTAAAAACACCACGAAAAGGGTTTTTGAGTAATTTTTTAGTTTCGGATACTTTTCTGGAAGATCTGATATAGTCGAAGCTACAGAATATACCATTTTACGCGAGAATTCTTTAACCATGTTGACCACCGAATGTATATCTGCGAATTTAAGAGAAAAATTTTTGATATTAACTATTTATAACTTTTTATAAACGCTTTACTTTTACTCACCTTCGTTGCTCCTATAAATAATTCCTATACTGGTGGTCGCATAAAACTTTTGTACATCCAAAATAACAGAAACTTGACTTTCCATGTTTTTCGCTGAATCACATGGCATGAATAAAACAACGGCGAAAATTACAACGAGGCTGGTTAGCTTCAGCATTTTTGGCTACAAATAGATAAGAAAAAAATATATGCGTGTACTCACAGAATTACATTAATTATTGTATGAACGTTCTTTATACAAGTTATTGAAAGCAAGACTATTTTACGTGAGTCCAATCACTAACACATAATAAAACAAACATTAAATTTAATTTAACAACAACATTTATGAAACATTACTTTTTTTATATCACCGTCTGAAATTAATAAGGCATAAAAATTGTGAAAAACGCATTTCTATGTTCTTGTTTTCAACTTATGTTACGCTATAGTTTTTTTGATTTAGTAAAAATTTGTTATTAACCCTAAATTAATTAATAAATTTACTCTATATTTTTAAAAATAGTATAGATAATGTGCTTAAACATTGAACACTGGAAAATCTGAAAAAATTTTTTTTTATCTCAATAGAAATAAAAAATCAAAATTCGGAAACATGTATATTTTAATTAAAAAATCTTGAGGAGGCTGGAATATGCTTGTATTAAATAATTGTGTGGAACATAATTTTTTTTTTCGATTTTATACATACACACTTACATTAATATCAAATTCTAGGAATTTTTTTTTACCCTTTTTACCATATTTTAGACATAATTAATAAAAATGTTATTTAAAAAAACTAGAAAACTATAAAAAATATTAAAAAATTTTCTCTTTCTTTGTTCCTCAATGTCGATAAGTGTAGTTGTCGCAGTTATATGCATCTGAATTAGTCAGAATCCTGATTATACAAATTTCACTAAATTTTTCTACTTTTTAACTTATTTAAATATTATTTTTTTATGCTTACCGTTTCTTTGCATAATAAAAGTATCTGTTCATTACGTTATTCAAATCTTTAATATTATTTTAGCTTGTTATTTCACTCCAATAGGTAATGGATAATTAGTTGAGGAAAAAAGTAAGGCGCACCAAACAAATTTAGATATTTCAAAAGCATTGAAGGTTGAGACAAAAATCAAATATTGGTAAAGTTACATTTTTAAATTTTTTAAACAGTCAATTTCTGTATGCTATTTTCCAAAGTAAATTGTATCATAGTTTAGATTCTTATTCAACGGTGAATTAATGATGAAATTAATAGAAAAATAAAAATAATTTGTTTTGGAATTTATTATTGAGGATGCAAGAAAATGTGAAAGAACTTTTCAACGTCTGCGTAACTATCGGCAACATTTTCTTAGTTTTATATAAAATTTCTAAATAAAAAAAAAAGTACTTGGTTGTGCTTCTTAAGTTTAGTTAACGCTGTTTTTGAAAAACGAAAGAAATTATGTAAAAGTAATGTATACTATAAATTTCGACTTGCATATTTGCGAAACCGTCTTTATTATCCTCACAAATAACAAAATTAAAGCTTTTCTTGGCCAACACTGCATTTTATCAATAAGAATTTATATGTTAAATAATAAGCCAAGAAATGACAATACTTAATGGTAAAAATTATTTTCTAGTTAATTAACTTCAACGAAAGCTTTCAGTGATATAGCGTGCATTAATCAGCTTATTTTGTTTAAAAAAAGGATATTACTTAAAAGAAAAAAGAAAAAATTTCAATGAGAGCGAGACAAATCAATTTCTGCAAGAGAGAGGACTTAGGCATGCACTTACTTGTTAACTTGATTCTCGTGACGCAAACAATAACTTCCGGAAACTCCTTAGATGAAGCTGGGCACGGCTGAAATGGACGATCTTTGGATGCTGGAAGTTTTGGTTCTCGAGATTCACAGGACACTTTTCACAAACGAATATCGATTTGAGCACTGAACTTCTTTGACAAACTGTATCGGAAACGTAGAACACAGTGATCACTTTGGGTTGACGTGTTGTCTAGCTGACGCACTGCGAGACAGTGATGTGGTAGGGCTGTGCCTCGAAGGGATTGGAATCCCCTTTTCCACCACCAAAATTTCCTGGCCATGAATTGGGAAAAAAGTCACGCCCATCGATATTTAGTTAACCCCTTCCTAACTTCCCCTCTTTTTATTTGTATTTCCTGTAACAAACAAAACAGTAGCCAATCCACGTAGGACAGCTGGGAAAGAAACCAATACATGACAAAATTTCAAAGCAATGCACCATATAGTCTTTGAGCTACTTTTTATTGGAGATATACTGTATGAAACAAGTAACTCTTCAGCAACGTATATTATCATTTTTTTAAACACTAAACTATTCAAATGTTTGAGTAACACAAAAAATTAGGCAGCAACTGAAGTTATTTATCAAATAACTTACTCATTTATTCTTAGCAGTTGAGTGGTTGTATGTTAATTAGTTCATGTATCTGGTTTTAAACAATTTTTATGTATGTTTATCGTATCAACGTATTAACAATCGTAAATACTTTTTAAAGCTAATACTAACTATCTTGAGTTTACTAAATAATACAAACCATATAATTTAGTAGTTGTTCTGACCAATTTATGTGTAATTAGTGATCGATATTGTATTGTTACTTGATATTCCATTAGTTTTTTGTTAAAGTAATGAAGTCAATTTTAAAACTGTACATCATATATTTTCAAACTCTATACCACAGATTCAACTATTGAGGTAGAATTTTTGCATTTGCAAAACTTTGTTTTAGTATGATTTCCGTGTTTTTTATGCTACTTAAAAATTTGGTTCTCATTTATTGTGCCATGTACTTATATTTTAATGAGTTTTATGTTACATTATACGGATTATGGGTTTGTTAATTATTAATTTTTTTTTTTTATATTATCGTAGAATTAGTAAAATTTGTCTGTTAATCTGATTAATAAATCTGAAAATATTCTTTGTAATTAAATTTGAGGGTGCCTAAATCTTTATTATGGTTATTAAAATTTGCGTTATTTAAAAGACTAGGTAACTTGTACCACGTGAAAAAACAGCTAAGAATTACAACTTTTCTTGTTCTATGTTTTCTTCATCACCAGTTGTAAATCTGCTGAGTAATAATGTATATTGAGTTAGCTGTCGTCAGATATAAGAACTATTTTTTTATGATCTTTTTAATCAAGTAAGCTTTTCTGCATTTCAGTCAATTGATATATCATTGTGTTATATAATTATCATCTATAAAGAAAATACATCTTACATTGTAGCAGTAAGAGTGAAAAATTTTTTTGTTTAATGATAAAATTGAAAATAATGGAGGAAAAACAATTCACACATAGATATCAGCAGCAACTCTTATTTACGAAATTTTCTTGCACTCACACGGATGCATATCATCAACTGTTATATTTCTTTCTGATCCTTGAATACGTAATATTTTGCTAAGATTTTACAATCTGCTACTTTTTAAAAGTATCGAGAAAAAAATTTTTTTTAAGAATTTCGATTCATAAAAAAGGATTTTTTAAACGTTATAATCAGTAATAACTCCAAACTTTAAGACTTTACGAAAATTTAAATTTCACTACATTTCTTTATGAGTTTTATCATTAATGAGTATATGACGTTTGGGAAAAAGATTGTGCTTGTATACTACCAGGTGTAGATGACAATTATAGGTACGGATGTTACAAGGAAACTAATAATCATGAATACATTTTTGCTTGTGAGTATCCGCGGTTTTTTGTCAATATTTTCAAGTGAGACATTCATTTTTATTTCAATTGTTTGTTGTCTTAGATCTAAGATATCTTATTTTACATATTGGTTTATGTTTATGTAAAAGTGATGTTACGGTGAAAAGAAAGTTTCATATATCAATTGATTCGTAGGAGTTTTTCAAATTTGACTATGCTATCGAAAAATTTTCGTATTTCGTTTTATATTCATTACAATTTGTTCAACGTTCATAAAATAAAAAAAATAAGTCTGAGCCTTAGCAAGATCACCCTAAGTAACATCCATTTATACAGTAATTGATACAATATTAGGGCTATATACACATATATGTACAAAGTCCTTATCCCAAAGCACCTACATTTTTGTCCTGCGCCTAAGGTCATATGTCATTATAACAGCCTATACACTTTTAGAAACGTTTTTCTAAGCTTTCCCCTTCCGACGTCTAAAATTTTCTATAGCACTATCCGGCATAAATCAAAGAAGCGAGACTATATATTATAGAGTCGAGCCCAGAAAGTGGGACAGTACCAATGCGTACTATGTGCATGACAATTGAATTTTACCATCTGCTACTGTGCTGCTCTGCTTATAATATATTTATAATTGTTCCTATATGTCCCGCGCTTGTTTTTGTTTTACGTTTATTTTTCCTATGATCTGTTTTTAGAATCAAGCACTGACGCTTTTGTAAGTACATCATGTTATTGATCGAATTCTCTCTTTTGGGCGTTTGAATAAGAATACAAGCCATTTATTTGTTGGTGTGGAGGATGTTTTATGTTTCGAGCCTATGTGGTAGTTTTGTGAGCACGTGACTACTTCTCTGGCAAGAAAAAACCAAAAAAATCAGAAGAAGATATTGACAGCTATGTAAAAATAAGCAATAAAACACTAAATAACTTTGTGCAGCATGTACTAAATAAAGTTGAAGGAAACATTATTTTTTACTTTTTTGAAATTTAAATTAATTTTGATGCATGTATTACTGCTGCAATTTATATATCTTTAAAACTATAAGTTATGCATGTGCAAGTAATTTAAGTCGGTCCATATTATTTATTATGAAAATCTTCAACAAAGAATTCTATTAATTTAAGAATGAACGAATTCCTTACATATTAAGAGTCTTTTTTGAGTCAACGAAAACTTTCGCAATTTTTCTTTTTTACCTTATTTTCTTTATTAGTTCTCTGCGTCCAACAAAAAATATTCCATAACATAAACCAACGTAGGTGCCAGGGATTTGAAATATTTATACCTTAGTATAAAACAAATAATATCGTAAGCCATTTCCAATATCATGACTACCACCACCACACCGGGTTAGTCAAACGTTGAAGCCCATTGTTTCAACCAATCACAATTCTATGGAGGGCCACGTATTTACTCTTAGCAAATACGAACTTTTTTTTACTTCTACTCTTAAAAAATTATAACCAATCGATTCAAACTCAAGAGTTTTTTCCTCCCACCACACCTGCGTTAACGCAAGCTTGATCAAGTGCCTTTTTTCCCCTGCGACCACAACTTTGGATATTTTGTCCTCTTCTGTTATTGTTTTCATGAGTATTCAAACTATGTATTGAATTTGTGCCTTTTGTTTGTAAATAATTTGACGAAGAACAGATATTTTCGAAGATGGTTTATAAAAAATGATTTCTTTTCTATCTCAGCGCCACAAATCACAGGCCAACAAACACACCTATTAATGCCATTTTTTATTCTTGTTCTCCTTTCTTCTCTTATTCTTTTATTGTTATTTTTTTTTCATTGTTTAATTTCCTAAAAACTTGTATTATTGATTTATCGGTAAATAAACAGACCATCCAAATTGATTAAATAATGATTGTTATCTTTTTTCTTTTAAATTAATTGATGAAATTTTAATTACTATAACAAGAAAAATCACGCAGTCTCTTGACCTGCTGAGCGACCAAAAAATCGCCCGTCCATAATACAACTGCCGAGGACATCGGTGTCGTGGCCTCTACCGTATTACGTGCGATAACATATATTCATATAAATAGACTACACAGCTGCAGCCAAAATTGATGCCAGTCCAATATCGAATATGTAATAGGTAAGAATAAAAATCGCTACCCATTATATGTCCCAATACCATTAAATTTATAAGTATTAAGCTGATTCTATTAAGAAGAAAATATGTTAATCGAAAAAATACCATTATTTTGGAATCACTACCACCTGTAAGTATACTATAGTATATACGATGCTATACTAGTCCAGTAAAAATCGTTTGCGGGTAAAAGTAGGTTATTCCTCACCAGCTGCTATTTCCTATAGGAGAACTATACTTTTAGCGGGTACGCGGTAGCCAAGGGCTTTAATATATCATGTGCTAAGAGAGTTTTTTTGTTTGACGCGATGATGGATGTATTATTCATGTGCTACCGACCGATCGTGTCAAGGGGGTCGAAGAGCTACGAGACTTAATTAATAATTAAAGAGGGTCGTTTTGTCCTTGACCACTACATGCCTGGTTAGCTAGTCCGATAACTCTTTGGCTTGACTTTTATAAAGTAGTCGATTGTTCTTTCCGTGACTTTAAAAATCACATGAATTTTCGAGATTCTCTTAAATCGAAAAAGTATAAATTTCACGGAATAGTGTCTTGATTCTTACAATTTGGCCGATTGCTTCGGATACAAGTCTGTTGCAAGAATCCAGAACGTCTTTTACTAGAAAAAGATACTGTATCGGGTAAAACTCAAAACTCCTGAGACTTCCGCAAGAGTGGCACAGTCACGTTAACGAAATCGAATTCATTTAAGTTTTTTTTGTTTTTTTTGTTCGTATTTATCATTGATTGTTTAATTTACTGACATTTAGATGAGTTTACCATACCCGAGAACATTTATTTAAATAAAATCTGCCTACGTCTGACCAAACTCGAACTCGTACTACTTGAAATTGGATGACTCGCAGTTTCCTGATTCCAGACAAATGACGAGCTTACTTCATACCTCATACCTATAGGAAAACTTTTTGAAAATTCTTTTACGCTTGCTCGATGATCGTGGTAGGCTTAGGCGTTCCTAGCTAAAAATGCAAGCGGATTCTCAGGTGTCTCGAGGACGACGAGGTATACCCTCCGCCAGCACAGTCTTGATGAACACTTGGTGTGTCGATGCTTACTGGAAGGTTCTCTGCAGTGTAACCTTTGAGGTTGTACTTGGTTAGTGATTAAGAAGGAGCCTTTTGTGTCAAATTGATCGAGACGTTATTTAAATACGTGGCAATATCAATTTAAGAGGTAACGAGTATTATTTATCGAAACTCGTTAGTATTGATATATATTGTATGCATCTCCTAGGGTTTGAATCTTGGTTGAAGTTTATCGGATTAAGTTGTCTACTATTTTTAACACAAATTTTCCTTTCGCACCTTAAGTACTACAATATTACAAACAACGTCAGATCAGATTCCTTAACGCAAGGGTATATCTGCAATTGTTTACAAATCGCTCATTTTCTATGAACCATCTGCAAAAAAATCTATTCTTCGTCAACTTACTTACAAACGGAAACCACAAAACCAATACATAGTTTGAATACTCATAGAAATAGTAACAGAAAAGGACTAAATATCCCAAACTTGTGGTTGCAGGAGAAAAAAGGCGCTTGATGGTCGCGAGTTTAAGAAGATTGACCGTGATATTCAAAGGGTAGAAGTGAAAGTAGCTCGTATTTGCTACGAGTAGATACGTGGTCCTGCCTAGGGTTGTGATTGGTTGGAACAATTTGCTCTAACGTTCGATTAACCTCATGTGGTGGTGGTAGACCTGATGTTAGACATGGCTCAATATATTATTTATTTCATGCTAAGGTATTAATATTTCAAATCCCCGGCACCTACGTTGGTTTATTTTATGGAATATTTTTCGTTGGACGCATTGAACTAATAAATAAAAAAAGGTAGAAAAGAAAAAATACGATGATTTTCTTTGATTTTACGGAGATAGTTAAAAAAGTAAAAAATCACTTATTGTACAAACGGTTGGTTGCCTAATTGAAATTTTCCATAAAGAATAACGAGGATCTACTTGAATCACTCAAACTTGCGCAAATTATAATTTCAAAATTATTTAAATCTCATTTCTTCTAGACCTTAAAAGTCATGCTTGGATTGTAGTATTATTGTTTCTATCTTAAGAAGAAATAAAAAAAATCTTTCACCATGAAAAACAAATGTGTTGCAAAAATATTTATTGTACAGTAATTAGGATGTAGTGCAGTTAAAAATAACGGACAAATAACATACTTTGATTTTTTTGGTTTTTCCTTACTAAAAAAACATCTACGTTAACATCAAATCACTACACTCTCTAAATATAAAAAAGAACAACACACCAACGAATAGCTGATTTGTGATTCTATACAAACACCCAAAAGAGAGTATTCGATCAATGACATGATGTACTTTCGAATGGGTCAGTGCTAGATCCCAGAGACAGATCATAGGAAAAATAAACGTGAAACAAAAACACACGTAGGACATAGACGGACTATTGTAAATATGTTATGAGCAGAACTGCGTAGTAGAAGGTGGTAAAATTAAATTGTCATGTACATTGAACGTATCAGTCCTGACACGCGATACATGAGGGAACTAAGTATTCTTCTTCGGCTCAATTCTGTATATAGTGTCCCTACTTTATTTTATGCTGGAAAGTATAGATTTTTTTTTTTTTATATTAGAGTGCTCTACGTCCGGCTGCTTTAATAAGGGCACTACTATGGGCACTTAGCACTTGGAAAAGGGACAAGGAAAGGGATGGGAGGCCTCCCATTACAGGAGGGGGGTAGGGGGAAATAGGCAATTTTGCTGCGAGAAGGTTGCCTAAACCCTCCTTGAGAAGCATTGCTTGGTGAAAAAGCACATGTGAAAAATCACAGAGGTACTTGCCCGAAAAGTCGCACTGGCCGGGAATCGAACCACGGTCTCCCGCGTGCCAAACCACGACCTAGCCAAACGAGCCACCGTGCGCTCTTGAAAAGTATAGATAAAAAATTAGAAATTTTTGACTTTGGTTTGGTGAAAGTTCGAGGAAGCGTTTTTAAAAGAGTAGAGGCTGTTGTTATTGTATATGTCCTTATCCGTAGGAGAAAAGGGTGAGTACGTTAAGCAGAGGCCGTGTACACATATATGTAAGTAGGACAGAGCGCTATTGCTGTACTTGGTACTGTAATTATGGACAAATGAGAGATAGCACTTTTTTTTAATTTTGTTGGTCAAAAAAAGTTAAAAAAAAATTATGCAATGTTAAGGTTAAACCAAAAAGGTACGTATAATATTTAAAGAGACAGTTCAAAGGGAACATACGTGCTTCGCAAATAACAATTTTAGCTAACAAACACGTTATAATATATACAACTAAAAATATGACTCTTAGCTGTTGTTTTATGCAGTACAAATTATCTGATCTTTTTATTAAAAAAAAATTAAACTGTAAATACAAACATAAAAAAATAATAAAATAAACGGACCAATGATGCATATTTTTTAAAATAAAACCAACGAGCAAATAAGTATATTGAGCATTAGAACACGCTAGTCAAGTTATTTGTCAAATAACTCAAGACCAGTAAAATCTTTCATAACAACAAAATCAAGAGAAAATTTTGTTAGAAATTATCCTACGATACCTACTAAATTACAGGTATTTTGCCAGTAGACTATACAATTACAAATATCTCTATTGAGTGTAGGATAAAAAAACGGCACTTGATATAAGTGGGAAGAAAATCGAGAAATGTATAGATATACTTTGTATTTTATGTTAAGCAGTACACAAATTTTCATTTTCATTCTTGTAATAATATGATCAAAAGTAAAACATGTCAAAATATTTTAGTTGACTATTCGTAAATAAAATAGATTAGATAGTAGAATGACATCATTTATTATTTCTTCTTTTACATTCTCTTTCGTAGATGAAAACTGTAAGTCAATCGATATTTTTAATGTTGATCACAGTCTTTCGACGACTGACTCATTTTTAAGAGGAACATATAAATACAAGACATTATTGTCCGAGTCGAGCCAGCCTCAACCTTATCCGAATCATATTCATTTTAGATGTTATCCGTTACGGTGGTTTCGAAGGAATCGTACCCGTCCTCGTCTTGTTTACTTATTTTGATACCCATAACTAGAATGAATTTACTGCTGACCTAAAAATTTAAACAAATTTTTTCAAATTAAACAAGCTTTATGTATAAAATATGAATAGCATTAAGAGAGATCCAACAGGTATGATTTTTATTCATACCAACTGTCTGATTAAAATTCTTGACGAAGCATAACATAAGTATGGTTACCACATACTTTTGAAACCCTTTTGCATACTTTTTATACTAAGTTTTATTGGTTTACGCAAGGAAGATTAAATTTTTAAATTAAAAAAAAAGGGTACACAAAGAGCTTCCATATATACGTTGACGTTTAGCGTATCCGGGACGAATATGGTAGAATCTATTTTCTGTAGATGTGTTTCCTACCAATACGCCACTTTATGAAATTTTCGATAAATGTAAAAAAAATGAGATATTTGTCTATAATTGATCGTTTTCTCACCTTATCATCATCGGCGGCTGAAATGCGGGGATAATCCTTAGATATCGGTTCATCTCCAACTGCCTCGCCTCTTGAGACGTTTTGCTGGAAGTCTGGTGACCCGCTAAAGACGTTTCAGAGTAGTCGATAGGACTTGGTAGTAATGGTTCTTGTCCTTCATTAAAATTTGGGTGATTCGATTCAACTTCGGACATTTTTGTAAAAATACTATCGTGACGTCACATTTTCGATTGATAAAGAAATAATGGCACGAACTGTTGTTAAAGTTACTTTACTACAACCTCTTGTCCGTGAGGGAAGTGACACGAGTCTTTCGGTATCGTGTCTCTGTAGCTAAATCCCGACTTGCTACTCTTATCTACTTCTAGCCTTATTCTCTATTCTGTTCTCCTACTTTTAGGAATTTAGGCTGAAAAAGGCACATAGCTACAAGACTAAGAACCGGAGTATAGATTAGGCAATTAAAAAATACCAACCGCCAATCTCACAAAAGTTGAGGATTCACATGGTGGAGATTTAAAGTGTTTTCGCAATGTCATCTCGTCATGACGAGTTATATCGGTAAAAAGAAATTGACAATAGGTGACGGAGTTGGAATTTATCTACAATCTGAAAATCTACTTTTGAGCGAATGGACATCCTTACAAAGGAAAATTTGTGTCGCCAGTTCGCCAAACGTTTTTTCATGACTATCCATATTTGAGTTTAGAGTGGCGTCAATTTTGGCTGCATTATTTAGTCTATATATATGGGTGATTCTGACGCAAGTAGCTCAAAATGTCTTGAAGAATCATTAAAAAAAAAGTTGGTTAAAAAATTTATTTTTATAGTAGTTGTACCTTAAATAATATCCACAGCAAATATCAAAAGCGATTACACTACAAAGTTATTGGGTAAAAATATGTACGGTAGTTTGTATAAGTCAATTTTGATCAATTTTCGAAAAAAATATCTCTTTTACTAATGCGCATAGCTAAGCTGTTTAAATTGTTAAAATGTTCTGGCTTAGATTAAATCAAAGATAGGATCAAACCCTATCGAATGAAAGAAAATATTGTCTGTTTAGTTCCTCTAGTTTACGAAAATTCATAATTTTTTTAATAAATCACTATAATTTTTGATTGATGGCACCAAATTTGATGATTGACTATTTATTCATTCATTTTAATTTTTTTTTATTTTTTTTTTTTTATTTGATAGGGATTCATTTCAGCAGTCATTTAAGCCTATTTTGGACCACCTAAGACAGTGTACTCCTTTGCTACTAGATTGGAAGTGGAATCGATATTCATTGATGTCTCTCGCAAAAAAAAAGTCAATGAAGCCAAACGCCAAGACGCGTGTCCCAGTTTTATCTTAAAAAAATTGGAGAAAAAGTTTTGTAAAGCTAGAAAAAGAGACACTTTTATACTTTTACGATTTAGAGGTACGAAAGTGACATTTCGATCTTTGGAGTACTACTGTGGCTCGTAGATTTAATATAAACGATTTTTCGCTAACAAAACATCTGTGGTCAATAAGTAGAATACAAAAAGAAATTTTCCTTACCTGTATAAGTAACAGAGTGGCAGATCTAAGGAGGGGGGGAGGTGACCAAAAATTTGTACATACAAAAATTGAAAATTAAAATGTGTGTCAATTAAACTGATTGAAATTTGTAACAGCTTTGGCTTGTGCGTTTGTCTTGTCATGGTGTAAAATTAGAAACGTGATCTGCATATGGTATTATAAAAGACAACAGTGTTCAACAGTGCTGATTTTTGTTCAAATTGTAGGAAGTTTGTAGTTTGGTTAAAATTCTTGCTTATAGATTAAAAATAAATTTTATTCCTGCATAATTGTAACATACAACGTCTAAACTTGACGATGTTTGTGCGAAAAAATGGCAGAAAAGCTTATTATATTTTCTTAATTATTTTATTGGGGAGTCAATGTATAAGCTTCAAAGTTGTTACCATGAAAGCTTAACACTTTTAACATAACTTCACGCAAATAGAACATTCAATTTCAGTTTCTTGTGGTAGCATGAGCTCTGAACACGAAATTGGCCACTTCCAGCAGGAGCATCCATACATTTATTATCGGACGTAGCACATTCGAGGCCGCAACGCCGAGGTCCTCAGCAGCTTCATGAGGGACGGGGGATTTTGGTATGATTTTTCCTGTACTAGCAATTCAATTTCCACAAATTTCGTTGTAAGAAATAAGATAACAAGCTTAGTACAATTTATTGATTACAGATAGAACAGTAAAACTTTTTTCATCAAATTTAACAATTAAAATAAATTTATAAAAGAATAAGAGAAAGAAGATAAGAGGTGCAAGCAAAACAGAAATGATGTATTGCATATATATGAGTGTTTGTTGGCCCGTGATTTGTAGTGCTGACATTATAACGCGTAAGCGCCGAAAGTCCTCGTTTAAAGGCACTGTGCTAAGCTCATAAGGCCCGCCGAGGGAAAGAGACAGACTTTGCTAATTGAAAGCATTTACCGCCGAGCGCTAAGGCTTCATGAAGATAGGTGTACCAAATACGTGAAAGAGAACTAGATAAGATTTTTTTTCTTTAATATGGCAAGCGTAGTTTCAATTAACAGAGAGCGGAGAAAAGATCATTCGATTTCTTTTCCTCAAGAAGTTAGTACTTCCACTACCGACCATCTTTTTAGTATTGCGAGTAAAAACAACAATGAACCGCAAGCCGACCCCATAATACTATAGAGCATTTAACAACTTGAATTGTTTAAATATCATTCAACGGAACATGCTTTTGCACCTTGTATTTTTAATACCAAATATTAATAAAGGAAAAAAACACGCAGTCTACTAAGCAAAGAGTGTCCGTAGAAAAAATGCGTTCCTTAAACCAGTTGTTTTTTTTTGTTGCGGTACCTTATAAATCTAGCAAATTTTATCGTTTTAACTGTTTTCTTGGACAAATAAATGGATGAGAGAAAAATATCACAAATTGTATATGTGCCATAAAAAATTGTCAATCAGTGAGAATGTGTGCATGTAAACGTAAACAAAAAATACAGCTGGGTCGACCAACACAGCAGATTGTCTTGTTCTCTTTCAATGGATTGAAGCTCGTATCCAGTGGAATTATTTTGCTTTTTGTTGAGCAGCATCGATTTCTATAACGCGTACCTGCTATTCATAGGAAAAACTCACACACGACTTCACAGTCTTAATAAAAACTTGGAACTTTTGTCTCTTCTAAGACTTTATTTATTAATGAAAGTTTAAATTTTAAAAAAGTCTGTAGCCGTAAGTTATCTATCATTTTACAGTAAAAATTTTTTTTTGTATCCTTAATACTATCCACTACTGCGAATAGGAACTGATCAGATTCAATGACACGTGTTTCTGCTTGTGTTCAGTAATAGATCAATTGTTATAAACTATCTACAAAAATTAGTTTTTTTTTTAACTTATACCAGAAGCACAAAAGTAATTTAACTTTAAAGAAAAAAAAAAAAAAAAAAAAAAAAAAAAATAGTAAGAAATCGGATACCACGAGAAAAAATAACATTCATCTGTTGCAACTAAAATTTTGTATTTTATTATTAAAATGAAGTACTGTGAAAAATAAAATTTCAATAGTGACACAAGCATAAACATTTTGAAATATTTTAATAATGATTAACGAGGATCCACTAGAATCACTTGATCTTGCGTAACATATAATTCTAAAATTATTCAAATTTCATATCTCTTAAACCTCAAAATCCATGTTTGGATCGTTGTATTATTGTTTTTATCTTAAGAAAAAAAAAAAAAAGTGAAAAATCTGGTACCATAAAAAACAAAAGTGTTTTAAAAAAAAATTTTTGTTTAGTAATTAGAATGAAGTTTAGTTGAAAATAGAACTACAGTAGTAATAGATGCATAAAAATTATTTTAAATTTCAAAAAAAAAATCAAATAATATTTCCTTTAACTTCATTCAGTATGTCCTGCACGAAATAATATGTTGTTGCTTATTTTAAGATTATGATCAATATCAGGCTTTGATTGTTTTTTTTTTTTTGTTTTTCACCGAAGAAACGGCCAAGTTGACATCAAACCACCAAAGCCTATCTAAATATAAAAAAGTACACACATTACCAATAATTCACTTATAATTGTATAAAAACACTGAATAGATAATGTTCGATCAATAACACGATGTGCTTACTAATGGGTCAGTGCTTGATTCGAAAAACAGATCATAGGACAAATAAATGTGGAACAAAAATACGCGAAAGAAAACGGCTAATTTTAATGCGATCGCTTAATGAGTTTTTTCACGAGAAAAATGTGACTTTTTTCTGAATTTTTTCTTTTACAAATAATCTGAAGGCTTCATTTTCCAACCTGCGCCGTTGAAATTACCAGGGCACACAATTTTATAGTTATATTACCATTATAAAATAACAACATGTCTTTTTAATAGTATATAATGTTCCGAAACTTGTGTTTATTCCAACGGTTGGATGGTTTTTACTTGAACTGGCTGCCAGTGGTCGTACAAAAGTTATAACCACGTCGGTTAGCTCGATGAGATAAAACAAAATTTGGCTTTTGATTTGCAAAAAAAAAAACAAAAATACATCCAACTTTACAATTAACCAATACCTTTGGAAAGTATTTGGCAAAAAAACATAAAAAAATAGATTTTAAAGAAATTTTACAAACTGCATTAACCTCTTTTCGCTATAACTGATTGACAATATTTTTGAGTTACAAATATGTTTTAAGTCGTACGAGCTTTCGTGTTTTTATTTCGGTACTTAAATGTACAAATTTTTTTTGCTAAAACAATTGTATAGCAACTCCAATAAATAATATTTTTGTATCAAAGACACGACTGCTACATTTTGACAAGAGCGAAAAGTAGTACCTAACGCACCAAGGGCAGTACTTCAAGGGCAGTGCGAAATTTCCTAATTTTGAAATTTCATTGTAATTAAAAAAATTAATGGCTTTCGGAATTAATTAAATATAAATAACGTGGTTATCTGCATTATGTATTTCGTTCTTATAAATTGAGCCACCATTAATAGCTATTAAACCATTTTTATAATCTAATTAAAAAATCATGGAATTTTAGTAAAAAAAATTTATTCTTATTCTTTGGCACATTTTAAGTAAAAAATATCTTGTACAATTTTTCTCTTAACATTATACTTTTGTAGTAAAAAAACTCGCAAACGTTAGAAAAATTAGAAGTTTGAAAATCTGCAAGGTATAAAAGATTTTTTAAACATTGTACTTTATAAATTCGTAAATTTTAGACTCGTAAATAATTTGTCTCCAAATGATAAGCTTTGAATCGTGAGCTTCTTTTAGAATTAAAAATAAATTTGCGAATTTAAAGAATCATAATTCGTTTTTATCTACGCAGCACTCATATTATTATAAAAAATTACAGACATAGTATTTATTGATTTTAAACCCGTACTAAATTTTAAATGAATTACAGTTTTGAATCGTTAAGTTCTCAATCTGATTTTGTTTCATCATATTTACCACATTCATTATAGTTCAATGTTTTTTACATTAATGTATTGATTTTAACACTGTATAGTATATAAGTCCTGTGTCGTTCATATAATAAAAAATTATACTTTAAATTTGCTAGTATATTTTAAAACCTGCCATCATGTACAGAAAAATCCTAATTAACAATTTTCATTTGAAACTAACCAAGGAATATGAAAAAAAAACATTATTTTACGAAAAAAAGTTTTTTTTTATCTGTTGTCTTTCATAGTTTTGTTCACACGAGTTTTATTTAGTAAAATTGACTTACGTCTTATTCGACAAAATTGTAATGAAATCTTGTACTAATACAAAATTTATATACTGATGTTTGTATAATCCCTCCGAATTCCAGTGTTTTCTTGGGATTTCAAGCCCTTCCCTGGGGTGCAATATTTGTAAGTGCGGGCACTTTTCCGCGGGAATCGTATGACGTATACTCGTTGTACCCCTTCCATGCTCAGCAAAGGAAAAAAAAGATGTGCACCTTGTTCGGTAAATTGGCCACGATAAGGCGCTTGAATCAGTGGTAAAACCGAGCTCGCCTCGTAGCAGTTAGCAGTTGTAGCTCACTAGCTATTGCATAGAATTGCAGTCACGTCATCAATATTCTGAGTTATCGAGGCAGGTCAGTCAATATTCCAGATTGGATTAAAACGTCAGAGCGAGAGGATCAGACCCTCAAGACCAACAGACTCGTGCCACTATTTTCACAACTAAGAGGTTCATTTAGAATAACTTTTACTACAATTCGTTTTTTTATTTCTTCACTAATTGAGAATTCCATGTTACACTAGTATTTATATTAAAATGGCTAAAAGAGATTTACAATTTGGATGGCATGACGAACACGAACAAGGAATTGCTAACCAATGTGGAATGGAGTTGGCGGGTCACGAGATTACATCTCCTAGCAAAACATCTGAAGAGGAGAGGCAGTTGGAGATTAAACCGATATCTAAGGATGATCCTCGAATCTCAAAGGACAACTTGAAGGTAAGAAAACGATTAATTATAAACAAATATTTCATTATTTTGACATTCATCAAAAATTTAATAAAATGGTGCATTCGTAGTTCAAACGTCCGCAGGAAATAGATACCACAACATTTGTTCCCAATACGCTCAACGTCATCGTAAGTATCAAAGTCTTTGTTTAAGTATTTGTCCGGTTTTACTTATTTATAATTAAGTTTTACTCGCGTTTAATTTTAAAATTAAATTGAATAAGTACTTGCTGACAAGTCTTATGCTCTACTTTAGCCAGAACATTGATTATACAAATACAAGTCTCTATCTATCAGATGTCTCGATACTATGCAATTAATACGTAGTAAGGTCCTTTTATTAAAAAAATGTTATTAAAAAAAGTATGTTTATGGTTTAGGTCAGTGGTAAATCTATTGTAGTAACCGGCATCAAGGAAGTTCGAGATGACAAGGACGAAAACGCTTCCCGAGAAATCAGCTTAACATCTAAGATTTCAGATCAGAATGATTCGGATAAGGTTGAGGCGTGGCTCGACTCAGACAGTAACGTCTTATATTTATATGCTCCTCTAAAAAATGAGCCAGTTGCCAATGTGTAGAGTGTTATCAACAGTAAAAATATCGATTGACTCACGGTTATCATCTACGAAAGAGAATGTAGAAAGAGAAATAATAAATGATGTCATTTCATTATTAAATCTATTTTATTCCTGTAATGCTTAAGGCATAATAGAATAAAGACAGTGAAATAGGTACATTAAGTTTTTAACCACTATGGCTAGAAATTAACTGAGTCAATAAAAAAAACCAGAATACTGTTTAAAAAAATATATCTGATTAAAGTTTAAATATTTCTATTAAATAAACCATTCAAAGAGCATTTTAGTGTATTTTCAGCTACCTTACTTTTTCTCTTGTCGCGTATAATTAACAATGACGTAAGCTGTCTTTTGCCATATAATTTTCTTTATTCAATTTTGTCCAAATAACATTTATACAACTATAAACAGTATTTTATTAACGTTGATTAAAGCTCAGCTCACTGATAATATGACGAATTGATTATCTTGAAGTAGGTCATTTAAATTTATTGAAAAAAGAACATTACAAAATCTTACTTTTCAATTTATCGTTTAAAACACGATCACATATAACCTAATCTAAGACTTTAGCTTTTAACGAAAAGTTTATAATATAAATCAACCTTGTATACGGCATATTTTTTAAGAAAAAATGAATTAATAATTGTTAATTTTTAATTTTTAATTTTAAATGTTAATATTTTTTATTGAAACTTAACTTTACATTAAATACATAAATTTAATAACTCGTAAAAATGTCCTTGTAAGTTCGTTATATTTTGCCGTCGACTATCGATTATCTTGCTGTTCACCAGACCCAAGCTAAGGTGAACGAATCCTCTTGTCTGAAAAGAGGCTTGAAATTTTTTTTATCTGGGAGAAATCTCACAATTTTTTTCTTCCTAAAGACATTATGTTAAAGTTTGAAAGCTTAAAAGTAAAAATTAAAATAAACAATACGTTCGACTTTTATTATTTATTTAGAAAAATGAATGATCTTTATACCGCAATTTTTATTTTAGTCCATCTTAAAAAAAAATACAATAGCAAATATAAAAGTGTGAAAACGGCTGAAACGAAGAAACTAGTCAATTTATTAGAAAAGGTAATTTAATGAGGCATAATGTTAAATACTACTTTTCTTTTTAATATTTTGACAACAAATGTAACGTAGACAGGTTAGATAATATGATTATCTTTGCACCTGGTGGTAGTACTCATCAACAGCACGGTAAGAACCAGGCCCATGGGACTTCTTGTGCTAGCCTTAGTTGGATGTGCACCATTATTTTTGTATGATTTTAACATAATATAAGATATTGTTTAACACTTGACACTTTGACATTATAAATTTAAGCAAAACGCAGAAACAATTCTACTTTAAACTAATGTTGCTTACTACAAATAACAATGATTTTACCAACGATCAATACTTTAATATTCTTTGTCAGTAAGCAATATCAGAATTTTTTTCTTATTCTTAGCTTATCGTGATGTTTATTTCTTTTCCAAATTTTTTTTAAGACTACGAAACTTCTTTGATTACTTCAAAAAGACAACCAAAATTTTAGAAGGCCCAACTTCATGTTTTTCAAGAAATAAAAATAAAAACATTTTTGGTTAAACATTGGTAAGTACGGATAGCTTACTATGGATTGGTTGCAAACTTTTATTTAACAAACACTGTTAATTTCTTCTATAGTCGATTAAAAAAGACGAGGGTGATAAAGTTTAGAACGGTTTAAATTACCAATTACAATTTTAGTGAGTATAGCTTTAATTTTTTACACAATTTATACGTAAGAGTAATTTTTTAAAACAAGTTTTGCAAATGGGCTTGTTTTCAGCATAAGTGCCGCTATCGTGCCCATGTAAGATTTCCATTGGAGTGTACTTCTATATTAAATGAAATCAAATTAAAATCCAATTAGTATATAGGTAAACTCCTATGAAAATCTTACATGGGCACACTAGCGCCACATGATGCTAGAAACAAGCCCATTAGGCACTAATGGGCTCGGTCTATGGGCGAGATATTTTTCTACTTCCACTCATGGTACAAAAACAATCCTTTCTACTTGTAATTACTACTTAATAATTTTTATATGTGTACGACTTAGTAACGGCTTATTCACACTTTTTGTGCAAAAGTAGTCTCGTTGAAAGTATATCATCTTAAAATTTATTTTAGTTATTTACTGTATAGCTATAACCTTCTTATGGAGTATAAGGCCACAAAGGGCGCGGCTGTGGCTCTCTGTACTGAGAATATATTGAAAATGGCTTCCCATCATTGTACAAACGGTTGGTTTTCTTTGGTTTCCTAAGTTTCTTGATCCTCCTACATGGTTTTCTTAAAAAATACAGTACAATCTGTCTGTGGAATTTCTCATACAAAAATATTATGGAGCTAAGGATAAATCCACTTAATAGAAATACAAATAGTGGGGCGACCTCAGTAAGACCGAATGATGTAAACGAAACTTCTTTTTCATTTTGAATAGTGCGAAGACTTTCCTTTCTTGTTCGAGATATTATTCCATTCTCTCGATACTTCTGGATACTGGAAAAAAAAAAAAAGAAATAAGTAACATTTCTAGTCAACAATTGAAAAAACAGTACTTACTGATGGCTTAAAAATTTAAGAAGTGGATCTCCTTTGTTCAAAGCTATAGCTTTTTTTCTAAAATTACCTAGTGGAATAGCTAGAATTTTGCAATGAAAATTGATAGTTTCTGAACTCCGTAATATGCTAGACCAATAGAAAGCTACTCCGTCGTTGCATACCTAAAAAAAAAAGCAAAAAAATTTCGAATGATTTTGGTGCCGATGAATACTCGATTTTGATTTATCTGTTGGTAGCTTTCAAAAATTGTTTGAAATTGCTTGGATTTGGTAAGCTAGATTGACACTTACACATGGGCACACACGTACACGCATACATACACAATCGCAAGAACATACACACACACATAATGTAAATATATTATTAATCACTTCCATAGAATATATCTCAGTACCCTAAATCGTTTTCTACACTGTAATCTCAAAAAACTATCTATTGACAAACACTTTTACCACCATTTCAAGTGAAGTTACAAACTGTTGTACAAATAAGTGTTAGATACAATTTTCACATGCTATTGTGGACGACGGTACATTATTGAATGTTTTAAAAAACTATTTATTCACAAACTGAATACTATACTTTACCTGCTTAAAAGCATCAGATATGGTTGTAGGTAGACTATTCTCATCCTTCAAAAACAATCTCAATTCGTCATTTATAGTGTCCCTTGAGCTCTAATGAAATTTGATTTGATAAAGTTTTTAAATTAATGAAATTGATATATTCAATTAAACCTTTATGAAATTACCGAGAAATACGTCAAATCATCAGTGTTTTTGAAAATGATCAGTCGATATGTTTTATCCTTTAGAAATCCACTCGCATTTCTAAATGGAATGTGTGGTATTGAAACTGTAGCAAAGCTTGTAAAACAGCCTGCGTACATTGAAATAATAATGAATGCTGTCAGATATAGCGATAGCCTTGCCATCTTGGATGATATGGAATTGAATTGTACATCTGTAAGGTAAAAAAAAAATGTAAGTGTAGTTGGTTAATCTTGCAAAATTCTTACAGTTCTAAAACTGTATTCAAGAGTACATGATGATTAACAAGATCAGAGTCGTATATTTTGAAAACTTCAATAACTATAATTCATAGTTCTCCAATTTATCAAACTTGAGATTCCAAAAATCATGAGAAAATTGTTTTGCCAAGTTAGCAAAAAAACTACCTCCCCCAGCTCTTAAAAAAAACTTTTCTGTACATTTTTTTTTTTTAACTTTTCTTGCACTCTTTTTTTTTTTTTTTTTTTTTTTTTTTTTTTTGGGAGCATTCGCCTTTAGGTGACAGATTTCCTGTGGAGAGATTCGTATTTTTTAGCTACAAAGTTACAAAGTTTCAGTCGTTTAATCGAGGTTTAAAGGGAACTTTAAAAGTACAGTCAAATTCCATTTTTTAAGTTTCACTTGTCTAACAGTACTATGGTTTGATGCAGAAAGTAGTGTAATAATTATTGATATTATTTCAGATTACTTACTGTCTTATTTCCAAATTGCTAGTTTCTCTTGATTGGTTATAAAACAGCAAAATACGCATCATAGTAGTGTTTTTATTTTGCAAACTCTTTTACAATTTTGCGAAAGGATAATGATGACGCTTGTATGACAAAAACTTCTATTTCTTATTATCCGATGTGAAAGTGTGTATGATTGAGCAAGTGTTATCAAAAGATGGTGTTAGCAATCTTCTCAACTAAAAAAAATATATGAAATGGTTTTAGTCCGTCTATACATAGTGCGCCATTCAAATGGTCTAACAACCTAACCTTCGTGTTTTTTGGACAGTCAGATACATAAACTTTGACGTCATGTTTTCTTTTGGTAGCAGCATCGAGGCTATTTTGATCATCTTTGTAGTAGACGTATGAGTTATACACTGACTAAAATTACTTCATATATTTTTTGTAGTCAAAAAAATTGCTAACATCATCATTTAGTAACACTTACTCAACCATACAGGAATTATATTAATTGTACTAGATTTTTAATAAAAACTGCAATGATATATTTATATCAATCAAAGCTAATCTATCGTATGCATTTTATTATAATGTGTCAATAAATTAAATTTATTTAAAGTCATTCTGTAATCATAAATTAATTTGTTATTTCTACCTCGGGGCGATTTTAGTGATACTTGGACCTTTATATCTCCTTGGTAAGAAAATAGCATATACCACACTATTGCCATTCAACTTGGTAACACTACCGACCCTCAAACCCTACTTTGCAGGTCCCGCTGGCCGCAAAACATCCCCTGACATGATGGCGATTGTAAGACGAATACTATTAATTTTGATATATAAGTTTAATTCTTATCCATATAAGAAATCTTGAATCGTATTTTTCAAAATGTGAATTGAATTCCAGAAGGAGTATTGTTTGATCCAATATTCTAAAGATTCATTTATTTATTCAAAATTATATCCATTTTGCACTTAATAGGTCACCAAGTACGACTTATATGCTCAAATAGCGCAAGTGTTTTATGTTTGGGCACAAGTTGCGAAACTTGTTTTTATTACGTAAGGGGCAAAATACAGTACTGGTTTTGTACCTACATGGTGTTACCTGTCACCAGGGAAGATCCCAGCCCCAATGAAATTTGGAATATTTTGGTTATTTTCATACCAAACTTAATTATAAAATATTTTTGTAATTTGGATTTTAATTTTGTAATTTTTTGAAATCCACAGATTTTTGCTGGAATGGGAAGGTAAAAATTATTATTACTTATTATTTAAAACAAATGGTATGCTCATTTAAAAGATTATAATATTTTAACTTAGAAATTTGTTTTTGCATGTTATGAACGTACTTTCAATATTTGTATCAAAAATTTTTTTTTTTTTTTTGAGGCACACCTTCAATGTATGGTTAATTTTGTTTATGATGTCATAATCTATGGGGGGTTATACAATAAATGAGTATAATTGTTGCGTGTATGTAACAGAATATGGTGTCACTTTGACTTAAGTCTGTCTCGAAAATTCTTATCTCATAGCAGATGATCTAGCGTGCATAAAAGTTTTTATTAAAAAACGACAGATGTTGAAAAATTTTAAATGTCTTTCGTGTACTTACGTATATCAATCTTTGAATTATACGTGTTTAACGCTGTCGACATAAACAACTCTGAGTACAATAAAATCTTTATACTTGAGGCAATTTTTAATATTCAATTATTTTTTATAATTCAGACTCCATTTATTTGTTTTAATTTCATACATTTAATTTCTTAGTTAACATAACACTAACAGTGAATAGAGAGTAGAATGAATTAGCTACTCGAACAACTTATTATCAGTCATGCTAGTTTTATTTCAACAGTATTTTATACGCTTAACCGTAACCTATTCAGGATCAAAAATGTTATTATTATTTAATAAAAGCATGTAATCTGTAATCTATAGTCAATTGTAGCATTTATAATAGCATGTAAATAACAAAAAAGGGTGTTACTCTGACTCAAATCCATCATCAAATTTTTTTTTTTGTAGCCCATGACATTACGAGTAAAATGGGCCCAGTTTTAAAAGTATGCCTCAAAAAAAATTTTTTTATTCAAATAGTAGACCAAAACAGAACATTTTTTTTAGATTTTTTCATACATACATTATGTAGAAAAACTAAATACAAAAAAAACAGGCTAGAGAGCTATAGGGATGTATTATTACAAGAGAGAAAAGCATCACATGATGCACGGTAATGACACAAAAAAAAAATTAATTAAATGATATATTAGTGATCTAATGAATGAAAATAAAAACTAAAAGGGTCGATAGTGAGTCCTGCGTCACTTACTCCACAATCGTATTATTCCATGAATAATTATTACTTAAAAAAATGTATGAAAATTTGTATGATTTACGTCCTATGATCAAGTCCATAATTTTGTTTCAAGAATCACAAGAGGAATAGCTAACAAAAACCTTACAGCTCTAAATGTATTTTTAAAAGAAATCTTCCTCAACAGTTTACCTGTAAACTCCTGATGCACAAAGATTCGCCATACGTTCAAAAAACTGTCTGACAGTTTAAAAATAAATCCTCTTCTATTATTATGTAATACTAGAATCAAACTAAATAGAATTGTAGAAATAGCTACGAGTATAATCAAGAAAATCCAGATGCGTTTACTAAAAACCTGTTCAATAGAAAACATTCAACGTTATAAACAAATTAAGTCATAAACATTTTTCAATTGAAAGTATTTTACCTCGAAATAAGCTTTCCATGGAATCTCCATGGTTTCCGGTAATTTATAAAACAATGTATCTTGGAAATCCATTATTTCAATCGTCATGTCATAGTCATCTAAGTTTTTGTCGTTCAAATACTCACCAGGGAAAATAATACTCTCATTCAATAATTTTGTGGAATCAATTGATGTATTCTTGACACTTTCATTGGATTCCCTCTTTAAATTGGACTTATTTTTATACTTATAGGCCAATCCTGTTCTTACAGCAAAGTCTTCAGCTATTTGAGAATAAAACAGAGAAGGCTACAAAAAATACAGAAAGAAAAGTTCAGTTTTTTTAAAGAAATTATTGCGTTATTTTAAAATAAACAAAATTGGCTGTTAGACAAACTCGTCACCTTAGCAGTAATTGTAGCCGACGTACCACTCAAATTCTTTCGTCTCTGAACTACACTCGATAAAGCTAGCTTGTCTATGATAATCAATCCGTCCTTCTTGCTCCACTCGAATAATTTATTAACGTGTAATTTATTTTGGGGACCGACAGCAAACCATTCATTTATGTCTTTACTATCCCCACATTTAATTAAAACTTCGCTTCTAATATTCAAGTGAAAGTAATTATTTTTAGGATATCGGCAAGTGCTATCAATTTGTTCGGTAACGGCAGGCCAGAATAACAGTAGCCATACGTGAGGCGACAGATCATGATGCCACGAGAAATGTGTGAATTTTTTAAAATCATTGTCATTATTTAAAAACACCACGAAAAGGGTTTTTGAGTAATTTTTTAGTTTCGGATACTTTTCTGGAAGATCTGATATAGTCGAAGCTACAGAATATACCATTTTACGCGAGAATTCTTTAACCATGTTGACCACCGAATGTATATCTGCGAATTTAAGAGAAAAATTTTTGATATTAACTATTTATAACTTTTTATAAACGCTTTACTTTTACTCACCTTCGTTGCTCCTATAAATAATTCCTATACTGGTGGTCGCATAAAACTTTTGTACATCCAAAATAACAGAAACTTGACTTTCCATGTTTTTCGCTGAATCACATGGCATGAATAAAACAACGGCGAAAATTACAACGAGGCTGGTTAGCTTCAGCATTTTTGGCTACAAATAGATAAGAAAAAAATATATGCGTGTACTCACAGAATTACATTAATTATTGTATGAACGTTCTTTATACAAGTTATTGAAAGCAAGACTATTTTACGTGAGTCCAATCACTAACACATAATAAAACAAACATTAAATTTAATTTAACAACAACATTTATGAAACATTACTTTTTTTATATCACCGTCTGAAATTAATAAGGCATAAAAATTGTGAAAAACGCATTTCTATGTTCTTGTTTTCAACTTATGTTACGCTATAGTTTTTTTGATTTAGTAAAAATTTGTTATTAACCCTAAATTAATTAATAAATTTACTCTATATTTTTAAAAATAGTATAGATAATGTGCTTAAACATTGAACACTGGAAAATCTGAAAATATTTTTTTTTATCTCAATAGAAATAAAAAATCAAAATTCGGAAACATGTATATTTTAATTAAAAAATCTTGAGGAGGCTGGAATATGCTTGTATTAAATAATTGTGTGGAACATAATTTTTTTTTTCGATTTTATACATACACACTTACATTAATATCAAATTCTAGGAATTTTTTTTTACCCTTTTTACCATATTTTAGACATAATTAATAAAAATGTTATTTAAAAAAACTAGAAAACTATAAAAAATATTAAAAAATTTTCTCTTTCTTTGTTCCTCAATGTCGATAAGTGTAGTTGTCGCAGTTATATGCATCTGAATTAGTCAGAATCCTGATTATACAAATTTCACTAAATTTTTCTACTTTTTAACTTATTTAAATATTATTTTTTTATGCTTACCGTTTCTTTGCATAATAAAAATATCTGTTCATTACGTTATTCAAATCTTTAATATTATTTTAGCTTGTTATTTCACTCCAATAGGTAATGGATAATTAGTTGAGGAAAAAAGTAAGGCGCACCAAACAAATTTAGATATTTCAAAAGCATTGAAGGTTGAGACAAAAATCAAATATTGGTAAAGTTACATTTTTAAATTTTTTAAACAGTCAATTTCTGTATGCTATTTTCCAAAGTAAATTGTATCATAGTTTAGATTCTTATTCAACGGTGAATTAATGATGAAATTAATAGAAAAATAAAAATAAACTGTTTTGGAATTTATTATTGAGGATGCAAGAAAATGTGAAAGAACTTTTCAACGTCTGCGTAACTATCGGCAACATTTTCTTAGTTTTATATAAAATTTCTAAATAAAAAAAAAAGAACTTGGTTGTGCTTCTTAAGTTTAGTTAACGCTGTTTTTGAAAAACGAAAGAAATTATGTAAAAGTAATGTATACTATAAATTTCGACTTGCATATTTGCGAAACCGTCTTTATTATCCTCACAAATAACAAAATTAAAGCTTTTCTTGGCCAACACTGCATTTTATCAATAAGAATTTATATGTTAAATAATAAGCCAAGAAATGACAATACTTAATGGTAAAAATTATTTTCTAGTTTATTAACTTCAACGAAAGCTTTCAGTGATATAGCGTGCATTAATCAGCTTATTTTGTTTAAAAAAAGGATATTACTTAAAAGAAAAAAGAAAAAATTTCAATGAGAGCGAGACAAATCAATTTCTGCAAGAGAGAGGACTTAGGCATGCACTTACTTGTTAACTTGATTCTCGTGACGCAAACAATAACTTCCGGAAACTCCTTAGATGAAGCTGGGCACGGCTGAAATGGACGATCTTTGGATGCTGGAAGTTTTGGTTCTCGAGATTCACAGGACACTTTTCACAAACGAATATCGATTTGAGCACTGAACTTCTTTGACAAACTGTATCGGAAACGTAGAACACAGTGATCACTTTGGGTTGACGTGTTGTCTAGCTGACGCACTGCGAGACAGTGATGTGGTAGGGCTGTGCCTCGAAGGGATTGGAATCCCCTTTTCCACCACCAAAATTTCCTGGCCATGAATTGGGAAAAAAGTCACGCCCATCGATATTTAGTTAACCCCTTCCTAACTTCCCCTCTTTTTATTTGTATTTCCTGTAACAAACAAAACAGTAGCCAATCCACGTAGGACAGCTGGGAAAGAAACCAATACATGACAAAATTTCAAAGCAATGCACCATATAGTCTTTGAGCTACTTTTTATTGGAGATATACTGTATGAAACAAGTAACTCTTCAGCAACGTATATTATCATTTTTTTAAACACTAAACTATTCAAATGTTTGAGTAACGCAAAAAATTAGGCAGCAACTGAAGTTATTTATCAAATAACTTACTCATTTATTCTTAGCAGTTGAGTGGTTGTATGTTAATTAGTTCATGTATCTGGTTTTAAACAATTTTTATGTATGTTTATCGTATCAACGTATTAACAATCGTAAATACTTTTTAAAGCTAATACTAACTATCTTGAGTTTACTAAATAATACAAACCATATAATTTAGTAGTTGTTCTGACCAATTTATGTGTAATTAGTGATCGATATTGTATTGTTACTTGATATTCCATTAGTTTTTTGTTAAAGTAATGAATTCAATTTTAAAACTGTACATCATATATTTTCAAACTCTATACCACAGATTCAACTATTGAGGTAGAATTTTTGCATTTGCAAAACTTTGTTTTAGTATGATTTCCGTGTTTTTTATGCTACTTAAAAATTTGGTTCTCATTTATTGTGCCATGTACTTATATTTTAATGAGTTTTATGTTACATTATACGGATTATGGGTTTGTTAATTATTAATTTTTTTTTTTTATATTATCGTAGAATTAGTAAAATTTGTCTGTTAATCTGATTAATAAATCTGAAAATATTCTTTGTAATTAAATTTGAGGGTGCCTAAATCTTTATTATGGTTATTAAAATTTGCGTTATTTAAAAGACTAGGTAACTTGTACCACGTGAAAAAACAGCTAAGAATTACAACTTTTCTTGTTCTATGTTTTCTTCATCACCAGTTGTAAATCTGCTGAGTAATAATGTATATTGAGTTAGCTGTCGTCAGATATAAGAACTATTTTTTTATGATCTTTTTAATCAAGTAAGCTTTTCTGCATTTCAGTCAATTGATATATCATTGTGTTATATAATTATCATCTATAAAGAAAATACATCTTACATTGTAGCAGTAAGAGTGAAAAATTTTTTTGTTTAATGATAAAATTGAAAATAATGGAGGAAAAACAATTCACACATAGATATCAGCAGCAACTCTTATTTACGAAATTTTCTTGCACTCACACGGATGCATATCATCAACTGTTATATTTCTTTCTGATCCTTGAATACGTAATATTTTGCTAAGATTTTACAATCTGCTACTTTTTAAAAGTATCGAGAAAAAAATTTTTTTTAAGAATTTCGATTCATAAAAAAGGATTTTTTAGACGTTATAATCAGTAATAACTCCAAACTTTAAGACTTTACGAAAATTTAAATTTCACTACATTTCTTTATGAGTTTTATCATTAATGAGTATATGACGTTTGGGAAAAAGATTGTGCTTGTATACTACCAGGTGTAGATGACAATTATAGGTACGGATGTTACAAGGAAACTAATAATCATGAATACATTTTTGCTTGTGAGTATCCGCGGTTTTTTGTCAATATTTTCAAGTGAGACATTCATTTTTATTTCAATTGTTTGTTGTCTTAGATCTAAGATATCTTATTTTACATATTGGTTTATGTTTATGTAAAAGTGATGTTACGGTGAAAAGAAAGTTTCATATATCAATTGATTCGTAGGAGTTTTTCAAATTTGACTATGCTATCGAAAAATTTTCGTATTTCGTTTTATATTCATTACAATTTGTTCAACGTTCATAAAATAAAAAAAATAAGTCTGAGCCTTAGCAAGATCACCCTAAGTAACATCCATTTATACAGTAATTGATACAATATTAGGGCTATATACACATATATGTACAAAGTCCTTATCCCAAAGCACCTACATTTTTGTCCTGCGCCTAAGGTCATATGTCATTATAACAGCCTATACACTTTTAGAAACGTTTTTCTAAGCTTTCCCCTTCCGACGTCTAAAATTTTCTATAGCACTATCCGGCATAAATCAAAGAAGCGAGACTATATATTATAGAGTCGAGCCCAGAAAGTGGGACAGTACCAATGCGTACTATGTGCATGACAATTGAATTTTACCATCTGCTACTGTGCTGCTCTGCTTATAATATATTTATAATTGTTCCTATATGTCCCGCGCTTGTTTTTGTTTTACGTTTATTTTTCCTATGATCTGTTTTTAGAATCAAGCACTGACGCTTTTGTAAGTACATCATGTTATTGATCGAATTCTCTCTTTTGGGCGTTTGAATAAGAATACAAGCCATTTATTTGTTGGTGTGGAGGATGTTTTATGTTTCGAGCCTATGTGGTAGTTTTGTGAGCACGTGACTACTTCTCTGGCAAGAAAAAACCAAAAAAATCAGAAGAAGATATTGACAGCTATGTAAAAATAAGCAATAAAACACTAAATAACTTTGTGCAGCATGTACTAAATAAAGTTGAAGGAAACATTATTTTTTACTTTTTTGAAATTTAAATTAATTTTGATGCATGTATTACTGCTGCAATTTATATATCTTTAAAACTATAAGTTATGCATGTGCAAGTAATTTAAGTCGGTCCATATTATTTATTATGAAAATCTTCAACAAAGAATTCTATTAATTTAAGAATGAACGAATTCCTTACATATTAAGAGTCTTTTTTGAGTCAACGAAAACTTTCGCAATTTTTCTTTTTTACCTTATTTTCTTTATTAGTTCTCTGCGTCCAACAAAAAATATTCCATAACATAAACCAACGTAGGTGCCAGGGATTTGAAATATTTATACCTTAGTATAAAACAAATAATATCGTAAGCCATTTCCAATATCATGACTACCACCACCACACCGGGTTAGTCAAACGTTGAAGCCCATTGTTTCAACCAATCACAATTCTATGGAGGGCCACGTATTTACTCTTAGCAAATACGAACTTTTTTTTACTTCTACTCTTAAAAAATTATAACCAATCGATTCAAACTCAAGAGTTTTTTCCTCCCACCACACCTGCGTTAACGCAAGCTTGATCAAGTGCCTTTTTTCCCCTGCGACCACAACTTTGGATATTTTGTCCTCTTCTGTTATTGTTTTCATGAGTATTCAAACTATGTATTGAATTTGTGCCTTTTGTTTGTAAATAATTTGACGAAGAACAGATATTTTCGAAGATGGTTTATAAAAAATGATTTCTTTTCTATCTCAGCGCCACAAATCACAGGCCAACAAACACACCTATTAATGCCATTTTTTATTCTTGTTCTCCTTTCTTCTCTTATTCTTTTATTGTTATTTTTTTTTCATTGTTTAATTTCCTAAAAACTTGTATTATTGATTTATCGGTAAATAAACAGACCATCCAAATTGATTAAATAATGATTGTTATCTTTTTTCTTTTAAATTAATTGATGAAATTTTAATTACTATAACAAGAAAAATCACGCAGTCTCTTGACCTGCTGAGCGACCAAAAAATCGCCCGTCCATAATACAACTGCCGAGGACATCGGTGTCGTGGCCTCTACCGTATTACGTGCGATAACATATATTCATATAAATAGACTACACAGCTGCAGCCAAAATTGATGCCAGTCCAATATCGAATATGTAATAGGTAAGAATAAAAATCGCTACCCATTATATGTCCCAATACCATTAAATTTATAAGTATTAAGCTGATTCTATTAAGAAGAAAATATGTTAATCGAAAAAATACCATTATTTTGGAATCACTACCACCTGTAAGTATACTATAGTATATACGATGCTATACTAGTCCAGTAAAAATCGTTTGCGGGTAAAAGTAGGTTATTCCTCACCAGCTGCTATTTCCTATAGGAGAACTATACTTTTAGCGGGTACGCGGTAGCCAAGGGCTTTAATATATCATGTGCTAAGAGAGTTTTTTTGTTTGACGCGCTGATGGATGTATTATTCATGTGCTACCGACCGATCGTGTCAAGGGGGTCGAAGAGCTACGAGACTTAATTAATAATTAAAGAGGGTCGTTTTGTCCTTGACGACTACATGCCTGGTTAGCTAGTCCGATAACTCTTTGGCTTGACTTTTATAAAGTAGTCGATTGTTCTTTCCGTGACTTTAAAAATCACATGAATTTTCGAGATTCTCTTAAATCGAAAAAGTATAAATTTCACGGAATAGTGTCTTGATTCTTACAATTTGGCCGATTGCTTCGGATACAAGTCTGTTGCAAGAATCCAGAACGTCTTTTACTAGAAAAAGATACTGTATCGGGTAAAACTCAAAACTCCTGAGACTTCCGCAAGAGTGGCACAGTCACGTTAACGAAATCGAATTCATTTAAGTTTTTTTTGTTTTTTTTGTTCGTATTTATCATTGATTGTTTAATTTACTGACATTTAGATGAGTTTACCATACCCGAGAACATTTATTTAAATAAAATCTGCCTACGTCTGACCAAACTCGAACTCGTACTACTTGAAATTGGATGACTCGCAGTTTCCTGATTCCAGACAAATGACGAGCTTACTTCATACCTCATACCTATAGGAAAACTTTTTGAAAATTCTTTTACGCTTGCTCGATGATCGTGGTAGGCTTAGGCGTTCCTAGCTAAAAATGCAAGCGGATTCTCAGGTGTCTCGAGGACGACGAGGTATACCCTCCGCCAGCACAGTCTTGATGAACACTTGGTGTGTCGATGCTTACTGGAAGGTTCTCTGCAGTGTTACCTTTGAGGTTGTACTTGGTTAGTGATTAAGAAGGAGCCTTTTGTGTCAAATTGATCGAGACGTTATTTAAATACGTGGCAATATCAATTTAAGAGGTAACGAGTATTATTTATCGAAACTCGTTAGTATTGATATATATTGTATGCATCTCCTAGGGTTTGAATCTTGGTTGAAGTTTATCGGATTAAGTTGTCTACTATTTTTAACACAAATTTTCCTTTCGCACCTTAAGTACTACAATATTACAAACAACGTCAGATCAGATTCCTTAACGCAAGGGTATATCTGCAATTGTTTACAAATCGCTCATTTTCTATGAACCATCTGCAAAAAAATCTATTCTTCGTCAACTTACTTACAAACGGAAACCACAAAACCAATACATAGTTTGAATACTCATAGAAATAGTAACAGAAAAGGACTAAATATCCCAAACTTGTGGTTGCAGGAGAAAAAAGGCGCTTGATGGTCGCGAGTTTAAGAAGATTGACCGTGATATTCAAAGGGTAGAAGTGAAAGTAGCTCGTATTTGCTACGAGTAGATACGTGGTCCTGCCTAGGGTTGTGATTGGTTGGAACAATTTGCTCTAACGTTCGATTAACCTCATGTGGTGGTGGTAGACCTGATGTTAGACATGGCTCAATATATTATTTATTTCATGCTAAGGTATTAATATTTCAAATCCCCGGCACCTACGTTGGTTTATTTTATGGAATATTTTTCGTTGGACGCATTGAACTAATAAATAAAAAAAGGTAGAAAAGAAAAAATACGATGATTTTCTTTGATTTTACGGAGATAGTTAAAAAAGTAAAAAATCACTTATTGTACAAACGGTTGGTTGCCTAATTGAAATTTTCCATAAAGAATAACGAGGATCTACTTGAATCACTCAAACTTGCGCAAATTATAATTTCAAAATTATTTAAATCTCATTTCTTCTAGACCTTAAAATTCATGCTTGGATTGTAGTATTATTGTTTCTATCTTAAGAAGAAATAAAAAAAATCTTTCACCATGAAAAACAAATGTGTTGCAAAAATATTTATTGTACAGTAATTAGGATGTAGTGCAGTTAAAAATAACGGACAAATAACATACTTTGATTTTTTTGGTTTTTTCTTACTAAAAAAACAGCTACGTTAACATCAAATCACTACACTCTCTAAATATAAAAAAGAACAACACACCAACGAATAGCTGATTTGTGATTCTATACAAACACCCAAAAGAGAGTATTCGATCAATGACATGATGTACTTTCGAATGGGTCAGTGCTAGATCCCAGAGACAGATCATAGGAAAAATAAACGTGAAACAAAAACACACGTAGGACATAGACGGACTATTGTAAATATGTTATGAGCAGAACTGCGTAGTAGAAGGTGGTAAAATTAAATTGTCATGTACATTGAACGTATCAGTCCTGACACGCGATACATGAGGGAACTAAGTATTCTTCTTCGGCTCAATTCTGTATATAGTGTCCCTACTTTATTTTATGCTGGAAAGTATAGATTTTTTTTTTTTTATATTAGAGTGCTCTACGTCCGGCTGCTTTAATAAGGGCACTACTATGGGCACTTAGCACTTGGAAAAGGGACAAGGAAAGGGATGGGAGGCCTCCCATTACAGGAGGGGGGTAGGGGGAAATAGGCAATTTTGCTGCGAGAAGGTTGCCTAAACCCTCCTTGAGAAGCATTGCTTGGTGAAAAAGCACATGTGAAAAATCACAGAGGTACTTGCCCGAAAAGTCGCACTGGCCGGGAATCGAACCACGGTCTCCCGCGTGCCAAACCACGACCTAGCCAAACGAGCCACCGTGCGCTCTTGAAAAGTATAGATAAAAAATTAGAAATTTTTGACTTTGGTTTGGTGAAAGTTCGAGGAAGCGTTTTTAAAAGAGTAGAGGCTGTTGTTATTGTATATGTCCTTATCCGTAGGAGAAAAGGGTGAGTACGTTAAGCAGAGGCCGTGTACACATATATGTAAGTAGGACAGAGCGCTATTGCTGTACTTGGTACTGTAATTATGGACAAATGAGAGATAGCACTTTTTTTTAATTTTGTTGGTCAAAAAAAGTTAAAAAAAAATTATGCAATGTTAAGGTTAAACCAAAAAGGTACGTATAATATTTAAAGAGACAGTTCAAAGGGAACATACGTGCTTCGCAAATAACAATTTTAGCTAACAAACACGTTATAATATATACAACTAAAAATATGACTCTTAGCTGTTGTTTTATGCAGTACAAATTATCTGATCTTTTTATTAAAAAAAAATTAAACTGTAAATACAAACATAAAAAAATAATAAAATAAACGGACCAATGATGCATATTTTTTAAAATAAAACCAACGAGCAAATAAGTATATTGAGCATTAGAACACGCTAGTCAAGTTATTTGTCAAATAACTCAAGACCAGTAAAATCTTTCATAACAACAAAATCAAGAGAAAATTTTGTTAGAAATTATCCTACGATACCTACTAAATTACAGGTATTTTGCCAGTAGACTATACAATTACAAATATCTCTATTGAGTGTAGGATAAAAAAACGGCACTTGATATAAGTGGGAAGAAAATCGAGAAATGTATAGATATACTTTGTATTTTATGTTAAGCAGTACACAAATTTTCATTTTCATTCTTGTAATAATATGATCAAAAGTAAAACATGTCAAAATATTTTAGTTGACTATTCGTAAATAAAATAGATTAGATAGTAGAATGACATCATTTATTATTTCTTCTTTTACATTCTCTTTCGTAGATGAAAACTGTAAGTCAATCGATATTTTTAATGTTGATCACAGTCTTTCGACGACTGACTCATTTTTAAGAGGAACATATAAATACAAGACATTATTGTCCGAGTCGAGCCAGCCTCAACCTTATCCGAATCATATTCATTTTAGATGTTATCCGTTACGGTGGTTTCGAAGGAATCGTACCCGTCCTCGTCTTGTTTACTTATTTTGATACCCATAACTAGAATGAATTTACTGCTGACCTAAAAATTTAAACAAATTTTTTCAAATTAAACAAGCTTTATGTATAAAATATGAATAGCATTAAGAGAGATCCAACAGGTATGATTTTTATTCATACCAACTGTCTGATTAAAATTCTTGACGAAGCATAACATAAGTATGGTTACCACATACTTTTGAAACCCTTTTGCATACTTTTTATACTAAGTTTTATTGGTTTACGCAAGGAAGATTAAATTTTTAAATTAAAAAAAAAGGGTACACAAAGAGCTTCCATATATACGTTGACGTTTAGCGTATCCGGGACGAATATGGTAGAATCTATTTTCTGTAGATGTGTTTCCTACCAATACGCCACTTTATGAAATTTTCGATAAATGTAAAAAAAATGAGATATTTGTCTATAATTGATCGTTTTCTCACCTTATCATCATCGGCGGCTGAAATGCGGGGATAATCCTTAGATATCGGTTCATCTCCAACTGCCTCGCCTCTTGAGACGTTTTGCTGGAAGTCTGGTGACCCGCTAAAGACGTTTCAGAGTAGTCGATAGGACTTGGTAGTAATGGTTCTTGTCCTTCATTAAAATTTGGGTGATTCGATTCAACTTCGGACATTTTTGTAAAAATACTATCGTGACGTCACATTTTCGATTGATAAAGAAATAATGGCACGAACTGTTGTTAAAGTTACTTTACTACAACCTCTTGTCCGTGAGGGAAGTGACACGAGTCTTTCGGTATCGTGTCTCTGTAGCTAAATCCCGACTTGCTACTCTTATCTACTTCTAGCCTTATTCTCTATTCTGTTCTCCTACTTTTAGGAATTTAGGCTGAAAAAGGCACATAGCTACAAGACTAAGAACCGGAGTATAGATTAGGCAATTAAAAAATACCAACCGCCAATCTCACAAAAGTTGAGGATTCACATGGTGGAGATTTAAAGTGTTTTCGCAATGTCATCTCGTCATGACGAGTTATATCGGTAAAAAGAAATTGACAATAGGTGACGGAGTTGGAATTTATCTACAATCTGAAAATCTACTTTTGAGCGAATGGACATCCTTACAAAGGAAAATTTGTGTCGCCAGTTCGCCAAACGTTTTTTCATGACTATCCATATTTGAGTTTAGAGTGGCGTCAATTTTGGCTGCATTATTTAGTCTATATATATGGGTGATTCTGACGCAAGTAGCTCAAAATGTCTTGAAGAATCATTAAAAAAAAAGTTGGTTAAAAAATTTATTTTTATAGTAGTTGTACCTTAAATAATATCCACAGCAAATATCAAAAGCGATTACACTACAAAGTTATTGGGTAAAAATATGTACGGTAGTTTGTATAAGTCAATTTTGATCAATTTTCAAAAAAAATATCTCTTTTACTAATGCGCATAGCTAAGCTGTTTAAATTGTTAAAATGTTCTGGCTTAGATTAAATCAAAGATAGGATCAAACCCTATCGAATGAAAGAAAATATTGTCTGTTTAGTTCCTCTAGTTTACGAAAATTCATAATTTTTTTAATAAATCACTATAATTTTTGATTGATGGCACCAAATTTGATGATTGACTATTTATTCATTCATTTTAATTTTTTTTTATTTTTTTTTTTTTATTTGATAGGGATTCATTTCAGCAGTCATTTAAGCCTATTTTGGACCACCTAAGACAGTGTACTCCTTTGCTACTAGATTGGAAGTGGAATCGATATTCATTGATGTCTCTCGCAAAAAAAAAGTCAATGAAGCCAAACGCCAAGACGCGTGTCCCAGTTTTATCTTAAAAAAATTGGAGAAAAAGTTTTGTAAAGCTAGAAAAAGAGACACTTTTATACTTTTACGATTTAGAGGTACGAAAGTGACATTTCGATCTTTGGAGTACTACTGTGGCTCGTAGATTTAATATAAACGATTTTTCGCTAACAAAACATCTGTGGTCAATAAGTAGAATACAAAAAGAAATTTTCCTTACCTGTATAAGTAACAGAGTGGCAGATCTAAGGAGGGGGGGAGGTGACCAAAAATTTGTACATACAAAAATTGAAAATTAAAATGTGTGTCAATTAAACTGATTGAAATTTGTAACAGCTTTGGCTTGTGCGTTTGTCTTGTCATGGTGTAAAATTAGAAACGTGATCTGCATATGGTATTATAAAAGACAACAGTGTTCAACAGTGCTGATTTTTGTTCAAATTGTAGGAAGTTTGTAGTTTGGTTAAAATTCTTGCTTATAGATTAAAAATTAATTTTATTCCTGCATAATTGTAACATACAACGTCTAAACTTGACGATGTTTGTGCGAAAAAATGGCAGAAAAGCTTATTATATTTTCTTAATTATTTTATTGGGGAGTCAATGTATAAGCTTCAAAGTTGTTACCATGAAAGCTTAACACTTTTAACATAACTTCACGCAAATAGAACATTCAATTTCAGTTTCTTGTAGTAGCATGAGCTCTGAACACGAAATTGGCCTGTTCCAGCAGGAGCATCCATACATTTATTATCGGACGTAGCACATTCGAGGCCGCAACGCCGAGGTCCTCAGCAGCTTCATGAGGGACGGGGGATTTTGGTATGATTTTTCCTGTACTAGCAATTCAATTTCCACAAATTTCGTTGTAAGAAATAAGATAACAAGCTTAGTACAATTTATTGATTACAGATAGAACAGTAAAACTTTTTTCATCAAATTTAACAATTAAAATAAATTTATAAAAGAATAAGAGAAAGAAGATAAGAGGTGCAAGCAAAACAGAAATGATGTATTGCATATATATGAGTGTTTGTTGGCCCGTGATTTGTAGTGCTGACATTATAACGCGTAAGCGCCGAAAGTCCTCGTTTAAAGGCACTGTGCTAAGCTCATAAGGCCCGCCGAGGGAAAGAGACAGACTTTGCTAATTGAAAGCATTTACCGCCGAGCGCTAAGGCTTCATGAAGATAGGTGTACCAAATACGTGAAAGAGAACTAGATAAGATTTTTTTTCTTTAATATGGCAAGCGTAGTTTCAATTAACAGAGAGCGGAGAAAAGATCATTCGATTTCTTTTCCTCAAGAAGTTAGTACTTCCACTACCGACCATCTTTTTAGTATTGCGAGTAAAAACAACAATGAACCGCAAGCCGACCCCATAATACTATAGAGCATTTAACAACTTGAATTATTTAAATATCATTCAACGGAACATGCTTTTGCACCTTGTATTTTTAATACCAAATATTAATAAAGGAAAAAAACACGCAGTCTACTAAGCAAAGAGTGTCCGTAGAAAAAATGCGTTCCTTAAACCAGTTGTTTTTTTTTGTTGCGGTACCTTATAAATCTAGCAAATTTTATCGTTTTAACTGTTTTCTTGGACAAATAAATGGATGAGAGAAAAATATCACAAATTGTATATGTGCCATAAAAAATTGTCAATCAGTGAGAATGTGTGCATGTAAACGTAAACAAAAAATACAGCTGGGTCGACCAACACAGCAGATTGTCTTGTTCTCTTTCAATGGATTGAAGCTCGTATCCAGTGGAATTATTTTGCTTTTTGTTGAGCAGCATCGATTTCTATAACGCGTACCTGCTATTCATAGGAAAAACTCACACACGACTTCACAGTCTTAATAAAAACTTGGAACTTTTGTCTCTTCTAAGACTTTATTTATTAATGAAAGTTTAAATTTTAAAAAAGTCTGTAGCCGTAAGTTATCTATCATTTTACAGTAAAAATTTTTTTTTGTATCCTTAATACTATCCACTACTGCGAATAGGAACTGATCAGATTCAATGACACGTGTTTCTGCTTGTGTTCAGTAATAGATCAATTGTTATAAACTATCTACAAAAATTAGTTTTTTTTTTAACTTATACCAGAAGCACAAAAGTAATTTAACTTTAAAGAAAAAAAAAAAAAAAAAAAAAAAAAAAAATAGTAAGAAATCGGATACCACGAGAAAAAATAACATTCATCTGTTGCAACTAAAATTTTGTATTTTATTATTAAAATGAAGTACTGTGAAAAATAAAATTTCAATAGTGACACAAGCATAAACATTTTGAAATATTTTAATAATGATTAACGAGGATCCACTAGAATCACTTGATCTTGCGTAACATATAATTCTAAAATTATTCAAATTTCATATCTCTTAAACCTCAAAATCCATGTTTGGATCGTTGTATTATTGTTTTTATCTTAAGAAAAAAAAAAAAAAGTGAAAAATCTTGTACCATAAAAAACAAAAGTGTTTTAAAAAAAAATTTTTGTTTAGTAATTAGAATGAAGTTTAGTTGAAAATAGAACTACAGTAGTAATAGATGCATAAAAATTATTTTAAATTTCAAAAAAAAAATCAGATAATATTTCCTTTAACTTCATTCAGTATGTCCTGCACGAAATAATATGTTGTTGCTTATTTTAAGATTATGATCAATATCAGGCTTTGATTGTTTTTTTTTTTTTGTTTTTCACCGAAGAAACGGCCAAGTTGACATCAAACCACCAAAGCCTATCTAAATATAAAAAAGTACACACATTACCAATAATTCACTTATAATTGTATAAAAACACTGAATAGATAATGTTCGATCAATAACACGATGTGCTTACTAATGGGTCAGTGCTTGATTCGAAAAACAGATCATAGGACAAATAAATGTGGAACAAAAATACGCGAAAGAAAACGGTTAATTTTAATGCGATCGCTTTATGAGTTTTTTCACGAGAAAAATGTGACTTTTTTCTGAATTTTTTCTTTTACAAATAATCTGAAGGCTTCATTTTCCAACCTGCGCCGTTGAAATTACCAGGGTACACAATTTTATAGTTATATTACCATTATAAAATAACAACATGTCTTTTTAATAGTATATAATGTTCCGAAACTTGTGTTTATTCCAACGGTTGGATGGTTTTTACTTGAACTGGCTGCCAGTGGTCGTACAAAAGTTATAACCACGTCGGTTAGCTCGATGAGATAAAACAAAATTTGGCTTCTGATTTGCAAAAAAAAAAACAAAAATACATCCAACTTTACAATTAACCAATACCTTTGGAAAGTATTTGGCAAAAAAACATAAAAAAATAGATTTTAAAGAAATTTTACAAACTGCATTAACCTCTTTTCGCTATAACTGATTGACAATATTTTTGAGTTACAAATATGTTTTAAGTCGTACGAGCTTTCGTGTTTTTATTTCGGTACTTAAATGTACAAATTTTTTTTGCTAAAACAATTGTATAGCAACTCCAATAAATAATATTTTTGTATCAAAGACACGACTGCTACATTTTGACAAGAGCGAAAAGTAGTACCTAACGCACCAAGGGCAGTACTTCAAGGGCAGTGCGAAATTTCCTAATTTTGAAATTTCATTGTAATTAAAAAAATTAATGGCTTTCGGAATTAATTAAATATAAATAACGTGGTTATCTGCATTATGTATTTCGTTCTTATAAATTGAGCCACCATTAATAGCTATTAAACCATTTTTATAATCTAATTAAAAAATCATGGAATTTTAGTAAAAAAAATTTATTCTTATTCTTTGGCACATTTTAAGTAAAAAATATCTTGTACAATTTTTCTCTTAACATTATACTTTTGTAGTAAAAAAACTCGCAAACGTTAGAAAAATTAGAAGTTTGAAAATCTGCAAGGTATAAAAGATTTTTTAAACATTGTACTTTATAAATTCGTAAATTTTAGACTCGTAAATAATTTGTCTCCAAATGATAAGCTTTGAATCGTGAGCTTCTTTTAGAATTAAAAATAAATTTGCGAATTTAAAGAATCATAATTCGTTTTTATCTACGCAGCACTCATATTATTATAAAAAATTACAGACATAGTATTTATTGATTTTAAACCCGTACTAAATTTTAAATGAATTACAGTTTTGAATCGTTAAGTTCTCAATCTGATTTTGTTTCATCATATTTACCACATTCATTATAGTTCAATGTTTTTTACATTAATGTATTGATTTTAACACTGTATAGTATATAAGTCCTGTGTCGTTCATATAATAAAAAATTATACTTTAAATTTGCTAGTATATTTTAAAACCTGCCATCATGTACAGAAAAATCCTAATTAACAATTTTCATTTGAAACTAACCAAGGAATATGAAAAAAAAACATTATTTTACGAAAAAAAGTTTTTTTTTATCTGTTGTCTTTCATAGTTTTGTTCACACGAGTTTTATTTAGTAAAATTGACTTACGTCTTATTCGACAAAATTGTAATGAAATCTTGTACTAATACAAAATTTATATACTGATGTTTGTATAATCCCTCCGAATTCCAGTGTTTTCTTGGGATTTCAAGCCCTTCCCTGGGGTGCAATATTTGTAAGTGCGGGCACTTTTCCGCGGGAATCGTATGACGTATACTCGTTGTACCCCTTCCATGCTCAGCAAAGGAAAAAAAAGATGTGCACCTTGTTCGGTAAATTGGCCACGATAAGGCGCTTGAATCAGTGGTAAAACCGAGCTCGCCTCGTAGCAGTTAGCAGTTGTAGCTCACTAGCTATTGCATAGAATTGCAGTCACGTCATCAATATTCTGAGTTATCGAGGCAGGTCAGTCAATATTCCAGATTGGATTAAAACGTCAGAGCGAGAGGATCAGACCCTCAAGACCAACAGACTCGTGCCACTATTTTCACAACTAAGAGGTTCATTTAGAATAACTTTTACTACAATTCGTTTTTTTATTTCTTCACTAATTGAGAATTCCATGTTACACTAGTATTTATATTAAAATGGCTAAAAGAGATTTACAATTTGGATGGCATGACGAACACGAACAAGGAATTGCTAACCAATGTGGAATGGAGTTGGCGGGTCACGAGATTACATCTCCTAGCAAAACATCTGAAGAGGAGAGGCAGTTGGAGATTAAACCGATATCTAAGGATGATCCTCGAATCTCAAAGGACAACTTGAAGGTAAGAAAACGATTAATTATAAACAAATATTTCATTATTTTGACATTCATCAAAAATTTAATAAAATGGTGCATTCGTAGTTCAAACGTCCGCAGGAAATAGATACCACAACATTTGTTCCCAATACGCTCAACGTCATCGTAAGTATCAAAGTCTTTGTTTAAGTATTTGTCCGGTTTTACTTATTTATAATTAAGTTTTACTCGCGTTTAATTTTAAAATTAAATTGAATAAGTACTTGCTGACAAGTCTTATGCTCTACTTTAGCCAGAACATTGATTATACAAATACAAGTCTCTATCTATCAGATGTCTCGATACTATGCAATTAATACGTAGTAAGGTCCTTTTATTAAAAAAATGTTATTAAAAAAAGTATGTTTATGGTTTAGGTCAGTGGTAAATCTATTGTAGTAACCGGCATCAAGGAAGTTCGAGATGACAAGGACGAAAACGCTTCCCGAGAAATCAGCTTAACATCTAAGATTTCAGATCAGAATGATTCGGATAAGGTTGAGGCGTGGCTCGACTCAGACAGTAACGTCTTATATTTATATGCTCCTCTAAAAAATGAGCCAGTTGCCAATGTGTAGAGTGTTATCAACAGTAAAAATATCGATTGACTCACGGTTATCATCTACGAAAGAGAATGTAGAAAGAGAAATAATAAATGATGTCATTTCATTATTAAATCTATTTTATTCCTGTAATGCTTAAGGCATAATAGAATAAAGACAGTGAAATAGGTACATTAAGTTTTTAACCACTATGGCTAGAAATTAACTGAGTCAATAAAAAAAACCAGAATACTGTTTAAAAAAATATATCTGATTAAAGTTTAAATATTTCTATTAAATAAACCATTCAAAGAGCATTTTAGTGTATTTTCAGCTACCTTACTTTTTCTCTTGTCGCGTATAATTAACAATGACGTAAGCTGTCTTTTGCCATATAATTTTCTTTATTCAATTTTGTCCAAATAACATTTATACAACTATAAACAGTATTTTATTAACGTTGATTAAAGCTCAGCTCACTGATAATATGACGAATTGATTATCTTGAAGTAGGTCATTTAAATTTATTGAAAAAAGAACATTACAAAATCTTACTTTTCAATTTATCGTTTAAAACACGATCACATATAACCTAATCTAAGACTTTAGCTTTTAACGAAAAGTTTATAATATAAATCAACCTTGTATACGGCATATTTTTTAAGAAAAAATGAATTAATAATTGTTAATTTTTAATTTTTAATTTTAAATGTTAATATTTTTTATTGAAACTTAACTTTACATTAAATACATAAATTTAATAACTCGTAAAAATGTCCTTGTAAGTTCGTTATATTTTGCCGTCGACTATCGATTATCTTGCTGTTCACCAGACCCAAGCTAAGGTGAACGAATCCTCTTGTCTGAAAAGAGGCTTGAAATTTTTTTTATCTGGGAGAAATCTCACAATTTTTTTCTTCCTAAAGACATTATGTTAAAGTTTGAAAGCTTAAAAGTAAAAATTAAAATAAACAATACGTTCGACTTTTATTATTTATTTAGAAAAATGAATGATCTTTATACCGCAATTTTTATTTTAGTCCATCTTAAAAAAAAATACAATAGCAAATATAAAAGTGTGAAAACGGCTGAAACGAAGAAACTAGTCAATTTATTAGAAAAGGTAATTTAATGAGGCATAATGTTAAATACTACTTTTCTTTTTAATATTTTGACAACAAATGTAACGTAGACAGGTTAGATAATATGATTATCTTTGCACCTGGTGGTAGTACTCATCAACAGCACGGTAAGAACCAGGCCCATGGGACTTCTTGTGCTAGCCTTAGTTGGATGTGCACCATTATTTTTGTATGATTTTAACATAATATAAGATATTGTTTAACACTTGACACTTTGACATTATAAATTTAAGCAAAACGCAGAAACAATTCTACTTTAAACTAATGTTGCTTACTACAAATAACAATGATTTTACCAACGATCAATACTTTAATATTCTTTGTCAGTAAGCAATATCAGAATTTTTTTCTTATTCTTAGCTTATCGTGATGTTTATTTCTTTTCCAAATTTTTTTTAAGACTACGAAACTTCTTTGATTACTTCAAAAAGACAACCAAAATTTTAGAAGGCCCAACTTCATGTTTTTCAAGAAATAAAAATAAAAACATTTTTGGTTAAACATTGGTAAGTACGGATAGCTTACTATGGATTGGTTGCAAACTTTTATTTAACAAACACTGTTAATTTCTTCTATAGTCGATTAAAAAAGACGAGGGTGATAAAGTTTAGAACGGTTTAAATTACCAATTACAATTTTAGTGAGTATAGCTTTAATTTTTTACACAATTTATACGTAAGAGTAATTTTTTAAAACAAGTTTTGCAAATGGGCTTGTTTTCAGCATAAGTGCCGCTATCGTGCCCATGTAAGATTTCCATTGGAGTGTACTTCTATATTAAATGAAATCAAATTAAAATCCAATTAGTATATAGGTAAACTCCTATGAAAATCTTACATGGGCACACTAGCGCCACATGATGCTAGAAACAAGCCCATTAGGCACTAATGGGCTCGGTCTATGGGCGAGATATTTTTCTACTTCCACTCATGGTACAAAAACAATCCTTTCTACTTGTAATTACTACTTAATAATTTTTATATGTGTACGACTTAGTAACGGCTTATTCACACTTTTTGTGCAAAAGTAGTCTCGTTGAAAGTATATCATCTTAAAATTTATTTTAGTTATTTACTGTATAGCTATAACCTTCTTATGGAGTATAAGGCCACAAAGGGCGCGGCTGTGGCTCTCTGTACTGAGAATATATTGAAAATGGCTTCCCATCATTGTACAAACGGTTGGTTTTCTTTGGTTTCCTAAGTTTCTTGATCCTCCTACATGGTTTTCTTAAAAAATACAGTACAATCTGTCTGTGGAATTTCTCATACAAAAATATTATGGAGCTAAGGATAAATCCACTTAATAGAAATACAAATAGTGGGGCGACCTCAGTAAGACCGAATGATGTAAACGAAACTTCTTTTTCATTTTGAATAGTGCGAAGACTTTCCTTTCTTGTTCGAGATATTATTCCATTCTCTCGATACTTCTGGATACTGGAAAAAAAAAAAAAGAAATAAGTAACATTTCTAGTCAACAATTGAAAAAACAGTACTTACTGATGGCTTAAAAATTTAAGAAGTGGATCTCCTTTGTTCAAAGCTATAGCTTTTTTTCTAAAATTACCTAGTGGAATAGCTAGAATTTTGCAATGAAAATTGATAGTTTCTGAACTCCGTAATATGCTAGACCAATAGAAAGCTACTCCGTCGTTGCATACCTAAAAAAAAAAGCAAAAAAATTTCGAATGATTTTGGTGCCGATGAATACTCGATTTTGATTTATCTGTTGGTAGCTTTCAAAAATTGTTTGAAATTGCTTGGATTTGGTAAGCTAGATTGACACTTACACATGGGCACACACGTACACGCATACATACACAATCGCAAGAACATACACACACACATAATGTAAATATATTATTAATCACTTCCATAGAATATATCTCAGTACCCTAAATCGTTTTCTACACTGTAATCTCAAAAAACTATCTATTGACAAACACTTTTACCACCATTTCAAGTGAAGTTACAAACTGTTGTACAAATAAGTGTTAGATACAATTTTCACATGCTATTGTGGACGACGGTACATTATTGAATGTTTTAAAAAACTATTTATTCACAAACTGAATACTATACTTTACCTGCTTAAAAGCATCAGATATGGTTGTAGGTAGACTATTCTCATCCTTCAAAAACAATCTCAATTCGTCATTTATAGTGTCCCTTGAGCTCTAATGAAATTTGATTTGATAAAGTTTTTAAATTAATGAAATTGATATATTCAATTAAACCTTTATGAAATTACCGAGAAATACGTCAAATCATCAGTGTTTTTGAAAATGATCAGTCGATATGTTTTATCCTTTAGAAATCCACTCGCATTTCTAAATGGAATGTGTGGTATTGAAACTGTAGCAAAGCTTGTAAAACAGCCTGCGTACATTGAAATAATAATGAATGCTGTCAGATATAGCGATAGCCTTGCCATCTTGGATGATATGGAATTGAATTGTACATCTGTAAGGTAAAAAAAAAATGTAAGTGTAGTTGGTTAATCTTGCAAAATTCTTACAGTTCTAAAACTGTATTCAAGAGTACATGATAATTAACAAGATCAGAGTCGTATATTTTGAAAACTTCAATAACTATAATTCATGGTTCTCCAATTTATCAAACTTGAGATTCCAAAAATCATGAGAAAATTGTTTTGCCAAGATAGCAAAAAAACTACCTCCCCCAGCTCTTAAAAAAAACTTTTCTGTACATTTTTTTTTTTAACTTTTCTTGCACTCTTTTTTTTTTTTTTTTTTTTTTTTTTTTTTTTGGGAGCATTCGCCTTTAGGTGACAGATTTCCTGTGGAGAGATTCGTATTTTTTAGCTACAAAGTTACAAAGTTTCAGTCGTTTAATCGAGGTTTAAAGGGAACTTTAAAAGTACAGTCAAATTCCATTTTTTAAGTTTCACTTGTCTAACAGTACTATGGTTTGATGCAGAAAGTAGTGTAATAATTATTGATATTATTTCAGATTACTTACTGTCTTATTTCCAAATTGCTAGTTTCTCTTGATTGGTTATAAAACAGCAAAATACGCATCATAGTAGTGTTTTTATTTTGCAAACTCTTTTACAATTTTGCGAAAGGATAATGATGACGCTTGTATGACAAAAACTTCTATTTCTTATTATCCGATGAGAAAGTGTGTATGATTGAGCAAGTGTTATCAAAAGATGGTGTTAGCAATCTTCTCAACTAAAAAAAATATATGAAATGGTTTTAGTCCGTCTATACATAGTGCGCCATTCAAATGGTCTAACAACCTAACCTTCGTGTTTTTTGGACAGTCAGATACATAAACTTTGACGTCATGTTTTCTTTTGGTAGCAGCATCGAGGCTATTTTGATCATCTTTGTAGTAGACGTATGAGTTATACACTGACTAAAATTACTTCATATATTTTTTGTAGTCAAAAAAATTGCTAACATCATCATTTAGTAACACTTACTTAACCATACAGGAATTATATTAATTGTACTAGATTTTTAATAAAAACTGCAATGATATATTTATATCAATCAAAGCTAATCTATCGTATGCATTTTATTATAATGTGTCAATAAATTAAATTTATTTAAAGTCATTCTGTAATCATAAATTAATTTGTTATTTCTACCTCGGGGCGATTTTAGTGATACTTGGACCTTTATATCTCCTTGGTAAGAAAATAGCATATACCACACTATTGCCATTCAACTTGGTAACACTACCGACCCTCAAACCCTACTTTGCAGGTCCCGCTGGCCGCAAAACATCCCCTGACATGATGGCGATTGTAAGACGAATACTATTAATTTTGATATATAAGTTTAATTCTTATCCATATAAGAAATCTTGAATCGTATTTTTCAAAATGTGAATTGAATTCCAGAAGGAGTATTGTTTGATCCAATATTCTAAAGATTCATTTATTTATTCAAAATTATATCCATTTTGCACTTAATAGGTCACCAAGTACGACTTATATGCTCAAATAGCGCAAGTGTTTTATGTTTGGGCACAAGTTGCGAAACTTGTTTTTATTACGTAAGGGGCAAAATACAGTACTGGTTTTGTACCTACATGGTGTTACCTGTCACCAGGGAAGATCCCAGCCCCAATGAAATTTGGAATATTTTGGTTATTTTCATACCAAACTTAATTATAAAATATTTTTGTAATTTGGATTTTAATTTTGTAATTTTTTGAAATCCACAGATTTTTGCTGGAATGGGAAGGTAAAAATTATTATTACTTATTATTTAAAACAAATGGTATGCTCATTTAAAAGATTATAATATTTTAACTTAGAAATTTGTTTTTGCATGTTATGAACGTACTTTCAATATTTGTATCAAAAATTTTTTTTTTTTTTTTGAGGCACACCTTCAATGTATGGTTAATTTTGTTTATGATGTCATAATCTATGGGGGGTTATACAATAAATGAGTATAATTGTTGCGTGTATGTAACAGAATATGGTGTCACTTTGACTTAAGTCTGTCTCGAAAATTCTTATCTCATAGCAGATGATCTAGCGTGCATAAAAGTTTTTATTAAAAAACGACAGATGTTGAAAAATTTTAAATGTCTTTCGTGTACTTACGTATATCAATCTTTGAATTATACGTGTTTAACGCTGTCGACATAAACAACTCTGAGTACAATAAAATCTTTATACTTGAGGCAATTTTTAATATTCAATTATTTTTTATAATTCAGACTCCATTTATTTGTTTTAATTTCATACATTTAATTTCTTAGTTAACATAACACTAACAGTGAATAGAGAGTAGAATGAATTAGCTACTCGAACAACTTATTATCAGTCATGCTAGTTTTATTTCAACAGTATTTTATACGCTTAACCGTAACCTATTCAGGATCAAAAATGTTATTATTATTTAATAAAAGCATGTAATCTGTAATCTATAGTCAATTGTAGCATTTATAATAGCATGTAAATAACAAAAAAGGGTGTTACTCTGACTCAAATCCATCATCAAATTTTTTTTTTTGTAGCCCATGACATTACGAGTAAAATGGGCCCAGTTTTAAAAGTATGCCTCAAAAAAAATTTTTTTATTCAAATAGTAGACCAAAACAGAACATTTTTTTTAGATTTTTTCATACATACATTATGTAGAAAAACTAAATACAAAAAAAACAGGCTAGAGAGCTATAGGGATGTATTATTACAAGAGAGAAAAGCATCACATGATGCACGGTAATGACACAAAAAAAAAATTAATTAAATGATATATTAGTGATCTAATGAATGAAAATAAAAACTAAAAGGGTCGATAGTGAGTCCTGCGTCACTTACTCCACAATCGTATTATTCCATGAATAATTATTACTTAAAAAAATGTATGAAAATTTGTATGATTTACGTCCTATGATCAAGTCCATAATTTTGTTTCAAGAATCACAAGAGGAATAGCTAACAAAAACCTTACAGCTCTAAATGTATTTTTAAAAGAAATCTTCCTCAACAGTTTACCTGTAAACTCCTGATGCACAAAGATTCGCCATACGTTCAAAAAACTGTCTGACAGTTTAAAAATAAATCCTCTTCTATTATTATGTAATACTAGAATCAAACTAAATAGAATTGTAGAAATAGCTACGAGTATAATCAAGAAAATCCAGATGCGTTTACTAAAAACCTGTTCAATAGAAAACATTCAACGTTATAAACAAATTAAGTCATAAACATTTTTCAATTGAAAGTATTTTACCTCGAAATAAGCTTTCCATGGAATCTCCATGGTTTCCGGTAATTTATAAAACAATGTATCTTGGAAATCCATTATTTCAATCGTCATGTCATAGTCATCTAAGTTTTTGTCGTTCAAATACTCACCAGGGAAAATAATACTCTCATTCAATAATTTTGTGGAATCAATTGATGTATTCTTGACACTTTCATTGGATTCCCTCTTTAAATTGGACTTATTTTTATACTTATAGGCCAATCCTGTTCTTACAGCAAAGTCTTCAGCTATTTGAGAATAAAACAGAGAAGGCTACAAAAAATACAGAAAGAAAAGTTCAGTTTTTTTAAAGAAATTATTGCGTTATTTTAAAATAAACAAAATTGGCTGTTAGACAAACTCGTCACCTTAGCAGTAATTGTAGCCGACGTACCACTCAAATTCTTTCGTCTCTGAACTACACTCGATAAAGCTAGCTTGTCTATGATAATCAATCCGTCCTTCTTGCTCCACTCGAATAATTTATTAACGTGTAATTTATTTTGGGGACCGACAGCAAACCATTCATTTATGTCTTTACTATCCCCACATTTAATTAAAACTTCGCTTCTAATATTCAAGTGAAAGTAATTATTTTTAGGATATCGGCAAGTGCTATCAATTTGTTCGGTAACGGCAGGCCAGAATAACAGTAGCCATACGTGAGGCGACAGATCATGATGCCACGAGAAATGTGTGAATTTTTTAAAATCATTGTCATTATTTAAAAACACCACGAAAAGGGTTTTTGAGTAATTTTTTAGTTTCGGATACTTTTCTGGAAGATCTGATATAGTCGAAGCTACAGAATATACCATTTTACGCGAGAATTCTTTAACCATGTTGACCACCGAATGTATATCTGCGAATTTAAGAGAAAAATTTTTGATATTAACTATTTATAACTTTTTATAAACGCTTTACTTTTACTCACCTTCGTTGCTCCTATAAATAATTCCTATACTGGTGGTCGCATAAAACTTTTGTACATCCAAAATAACAGAAACTTGACTTTCCATGTTTTTCGCTGAATCACATGGCATGAATAAAACAACGGCGAAAATTACAACGAGGCTGGTTAGCTTCAGCATTTTTGGCTACAAATAGATAAGAAAAAAATATATGCGTGTACTCACAGAATTACATTAATTATTGTATGAACGTTCTTTATACAAGTTATTGAAAGCAAGACTATTTTACGTGAGTCCAATCACTAACACATAATAAAACAAACATTAAATTTAATTTAACAACAACATTTATGAAACATTACTTTTTTTATATCACCGTCTGAAATTAATAAGGCATAAAAATTGTGAAAAACGCATTTCTATGTTCTTGTTTTCAACTTATGTTACGCTATAGTTTTTTTGATTTAGTAAAAATTTGTTATTAACCCTAAATTAATTAATAAATTTACTCTATATTTTTAAAAATAGTATAGATAATGTGCTTAAACATTGAACACTGGAAAATCTGAAAATATTTTTTTTTATCTCAATAGAAATAAAAAATCAAAATTCGGAAACATGTATATTTTAATTAAAAAATCTTGAGGAGGCTGGAATATGCTTGTATTAAATAATTGTGTGGAACATAATTTTTTTTTTCGATTTTATACATACACACTTACATTAATATCAAATTCTAGGAATTTTTTTTTACCCTTTTTACCATATTTTAGACATAATTAATAAAAATGTTATTTAAAAAAACTAGAAAACTATAAAAAATATTAAAAAATTTTCTCTTTCTTTGTTCCTCAATGTCGATAAGTGTAGTTGTCGCAGTTATATGCATCTGAATTAGTCAGAATCCTGATTATACAAATTTCACTAAATTTTTCTACTTTTTAACTTATTTAAATATTATTTTTTTATGCTTACCGTTTCTTTGCATAATAAAAATATCTGTTCATTACGTTATTCAAATCTTTAATATTATTTTAGCTTGTTATTTCACTCCAATAGGTAATGGATAATTAGTTGAGGAAAAAAGTAAGGCGCACCAAACAAATTTAGATATTTCAAAAGCATTGAAGGTTGAGACAAAAATCAAATATTGGTAAAGTTACATTTTTTAATTTTTTAAACAGTCAATTTCTGTATGCTATTTTCCAAAGTAAATTGTATCATAGTTTAGATTCTTATTCAACGGTGAATTAATGATGAAATTAATAGAAAAATAAAAATAAACTGTTTTGGAATTTATTATTGAGGATGCAAGAAAATGTGAAAGAACTTTTCAACGTCTGCGTAACTATTGGCAACATTTTCTTAGTTTTATATAAAATTTCTAAATAAAAAAAAAAGAACTTGGTTGTGCTTCTTAAGTTTAGTTAACGCTGTTTTTGAAAAACGAAAGAAATTATGTAAAAGTAATGTATACTATAAATTTCGACTTGCATATTTGCGAAACCGTCTTTATTATCCTCACAAATAACAAAATTAAAGCTTTTCTTGGCCAACACTGCATTTTATCAATAAGAATTCATACGTAAAATAATAAGCCAAGAAATGACAATACTTAATGGTAAAAATTATTTTCTAGTTTATTAACTTCAACGAAAGCTTTCAGTGATGTAGCGTGCATTAATCAGCTTATTTTGTTTAAAAAAAGGATATTACTTAAAAGAAAAAAGAAAAAATTTCAATGAGAGCGAGACAAATCTATTTCTGCAAGAGAGAGGACTTAGGCATGCACTTACTTGTTAACTTGATTCTCGTGACGCAAACAATAACTTCCGGAAACTCCTTAGATGAAGCTGGGCACGGCTGAAATGGACGATCTTTGGATGCTGGAAGTTTTGGTTCTCGAGATTCACAGGACACTTTTCACAAACGAATATCGATTTGAGCACTGAACTTCTTTGACAAACTGTATCGGAAACGTAGAACACAGTGATCACTTTGGGTTGACGTGTTGTCTAGCTGACGCACTGCGAGACAGTGATGTGGTAGGGCTGTGCCTCGAAGGGATTGGAATCCCCTTTTCCACCACCAAAATTTCCTGGCCATGAATTAGGAAAAAAGTCACGCCCATCGATATTTAGTTAACCCCTTCCTAACTTCCCCTCTTTTTATTTGTATTTCCTGTAACAAACAAAACAGTAGCCAATCCACGTAGGACAGCTGGGAAAGAAACCAATACATGACAAAATTTCAAAGCAATGCACCATATAGTCTTTGAGCTACTTTTTATTGGAGATATACTGTATGAAACAAGTAACTCTTCAGCAACGTATATTATCATTTTTTTAAACACTAAACTATTCAAATGTTTGAGTAACGCAAAAAATTAGGCAGCAACTGAAGTTATTTATCAAATAACTTACTCATTTATTCTTAGCAGTTGAGTGGTTGTATGTTAATTAGTTCATGTATCTGGTTTTAAACAATTTTTATGTATGTTTATCGTATCAACGTATTAACAATCGTAAATACTTTTTAAAGCTAATACTAACTATCTTGAGTTTACTAAATAATACAAACCATATAATTTAGTAGTTGTTCTGACCAATTTATGTGTAATTAGTGATCGATATTGTATTGTTACTTGATATTCCATTAGTTTTTTGTTAAAGTAATGAAGTCAATTTTAAAACTGTACATCATATATTTTCAAACTCTATACCACAGATTCAACTATTGAGGTAGAATTTTTGCATTTACAAAACTTTGTTTTAGTATGATTTCCGTGTTTTTTATGCTACTTAAAAATTTGGTTCTCATTTATTGTGCCATGTACTTATATTTTAATAAGTTTTATGTTACATTATACGGATTATGGGTTTGTTAATTATTAATTTTTTTTTTTTATATTATCGTAGAATTAGTAAAATTTGTCTGTTAATCTGATTAATAAATCTGAAAATATTCTTTGTAATTAAATTTGAGGGTGCCTAAATCTTTATTATGGTTATTAAAATTTGCGTTATTTAAAAGACTAGGTAACTTGTACCACGTGAAAAAACAGCTAAGAATTACAACTTTTCTTGTTCTATGTTTTCTTCATCACCAGTTGTAAATCTGCTGAGTAATAATGTATATTGAGTTAGCTGTCGTCAGATATAAGAACTATTTTTTTATGATCTTTTTAATCAAGTAAGCTTTTCTGCATTTCAGTCAATTGATATATCATTGTGTTATATAATTATCATCTATAAAGAAAATACATCTTACATTGTAGCAGTAAGAGTGAAAAATTTTTTTGTTTAATGATAAAATTGAAAATAATGGAGGAAAAACAATTCACACATAGATATCAGCAGCAACTCTTATTTACGAAATTTTCTTGCACTCACACGGATGCATATCATCAACTGTTATATTTCTTTCTGATCCTTGAATACGTAATATTTTGCTAAGATTTTACAATCTGCTACTTTTTAAAAGTATCGAGAAAAAAATTTTTTTTAAGAATTTCGATTCATAAAAAAGGATTTTTTAAACGTTATAATCAGTAATAACTCCAAACTTTAAGACTTTACGAAAATTTAAATTTCACTACATTTCTTTATGAGTTTCATCATTAATGAGTATATGACGTTTGGGAAAAAGATTGTGCTTGTATACTACCAGGTGTAGATGACAATTATAGGTACGGATGTTACAAGGAAACTAATAATCATGAATACATTTTTGCTTGTGAGTATCCGCGGTTTTTTGTCAATATTTTCAAGTGAGACATTCATTTTTATTTCAATTGTTTGTTGTCTTAGATCTAAGATATCTTATTTTACATATTGGTTTATGTTTATATAAAAGTGATGTTACGGTGAAAAGAAAGTTTCATATATCAATTGATTCGTAGGAGTTTTTCAAATTTGACTATGCTATCGAAAAATTTTCGTATTTCGTTTTATATTCATTACAATTTGTTCAACGTTCATAAAATAAAAAAAATAAGTCTGAGCCTTAGCAAGATCACCCTAAGTAACATCCATTTATACAGTAATTGATACAATATTAGGGCTATATACACATATATGTACAAAGTCCTTATCCCAAAGCACCTACATTTTTGTCCTGCGCCTAAGGTCATATGTCATTATAACAGCCTATACACTTTTAGAAACGTTTTTCTAAGCTTTCCCCTTCCGACGTCTAAAATTTTCTATAGCACTATCCGGCATAAATCAAAGAAGCGAGACTATATATTATAGAGTCGAGCCCAGAAAGTGGGACAGTACCAATGCGTACTATGTGCATGACAATTGAATTTTACCATCTGCTACTGTGCTGCTCTGCTTATAATATATTTATAATTGTTCCTATATGTCCCGCGCTTGTTTTTTTTTTACGTTTATTTTTCCTATGATCTGTTTTTAGAATCAAGCACTGACGCTTTTGTAAGTACATCATGTTATTGATCGAATTCTCTCTTTTGGGCGTTTGAATAAGAATACAAGCCATTTATTTGTTGGTGTGGAGGATGTTTTATGTTTCAAGCCTATGTGGTAGTTTTGTGAGCACGTGACTACTTCTCTGGCAAGAAAAAACCAAAAAAATCAGAAGAAGATATTGACAGCTATGTAAAAATAAGCAATAAAACACTGAATAACTTTGTGCAGCATGTACTAAATAAAGTTGAAGGAAACATTATTTTTTACTTTTTTGAAATTTAAATTAATTTTGATGCATGTATTACTGCTGCAATTTATGTATCTTTAAAACTATAAGTTATGCATGTGCAAGTAATTTAAGTCGGTCCATATTATTTATTATGAAAATCTTCAACAAAGAATTCTATTAATTTAAGAATGAACGAATTCCTTACATATTAAGAGTCTTTTTTGAGTCAACGAAAACTTTCGCAATTTTTCTTTTTCACCTTATTTTCTTTATTAGTTCTCTGCGTCCAACAAAAAATATTCCATAACATAAACCAACGTAGGTGCCAGGGATTTGAAATATTTATACCTTAGTATAAAACAAATAATATCGTAAGCCATTTCCAATATCATGACTACCACCACCACACCGGGTTAGTCAAACGTTGAAGCCCATTGTTTCAACCAATCACAATTCTATGGAGGGCCACGTATTTACTCTTAGCAAATACGAACTTTTTTTACTTCTACTCTGAAAAAATTATAACCAATCGATTCAAACTCAAGAGTTTTTTCCTCCCACCACACCTGCGTTAACGCAAGCTTGATCAAGTGCCTTTTTTCCCCTGCGACCACAACTTTGGATATTTTGTCCTCTTCTGTTATTGTTTTCATGAGTATTCAAACTATGTATTGAATTTGTGCCTTTTGTTTGTAAATAATTTGACGAAGAACAGATATTTTCGAAGATGGTTTATAAAAAATGATTTCTTTTCTATCTCAGCGCCACAAATCACAGGCCAACAAACACACCTATTAATGCCATTTTTTATTCTTGTTCTCCTATCTTCTCTTATTCTTTTATTGTTATTTCTTTTTCATTGTTTAATTTCCTAAAAACTTGTATTATTGATTTATCGGTAAATAAACAGACCATCCAAATTGATTAAATAATGATTGTTATCTTTTTTCTTTTAAATTAATTGATGAAATTTTAATTACTATAACAAGAAAAATCACGCAGTCTCTTGACCTGCTGAGCGACCAAAAAATCGCCCGTCCATAATACAACTGCCGAGGACATCGGTGTCGTGGCCTCTACCGTATTACGTGCGATAACATATATTCATATAAATAGACTACACAGCTGCAGCCAAAATTGATGCCAGTCCAATATCGAATATGTAATAGGTAAGAATAAAAATCGCTACCCATTATATGTCCCAATACCATTAAATTTATAAGTATTAAGCTGATTCTATTAAGAAGAAAATATGTTAATCGAAAAAATACCATTATTTTGGAATCACTACCACCTGTAAGTATACTATAGTATATACGATGCTATACTAGTCCAGTAAAAATCGTTTGCGGGTAAAAGTAGGTTATTCCTCACCAGCTGCTATTTCCTATAGGAGAACTATACTTTTAGCGGGTACGCGGTAGCCAAGGGCTTTAATATATCATGTGCTAAGAGAGTTTTTTTGTTTGACGCGCTGATGGATGTATTATTCATGTGCTACCGACCGATCGTGTCAAGGGGGTCGAAGAGCTACGAGACTTAATTAATAATTAAAGAGGGTCGTTTTGTCCTTGACCACTACATGCCTGGTTAGCTAGTCCGATAACTCTTTGGCTTGACTTTTATAAAGTAGTCGATTGTTCTTTCCGTGACTTTAAAAATCACATGAATTTTCGAGATTCTCTTAAATCGAAAAAGTATAAATTTCACGGAATAGTGTCTTGATTCTTACAATTTGGCCGATTGCTTCGGATACAAGTCTGTTGCAAGAATCCAGAACGTCTTTTACTAGAAAAAGATACTGTATCGGGTAAAACTCAAAACTCCTGAGACTTCCGCAAGAGTGGCACAGTCACGTTAACGAAATCGAATTCATTTAAGTTTTTTTTGTTTTTTTTGTTCGTATTTATCATTGATTGTTTAATTTACTGACATTTAGATGAGTTTACCATACCCGAGAACATTTATTTAAATAAAATCTGCCTACGTCTGACCAAACTCGAACTCGTACTACTTGAAATTGGATGACTCGCAGTTTCCTGATTCCAGACAAATGACGAGCTTACTTCATACCTCATACCTATAGGAAAACTTTTTGAAAATTCTTTTACGCTTGCTCGATGATCGTGGTAGGCTTAGGCGTTCCTAGCTAAAAATGCAAGCGGATTCTCAGGTGTCTCGAGGACGACGAGGTATACCCTCCGCCAGCACAGTCTTGATGAACACTTGGTGTGTCGATGCTTACTGGAAGGTTCTCTGCAGTGTTACCTTTGAGGTTGTACTTGGTTAGTGATTAAGAAGGAGCCTTTTGTGTCAAATTGATCGAGACGTTATTTAAATACGTGGCAATATCAATTTAAGAGGTAACGAGTATTATTTATCGAAACTCGTTAGTATTGATATATATTGTATGCATCTCCTAGGGTTTGAATCTTGGTTGAAGTTTATCGGATTAAGTTGTCTACTATTTTTAACACAAATTTTCCTTTCGCACCTTAAGTACTACAATATTACAAACAACGTCAGATCAGATTCCTTAACGCAAGGGTATATCTGCAATTGTTTACAAATCGCTCATTTTCTATGAACCATCTGCAAAAAAATCTATTCTTCGTCAACTTACTTACAAACGGAAACCACAAAACCAATACATAGTTTGAATACTCATAGAAATAGTAACAGAAAAGGACTAAATATCCCAAACTTGTGGTTGCAGGAGAAAAAAGGCGCTTGATGGTCGCGAGTTTAAGAAGATTGACCGTGATATTCAAAGGGTAGAAGTGAAAGTAGCTCGTATTTGCTACGAGTAGATACGTGGTCCTGCCTAGGGTTGTGATTGGTTGGAACAATTTGCTCTAACGTTCGATTAACCTCATGTGGTGGTGGTAGACCTGATGTTAGACATGGCTCAATATATTATTTATTTCATGCTAAGGTATTAATATTTCAAATCCCCAGCACCTACGTTGGTTTATTTTATGGAATATTTTTCGTTGGACGCATTGAACTAATAAATAAAAAAAGGTAGAAAAAAAAAAATACGATGATTTTCTTTGATTTTACGGAGATAGTTAAAAAAGTAAAAAATCACTTATTGTACAAACGGTTGGTTGCCTAATTGAAATTTTCCATAAAGAATAACGAGGATCCACTTGAATCACTCAAACTTGCGCAAATTATAATTTCAAAATTATTTAAATCTCATCTCTTCTAGACCTTAAAATTCATGCTTGGATTGTAGTATTATTGTTTCTATCTTAAGAAGAAATAAAAAAAATCTTTCACCATGAAAAACAAATGTGTTGCAAAAATATTTATTGTACAGTAATTAGGATGTAGTGCAGTTAAAAATAACGGACAAATAACATACTTTGATTTTTTTGGTTTTTCCTTACTAAAAAAACAGCTACGTTAACATCAAATCACTACACTCTCTAAATATAAAAAAGAACAACACACCAACGAATAGCTGATTTGTGATTCTATACAAACACCCAAAAGAGAGTATTCGATCAATGACATGATGTACTTTCGAATGGGTCAGTGCTAGATCCCAGAGACAGATCATAGGAAAAATAAACGTGAAACAAGAACACACGTAGGACATAGACGGACTATTGTAAATATGTTATGAGCAGAACTGCGTAGTAGAAGGTGGTAAAATTAAATTGTCATGTACATTGAACGTATCAGTCCTGACACGCGATACATGAGGGAACTAAGTATTCTTCTTCGGCTCAATTCTGTATATAGTGTCCCTACTTTATTTTATGCTGGAAAGTATAGATTTTTTTTTTTTTATATTAGAGTGCTCTACGTCCGGCTGCTTTAATAAGGGCACTACTATGGGCACTTAGCACTTGGAAAAGGGACAAGGAAAGGGATGGGAGGCCTCCCATTACAGGAGGGGGATAGGGGGAAATAGGCAATTTTGCTGCGAGAAGGTTGCCTAAACCCTCCTTGAGAAGCATTGCTTGGTGAAAAAGCACATGTGAAAAATCACAGAGGTACTTGCCCGAAAAGTCGCACTGGCCGGGAATCGAACCACGGTCTCCCGCGTGCCAAACCACGACCTAGCCAAACGAGCCACCGTGCGCTCTTGAAAAGTATAGATAAAAAATTAGAAATTTTTGACTTTGGTGGGGTGAAAGTTCGAGGAAGCGTTTTTAAAAGAGTAGAGGCTGTTGTTATTGTATATGTCCTTATCCGTAGGAGAAAAGGGTGAGTACGTTAAGCAGAGGCCGTGTACACATATATGTAAGTAGGACAGAGCGCTATTGCTGTACTTGGTACTGTAATTATGGACAAATGAGAGATAGCACTTTTTTTTAATTTTGTTGGTCAAAAAAAGTTAAAAAAAAATTATGCAATGTTAAGGTTAAACCAAAAAGGTACGTATAATATTTAAAGAGACAGTTCAAAGGGAACATACGTGCTTCGCAAATAACAATTTTAGCTAACAAACACGTTATAATATATACAACTAAAAATATGACTCTTAGCTGTTGTTTTATGCAGTACAAATTATCTGATCTTTTTATTAAAAAAAAATTAAACTGTAAATACAAACATAAAAAAATAATAAAATAAACGGACCAATGATGCATATTTTTTAAAATAAAACCAACGAGCAAATAAGTATATTGAGCATTAGAACACGCTAGTCAAGTTATTTGTCAAATAACTCAAGACCAGTAAAATCTTTCATAACAACAAAATCAAGAGAAAATTTTGTTAGAAATTATCCTACGATACCTACTAAATTACAGGTATTTTGCCAGTAGACTATACAATTACAAATATCTCTATTGAGTGTAGGATAAAAAAACGGCACTTGATATAAGTGGGAAGAAAATCGAGAAATGTATAGATATACTTTGTATTTTATGTTAAGCAGTACACAAATTTTCATTTTCATTCTTGTAATAATATGATCAAAAGTAAAACATGTCAAAATATTTTAGTTGACTATTCGTAAATAAAATAGATTAGATAGTAGAATGACATCATTTATTATTTCTTCTTTTACATTCTCTTTCGTAGATGAAAACTGTAAGTCAATCGATATTTTTAATGTTGATCACAGTCTTTCGACGACTGACTCATTTTTAAGAGGAACATATAAATACAAGACATTATTGTCCGAGTCGAGCCAGCCTCAACCTTATCCGAATCATATTCATTTTAGATGTTATCCGTTACGGTGGTTTCGAAGGAATCGTACCCGTCCTCGTCTTGTTTACTTATTTTGATACCCATAACTAGAATGAATTTACTGCTGACCTAAAAATTTAAACAAATTTTTTCAAATTAAACAAGCTTTATGTATAAAATATGAATAGCATTAAGAGAGATCCAACAGGTATGATTTTTATTCATACCAACTGTCTGATTAAAATTCTTGACGAAGCATAACATAAGTATGGTTACCACATACTTTTGAAACCCTTTTGCATACTTTTTATACTAAGTTTTATTGGTTTACGCAAGGAAGATTAAATTTTTAAATTAAAAAAAAAGGGTACACAAAGAGCTTCCATATATACGTTGACGTTTAGCGTATCCGGGACGAATATGGTAGAATCTATTTTCTGTAGATGTGTTTCCTACCAATACGCCACTTTATGAAATTTTCGATAAATGTAAAAAAAATGAGATATTTGTCTATAATTGATCGTTTTCTCACCTTATCATCATCGGCGGCTGAAATGCGGGGATAATCCTTAGATATCGGTTCATCTCCAACTGCCTCGCCTCTTGAGACGTTTTGCTGGAAGTCTGGTGACCCGCTAAAGACGTTTCAGAGTAGTCGATAGGACTTGGTAGTAATGGTTCTTGTCCTTCATTAAAATTTGGGTGATTCGATTCAACTTCGGACATTTTTGTAAAAATACTATCGTGACGTCACATTTTCGATTGATAAAGAAATAATGGCACGAACTGTTGTTAAAGTTACTTTACTACAACCTCTTGTCCGTGAGGGAAGTGACACGAGTCTTTCGGTATCGTGTCTCTGTAGCTAAATCCCGACTTGCTACTCTTATCTACTTCTAGCCTTATTCTCTATTCTGTTCTCCTACTTTTAGGAATTTAGGCTGAAAAAGGCACATAGCTACAAGACTAAGAACCGGAGTATAGATTAGGCAATTAAAAAATACCAACCGCCAATCTCACAAAAGTTGAGGATTCACATGGTGGAGATTTAAAGTGTTTTCGCAATGTCATCTCGTCATGACGAGTTATATCGGTAAAAAGAAATTGACAATAGGTGACGGAGTTGGAATTTATCTACAATCTGAAAATCTACTTTTGAGCGAATGGACATCCTTACAAAGGAAAATTTGTGTCGCCAGTTCGCCAAACGTTTTTTCATGACTATCCATATTTGAGTTTAGAGTGGCGTCAATTTTGGCTGCATTATTTAGTCTATATATATGGGTGATTCTGACGCAAGTAGCTCAAAATGTCTTGAAGAATCATTAAAAAAAAAGTTGGTTAAAAAATTTATTTTTATAGTAGTTGTACCTTAAATAATATCCACAGCAAATATCAAAAGCGATTACACTACAAAGTTATTGGGTAAAAATATGTACGGTAGTTTGTATAAGTCAATTTTGATCAATTTTCGAAAAAAATATCTCTTTTACTAATGCGCATAGCTAAGCTGTTTAAATTGTTAAAATGTTCTGGCTTAGATTAAATCAAAGATAGGATCAAACCCTATCGAATGAAAGAAAATATTGTCTGTTTAGTTCCTCTAGTTTACGAAAATTCATAATTTTTTTAATAAATCACTATAATTTTTGATTGATGGCACCAAATTTGATGATTGACTATTTATTCATTCATTTTAATTTTTTTTTATTTTTTTTTTTTATTTGATAGGGATTCATTTCAGCAGTTATTTAAGCCTATTTTGGACCACCTAAGACAGTGTACTCCTTTGCTACTAGATTGGAAGTGGAATCGATATTCATTGATGTCTCTCGCAAAAAAAAAGTCAATGAAGCCAAACGCCAAGACGCGTGTCCCAGTTTTATCTTAAAAAAATTGGAGAAAAAGTTTTGTAAAGCTAGAAAAAGAGACACTTTTATACTTTTACGATTTAGAGGTACGAAAGTGACATTTCGATCTTTGGAGTACTACTGTGGCTCGTAGATTTAATATAAACGATTTTTCGCTAACAAAACATCTGTGGTCAATAAGTAGAATACAAAAAGAAATTTTCCTTACCTGTATAAGTAACAGAGTGGCAGATCTAAGGAGGGGGGGAGGTGACCAAAAATTTGTACATACAAAAATTGAAAATTAAAATGTGTGTCAATTAAACTGATTGAAATTTGTAACAGCTTTGGCTTGTGCGTTTGTCTTGTCATGGTGTAAAATTAGAAACGTGATCTGCATAAGGTATTATAAAAGACAACAGTGTTCAACAGTGCTCATTTTTGTTCAAATTGTAGGACGTTTGTAGTTTGGTTAAAATTCTTGCTTATAGATTAAAAATAAATTTTATTCCTGCATAATTGTAACATACAACGTCTAAACTTGACGATGTTTGTGCGAAAAAATGGCAGAAAAGCTTATTATATTTTCTTAATTATTTTATTGGGGAGTCAATGTATAAGCTTCAAAGTTGTTACCATGAAAGCTTAACACTTTTAACATAACTTCACGCAAATAGAACATTCAATTTCAGTTTCTTGTAGTAGCATGAGCTCTGAACACGAAATTGGCCACTTCCAGCAGGAGCATCCATACATTTATTATCGGACGTAGCACATTCGAGGCCGCAACGCCGAGGTCCTCAGCAGCTTCATGAGGGACGGGGGATTTTGGTATGATTTTTCCTGTACTAGCAATTCAATTTCCACAAATTTCGTTGTAAGAAATAAGATAACAAGCTTAGTACAATTTATTGATTACAGATAGAACAGTAAAACTTTTTTCATCAAATTTAACAATTAAAATAAATTTATAAAAGAATAAGAGAAAGAAGATAAGAGGTGCAAGCAAAACAGAAATGATGTATTGCATATATATGAGTGTTTGTTGGCCCGTGATTTGTAGTGCTGACATTATAACGCGTAAGCGCCGAAAGTCCTCGTTTAAAGGCACTGTGCTAAGCTCATAAGGCCCGCCGAGGGAAAGAGACAGACTTTGCTAATTGAAAGCATTTACCGCCGAGCGCTAAGGCTTCATGAAGATAGGTGTACCAAATACGTGAAAGAGAACTAGATAAGATTTTTTTTCTTTAATATGGCAAGCGTAGTTTCAATTAACAGAGAGCGGAGAAAAGATCATTCGATTTCTTTTCCTCAAGAAGTTAGTACTTCCACTACCGACCATCTTTTTAGCATTGCGAGAAAAAACAACAATGAACCGCAAGCCGACCCCATAATACTATAGAGCATTTAACAACTTGAATTATTTAAATATCATTCAACGGAACATGCTTTTGCACCTTGTATTTTTAATACCAAATATTAATAAAGGAAAAAAACACGCAGTCTACTAAGCAAAGAGTGTCCGTAGAAAAAATGCGTTCCTTAAACCAGTTGTTTTTTTTGTTGCGGTACCTTATAAATCTAGCAAATTTTATCGTTTTAACTGTTTTCTTGGACAAATAAATGGATGAGAGAAAAATATCACAAATTGTATATGTGCCATAAAAAATTGTCAATTAGTGAGAATGTGTGCATGTAAACGTAAACAAAAAATACAGCTGGGTCGACCAACACAGCAGATTGTCTTGTTCTCTTTCAATGGATTGAAGCTCGTATCCAGTGGAATTATTTTGCTTTTTGTTGAGCAGCATCGATTTCTATAACGCGTACCTGCTATTCATAGGAAAAACTCACACACGACTTCACAGTCTTAATAAAAACTTGGAACTTTTGTCTCGTCTAAGACTTTATTTATTAATGAAAGTTTAAATTTTAAAAAAGTCTGTAGCCGTAAGTTATCTATCATTTTACAGTAAAAATTTTTTTTTGTATCCTTAATACTATCCACTACTGCGAATAGGAACTGATCAGATTCAATGACACGTGTTTCTGCTTGTGTTCAGTAATAGATCAATTGTTATAAACTATCTACAAAAATTAGTTTTTTTTTTAACTTATACCAGAAGCACAAAAGTAATTTAACTTTAAAGAAAAAAAAAAAAAAAAAAAAAAAAAAAAATAGTAAGAAATCGGATACCACGAGAAAAAATAACATTCATCTGTTGCAACTAAAATTTTGTATTTTATTATTAAAATGAAGTACTGTGAAAAATAAAATTTCAATAGTGACACAAGCATAAACATTTTGAAATATTTTAATAATGATTAACGAGGATCCACTAGAATCACTTGATCTTGCGTAACATATAATTCTAAAATTATTCAAATTTCATATCTCTTAAACCTCAAAATCCATGTTTGGATCGTTGTATTATTGTTTTTATCTTAAGAAAAAAAAAAAAAAGTGAAAAATCTTGTACCATAAAAAACAAAAGTGTTTTAAAAAAAAATTTTTGTTTAGTAATTAGAATGAAGTTTAGTTGAAAATAGAACTACAGTAGTAATAGATGCATAAAAATTATTTTAAATTTCAAAAAAAAAATCAAATAATATTTCCTTTAACTTCATTCAGTATGTCCTGCACGAAATAATATGTTGTTGCTTATTTTAAGATTATGATCAATATCAGGCTTTGATTGTTTTTTTTTTTTTGTTTTTCACCGAAGAAACGGCCAAGTTGACATCAAACCACCAAAGCCTATCTAAATATAAAAAAGTACACACATTACCAATAATTCACTTATAATTGTATAAAAACACTGAATAGATAATGTTCGATCAATAACACGATGTGCTTACTAATGGGTCAGTGCTTGATTCGAAAAACAGATCATAGGACAAATAAATGTGGAACAAAAATACGCGAAAGAAAACGGCTAATTTTAATGCGATCGCTTCATGAGTTTTTTCACGAGAAAAATGTGACTTTTTTCTGAATTTTTTCTTTTACAAATAATCTGAAGGCTTCATTTTCCAACCTGCGCCGTTGAAATTACCAGGGCACACAATTTTATAGTTATATTACCATTATAAAATAACAACATGTCTTTTTAATAGTATATAATGTTCCGAAACTTGTGTTTATTCCAACGGTTGGATGGTTTTTACTTGAACTGGCTGCCAGTGGTCGTACAAAAGTTATAACCACGTCGGTTAGCTCGATGAGATAAAACAAAATTTGGCTTCTGATTTGCAAAAAAAAAAACAAAAATACATCCAACTTTACAATTAACCAATACCTTTGGAAAGTATTTGGCAAAAAAACATAAAAAAATAGATTTTAAAGAAATTTTACAAACTGCATTAACCTCTTTTCGCTATAACTGATTGACAATATTTTTGAGTTACAAATATGTTTTAAGTCGTACGAGCTTTCGTGTTTTCATTTCGGTACTTAAATGTACAAATTTTTTTTGCTAAAACAATTGTATAGCAACTCCAATAAATAATATTTTTGTATCAAAGACACGACTGCTACATTTTGACAAGAGCGAAAAGTAGTACCTAACGCACCAAGGGCAGTACTTCAAGGGCAGTGCGAAATTTCCTAATTTTGAAATTTCATTGTAATTAAAAAAATTAATGGCTTTCGGAATTAATTAAATATAAATAACGTGGTTATCTGCATTATGTATTTCGTTCTTATAAATTGAGCCACCATTAATAGCTATTAAACCATTTTTATAATCTAATTAAAAAATCATGGAATTTTAGTAAAAAAAATTTATTCTTATTCTTTGGCACATTTTAAGTAAAAAATATCTTGTACAATTTTTCTCTTAACATTATACTTTTGTAGTAAAAAAACTCGCAAACGTTAGAAAAATTAGAAGTTTGAAAATCTGCAAGGTATAAAAGATTTTTTAAACATTGTACTTTATAAATTCGTAAATTTTAGACTCGTAAATAATTTGTCTCCAAATGATAAGCTTTGAATCGTGAGCTTCTTTTAGAATTAAAAATAAATTTGCGAATTTAAAGAATCATAATTCGTTTTTATCTACGCAGCACTCATATTATTATAAAAAATTACAGACATAGTATTTATTGATTTTAAACCCGTACTAAATTTTAAATGAATTACAGTTTTGAATCGTTAAGTTCTCAATCTGATTTTGTTTCATCATATTTACCACATTCATTATAGTTCAATGTTTTTTACATTAATGTATTGATTTTAACACTGTATAGTATATAAGTCCTGTGTCGTTCATATAATAAAAAATTATACTTTAAATTTGCTAGTATATTTTAAAACCTGCCATCATGTACAGAAAAATCCTAATTAACAATTTTCATTTGAAACTAACCAAGGAATATGAAAAAAAACATTACTTTACGAAAAAAAGTTTTTTTTTATCTGTTGTCTTTCATAGTTTTGTTCACACGAGTTTTATTTAGTAAAATTGACTTACGTCTTATTCGACAAAATTGTAATGAAATCTTGTACTAATACAAAATTTATATACTGATGTTTGTATAATCCCTCCGAATTCCAGTGTTTTCTTGGGATTTCAAGCCCTTCCCTGGGGTGCAATATTTGTAAGTGCGGGCACTTTTCCGCGGAAATCGTATGACGTATACTCGTTGTACCCCTTCCATGCTCAGCAAAGGAAAAAAAAGATGTGCACCTTGTTCGGTAAATTGGCCACGATAAGGCGCTTGAATCAGTGGTAAAACCGAGCTCGCCTCGTAGCAGTTAGCAGTTGTAGCTCACTAGCTATTGCATAGAATTGCAGTCACGTCATCAATATTCTGAGTTATCGAGGCAGGTCAGTCAATATTCCAGATTGGATTAAAACGTCAGAGCGAGAGGATCAGACCCTCAAGACCAACAGACTCGTGCCACTATTTTCACAACTAAAAGGTTCATTTAGAATAACTTTTACTACAATTCGTTTTTTTATTTCTTCACTAATTGAGAATTCCATGTTACACTAGTATTTATATTAAAATGGCTAAAAGAGATTTACAATTTGGATGGCATGACGAACACGAACAAGGAATTGCTAACCAATGTGGAATGGAGTTGGCGGGTCACGAGATTACATCTCCTAGCAAAACATCTGAAGAGGAGAGGCAGTTGGAGATTAAACCGATATCTAAGGATGATCCTCGAATCTCAAAGGACAACTTGAAGGTAAGAAAACGATTAATTATAAACAAATATTTCATTATTTTGACATTCATCAAAAATTTAATAAAATGGTGCATTCGTAGTTCAAACGTCCGCAGGAAATAGATACCACAACATTTGTTCCCAATACGCTCAACGTCATCGTAAGTATCAAAGTCTTTGTTTAAGTATTTGTCCGGTTTTACTTATTTATAATTAAGTTTTACTCGCGTTTAATTTTAAAATTAAATTGAATAAGTACTTGCTGACAAGTCTTATGCTCTACTTTAGCCAGAACATTGATTATACAAATACAAGTCTCTATCTATCAGATGTCTCGATACTATGCAATTAATACGTAGTAAGGTCCTTTTATTAAAAAAATGTTATTAAAAAAAGTATGTTTATGGTTTAGGTCAGTGGTAAATCTATTGTAGTAACCGGCATCAAGGAAGTTCGAGATGACAAGGACGAAAACGCTTCCCGAGAAATCAGCTTAACATCTAAGATTTCAGATCAGAATGATTCGGATAAGGTTGAGGCGTGGCTCGACTCAGACAGTAACGTCTTATATTTATATGCTCCTCTAAAAAATGAGCCAGTTGCCAATGTGTAGAGTGTTATCAACAGTAAAAATATCGATTGACTCACGGTTATCATCTACGAAAGAGAATGTAGAAAGAGAAATAATAAATGATGTCATTTCATTATTAAATCTATTTTATTCCTGTAATGCTTAAGGCATAATAGAATAAAGACAGTGAAATAGGTACATTAAGTTTTTAACCACTATGGCTAGAAATTAACTGAGTCAATAAAAAAAACCAGAATACTGTTTAAAAAAATATATCTGATTAAAGTTTAAATATTTCTATTAAATAAACCATTCAAAGAGCATTTTAGTGTATTTTCAGCTACCTTACTTTTTCTCTTGTCGCGTATGATTAACAATGACGTAAGCTGTCTTTTGCCATATAATTTTCTTTATTCAATTTTGTCCAAATAACATTTATACAACTATAAACAGTATTTTATTAACGTTGATTAAAGCTCAGCTCACTGATAATATGACGAATTGATTATCTTGAAGTAGGTCATTTAAATTTATTGAAAAAAGAACATTACAAAATCTTACTTTTCAATTTATCGTTTAAAACACGATCACATATAACCTAATCTAAGACTTTAGCTTTTAACGAAAAGTTTATAATATAAATCAACCTTGTATACGGCATATTTTTTAAGAAAAAATGAATTAATAATTGTTAATTTTTAATTTTTAATTTTAAATGTTAATATTTTTTATTGAAACTTAACTTTACATTAAATACATAAATTTAATAACTCGTAAAAATGTCCTTGTAAGTTCGTTATATTTTGCCGTCGACTATCGATTATCTTGCTGTTCACCAGACCCAAGCTAAGGTGAACGAATCCTCTTGTCTGAAAAGAGGCTTGAAATTTTTTTTATCTGGGAGAAATCTCACAATTTTTTTCTTCCTAAAGACATTATGTTAAAGTTTGAAAGCTTAAAAGTAAAAATTAAAATAAACAATACGTTCGACTTTTATTATTTATTTAGAAAAATGAATGATCTTTATACCGCAATTTTTATTTTAGTCCATCTTAAAAAAAAATACAATAGCAAATATAAAAGTGTGAAAACGGCTGAAACGAAGAAACTAGTCAATTTATTAGAAAAGGTAATTTAATGAGGCATAATGTTAAATACTACTCTTCTTTTTAATATTTTGACAACAAATGTAACGTAGACAGGTTAGATAATATGATTATCTTTGCACCTGGTGGTAGTACTCATCAACAGCACGGTAAGAACCAGGCCCATGGGACTTCTTGTGCTAGCCTTAGTTGGATGTGCACCATTATTTTTGTATGATTTTAACATAATATAAGATATTGTTTAACACTTGACACTTTGACATTATAAATTTAAGCAAAACGCAGAAACAATTCTACTTTAAACTAATGTTGCTTACTACAAATAACAATGATTTTACCAACGATCAATACTTTAATATTCTTTGTCAGTAAGCAATATCAGAATTTTTTTCTTATTCTTAGCTTATCGTGATGTTTATTTCTTTTCCAAATTTTTTTTAAGACTACGAAACTTCTTTGATTACTTCAAAAAGACAACCAAAATTTTAGAAGGCCCAACTTCATGTTTTTCAAGAAATAAAAATAAAAACATTTTTGGTTAAACATTGGTAAGTACGGATAGCTTACTATGGATTGGTTGCAAACTTTTATTTAACAAACACTGTTAATTTCTTCTATAGTCGATTAAAAAAGACGAGGGTGATAAAGTTTAGAACGGTTTAAATTACCAATTACAATTTTAGTGAGTATAGCTTTAATTTTTTACACAATTTATACGTAAGAGTAATTTTTTAAAACAAGTTTTGCAAATGGGCTTGTTTTCAGCATAAGTGCCGCTATCGTGCCCATGTAAGATTTCCATTGGAGTGTACTTCTATATTAAATGAAATCAAATTAAAATCCAATTAGTATATAGGTAAACTCCTATGAAAATCTTACATGGGCACACTAGCGCCACATGATGCTAGAAACAAGCCCATTAGGCACTAATGGGCTCGGTCTATGGGCGAGATATTTTTCTACTTCCACTCATGGTACAAAAACAATCCTTTCTACTTGTAATTACTACTTAATAATTTTTATATGTGTACGACTTAGTAACGGCTTATTCACACTTTTTGTGCAAAAGTAGTCTCGTTGAAAGTATATCATCTTAAAATTTATTTTAGTTATTTACTGTATAGCTATAACCTTCTTATGGAGTATAAGGCCACAAAGGGCGCGGCTGTGGCTCTCTGTACTGAGAATATATTGAAAATGGCTTCCCATCATTGTACAAACGGTTGGTTTTCTTTGGTTTCCTAAGTTTCTTGATCCTCCTACATGGTTTTCTTAAAAAATACAGTACAATCTGTCTGTGGAATTTCTCATACAAAAATATTATGGAGCTAAGGATAAATCCACTTAATAGAAATACAAATAGTGGGGCGACCTCAGTAAGACCGAATGATGTAAACGAAACTTCTTTTTCATTTTGAATAGTGCGAAGACTTTCCTTTCTTGTTCGAGATATTATTCCATTCTCTCGATACTTCTGGATACTGGAAAAAAAAAAAAAGAAATAAGTAACATTTCTAGTCAACAATTGAAAAAACAGTACTTACTGATGGCTTAAAAATTTAAGAAGTGGATCTCCTTTGTTCAAAGCTATAGCTTTTTTTCTAAAATTACCTAGTGGAATAGCTAGAATTTTGCAATGAAAATTGATAGTTTCTGAACTCCGTAATATGCTAGACCAATAGAAAGCTACTCCGTCGTTGCATACCTAAAAAAAAAAGCAAAAAAATTTCGAATGATTTTGGTGCCGATGAATACTCGATTTTGATTTATCTGTTGGTAGCTTTCAAAAATTGTTTGAAATTGCTTGGATTTGGTAAGCTAGATTGACACTTACACATGGGCACACACGTACACGCATACATACATAATCGCAAGAACATACACACACACATAATGTAAATATATTATTAATCACTTCCATAGAATATATCTCAGTACCCTAAATCGTTTTCTACACTGTAATCTCAAAAAACTATCTATTGACAAACACTTTTACCATCATTTCAAGTGAAGTTACAAACTGTTGTACAAATAAGTGTTAGATACAATTTTCACATGCTATTGTGGACGACGGTACATTATTGAATGTTTTAAAAAACTTTTTATTCACAAACTGAATACTATACTTTACCTGCTTAAAAGCATCAGATATGGTTGTAGGTAGACTATTCTCATCCTTCAAAAACAATCTCAATTCGTCATTTATAGTGTCCCTTGAGCTCTAATGAAATTTGATTTGATAAAGTTTTTAAATTAATGAAATTGATATATTCAATTAAACCTTTATGAAATTACCGAGAAATACGTCAAATCATCAGTGTTTTTGAAAATGATCAGTCGATATGTTTTATCCTTTAGAAATCCACTCGCATTTCTAAATGGAATGTGTGGTATTGAAACTGTAGCAAAGCTTGTAAAACAGCCTGCGTACATTGAAATAATAATGAATGCTGTCAGATATAGCGATAGCCTTGCCATCTTGGATGATATGGAATTGAATTGTACATCTGTAAGTTAAAAAAAAAATGTAAGTGTAGTTGGTTAATCTTGCAAAATTCTTACAGTTCTAAAACTGTATTCAAGAGTACATGATGATTAACAAGATCAGAGTCGTATATTTTGAAAACTTCAATAACTATAATTCATGGTTCTCCAATTTATCAAACTTGAGATTCCAAAAATCATGAGAAAATTGTTTTGCCAAGTTAGCAAAAAAACTACCTCCCCCAGCTCTTAAAAAAAACTTTTCTGTACATTTTTTTTTTAACTTTTCTTGCACTCTTTTTTTTTTTTTTTTTTTTTTTTTTTTTTTTTTTTTGGGAGCATTCGCCTTTAGGTGACAGATTTCCTGTGGAGAGATTCGTATTTTTTAGCTACAAAGTTACAAAGTTACAGTCGTTTAATCGAGGTTTAAAGGGAACTTTAAAAGTACAGTCAAATTCCATTTTTTAAGTTTCACTTGTCTAACAGTACTATGGTTTGATGCAGAAAGTAGTGTTATAATTATTGATATTATTTCAGATTACTTACTGTCTTGTTTCCAAATTGCTTGTTTCTCTTGATTGGTTATAAAACAGCAAAATACGCATCATAGTAGTGTTTTTATTTTGCAAACTCTTTTACAATTTTGCGAAAGGATAATGATGACGCTTGTATGACAAAAACTTCTATTTCTTATTATCCGATGTGAAAGTGTGTATGATTGAGCAAGTGTTATCAAAAGATGGTGTTAGCAATCTTCTCAACTAAAAAAAATATATGAAATGGTTTTAGTCCGTCTATACATAGTGCGCCATTCGAATGGTCTAACAACCTAACCTTCGTGTTTTTTGGACAGTCAGATACATAAACTTTGACGTCATGTTTTCTTTTGGTAGCAGCATCGAGGCTATTCTGATCATCTTAGTAGTAGACGTATGAGTTATACACTGACTAAAATTACTTCATATATTTTTTGTAGTCAAAAAAATTGCTAACATCATCATTTAGTAACACTTACTCAACCATACAGGAATTATATTAATTGTACTAGATTTTTATTAAAAAATGCAATGATATATTTATATCAATCAAAGCTAATCTATCGTATGCATTTTATTATAATGTGTCAATAAATTAAATTTATTTAAAGTCATTCTGTAATCATAAATTAATTTGTTATTTCTACCTCGGGGCGATTTTAGTGATACTTGGACCTTTATATCTCCTTGGTAAGAAAATAGCATATACCACACTATTGCCATTCAACTTGGTAACACTACCGACCCTCAAACCCTACTTTGCAGGTCCCGCTGGCCGCAAAACATCCCCTGACATGATGGCGATTGTAAGACGAATACTATTAATTTTGATATATAAGTTTAATTCTTATCCATATAAGAAATCTTGAATCGTATTTTTCAAAATGTGAATTGAATTCCAGAAGGAGTATTGTTTGATCCAATATTCTAAAGATTCATTTATTTATTCAAAATTATATCCATTTTGCACTTAATAGGTCACCAAGTACGACTTATATGCTCAAATAGCGCAAGTGTTTTATGTTTGGGCACAAGTTGCGAAACTTGTTTTTATTACGTAAGGGGCAAAATACAGTACTGGTTTTGTACCTACATGGTGTTACCTGTCACCAGGGAAGATCCCAGCCCCAATGAAATTTGGAATATTTTGGTTATTTTCATACCAAACTTAATTATAAAATATTTTTGTAATTTGGATTTTAATTTTGTAATTTTTTGAAATCCACAGATTTTTGCTGGAATGGGAAGGTAAAAATTATTATTACTTATTATTTAAAACAAATGGTATGCTCATTTAAAAGATTATAATATTTTAACTTAGAAGTTTGTTTTTGCATGTTATGAACGTACTTTCAATATTTGTATCAAAAATTTTTTTTTTTTTTTTGAGGCACACCTTCAATGTATGGTTAATTTTGTTTATGATGTCATAATCTATGGGGGGTTATACAATAAATGAGTATAATTGTTGCGTGTATGTAACAGAATATGGTGTCACTTTGACTTAAGTCTGTCTTGAAAATTCTTATCTCATAGCAGATGATCTAGCGTGCATAAAAGTTTTTATTAAAAAACGACAGATGTTGAAAAATTTTAAATGTCTTTCGTGTACTTACGTATAACAATCTTTGAATTATACGTGTTTAACGCTGTCGACACAAACAACTCTGAGTACAATAAAATCTTTATACTTGAGGCAATTTTTAATATTCAATTATTTTTTATAATTCAGACTCCATTTATTTGTTTTAATTTCATACATTTAATTTCTTAGTTAACATAACACTAACAGTGAATAGAGAGTAGAATGAATTAGCTACTCGAACAACTTATTATCAGTCATGCTAGTTTTATTTCAACAGTATTTTATACGCTTAACCGTAACCTATTCAGGATCAAAAATGTTATTATTATTTAATAAAAGCATGTAATCTGTAATCTATAGTCAATTGTAGCATTTATAATAGCATGTAAATAACAAAAAAGGGTGTTACTCTGACTCAAATCCATCATCAAATTTTTTTTTTTGTAGCCCATGACATTACGAGTAAAATGGGCCCAGTTTTAAAAGTATGCCTCAAAAAAAATTTTTTTATTCAAATAGTAGACCAAAACAGAACATTTTTTTTAGATTTTTTCATACATACATTATGTAGAAAAACTAAATACAAAAAAAACAGGCTAGAGAGCTATAGGGATGTATTATTACAAGAGAGAAAAGCATCACATGATGCACGGTAATGACACAAAAAAAAAATTAATTAAATGATATATTAGTGATCTAATGAATGAAAATAAAAACTAAAAGGGTCGATAGTGAGTCCTGCGTCACTTACTCCACAATCGTATTATTCCATGAATAATTATTACTTAAAAAAATGTATGAAAATTTGTATGATTTACGTCCTATGATCAAGTCCATAATTTTGTTTCAAGAATCACAAGAGGAATAGCTAACAAAAACCTTACAGCTCTAAATGTATTTTTAAAAGAAATCTTCCTCAACAGTTTACCTGTAAACTCCTGATGCACAAAGATTCGCCATACGTTCAAAAAACTGTCTGACAGTTTAAAAATAAATCCTCTTCTATTATTATGTAATACTAGAATCAAACTAAATAGAATTGTAGAAATAGCTACGAGTATAATCAAGAAAATCCAGATGCGTTTACTAAAAACCTGTTCAATAGAAAACATTCAACGTTATAAACAAATTAAGTCATAAACATTTTTCAATTGAAAGTATTTTACCTCGAAATAAGCTTTCCATGGAATCTCCATGGTTTCCGGTAATTTATAAAACAATGTATCTTGAAAATCCATTATTTCAATCGTCATGTCATAGTCATCTAAGTTTTTGTCGTTCAAATACTCACCAGGGAAAATAATACTCTCATTCAATAATTTTGTGGAATCAATTGATGTATTCTTGACACTTTCATTGGATTCCCTCTTTAAATTGGACTTATTTTTATACTTATAGGCCAATCCTGTTCTTACAGCAAAGTCTTCAGCTATTTGAGAATAAAACAGAGAAGGCTACAAAAAATACAGAAAGAAAAGTTCAGTTTTTTTAAAGAAATTATTGCGTTATTTTAAAATAAACAAAATTGGCTGTTAGACAAACTCGTCACCTTAGCAGTAATTGTAGCCGACGTACCACTCAAATTCTTTCGTCTCTGAACTACACTCGATAAAGCTAGCTTGTCTATGATAATCAATCCGTCCTTCTTGCTCCACTCGAATAATTTATTAACGTGTAATTTATTTTGGGGACCGACAGCAAACCATTCATTTATGTCTTTACTATCCCCACATTTAATTAAAACTTCGCTTCTAATATTCAAGTGAAAGTAATTATTTTTAGGATATCGGCAAGTGCTATCAATTTGTTCGGTAACGGCAGGCCAGAATAACAGTAGCCATACGTGAGGCGACAGATCATGATGCCACGAGAAATGTGTGAATTTTTTAAAATCATTGTCATTATTTAAAAACACCACGAAAAGGGTTTTTGAGTAATTTTTTAGTTTCGGATACTTTTCTGGAAAATCTGATATAGTCGAAGCTACAGAATATACCATTTTACGCGAGAATTCTTTAACCATGTTGACCACCGAATGTATATCTGCGAATTTAAGAGAAAAATTTTTGATATTAACTATTTATAACTTTTTATAAACGCTTTACTTTTACTCACCTTCGTTGCTCCTATAAATAATTCCTATACTGGTGGTCGCATAAAACTTTTGTACATCCAAAATAACAGAAACTTGACTTTCCATGTTTTTCGCTGAATCACATGGCATGAATAAAACAACGGCGAAAATTACAACGAGGCTGGTTAGCTTCAGCATTTTTGGCTACAAATAGATAAGAAAAAAATATATGCGTGTACTCACAGAATTACATTAATTATTGTATGAACGTTCTTTATACAAGTTATTGAAAGCAAGACTATTTTACGTGAGTCCAATCACTAACACATAATAAAACAAACATTAAATTTAATTTAACAACAACATTTATGAAACAGTACTTTTTTTATATCACCGTCTGAAATTAATAAGGCATAAAAATTGTGAAAAACGCATTTCTATGTTCTTGTTTTCAACTTATGTTACGCTATAGTTTTTTTGATTTAGTAAAAATTTGTTATTAACCCTAAATAAATTAATAAATTTACTCTATATTTTTAAAAATAGTATAGATAATGTGCTTAAACATTGAACACTGGAAAATCTGAAAATATTTTTTTTTATCTCAATAGAAATAAAAAATCAAAATTCGGAAACATGTATATTTTAATTAAGAAATCTTGAGGAGGCTGGAATATGCTTGTATTAAATAATTGTGTGGAACATAATTTTTTTTTCGATTTTATACATACACACTTACATTAATATCAAATTCTAGGAATTTTTTTTACCCTTTTTACCATATTTTAGACATAATTAATAAAAATGTTATTTAAAAAAACTAGAAAACTATAAAAAATATTAAAAAATTTTCTCTTTCTTTGTTCCTCAATGTCGATAAGTGTAGTTGTCGCAGTTATATGCATCTGAATTAGTCAGAATCCTGATTATACAAATTTCACTAAATTTTTCTACTTTTTAACTTATTTAAATATTATTTTTTTATGCTTACCGTTTCTTTGCATAATAAAAATATCTGTTCATTACGTTATTTAAATCTTTAATATTATTTTAGCTTGTTATTTCACTCCAATAGGTAATGGATAATTAGTTGAGGAAAAAAGTAAGGCGCACCAAACAAATTTAGATATTTCAAAAGCATTGAAGGTTGAGACAAAAATCAAATATTGGTAAAGTTACATTTTTAAATTTTTTAAACAGTCAATTTCTGTATGCTATTTTCCAAAGTAAATTGTATCATAGTTTAGATTCTTATTCAACGGTGAATTAATGATGAAATTAATAGAAAAATAAAAATAAACTGTTTTGGAATTTATTATTGAGGATGCAAGAAAATGTGAAAGAACTTTTCAACGTCTGCATAACTATTGGCAACATTTTCTTAGTTTTATATAAAATTTCTAAATAAAAAAAAAAGAACTTGGTTGTGCTTCTTAAGTTTAGTTAACGCTGTTTTTGAAAAACGAAAGAAATTATGTAAAAGTAATGTATACTATAAATTTCGACTTGCATATTTGCGAAACCGTCTTTATTATCCTCACAAATAACAAAATTAAAGCTTTTCTTGGCCAACACTGCATTTTATCAATAAGAATTCATATGTCAAATAATAAGCCAAGAAATGACAATACTTAATGGTAAAAATTATTTTCTAGTTTATTAACTTCAACGAAAGCTTTCAGTGATGTAGCGTGCATTAATCAGCTTATTTTGTTTAAAAAAAGGATATTACTTAAAAGAAAAAAGAAAAAATTTCAATGAGAGCGAGACAAATCTATTTCTGCAAGAGAGAGGACTTAGGCATGCACTTACTTGTTAACTTGATTCTCGTGACGCAAACAATAACTTCCGGAAACTCCTTAGATGAAGCTGGGCACGGCTGAAATGGACGATCTTTGGATGCTGGAAGTTTTGGTTCTCGAGATTCACAGGACACTTTTCACAAACGAATATCGATTTGAGCACTGAACTTCTTTGACAAACTGTATCGGAAACGTAGAACACAGTGATCACTTTGGGTTGACGTGTTGTCTAGCTGACGCACTGCGAGACAGTGATGTGGTAGGGCTGTGCCTCGAAGGGATTGGAATCCCCTTTTCCACCACCAAAATTTCCTGGCCATGAATTGGGAAAAAAGTCACGCCCATCGATATTTAGTTAACCCCTTCCTAACTTCCCCTCTTTTTATTTGTATTTCCTGTAACAAACAAAACAGTAGCCAATCCACGTAGGACAGCTGGGAAAGAAACCAATACATGACAAAATTTCAAAGCAATGCACCATATAGTCTTTGAGCTACTTTTTATTGGAGATATACTGTATGAAACAAGTAACTCTTCAGCAACGTATATTATCATTTTTTTAAACACTAAGCTATTCAAATGTTTGAGTAACGCAAAAAATTAGGCAGCAACTGAAGTTATTTATCAAATAACTTACTCATTTATTCTTAGCAGTTGAGTGGTTGTATGTTAATTAGTTCATGTATCTGGTTTTAAACAATTTTTATGTATGTTTATCGTATCAACGTATTAACAATCGTAAATACTTTTTAAAGCTAATACTAACTATCTTGAGTTTACTAAATAATACAAACCATATAATTTAGTAGTTGTTCTGACCAATTTATGTGTAATTAGTGATCGATATTGTATTGTTACTTGATATTCCATTAGTTTTTTGTTAAAGTAATGAAGTCAATTTTAAAACTGTACATCATATATTTTCAAACTCTATACCACAGATTCAACTATTGAGGTAGAATTTTTGCATTTACAAAACTTTGTTTTAGTATGATTTCCGTGTTTTTTATGCTACTTAAAAATTTGGTTCTCATTTATTGTGCCATGTACTTATATTTTAATGAGTTTTATGTTACATTATACGGATTATGGGTTTGTTAATTATTAATTTTTTTTTTTTATATTATCGTAGAATTAGTAAAATTTGTCTGTTAATATGATTAATAAATCTGAAAATATTCTTTGTAATTAAATTTGAGGGTGCCTAAATCTTTATTATGGTTATTAAAATTTGCGTTATTTAAAAGACTAGGTAACTTGTACCACGTGAAAAAACAGCTAAGAATTACAACTTTTCTTGTTCTATGTTTTCTTCATCACCAGTTGTAAATCTGCTGAGTAATAATGTATATTGAGTTAGCTGTCGTCAGATATAAGAACTATTTTTTTATGATCTTTTTAATCAAGTAAGCTTTTCTGCATTTCAGTCAATTGATATATCATTGTGTTATATAATTATCATCTATAAAGAAAATACATCTTACATTGTAGCAGTAAGAGTGAAAAATTTTTTTGTTTAATGATAAAATTGAAAATAATGGAGGAAAAACAATTCACACATAGATATCAGCAGCAACTCTTATTTACGAAATTTTCTTGCACTCACACGGATGCATATCATCAACTGTTATATTTCTTTCTGATCCTTGAATACGTAATATTTTGCTAAGATTTTACAATCTGCTACTTTTTAAAAGTATCGAGAAAAAAATTTTTTTTAAGAATTTCGATTCATAAAAAAGGATTTTTTAAACGTTATAATCAGTAATAACTCCAAACTTTAAGACTTTACGAAAATTTAAATTTCACTACATTTCTTTATGAGTTTCATCATTAATGAGTATATGACGTTTGGGAAAAAGATTGTGCTTGTATACTACCAGGTGTAGATGACAATTATAGGTACGGATGTTACAAGGAAACTAATAATCATGAATACATTTTTGCTTGTGAGTATCCGCGGTTTTTTGTCAATATTTTCAAGTGAGACATTCATTTTTATTTCAATTGTTTGTTGTCTTAGATCTAAGATATCTTATTTTACATATTGGTTTATGTTTATGTAAAAGTGATGTTACGGTGAAAAGAAAGTTTCATATATCAATTGATTCGTAGGAGTTTTTCAAATTTGACTATGCTATCGAAAAATTTTCGTATTTCGTTTTATATTCATTACAATTTGTTCAACGTTCATAAAATAAAAAAAATAAGTCTGAGCCTTAGCAAGATCACCCTAAGTAACATCCATTTATACAGTAATTGATACAATATTAGGGCTATATACACATATATGTACAAAGTCCTTATCCCAAAGCACCTACATTTTTGTCCTGCGCCTAAGGTCATATGTCATTATAACAGCCTATACACTTTTAGAAACGTTTTTCTAAGCTTTCCCCTTCCGACGTCTAAAATTTTCTATAGCACTATCCGGCATAAATCAAAGAAGCGAGACTATATATTATAGAGTCGAGCCCAGAAAGTGGGACAGTACCAATGCGTACTATGTGCATGACAATTGAATTTTACCATCTGCTACTGTGCTGCTCTGCTTATAATATATTTATAATTGTTCCTATATGTCCCGCGCTTGTTTTTGTTTTACGTTTATTTTTCCTATGATCTGTTTTTAGAATCAAGCACTGACGCTTTTGTAAGTACATCATGTTATTGATCGAATTCTCTCTTTTGGGCGTTTGAATAAGAATACAAGCCATTTATTTGTTGGTGTGGAGGATGTTTTATGTTTCAAGCCTATGTGGTAGTTTTGTGAGCACGTGACTACTTCTCTGGCAAGAAAAAACCAAAAAAATCAGAAGAAGATATTGACAGCTATGTAAAAATAAGCAATAAAACACTGAATAACTTTGTGCAGCATGTACTAAATAAAGTTGAAGGAAACATTATTTTTTACTTTTTTGAAATTTAAATTAATTTTGATGCATGTATTACTGCTGCAATTTATATATCTTTAAAACTATAAGTTATGCATGTGCAAGTAATTTAAGTCGGTCCATATTATTTATTATGAAAATCTTCAACAAAGAATTCTATTAATTTAAGAATGAACGAATTCCTTACATATTAAGAGTCTTTTTTGAGTCAACGAAAACTTTCGCAATTTTTCTTTTTTACCTTATTTTCTTTATTAGTTCTCTGCGTCCAACAAAAAATATTCCATAACATAAACCAACGTAGGTGCCAGGGATTTGAAATATTTATACCTTAGTATAAAACAAATAATATCGTAAGCCATTTCCAATATCATGACTACCACCACCACACCGGGTTAGTCAAACGTTGAAGCCCATTGTTTCAACCAATTACAATTCTATGGAGGGCCACGTATTTACTCTTAGCAAATACGAACTTTTTTTACTTCTACTCTTAAAAAATTATAACCAATCGATTCAAACTCAAGAGTTTTTTCCTCCCACCACACCTGCGTTAACGCAAGCTTGATCAAGTGCCTTTTTTCCCCTGCGACCACAACTTTGGATATTTTGTCCTCTTCTGTTATTGTTTTCATGAGTATTCAAACTATGTATTGAATTTGTGCCTTTTGTTTGTAAATAATTTGACGAAGAACAGATATTTTCGAAGATGGTTTATAAAAAATGATTTCTTTTCTATCTCAGCGCCACAAATCACAGGCCAACAAACACACCTATTAATGCCATTTTTTATTCTTGTTCTCCTTTCTTCTCTTATTCTTTTATTGTTATTTTTTTTTCATTGTTTAATTTCCTAAAAACTTGTATTATTGATTTATCGGTAAATAAACAGACCATCCAAATTGATTAAATAATGATTGTTATCTTTTTTCTTTTAAATTAATTGATAAAATTTTAATTACTATAACAAGAAAAATCACGCAGTCTCTTGACCTGCTGAGCGACCAAAAAATCGCCCGTCCATAATACAACTGCCGAGGACATCGGTGTCGTGGCCTCTACCGTATTACGTGCGATAACATATATTCATATAAATAGACTACACAGCTGCAGCCAAAATTGATGCCAGTCCAATATCGAATATGTAATAGGTAAGAATAAAAATCGCTACCCATTATATGCCCCAATACCATTAAATTTATAAGTATTAAGCTGATTCTATTAAGAAGAAAATATGTTAATCGAAAAAATACCATTATTTTGGAATCACTACCACCTGTAAGTATACTATAGTATATACGATACTATACTAGTCCAGTAAAAATCGTTTGCGGGTAAAAGTAGGTTATTCCTCACCAGCTGCTATTTCCTATAGGAGAACTATACTTTTAGCGGGTACGCGGTAGCCAAGGGCTTTAATATATCATGTGCTAAGAGAGTTTTTTTGTTTGACGCGCTGATGGATGTATTATTCATGTGCTACCGACCGATCGTGTCAAGGGGGTCGAAGAGCTACGAGACTTAATTAATAATTAAAGAGGGTCGTTTTGTCCTTGACCACTACATGCCTGGTTAGCTAGTCCGATAACTCTTTGGCTTGACTTTTATAAAGTAGTCGATTGTTCTTTCCGTGACTTTAAAAATCACATGAATTTTCGAGATTCTCTTAAATCGAAAAAGTATAAATTTCACGGAATAGTGTCTTGATTCTTACAATTTGGCCGATTGCTTCGGATACAAGTCTGTTGCAAGAATCCAGAACGTCTTTTACTAGAAAAAGATACTGTATCGGGTAAAACTCAAAACTCCTGAGACTTCCGCAAGAGTGGCACAGTCACGTTAACGAAATCGAATTCATTTAAGTTTTTTTTGTTTTTTTTGTTCGTATTTATCATTGATTGTTTAATTTACTGACATTTAGATGAGTTTACCATACCCGAGAACATTTATTTAAATAAAATCTGCCTACGTCTGACCAAACTCGAACTCGTACTACTTGAAATTGGATGACTCGCAGTTTCCTGATTCCAGACAAATGACGAGCTTACTTCATACCTCATACCTATAAGAAAACTTTTTGAAAATTCTTTTACGCTTGCTCGATGATCGTGGTAGGCTTAGGCGTTCCTAGCTAAAAATGCAAGCGGATTCTCAGGTGTCTCGAGGACGACGAGGTATACCCTCCGCCAGCACAGTCTTGATGAACACTTGGTGTGTCGATGCTTACTGGAAGGTTCTCTGCAGTGTTACCTTTGAGGTTGTACTTGGTTAGTAATTAAGAAGGAGCCTTTTGTGTCAAATTGATCGAGACGTTATTTAAATACGTGGCAATATCAATTTAAGAGGTAACGAGTATTATTTATCGAAACTCGTTAGTATTGATATATATTGTATGCATCTCCTAGGGTTTGAATCTTGGTTGAAGTTTATCGGATTAAGTTGTCTACTATTTTTAACACAAATTTTCCTTTCGCACCTTAAGTACTACAATATTACAAACAACGTCAGATCAGATTCCTTAACGCAAGGGTATATCTGCAATTGTTTACAAATCGCTCATTTTCTATGAACCATCTGCAAAAAAATCTATTCTTCGTCAACTAACTTACAAACGGAAACCACAAAACCAATACATAGTTTGAATACTCATAGAAATAGTAACAGAAAAGGACTAAATATCCCAAACTTGTGGTTGCAGGAGAAAAAAGGCGCTTGATGGTCGCGAGTTTAAGAAGATTGACCGTGATATTCAAAGGGTAGAAGTGAAAGTAGCTCGTATTTGCTACGAGTAGATACGTGGTCCTGCCTAGGGTTGTGATTGGTTGGAACAATTTGCTCTAACGTTCGATTAACCTCATGTGGTGGTGGTAGACCTGATGTTAGACATGGCTCAATATATTATTTATTTCATGCTAAGGTATTAATATTTCAAATCCCCGGCACCTACGTTGGTTTATTTTATGGAATATTTTTCGTTGGACGCATTGAACTAATAAATAAAAAAAGGTAGAAAAAAAAAATACGATGATTTTCTTTGATTTTACGGAGATAGTTAAAAAAGTAAAAAATCACTTATTGTACAAACGGTTGGTTGCCTAATTGAAATTTTCCATAAAGAATAACGAGGATCCACTTGAATCACTCAAACTTGCGCAAATTATAATTTCAAAATTATTTAAATCTCATTTCTTCTAGACCTTAAAATTCATGCTTGGATTGTAGTATTATTGTTTCTATCTTAAGAAGAAATAAAAAAAATCTTTCACCATGAAAAACAAATGTGTTGCAAAAATATTTATTGTACAGTAATTAGGATGTAGTGCAGTTAAAAATAACGGACAAATAACATACTTTGATTTTTTTGGTTTTTCCTTACTAAAAAAACAGCTACGTTAACATCAAATCACTACACTCTCTAAATATAAAAAAGAACAACACACCAACGAATAGCTGATTTGTGATTCTATACAAACACCCAAAAGAGAGTATTCGATCAATGACATGATGTACTTTCGAATGGGTCAGTGCTAGATCCCAGAGACAGATCATAGGAAAAATAAACGTGAAACAAAAACACACGTAGGACATAGACGGACTATTGTAAATATGTTATGAGCAGAACTGCGTAGTAGAAGGTGGTAAAATTAAATTGTCATGTACATTGAACGTATCAGTCCTGACACGCGATACATGAGGGAACTAAGTATTCTTCTTCGGCTCAATTCTGTATATAGTGTCCCTACTTTATTTTATGCTGGAAAGTATAGATTTTTTTTTTTTTATATTAGAGTGCTCTACGTCCGGCTGCTTTAATAAGGGCACTACTATGGGCACTTAGCACTTGGAAAAGGGACAAGGAAAGGGATGGGAGGCCTCCCATTACAGGAGGGGGGTAGGGGGAAATAGGCAATTTTGCTGCGAGAAGGTTGCCTAAACCCTCCTTGAGAAGCATTGCTTGGTGAAAAAGCACATGTGAAAAATCACAGAGGTACTTGCCCGAAAAGTCGCACTGGCCGGGAATCGAACCACGGTCTCCCGCGTGCCAAACCACGACCTAGCCAAACGAGCCACCGTGCGCTCTTGAAAAGTATAGATAAAAAATTAGAAATTTTTGACTTTGGTGGGGTGAAAGTTCGAGGAAGCGTTTTTAAAAGAGTAGAGGCTGTTGTTATTGTATATGTCCTTATCCGTAGGAGAAAAGGGTGAGTACGTTAAGCAGAGGCCGTGTACACATATATGTAAGTAGGACAGAGCGCTATTGCTGTACTTGGTACTGTAATTATGGACAAATGAGAGATAGCACTTTTTTTTAATTTTGTTGGTCAAAAAAAGTTAAAAAAAAATTATGCAATGTTAAGGTTAAACCAAAAAGGTACGTATAATATTTAAAGAGACAGTTCAAAGGAAACATACGCGCTTCGCAAATAACAATTTTAGCTAACAAACACGTTATAATATATACAACTAAAAATATGACTCTTAGCTGTTGTTTTATGCAGTACAAATTATCTGATCTTTTTATTAAAAAAAAATTAAACTGTAAATACAAGCATAAAAAAATAATAAAATAAACGGACCAATGATGCATATTTTTTAAAATAAAACCAACGAGCAAATAAGTATATTGAGCATTAGAACACGCTAGTCAAGTTATTTGTCAAATAACTCAAGACCAGTAAAATCTTTCATAACAACAAAATCAAGAGAAAATTTTGTTAGAAATTATCCTACGATACCTACTAAATTACAGGTATTTTGCCAGTAGACTATACAATTACAAATATCTCTATTGAGTGTAGGATAAAAAAACGGCACTTGATATAAGTGGGAAGAAAATCGTGAAATGTATAGATATACTTTGTATTTTATGTTAAGCAGTACACAAATTTTCATTTTCATTCTTGTAATAATATGATCAAAAGTAAAACATGTCAAAATATTTTAGTTGACTATTCGTAAATAAAATAGATTAGATAGTAGAATGACATCATTTATTATTTCTTCTTTTACATTCTCTTTCGTAGATGAAAACTGTAAGTCAATCGATATTTTTAATGTTGATCACAGTCTTTCGACGACTGACTCATTTTTAAGAGGAACATATAAATACAAGACATTATTGTCCGAGTCGAGCCAGCCTCAACCTTATCCGAATCATATTCATTTTAGATGTTATCCGTTACGGTGGTTTCGAAGGAATCGTACCCGTCCTCGTCTTGTTTACTTATTTTGATACCCATAACTAGAATGAGTTTACTGCTGACCTAAAAATTTAAACAAATTTTTTCAAATTAAACAAGCTTTATGTATAAAATATGAATAGCATTAAGAGAGATCCAACAGGTATGATTTTTATTCATACCAACTGTCTGATTAAAATTCTTGACGAAGCATAACATAAGTATGGTTACCACATACTTTTGAAACCCTTTTGCATACTTTTTATACTAAGTTTTATTGGTTTACGCAAGGAAGATTAAATTTTTAAATTAAAAAAAAAGGGTACACAAAGAGCTTCCATATATACGTTGACGTTCAGCGTATCCGGGACGAATATGGTAGAATCTATTTTCTGTAGATGTGTTTCCTACCAATACGCCACTTTATGAAATTTTCGATAAATGTAAAAAAAATGAGATATTTGTCTATAATTGATCGTTTTCTCACCTTATCATCATCGGCGGCTGAAATGCGGGGATAATCCTTAGATATCGGTTCATCTCCAACTGCCTCGCCTCTTGAGACGTTTTGCTGGAAGTCTGGTGACCCGCTAAAGACGTTTCAGAGTAGTCGATAGGACTTGGTAGTAATGGTTCTTGTCCTTCATTAAAATTTGGGTGATTCGATTCAACTTCGGACATTTTTGTAAAAATACTATCGTGACGTCACATTTTCGATTGATAAAGAAATAATGGCACGAACTGTTGTTAAAGTTACTTTACTACAACCTCTTGTCCGTGAGGGAAGTGACACGAGTCTTTCGGTATCGTGTCTCTGTAGCTAAATCCCGACTTGCTACTCTTATCTACTTCTAGCCTTATTCTCTATTCTGTTCTCCTACTTTTAGGAATTTAGGCTGAAAAAGGCACATAGCTACAAGACTAAGAACCGGAGTATAGATTAGGCAATTAAAAAATACCAACCGCCAATCTCACAAAAGTTGAGGATTCACATGGTGGAGATTTAAAGTGTTTTCGCAATGTCATCTCGTCATGACGAGTTATATCGGTAAAAAGAAATTGACAATAGGTGACGGAGTTGGAATTTATCTACAATCTGAAAATCTACTTTTGAGCGAATGGACATCCTTACAAAGGAAAATTTGTGTCGCCAGTTCGCCAAACGTTTTTTCATGACTATCCATATTTGAGTTTAGAGTGGCGTCAATTTTGGCTGCATTATTTAGTCTATATATATGGGTGATTCTGACGCAAGTAGCTCAAAATGTCTTGAAGAATCATTAAAAAAAAAGTTGGTTAAAAAATTTATTTTTATAGTAGTTGTACCTTAAATAATATCCACAGCAAATATCAAAAGCGATTACACTACAAAGTTATTGGGTAAAAATATGTACGGTAGTTTGTATAAGTCAATTTTGATCAATTTTCGAAAAAAATATCTCTTTTACTAATGCGCATAGCTAAGCTGTTTAAATTGTTAAAATGTTCTGGCTTAGATTAAATCAAAGATAGGATCAAACCCTATCGAATGAAAGAAAATATTGTCTGTTTAGTTCCTCTAGTTTACGAAAATTCATAATTTTTTTAATAAATCACTATAATTTTTGATTGATGGCACCAAATTTGATGATTGACTATTTATTCATTCATTTTAATTTTTTTTTATTTTTATTTTTTTATTTGATAGGGATTCATTTCAGCAGTCATTTAAGCCTATTTTGGACCACCTAAGACAGTGTACTCCTTTGCTACTAGATTGGAAGTGGAATCGATATTCATTGATGTCTCTCGCAAAAAAAAAGTCAATGAAGCCAAACGCCAAGACGCGTGTCCCAGTTTTATCTTAAAAAAATTGGAGAAAAAGTTTTGTAAAGCTAGAAAAAGAGACACTTTTATACTTTTACGATTTAGAGGTACGAAAGTGACATTTCGATCTTTGGAGTACTACTGTGGCTCGTAGATTTAATATAAACGATTTTTCGCTAACAAAACATCTGTGGTCAATAAGTAGAATACAAAAAGAAATTTTCCTTACCTGTATAAGTAACAGAGTGGCAGATCTAAGGAGGGGGGGAGGTGACCAAAAATTTGTACATACAAAAATTGAAAATTAAAATGTGTGTCAATTAAACTGATTGAAATTTGTAACAGCTTTGGCTTGTGCGTTTGTCTTGTCATGGTGTAAAATTAGAAACGTGATCTGCATAAGGTATTATAAAGGACAACAGTGTTCAACAGTGCTCATTTTTGTTCAAATTGTAGGACGTTTGTAGTTTGGTTAAAATTCTTGCTTATAGATTAAAAATAAATTTTATTCCTGCATAATTGTAACATACAACGTCTAAACTTGACGATGTTTGTGCGAAAAAATGGCAGAAAAGCTTATTATATTTTCTTAATTATTTTATTGGGGAGTCAATGTATAAGCTTTAAAGTTGTTACCATGAAAGCTTAACACTTTTAACATAACTTCACGCAAATAGAACATTCAATTTCAGTTTCTTGTAGTAGCATGAGCTCTGAACACGAAATTGGCCACTTCCAGCAGGAGCATCCATACATTTATTATCGGACGTAGCACATTCGAGGCCGCAACGCCGAGGTCCTCAGCAGCTTCATGAGGGACGGGGGATTTTGGTATGATTTTTCCTGTACTAGCAATTCAATTTCCACAAATTTCGTTGTAAGAAATAAGATAACAAGCTTAGTACAATTTATTGATTACAGATAGAACAGTAAAACTTTTTTCATCAAATTTAACAATTAAAATAAATTTATAAAAGAATAAGAGAAAGAAGATAAGAGGTGCAAGCAAAACAAAAATGATGTATTGCATATATATGAGTGTTTGTTGGCCCGTGATTTGTAGTGCTGACATTATAACGCGTAAGCGCCAAAAGTCCTTGTTTAAAGGCACTGTGCTAAGCTCATAAGGCCCGCCGAGGGAAAGAGACAGACTTTGCTAATTGAAAGCATTTACCGCCGAGCGCTAAGGCTTCATGAAGATAGGTGTACCAAATACGTGAAAGAGAACTAGATAAGATTTTTTTTCTTTAATATGGCAAGCGTAGTTTCAATTAACAGAGAGCGGAGAAAAGATCATTCGATTTCTTTTCCTCACGAAGTTAGTACTTCCACTACCGACCATCTTTTCAGCATTGCGAGAAAAAACAACAATGAACCGCAAGCCGACCCCATAATACTATAGAGCATTTAACAACTTGAATTATTTAAATATCATTCAACGGAACATGCTTTTGCACCTTGTATTTTTAATACCAAATATTAATAAAGGAAAAAAACACGCAGTCTACTAAGCAAAGAGTGTCCGTAGAAAAAATGCGTTCCTTAAACCAGTTGTTTTTTTTGTTGCGGTACCTTATAAATCTAGCAAATTTTATCGTTTTAACTGTTTTCTTGGACAAATAAATGGATGAGAGAAAAATATCACAAATTGTATATGTGCCATAAAAAATTGTCAATCAGTGAGAATGTGTGCATGTAAACGTAAACAAAAAATATAGCTGGGTCGACCAACACAGCAGATTGTCTTGTTCTCTTTCAATGGATTGAAGCTCGTATCCAGTGGAATTATTTTGCTTTTTGTTGAGCAGCATCGATTTCTATAACGCGTACCTGCTATTCATAGGAAAAACTCACACACGACTTCACAGTCTTAATAAAAACTTGGAACTTTTGTCTCTTCTAAGACTTTATTTATTAATGAAAGTTTAAATTTTAAAAAAGTCTGTAGCCGTAAGTTATCTATCATTTTACAGTAAAAATTTTTTTTTGTATCCTTAATACTATCCACTACTGCGAATAGGAACTGATCAGATTCAATGACACGTGTTTCTGCTTGTGTTCAGTAATAGATCAATTGTTATAAACTATCTACAAAAATTAGTTTTTTTTTTAACTTATACCAGAAGCACAAAAGTAATTTAACTTTAAAGAAAAAAAAAAAAAAAAAAAAAAAAAAAAATAGTAAGAAATCGGATACCACGAGAAAAAATAACATTCATCTGTTGCAACTAAAATTTTGTATTTTATTATTAAAATGAAGTACTGTGAAAAATAAAATTTCAATAGTGACACAAGCATAAACATTTTGAAATATTTTAATAATGATTAACGAGGATCCACTAGAATCACTTGATCTTGCGTAACATATAATTCTAAAATTATTCAAATTTCATATCTCTTAAACCTCAAAATCCATGTTTGGATCGTTGTATTATTGTTTTTATCTTGAGAAAAAAAAAAAAAAGTGAAAAATCTTGTACCATAAAAAACAAAAGTGTTTTAAAAAAAAATTTTTGTTTAGTAATTAGAATGAAGTTTAGTTGAAAATAGAACTACAGTAGTAATAGATGTGTGGCGCCTTCGACCATCGTCAAGGCACACACAGGCGGTCGACGCAAGCAGCAGCTGAAGCCACGCGAGGTCTTCGCGCTGTCCACGCCGAGCGGCGCTGCCGCCGCCTTCTCTAGCCACCAAGCAGCTACCTAGTGTGGCGCGAGACCAGTCCGAGCTCGACCCTCGCATGAGCCGCATTCGCGCACGCTCACGCTCGCAGCCTCCACTGCCGTCACAGCTCTCGACACTTCGCCCTACCATTTACCTGTTTTCTTTGTATGCGAATAAAGCACCATTTATACTTTACACGTGAGTGAGAATCATTAAGCGCCTTCCCTCGCCTTCAACTTCCTCGAGCGCCGGGACACGCTCAGCCGATCCCAACAGTGGTGACCCCGCCTGAAAAAGTTTCGAAGTGAGCTAAACAATCGCGTTTTTTTTCTTCGCCATCTTTTCTTTTTTCGGCGAGCAAGGCGACTCATTTCGCTCACGCCTTGCAGTGCGCGTGCTTTGTCCGGCCCGCCGCCATTTTTTTTTAGCAAAAGCCCGCGCGCTCGCTTGCGTTCGTGGAACACGGCCATCGTCAACTCGGGCGACGCTACGAGCCACGCGCTAACGTGCCCGCACTCTCTTTCTCGCTCTCGTGGACCGTTTTAAAAAAAAAAAAAAAAAAAAAAGACAAGGACAAAGTCAGAGTGAGAGGTTGTGTTACAGTGCTGTGCAGTGCAGTTTCTTTTTCCACTCGTCTCGCCGTCGGCACTTGCCATGGTCAACAACGACAATGGTGTAAGTCCCCCCGGCGACAATCCTACTGGAGGCGCGAGCCCCACGGGTGATGACACTAACCCCGTGATGTCGGTCGCACCTCTTCGCCTCCCGCCTTTCTGGAAGGCCAACCCGACCGTGTGGTTTATCCGGATCGAGGCGGCCTTCAACAACCACAGGATCCGCGCGGACTCAAGCAAATTCGACTACGTCGTCGCTGCCTTGGATGACGCCACGGTGCAGGAAATCGCCGACGTCCTCATGGCACCCCCAACTGAGGGCAAGTACGATTTCCTTAAGGCCGAAATTCTGAAGCGCATGACAGACACGGCCGATCAGCGTCTCCGCAAGCTGCTCACGCAGCTCGAGCTAGGCGACCAGAAGCCGTCACAGCTCCTGCGTCGCATGAAAGCTCTTGCGGGCACCGCGGTCACCGACGATGCCATCAGGATCCGGTGGTTCGACCTCCTGCCGCCGTCCGTGGCACGCTCCCTCCGGGTCGTCAAATCAACCCCGCTGGAGGAGCTGGCGTCTCTGGCCGACGAGCTGATCCAGGACTACCCGCACGTCGCCGCGGTTCACCCTCAAGCGACCAAGCTTCAGACGGCTGGTCAGTCTTCTGCGCCGACCGTGGAGTCCCTGGCCAAGGAGATGGCGTCGCTGCGTCAGTCCATCGCGCAGCTCCTCAACATCGCTAAGCGACAACCGGAAGGCCAGCAACGTGGCCGTTCAACCACGCAGTCGCAAGGCGGCCCCCGGAGCAGGTCAAACACGCCAAACCGAGACCCCAACGACCCGTGGTGCTGGTACCATCGCACCCTGGGGAAAAACGCTCGCAACTGCAGGCCACCCTGCAACTTCACCCCGTCGAACCAGGAAAACGAGTAGTGCCGCCTTCGTATCAGGCGGCGGAAGTCGGCGCTACTCCCCCTGCAGAAAATCGCCTCCATGTGTCCGACAAAACTTCCACAATAAGGTTTCTCGTCGACTCCGGATCAGTCGTTTCTCTGCTCCCAGCTTCCCTATTCAAGAAGCCACCAGCTCGCGACTCCCTTACGCTCACCGCTGCTAACGCCTCGGCGATCTCCACGTATGGCACACACCGTGCCGAGGTCAACCTAGGCCTGCGCCGAGCCTTCGTCTGGTCCTTCATCGTCGCCGACGTCCAGACGGCCATTCTGGGAGCGGACTTCCTCACGCACTTCAGCCTGCTGATCGACCTCAAAGGAAAGCAGCTCCTCGACGCCACGACCGGGCTTTCCAACAAGGGTTTTGCGGCCCTCACAACCGGCCACAGCGTCTCCGTCGTCCAGCAGGTCGAGATTCCGACAGGACTCCTCTGTCAACGCTACCAAGACCTCGTGCGGGAGTTCAACGACCTAACGCTGGTTGACGGATCGGCAGCAGACCTGCCCGATCTCCCAGTGCTTCACCGCATTCACACGAACGGCCCCCCGGTCTTCGAGCGCCCTCGGAGACTCATCGGCCCTCGTCTCGACGCCGCCAAGGACGAGTTCAGCCGTCTCATGGCCCAGGGCATCATCCGGCCCTCTTCCAGCCAGTGGGCAAGCCCGATCCACCTGGTTCCGAAGCCCGACGGTTCCTGGCGCGTCACCGGCGATTACAGGCGACTGAACAACTGCACGACGCCCGACCGCTACCCACTCCCGATCGTCGAGGACCTTCTCCAGGAGCTGCAGGGATCGGTATTCTCGGTAATTGACTTAAAAAAAGCCTTTTACCAGATCCCCATCGCCGAAGAAGACATCCCGAAGACCGCAGTGACGACTCCCTTTGGACTCTTCGAGTTCACTCGTTCTTCTCTTGGTCAACGCAACGCCGCCCAGTCTCTCCAGAGGACGATGGACCATCTTCTCCGGGACCTGCCCTTTGCTAGGGCCTACCTAGACGATATCATCGTCGCCTCCGAGGACAACGAGTCACACCTGGTGCACCTCCGTCGCCTCTTCGAGTCCCTCCGCTCCGCTGGGCTCCGCATCAACCCAGACAAGTGTGTCTTGGGGCAGACCGAGGTCACCTATCTCGGCTGGACGGTATCCAGCCATGGCTTCAAACCTCCGCCGCTCAAGGTCGAGGCCATCAAAGAGTTTCCGCGCCCGCAGACCTCCACCGAGCTGCGTCGGTACATGGGACTCTTCAACTATTACCGCCGCTGTGTCCCTGGGGCAGCCAACATCTTAGCGCCACTCAACGATCTTCTCCAGGGCCTGCCGCCCAGGAAAAAGAAGGTTGAGTTGACCTGGACGCTGGATGCAGAAGCTGCGTTTGCTCGCAGTAAGCAAGCCATCGCTGATGCCACGACAACGACGTTCCTGCGACCCGACGCTCCGCTGGCCCTTCGCACGGACGCTTCCGACACGGCAATCGGAGCAGTCCTCGAGCAGCAGGACTCCAAGGGCACATGGGCTCCCCTTGCTTTCTTTTCTAGAAAGCTCGACAACACCGAGAAACGCTACAGCACCTACGATCGAGAGCTTCTGGCCATCTACGCAGCCCTGAAAAACCTGCAGCGAATCCTCGAAGGCAGGTCCTTCACGATCTTCACCGACCATAAGCCCTTGGTCTTCGCAGCGGCGCAGCGCTCGGACAAGGCCTCGCCCAGGCAAGCCCGTCAACTAGATTTCATACTCCAGTTCAACACGAGTCTAGTCCACGTGAAGGGCGACGATAACGTGGTGGCCGACGCTCTCTCACGCGTCGCCACCATCTCCATGCCTGCCCAACTCAGCGCGAAGATCATCGCCGAAGCTCAGGCCGAGGACCAGGAAGCCGAACATGTCTCTACTCCCTCGAGTCTCAACCTGCAGACCCTCTCGATCGACGACTGCTCCGTCCTCTGCGACACGTCCATGGGAGTCGTCCGGCCTTATCTCCCACGGGCTCTTCGACGCACAGCATTCGAGCTTCTCCATGGTCTCGCTCACCCGAGCGTAAAGGCCACGACCCGTCTTGTCGCTTCCAAGTATGTCTGGCCAGGCATGCGTAAGGAAGTTAGCCGTTGGGCGCGCACATGCGAGCCCTGCCAGCGGTCCAAGATCCACCGGCACAACAGGTCCGCCCTAGGCTCCTTTGAGGTTCCCGAGGAGCGCTTCCAGCATCTCCACATCGACATCATCAAGCTGCCTCCGTGTCAGGGTTATACCTACTGCCTGACCATCATCGACCGGTTCACCCGATGGCCAGAAGCCATCCCCCTGCCCGACCAACAGGCATCAACCATCGCCAAGGCTCTCGTCGACAGGTGGGTTAGCCTCTACGGCACGCCACTCACGATAACAACGGACCAAGGCGCCCAGTTCGAGTCCGCCCTGTTCTCGGAGCTCACAAAGCTCCTCGGCGCCAAAAGGGTGCACACCACGCCATACCACCCACAGTCCAACGGCATGGTGGAACGGACCCACCGCACCATCAAGGCCGCCCTCATGTGCGACCCCGGGACCCCATGGCCTGACCGACTACCGTTGGTCCTTCTGGGGCTCCGAACCGCCTACAAGGAGGACCTGCAAGCCTCTCCGGCCGAGATGCTCTACGGCACTACGCTCAGAGTGCCCGGGGACTTCTTCGCTACGGAGAGCCAGCCCGTCGCAAGCCCTGCCACCTTCGTAGAAGGTCTCCGCCGACTCGCCCAGTCCATCAAGGCTGCGCCGGCTTCGAGACACGCAGCTGAGAACACCCCGTTCTTCTTCAAGGACTTGCGGACGTGCTCCCACGTTTTTAAGAGGGTTGACGCCATCCGCAAGCCCCTCCAGCCTCCGTACACGGGCCCTCACCGGGTCATTCGCCGGGTCGATGACAAGACCTACGTCATTAACGTCAACGGCTCTCATCGCACGGTCTCCACGGACGCCCTAAAGCCAGCCTACGTCGAGGCCACTGACTCTTCCTCCTTAGGGAGCCAGCCGACCAACCCTCCCAACGCGCCTCCTGCGGACTCTTCGCCGGCACCAAAGCCCCCCGCGGCGACTCCTGGGACAGCCCCCAAAGACGCCCCCCCTAAGAAGAAGGTATCATTCGGCCCGTTACCCACGGACCTCTCTGGGGAGGGAGTGGTTGTGGCGCCTTCGACCATCGTCAAGGCACACACAGGCGGTCGACGCAAGCAGCAGCTGAAGCCACGCGAGGTCTTCGCGCTGTCCACGCCGAGCGGCGCTGCCGCCGCCTTCTCTAGCCACCAAGCAGCTACCTAGTGTGGCGCGAGACCAGTCCGAGCTCGACCCTCGCATGAGCCGCATTCGCGCACGCTCACGCTCGCAGCCTCCGCTGCCGTCACAGCTCTCGACACTTCGCCCTACCATTTACCTGTTTTCTTTGTATGCGAATAAAGCACCATTTATACTTTACACGTGAGTGAGAATCATTAAGCGCCTTCCCTCGCCTTCAACTTCCTCGAGCGCCGGGACACGCTCAGCCGATCCCAACAGATGCATAAAAATTATTTTAAATTTAAAAAAAAAAATCAAATAATATTTCCTTTAACTTCATTCAGTATGTCCTGCACGAAATAATATGTTGTTGCTTATTTTAAGATTATGATCAATATCAGGCTTTGATTGTTTTTTTTTTTTTGTTTTTCACCGAAGAAACGGCCAAGTTGACATCAAACCACCAAAGCCTATCTAAATATAAAAAAGTACACACATTACCAATAATTCACTTATAATTGTATAAAAACACTGAATAGATAATGTTCGATCAATAACACGATGTGCTTACTAATGGGTCAGTGCTTGATTCGAAAAACAGATCATAGGACAAATAAATGTGGAACAAAAATACGCGAAAGAAAACGGCTAATTTTAATGCGATCGCTTCATGAGTTTTTTCACGAGAAAAATGTGACTTTTTTCTGAATTTTTTTTTTTACAAATAATCTGAAGGCTTCATTTTCCAACCTGCGCCGTTGAAATTACCAGGGCACACAATTTTATAGTTATATTACCATTATAAAATAACAACATGTCTTTTTAATAGTATATAATGTTCCGAAACTTGTGTTTATTCCAACGGTTGGATGGTTTTTACTTGAACTGGCTGCCAGTGGTCGTACAAAAGTTATAACCACGTCGGTTAGCTCGATGAGATAAAACAAAATTTGGCTTCTGATTTGCAAAAAAAAAAACAAAAATACATCCAACTTTACAATTAACCAATACCTTTGGAAAGTATTTGGCAAAAAAACATAAAAAAATAGATTTTAAAGAAATTTTACAAACTGCATTAACCTCTTTTCGCTATAACTGATTGACAATATTTTTGAGTTACAAATATGTTTTAAGTCGTACGAGCTTTCGTGTTTTTATTTCGGTACTTAAATGTACAAATTTTTTTTGCTAAAACAATTGTATAGCAACTCCAATAAATAATATTTTTGTATCAAAGACACGACTGCTACATTTTGACAAGAGCGAAAAGTAGTACCTAACGCACCAAGGGCAGTACTTCAAGGGCAGTGCGAAATTTCCTAATTTTGAAATTTCATTGTAATTAAAAAAATTAATGGCTTTCGGAATTAATTAAATATAAATAACGTGGTTATCTGCATTATGTATTTCGTTCTTATAAATTGAGCCACCATTAATAGCTATTAAACCATTTTTATAATCTAATTAAAAAATCATGGAATTTTAGTAAAAAAAATTTATTCTTATTCTTTGGCACATTTTAAGTAAAAAATATCTTGTACAATTTTTCTCTTAACATTATACTTTTGTAGTAAAAAAACTCGCAAACGTTAGAAAAATTAGAAGTTTGAAAATCTGCAAGGTATAAAAGATTTTTTAAACATTGTACTTTATAAATTCGTAAATTTTAGACTCGTAAATAATTTGTCTCCAAATGATAAGCTTTGAATCGTGAGCTTCTTTTAGAATTAAAAATAAATTTGCGAATTTAAAGAATCATAATTCGTTTTTATCTACGCAGCACTCATATTATTATAAAAAATTACAGACATAGTATTTATTGATTTTAAACCCGTACTAAATTTTAAATGAATTACAGTTTTGAATCGTTAAGTTCTCAATCTGATTTTGTTTCATCATATTTACCACATTCATTATAGTTCAATGTTTTTTACATTAATGTATTGATTTTAACACTGTATAGTATATAAGTCCTGTGTCGTTCATATAATAAAAAATTATACTTTAAATTTGCTAGTATATTTTAAAACCTGCCATCATGTACAGAAAAATCCTAATTAACAATTTTCATTTGAAACTAACCAAGGAATATGAAAAAAAAACATTATTTTACGAAAAAAAGTTTTTTTTTATCTGTTGTCTTTCATAGTTTTGTTCACACGAGTTTTATTTAGTAAAATTGACTTACGTCTTATTCGACAAAATTGTAATGAAATCTTGTACTAATACAAAATTTATATACTGATGTTTGTATAATCCCTCCGAATTCCAGTGTTTTCTTGGGATTTCAAGCCCTTCCCTGGGGTGCAATATTTGTAAGTGCGGGCACTTTTCCGCGGGAATCGTATGACGTATACTCGTTGTACCCCTTCCATGCTCAGCAAAGGAAAAAAAAGATGTGCACCTTGTTCGGTAAATTGGCCACGATAAGGCGCTTGAATCAGTGGTAAAACCGAGCTCGCCTCGTAGCAGTTAGCAGTTGTAGCTCACTAGCTATTGCATAGAATTGCAGTCACGTCATCAATATTCTGAGTTATCGAGGCAGGTCCGTCAATATTCCAGATTGGATTAAAACGTCAGAGCGAGAGGATCAGACCCTCAAGACCAACAGACTCGTGCCACTATTTTCACAACTAAGAGGTTCATTTAGAATAACTTTTACTACAATTCGTTTTTTTATTTTCTCACTAATTGAGAATTTCATGTTACACTAGTATTTATATTAAAATGGCTAAAAGAGATTTACAATTTGGATGGCATGACGAACACGAACAAGGAATTGCTAACCAATGTGGAATGGAGTTGGCGGGTCACGAGATTACATCTCCTAGCAAAACATCTGAAGAGGAGAGGCAGTTGGAGATTAAACCGATATCTAAGGATGATCCTCGAATCTCAAAGGACAACTTGAAGGTAAGAAAACGATTAATTATAAACAAATATTTCATTATTTTGACATTCATCAAAAATTTAATAAAATGGTGCATTCGTAGTTCAAACGTCCGCAGGAAATAGATACCACAACATTTGTTCCCAATACGCTCAACGTCATCGTAAGTATCAAAGTCTTTGTTTAAGTATTTGTCCGGTTTTACTTATTTATAATTAAGTTTTACTCGCGTTTAATTTTAAAATTAAATTGAATAAGTACTTGCTGACAAGTCTTATGCTCTACTTTAGCCAGAACATTGATTATACAAATACAAGTCTCTATCTATCAGATGTCTCGATACTATGCAATTAATACGTAGTAAGGTCCTTTTATTAAAAAAATGTTATTAAAAAAAGTATGTTTATGGTTTAGGTCAGTGGTAAATCTATTGTAGTAACCGGCATCAAGGAAGTTCGAGATGACAAGGACGAAAACGCTTCCCGAGAAATCAGCTTAACATCTAAGATTTCAGATCAGAATGATTCGGATAAGGTTGAGGCGTGGCTCGACTCAGACAGTAACGTCTTATATTTATATGCTCCTCTAAAAAAAGAGCCAGTTGCCAATGTGTAGAGTGTTATCAACAGTAAAAATATCGATTGACTCACGGTTATCATCTACGAAAGAGAATGTAGAAAGAGAAATAATAAATGATGTCATTTCATTATTAAATCTATTTTATTCCTGTAATGCTTAAGGCATAATAGAATAAAGACAGTGAAATAGGTACATTAAGTTTTTAACCACTATGGCTAGAAATTAACTGAGTCAATAAAAAAAACCAGAATACTGTTTAAAAAAATATATCTGATTAAAGTTTAAATATTTCTATTAAATAAACCATTCAAAGAGCATTTTAGTGTATTTTCAGCTACCTTACTTTTTCTCTTGTCGCGTATGATTAACAATGACGTAAGCTGTCTTTTGCCATATAATTTTCTTTATTCAATTTTGTCCAAATAACATTTATACAACTATAAACAGTATTTTATTAACGTTGATTAAAGCTCAGCTCACTGATAATATGACGAATTGATTATCTTGAAGTAGGTCATTTAAATTTATTGAAAAAAGAACATTACAAAATCTTACTTTTCAATTTATCGTTTAAAACACGATCACATATAACCTAATCTAAGACTTTAGCTTTTAACGAAAAGTTTATAATATAAATCAACCTTGTATACGGCATATTTTTTAAGAAAAAATGAATTAATAATTGTTAATTTTTAATTTTTAATTTTAAATGTTAATATTTTTTATTGAAACTTAACTTTACATTAAATACATAAATTTAATAACTCGTAAAAATGTCCTTGTAAGTTCGTTATATTTTGCCGTCGACTAACGATTATCTTGCTGTTCACCAGACCCAAGCTAAGGTGAACGAATCCTCTTGTCTGAAAAGAGGCTTGAAATTTTTTTTATCTGGGAGAAATCTCACAATTTTTTTCTTCCTAAAGACATTATGTTAAAGTTTGAAAGCTTAAAAGTAAAAATTAAAATAAACAATACGTTCGACTTTTATTATTTATTTAGAAAAATGAATGATCTTTATACCGCAATTTTTATTTTAGTCCATCTTAAAAAAAAATACAATAGCAAATATAAAAGTGTGAAAACGGCTGAAACGAAGAAACTAGTCAATTTATTAGAAAAGGTAATTTAATGAGGCATAATGTTAAATACTACTCTTCTTTTTAATATTTTGACAACAAATGTAACGTAGACAGGTTAGATAATATGATTATCTTTGCACCTGGTGGTAGTACTCATCAACAGCACGGTAAGAACCAGGCCCATGGGACTTCTTGTGCTAGCCTTAGTTGGATGTGCACCATTATTTTTGTATGATTTTAACATAATATAAGATATTGTTTAACACTTGACACTTTGACATTATAAATTTAAGCAAAACGCAGAAACAATTCTACTTTAAACTAATGTTGCTTACTACAAATAACAATGATTTTACCAACGATCAATACTTTAATATTCTTTGTCAGTAAACAATATCAGAATTTTTTTCTTATTCTTAGCTTATCGTGATGTTTATTTCTTTTCCAAATTTTTTTTAAGACTACGAAACTTCTTTGATTACTTCAAAAAGACAACCAAAATTTTAGAAGGCCCAACTTCATGTTTTTCAAGAAATAAAAATAAAAACATTTTTGGTTAAACATTGGTAAGTACGGATAGCTTACTATGGATTGGTTGCAAACTTTTATTTAACAAACACTGTTAATTTCTTCTATAGTCGATTAAAAAAGACGAGGGTGATAAAGTTTAGAACGGTTTAAATTACCAATTACAATTTTAGTGAGTATAGCTTTAATTTTTTACACAATTTATACGTAAGAGTAATTTTTTAAAACAAGTTTTGCAAATGGGCTTGTTTTCAGCATAAGTGCCGCTATCGTGCCCATGTAAGATTTCCATTGGAGTGTACTTCTATATTAAATGAAATCAAATTAAAATCCAATTAGTATATAGGTAAACTCCTATGAAAATCTTACATGGGCACACTAGCGCCACATGATGCTAGAAACAAGCCCATTAGGCACTAATGGGCTCGGTCTATGGGCGAGATATTTTTCTACTTCCACTCATGGTACAAAAACAATCCTTTCTACTTGTAATTACTACTTAATAATTTTTATATGTGTACGACTTAGTAACGGCTTATTCACACTTTTTGTGCAAAAGTAGTCTCGTTGAAAGTATATCATCTTAAAATTTATTTTAGTTATTTACTGTATAGCTATAACCTTCTTATGGAGTATAAGGCCACAAAGGGCGCGGCTGTGGCTCTCTGTACTGAGAATATATTGAAAATGGCTTCCCATCATTGTACAAACGGTTGGTTTTCTTTGGTTTCCTAAGTTTCTTGATCCTCCTACATGGTTTTCTTAAAAAATACAGTACAATCTGTCTGTGGAATTTCTCATACAAAAATATCATGGAGCTAAGGATAAATCCACTTAATAGAAATACAAATAGTGGGGTGACCTCAGTAAGACCGAATGATGTAAACGAAACTTCCTTTTTCATTTTGAATAGTGCGAAGACTTTCCTTTCTTGTTCGAGATATTATTCCATTCTCTCGATACTTCTGGATACTGGAAAAAAAAAAAAAGAAATAAGTAACATTTCTAGTCAACAATTGAAAAAACAGTACTTACTGATGGCTTAAAAATTTAAGAAGTGGATCTCCTTTGTTCAAAGCTATAGCTTTTTTTCTAAAATTACCTAGTGGAATAGCTAGAATTTTGCAATGAAAATTAATAGTTTCTGAACTCCGTAATATGCTAGACCAATAGAAAGCTACTCCGTCGTTGCATACCTAAAAAAAAAAGCAAAAAAATTTCGAATGATTTTGGTGCCGATGAATACTCGATTTTGATTTATCTGTTGGTAGCTTTCAGAAATTGTTTGAAATTGCTTGGATTTGGTAAGCTAGACTGACACTTACACATGGGCACACACGTACACGCATACATACACAATCGCAAGAACATACACACACACATAATGTAAATATATTATTAATCACTTCCATAGAATATATCTCAGTACCCTAAATCGTTTTCTACACTGTAATCTCAAAAAACTATCTATTGACAAACACTTTTACCACCATTTCAAGTGAAGTTACAAACTGTTGTACAAATAAGTGTTAGATACAATTTTCACATGCTATTGTGGACGACGGTACATTATTGAATGTTTTAAAAAACTATTTATTCACAAACTGAATACTATACTTTACCTGCTTAAAAGCATCAGATATGGTTGTAGGTAGACTATTCTCATCCTTCAAAAACAATCTCAATTCGTCATTTATAGTGTCCCTTGAGCTCTAATGAAATTTGATTTGATAAAGTTTTTAAATTAATGAAATTGATATATTCAATTAAACCTTTATGAAATTACCGAGAAATACGTCAAATAATCAGTGTTTTTGAAAATGATCAGTCGATATGTTTTATCCTTTAGAAATCCACTCGCATTTCTAAATGGAATGTGTGGTATTGAAACTGTAGCAAAGCTTGTAAAACAGCCTGCGTACATTGAAATAATAATGAATGCTGTCAGATATAGCGATAGCCTTGCCATCTTGGATGATATGGAATTGAATTGTACATCTGTAAGTTAAAAAAAAAATGTAAGTGTAGTTGGTTAATCTTGCAAAATTCTTACAGTTCTAAAACTGTATTCAAGAGTACATGATGATTAACAAGATCAGAGTCGTATATTTCGAAAACTTCAATAACTATAATTCATGGTTCTCCAATTTATCAAACTTGATATTCCAAAAATCATGAGAAAATTATTTTGCCAAGTTAGCAAAAAAACTACCTCCCCCAGCTCTTAAAAAAAACTTTTCTGTACATTTTTTTTTTTAACTTTTCTTGCACTCTTTTTTTTTTTTTTTTTTTTTTTTTTTTTTTTGGGAGCATTCGCCTTTAGGTGACAGATTTCCTGTGGAGAGATTCGTATTTTTTAGCTACAAAGTTACAAAGTTACAGTCGTTTAATCGAGGTTTAAAGGGAACTTTAAAAGTACAGTCAAATTCCATTTTTTAAGTTTCACTTGTCTAACAGTACTATGGTTTGATGCAGAAAGTAGTGTAATAATTATTGATATTATTTCAGATTACTTACTGTCTTGTTTCCAAATTGCTAGTTTCTCTTGATTGGTTATAAAACAGCAAAATACGCATCATAGTAGTGTTTTTATTTTGCAAACTCTTTTACAATTTTGCGAAAGGATAATGATGACGCTTGTATGACAAAAACTTCTATTTCTTATTATCCGATGTGAAAGTGTGTATGATTGAGCAAGTGTTATCAAAAGATGGTGTTAGCAATCTTCTCAACTAAAAAAAATATATGAAATGGTTTTAGTCCGTCTATACATAGTGCGCCATTCAAATGGTCTAACAACCTAACCTTCGTGTTTTTTGGACAGTCAGATACATAAACTTTGACGTCATGTTTTCTTTTGGTAGCAGCATCGAGGCTATTTTGATCATCTTTGTAGTAGACGTATGAGTTATACACTGACTAAAATTACTTCATATATTTTTTGTAGTCAAAAAAATTGCTAACATCATCATTTAGTAACACTTACTCAACCATACAGGAATTATATTAATTGTACTAGATTTTTAATAAAAACTGCAATGGATTATTTATATCAATCAAAGCTAATCTATCGTATGCATTTTATTATAATGTGTCAATAAATTAAATTTATTTAAAGTCATTCTGTAATCATAAATTAATTTGTTATTTCTACCTCGGGGCGATTTTAGTGATACTTGGACCTTTATATCTCCTTGGTAAGAAAATAGCATATACCACACTATTGCCATTCAACTTGGTAACACTACCGACCCTTAAACCCTACTTTGCAGGTCCCGCTGGCCGCAGAACATCCCCTGACATGATGGCGATTGTAAGACGAATACTATTAATTTTGATATATAAGTTTAATTCTTATCCATATAAGAAATCTTGAATCGTATTTTTCAAAATGTGAATTGAATTCCAGAAGGAGTATTGTTTGATCCAATATTCTAAAGATTCATTTATTTATTCAAAATTATATCCATTTTGCACTTAATAGGTCACCAAGTACGACTTATATGCTCAAATAGCGCAAGTGTTTTATGTTTGGGCACAAGTTGCGAAACTTGTTTTTATCACGTAAGGCGCAAAATACAGTACTGGTTTTGTACCTACATGGTGTTACCTGTCACCAGGGAAGATCCCAGCCCCAATGAAATTTGGAATATTTTGGTTATTTTCATACCAAACTTAATTATAAAATATTTTTGTAATTTGGATTTTAATTTTGTAATTTTTTGAAATCCACAGATTTTTGCTGGAATGGGAAGGTAAAAATTATTATTACTTATTATTTAAAACAAATGGTATGCTCATCTAAAAGATTATAATATTCTAACTTAGAAATTTGTTTTTGCATGAAAGGCGTCGGAGCCGCCGGCGAAACATCTTTGAAAACGATCTAGTCGTCCATTCTTTGGACTGTTAGTCGTCGCAAATACTTTTTAGCGTGATCGGTTGGCCGGGCGGCGTTTGGGTGGTAGCGCGCCGTATGAATATAAAGCTATGGCCACCCAACGATCTGGTATTAATTGGTCGAGGATTATCATCATCGTCATCATCGTTATTAGTATTATTATCAACATTACGATTCGAAATTAAGGCTTATTTTGCGCTATCATTATTATTCACGGAGATACGGCCATTTTGAGTTTTGGCCAATTTTTACAACTAAAAACCCAGATTTTGCACGTTTTCACGAATTTGGGTCTATTTTCTATGATGTTCTTGACTGCCTGGACTCCTAATTACAACAATTTTATCATTATTTATGTAGTTGCAGAGGCCTGATTTAGAAAAAAAAACAGTTTTTTTTTTCAAATTTCGATGATTCCAAATTAAGGCTATTTTTGCGCTATCATCATTATGGCAATAAAAGGCGTCGGAGTCGCCGGCAAAACACGATCGAAAACGATCTTGTCGTCCATTCGTCGGACTGTTAGTCGTCGCGAATATTTTTTAGCATGTTTGGTTGGCCGCCGTTGGGGTGACAGCATTTCTTAAGTAAAATCATAGAGGTTGTTGAGTTAATAACCTGAGGAAAAACAATAAAGTGTTACCTGTTGTAAGTAGTATTCAGGTTTGATATAATACTAACAAGTTGCTTTGTTAATATATATATTTATTCTTTTAAACGACAGTCCACAACTACTTTATTTCTACTTTTTTTATGTATAGCTCAAGGTGAACCTTGGGAAAAGTCGTCTTGATACTTTTGTCTCCCTATCGAATAAGAACAAGAGCCTGAGTCTTGCGCCGAATCGTAGCAAGCATGTGCATCAAAATTTCAACCACACAGTCCTTGTTTTTCTCTATTGCAAGGAGCAAACCCGACAAAACATTAGCGTACTTCTTGGACTCTAACGAGTTATCATTAATTCGTAACACCTCAGCAACTCTATACATTAACTTGCGTATAATCGGCTGTCCCCAGTTGAACTTTCTGTAAAAGGCTATTGGAAGGTCAGAATGACGTTTCTTAACAAAGTCGCTGCGGGCTTCTTCGTAGCTAGTGAGTTGCTCTACAAGTTACCAGTGTTTCCCTCGCGAATACATGCGTGCATTAAATGCGCCGAGGTCGCCGGTCAAAGAAGATGAAAAGAGATCGAGTCGTCCTTATGTCCAAAGCCGAGTTTTAGCAAATAATTTTTAGCGTGTTTGGTTGGCCGGCATTGGGGTGGAAGCGCGCCGTATGTGAAAATTTCCCTACGGTAACAGCCCGTTTCGATGAGAATAGCGCCAATTAAACCCGACGCGGTAATAAACAACGGTCTAAATTAAACGACGTTGGATCAAGTTAGCGCACAAACGTTGGAAACGCAGACAACATCGATGCAGCCGTTGTTTGTTTTTTTTTTTTTTTCCCTACTATTGACTTACCACTACCACCACCACGTAGAGACACCGTGCGTGAAGGAGCTTGTCAGAGCAGGGTGTCACCGTCGTCATCTTTAGGATGTTTGCGCAGAGCATTAGCTTGGAACAATAAGGAGCCAGTGGTTTAACTGAGCTATTGGGGTTAATGAGCTATTGGGTTATTGATAAATTACTAGCCTCAGTCGCAAGCTTGTTTCGTGCTCTTAAGTTTTCTTACTTTTGTCAGAGCAAATCGTTTAATCGAAATTCCCCCTTCTCCCCCCCCACTAAACGTTTTTACCGCTGGCTATTATCGTAAGACTCACTCGCGAAGGTATTTAGCTCAGCTGTTTCGAGGTTACTTCGCTAAAACTCCTGCTATATCGAAGATTTTCGCTTTCTTTATAAAATGCGCCCTGATTGAGTCCAGTCAGACCGACTTAGAACCTGCAAGGGAAACCTTCTAAAAACTCATAATCCTAAAAAATATAAAGTTTTCCGTGTGTTTAGCCTGGATGCTTTGACATGAATCTCGCTTCAATCGCCGCCATATCGAACGAATTGTTCAAAATTGATAACAGTAAGTTTAACATTTGCCATGATGCTTTGGACGGCCTTGCCAACTAAGTAGTGCAATTTTTATTATTTTTTGTAAAGATGCAAGTGCCTGATATGATGAGAAAAAAAAAAAAATTTTTTTCTAACTTTGATGATCCCTAATTTATGCTTATTTAGCTCTTTCTCCATTATTTACGAAGATACGTATGTTTTAAGTTTTGGCCATCTTTTTAACCCTAACATTCAGGTTTTTAGAGTTTCTACAGGTTTGTGATCATTTGCTGAGTTTTTCTAGTCTACCTAGACACTTGAATCATACATTTGTGATAATTCTTGTGGAGTTGTAAGAGCCTGATATCAAGAAAAAAAAAAAAAAGTTTTTTTTAAATTTTAGTGATCCTAAATTGAGGCTTATTGAGCTCTATCTTCATTATTTACGAAGATACAGCCGTTTTAAGTTTTAGCCATCTTTGTAACTAAAAAATTCAGGTTTTCAGCGCTTCGACGGGTTACTAATCATAAGCTGAGATGTTCTGGACTGCCTGGACACTTAAATAGTACATTAATGATATTTTTCGTGTAGCTGCAAAAGCCTAATTTAGAAGAAAAAAAAAAAATTTTAAAAGTTTTTATGATTCCAAATTAAGTCTTATTTAGCTCTATCTCCATTATTTACAAATATACAGCCGTTTTGAGTTTTGGCCATCTATTGAACCCAAAAATTAAGGTTTTTAGCTTATTTACGAGTTTGTAAGATCATTGGCTGAGATGTTCTAGTCTGCCCCAACACTTCTTTGATACATTTATAATATTTTACGTGTAAGTGCAAAGGCCTAATATATAAAAAAAAAAAAAAAAATTTCCAAAAATCTTAATAATCTCAAATTAAGGCTTATTAAGCTCTATCTTCATTATTCACGAAGATACAGCCGTTTTGAGTTTTGGCAATCTTTAACATTAGAAATCTCAAGTTCTAAGCGTTTTTATGATGCATGTAAGAAAGGCGTCGGAGTCACCGGCGAAACACGATCAAAAACAATCTACTCGTCCATTTGTCAGACTGTGAGTCGTCGCGAATACTTTTTATCGTGATTCATTGGCCAAAGTAAAGGATATAGTGCGCCCCGTAAATATAAAGCAATGGCCACGTAACGAACAGGTATCCATTGGTGGAAGATAATCGTCATCATCATGATCATCATCATCATCATCATCTTTATCATCGTCATAATCTTCATCATTACCATCATCAACATCATCATCATTATCACCATCATCATCATCATGATCATCATCATTATGTTCTTATGCATGATGAAAGGCGTCGGAGCCACCGGCAAAACATCTTTGAAAACGATCTAGTCGTCCATTCTTTAGACTGTTAGTCGTCGCAAATACTTTTTAGCGTGATCGGTTGGCCGGGCGGCGTTTGGGTGGTAGCGCACCGTATGAATATAAAGCTATGGCCACCCAACGATCTGGTATTAATTGGTCGAGGATTATCATCATCGTCATCATCATTATTAGTATTATTATTAACATTACGATTCGAAATTAAGGCTTATTTTGCGCTATCATTATTTTTCACGGAGATACGGCCATTTTAAGTTTTGGCCAATTTTTACAACTAAAAACCCAGATTTTGCACGTTTTCACGAATTTGGGTCTATTTTCTATGATGTTCTTGACTGCCTGGACTTCTAATTACAACAATTTTATCATTATTCATGTAGTTGCAGAGGCCTGATTTAGAAAAAAAAACAATTTTTTTTTTCAAATTTCGATGATTCTAAATTAAGGCTATTTTTGCGCTATCATCATTATGGCAATGAAAGGCGTCGGAGTCACCCGGCGAAACACAATCGAAAACGATCTAGTCGTCCATTCGTCAGACTGTTAGTCGTCGCGAATATTTTTTAGCGTGTTTGGTTGGCCGCCGTTGGGGTGACAGCATTTCTTAAGTAAAATCATAGAGGTTGTTGAGTTAATAACCTGAGGAAAAACAATAAAGTGTTACCTGTTGTAAGTAGTATTCAGGTTTGATATAATACTAACAAGTTGCTTTGTTAATATATATATTTATTCTTTGAAACGACAATCCACAAGTACTTTATTTTTACTTTTTTTATGTATAGCTCAAGGTGAACCTTGGTAAAAGTCGTCTTGATACTTTCGTCCCCCTTTCGAATGAGAACAAGAGCCTGAGTCTTGCGTCGAATCGTAGCAAGCATGTGCATCAAAATTTCAACCACACGGTCCTTGTTTTTCTCTATTGCAAGGAGCAAACCCGACAAAACATTAGCGTACTCCTTAGACTCTAACGAGTTATCATTAATTCGTAACACCTCAGCAACTCTATACATCAACTTGCGTATAATCGGCAACGGTCCAAATTAAACGACGTTGGATCGAGTGAGCGCACAAACGTTGGAAACGCAGACAACATCGATGCAGCCGTTGTTTGTTTTTTTTTTTTTTCTCTACTATTGACTCACCACTACCACCACCACGTAGAGACACCGTGCGTAAAGGAGCTTGTCAGAGCAGGGTGTCACCGTCGTCATCTTTAGGATGTTTGCGCAGAGCGTTAGCCCGGAACAATAAGGAGCCAGTGGTTTAACTGGGCTATTGGGGTTAATGGGCTATTGGGTTATTGATAAATTACTAGCCTCCGTCGCAAGCTTGTTTCTTGCTCTCAAGTTTTCTTACGTTTGTCAAAGCGAATTGTTCAGTCGAAATTCCACCTTCTCCCCCCCCTACTTAACGTTTTTACCGCTGGCTATTATCGTAAGACTCACTCGCGAAGGTATTTAGCTCAGCTGTTTCGAGGTTACTTCGCTAAAACTCCTGCTATATCGAAGATTTTCGCTTTCTTTATAAAATGCGCCCTGATTGAGTCCAGTCAGACCGACTTAGAACCTGCAAGGGAAACCTTCTAAAAACTCATAATCCTAAAAAATATAAAGTTTTCCGTGTGTTTAGCCTGGATGCTTTGACATGAATCTCGCTTTAATTGCCGCCATATTGAATAAATTGTTCAAAATTGATAACAGTAAGTTTAACATTTGCCATGATGCTTTGGACGGCCTTGCCAACTATCTTGTGCAATTTTTTTAATTTTTCCTCAGGTTAGTAACTCAACAACCTCTATGACTTTACTTAAGAAATGCTGTCACCCCAACGGCGGCCAACCAAACACGCTAAAAAATATTCGCGACGACTAACAGTCTGACGAATGGACGACTTGATCGTTTTCGATCGTGTTTCGCCGGTGACTCCGACGCCTTTCATTGCCATAATGATGATAGCGCAAAACTAGCCTTAATTTAGAATCATCGAAATTTGAAAAAAAAAATTGTTTTTTTTTTTAAATCAGGCCTCTGCAACCACACGAATAATGATAAAATTGTTGTAATTAGGAGTCCAGGCAGACAAGAACATCATAGAAAATAGACCCAAATTCGTGAAAACGTGCAAAATCTGGGTTTTTAGTTTTAAAAATTGGCCAAAACTCAAAATGGCCGTATCTCCGTGAATAATAATGATAGCGCAAAATAAGCCTTAATTTCGAATCGTAATGTTGATAATAATACTAATAATGATGATGACGATGATGATAATCCTCGACCAATTAATACCAGATCGTTGGGTGGCCATAGCTTTATATTCATACGGCGCGCTACCACCCAAACGCCACCCGGCCAACCGATCCCGCTAAAAAGTATTTGCGACGACTAACAGTCCAAAGAATGGACGACTAGATCGTTTTCAAAGATGATTTGCCGGCGGCTCCGACGCCTTTTATTCAAAAAAAAATACATAAATCAATAGTAAATAAGCTACTTTATTATATAAAAATTCTAATTAAAACATTAACAAAAAAAGTCCATGTTCTTCCCAAAATTAAAAAATTATCTGTACTTGTTGTTAAAATTTCTTAAGAAACATACATTTCTTTATTTAGCTACTATAAGCTGTTTTTTTTGTCTGCTCTCGTTATAAAATAATACTGTTTTCCTTTAATTTTCTTTCAATATTTAAAAAAAAAGTCCGATACAAGCTCTTCGTAAACTTACAGAATTAAAAAAAAAATTTTTCCATAATAGTATTAATCATCTGTTTTTCTTGTACAAGTATCTTGTTACATGTAATTAGCCCTCATGACCTCTTTAACATTGTTAATTTGTTGTATGTTAAAATTAAATTAAAAAATCTTATTCCAAAATTTTCATTTTACTGTTATGAAAATGAAAATTTGATAAATCAATAAACTTGTTAAAGAATTTGTTTGTGTATGTAGTTTTATCTCTGTTCTTAAATACGCTGTTGTTATTATGATAATTGCTATTATTTTTGTAAGCGTCTGTTACATTGGAAGATTATTGCGTTTTAAATTTCAAGAACTTTTTCTTGATATTCTATTTTTGTTGACTTACTTATTTACTTTTTGTCTTGTATTATAGTTTGTGCTATCCTACTAAATTTTATTTATTCTAAAAGTAAGTTCTGAGTGTATCACTTTTTAGTAAGAACTTAAAATATCCCTTGTCCCACACCTAATATTTCTCTCTAGTTCTAGACACATGTTGACTACTACTTTGTTTTCTTTTAAGTTAAAAATTAATCTAAATTTGTTTTCATGTAAATGCGGTGAGGTGTTAGTTCTTCTTTGATGCAGATGTTGTAAGACAAGATAGTCTGTGCATAATTAGACTTGTAGTAATAGTTTCAAATACTACTTGACCAAAAAGCTAGTATCGACTTGTGTCAAACTATTGATTATTGTGGTCCGTACTTAACAAAAACCTAATTTTAAATGATGCTTTAGAAAATTATAAACATTACAACTCAACGTTTAGGAATACGTTTAGTTTGTTATCCGTTACGGCGGAGAAAGGTTTAGTGTACTTAAGTAGCTGCTACGATTTAATGTTTTAACATAAATTAAAGTGTGAAGATTTTTGATAGATAAACGTAAGGTTGTTATCTTGATTATTCCCTTTACAATATGCTGTTTATGCTTGATGTAATAGCTTTTCGGTAAAAGTGAAAATAAAGAAATGCTTAAATCTGATAAGTACAGAAGTTCTTGAATTTTTCATAGATTTTACAAATACTATTTTACGTATACTATTAGACGTGAAATTTTTATCGTCCAAGAAAATGTATTGTAAAATAAGTCAGTAAAAATTAACGTTTACTGAATTTAAAAACAACAAATTAACACATGAATATCAGCAGATCTTATTTACCGTACAATCACACTTGATTACTCTCTTTCTTAAATTTTCTTTGTTCCTCTGAATACTCGTAAGTATCAACGTTCCTAGCAATTTAGTAAAATGAGAAATTTTACTATGTCACATAGCAAATTCTACTTCTGAATGTGGGACATTTTAAATCGATGACAATCAAATTTACTGTGTTCAATAACAAAAACTATACTATCACATTTGTTACTGTGTTAGACATGGTAATTTTAATTATGCTGCGTAATAATTTTTTTGAAGGCTGCTACATAATAAGAAATGATTAAAATATAATGAAAATTATTTAAAATGTAAAAATTTACGTCAGTAGATGAGTATGTCTAAGATTTCATGAAGAATATAGTTATTCTTAGTACGGTTATAATACTTTTTTAACACCTTTTTTCCATTGTATTTATTTTAATCTAATCATTGCGTAGATTTTTCAAGCTACAACCTTAAAACGTAAAAAATGTGCCAACGGCAGGTGGTTTGAAAAAACAGTACTAAATGCCAAAATATGGCTTTATTGTATACGTAGATACATAGGACCCTCGTTCAATAAACCCGTCCCTTTCGCCACTGCGGTTGAGGACATAATTATATAGTCATAGCAGCCCCAATGCTTTTACGATTTTTCCTAAGCTTTTCCCTTTTCACTCCCTCAGTTATCGATAGCTTATCTGTATTTTCTGGCACACGACAAAGTAGCTACGCTGTTCAGCCGAGGAAAAATACTCGATCCCCTTGAATATCGTGTGTCAGTACTAATGCGTTCAATGTGTATGACAATTCACTTTTACCACCTTCTACTACGCAGCTCTGCTCATAATATATTAATAATTATCGGTACGTGTCCTGCAGGTGTTTTTGTTTCACGCTTATCTTTCCTATAATCTGCCCTGTGAATCAGACCCTGCCCCGATGGTAAGTACATCATTTTATTGATCGAACGCACTGTTTTGGGTTTATATGAGTAATCACAAGCCACCGAATTGTACGTGAATATGAGTTTCAATAATATACGCCACCGTGATAATGTTTTGATAAATACGAGGCCATTTCTTTGGCAACAAAAAAAAACAAAATTCATAATTCGATATTAACCACAAGCTAAAAATAAGTGATAAAACACCTGTACATGTTACGCGACACATGCTGATCAAAGTTGGAAAAAAAACATTTGTTGTTACAATTACGACGTTTATCAAACAACTTTTACTAAGGTAAGGATTTGACTGTGTACAGAGTTGCATTTACGCAGTTTACTATATTATTAAGTAGATTTGAACATATTATGTTTTCTTAATATAATTTAGTAAATCTGAATCACTGTAACACAATTTTAAGTTTAACACAATTAATAACGTATTGCACTTAAATTGTTTGAGTGTGTAATTATGTTTTAAACTATACTACAGTTTTACTAGCAGATAAGCAGTACGTTATTTAAAAATTTTTTTTTTATAAATCACTAATCAACGGATTGTTAGGCTTTCTTCTTTGATACTTCTTTTTATTGTTTAAAATCGCGTTTCACTTAAACTTTAAGATTAACAATGAGGTATTAAAAATTACAAGAAGTATCTGAAATAGTTTAGTGATTCTCTTATTATCAGCCACTTTGTTATTTTATCTGCATTCAAAAGCACTGTTTTGTACATCGTAACAAAAATACTGTCGGTAGTTGTAAGTTTTTCGACATATTAAATTCAAGTTAAATAATTGATGTCCAATAACCTGCCTTTCAATAAAAAAGTATATATCTGTGTATATCATAATCTTCACTATTGTAGATTACGTTACCTTCTACTTAGAGATTAAAAAAAATTGTATCTTGTACTATAGTACATTAATTTCTTCTTGAGATTACCACTACTTTTATAATAGTTATTGCTAAAACTGAAATATTAATTTAAGTATCAATTTAAAATCATATTTTAAAGCTTCATTAAAAAAGTAATGTTATTGTTTACCTGATATACATATAAGTTTTAATAAATCTACCTTTTCCTTTTTATTTTTTAAAAAATACTTACTTTTTTTCGAAAGAAGCTCATTTGTTCTTACAATATTTTTTGGAACATTTAGAATGAGAACATGAAAATATATGAAGCGATAGTTTTACTAACTACTATTTAATTTTTATGGGATAAGCTTTTAATTTCGGGTATAAAAAATACATATCAATAAAGTAATAGACAGACAGAACCGAAATAATGTTGAGTTATGCACTTCTCATGCATTGTTAGATAAGCGTATAAAAATTTTCCACTGTCTACTTAAATAATAATTTACAAATTAATATAGTTTATTTTTGTTATTTTTTAAATCTGGTTCAAAGTATTGATAAAATTAAAAGTTACATTTAATTGTAGTTTTTGTAAAAAACTTTTTTCAAGATAACAATTTTATGAAAACAATTTTTTAAGACACAATCTCAAAGAGAATCAGTACACTTTATTCAAATAGCTCTTGTCACTTTTACAGTGCTACATGTATCTCAACTAATTATTTAGATACAATCAAAAACTGTGATTGCAATATAAAATGTTGACTTTTTCCAGCATAACCAGATTGGTTTCTGCATTTTTTGCAGAAAAAGATAATACTCCTGTAATTTATAAGTTAAATTGTATATCCGAGGAGTACAAGTCGTAAACAAAAATGTAAAAGCTATCTATGTTTGGCACTTTTTAAAACGAAATTAATAAAAATCATTGTATTTTTTCATTGCTACTCATACTTCTATATGATTCTCTGCGCACCCCGAGAAATGTTCCATAAAATGAGCCAATACATGCGTCAGAGGTTTTGAATATCAATACTACAGCACAAAGTAAATAATACATTGAGCCATCCCCGAAATCGTGACTAACACCACCACAACAACACCAAGCTAATCGAACATTGACGTCCACTGCTCCCACCAAGTACAATGTTTGGTGAGGCCACGTATCCACTCGCAGCAAATACGAGCTACTTTTCCTCCTACTCTCCACATTCAACTGCCAATTAACTTCGACTCGTGAGCTTTTTTTCTTCTACCCTACTTTGGTTAACGCAAGCTCGACAAAATGCTTTTTCCCCAAGTTTTCGATATTTTGGGTGTCTTTTGATATTTCAATAATAAGTGTCCAATCTATGTAATAATCTTTCATATGTAGTATGTCAATATCCTTACAAGACAAAGATTTTTTCGCAGATGGTTAACGGGAAACTAGTATTAGTAAAGACATGTTGACTTACCTACTTGTTATAGAATCTGATTTGATCTACTTTTCACTACTGGAGATTAAATAAGTTACGAAAGAGAAAGTCTAGTTGAAAATAATAGAATACTTAATGTTTCTATTCTTTACAAACTGAAAACTCTCAGGAACAGCAACTATTTGCGTACATGTTTTAATTTTATGAAAAGGGTGTGCCTTTTTTACGATAAGTCAGAAATCTGAATTGATTTCTTGCATAAGTATTGCACAATAAACAAGTGGTTTTTTAAAAGGAAAAAATATGATTAACCTGACGGCACCCACATTTCTATCTGCTATTTAGAAAACTTTTAAGATAGTCCCTGCCAAAGTTTGCTTACCGTCATATTAATATTAGGGAGCCGTACTTTTAGACATTACGTATTGCGTGTAATCCACGTGTAACATCATGCTTTCTCGAAAAAAATATAAATATTTTGAAGAAAAAGTTTTTAAATAATATTAAAAAAAATGAAGATTATTTTAAAAAATTTGAGTTGAATGTCAGTAGCTGTTAACGTCTTTGTCTTAAATTCATGAAAAAAACACGCTGTCGTCTCTTACTTGATAATTTTAACTGTATCGATCAAACTTACCAGAATATAGATTTTAGCAGATCGCAAGAGCCTTCTTAAGTGTTCCCCATGAGTTTTCCGGTATAAATACAATATTTATATAAGTATAATAATGTCGTTTTTGTTTATGCCAAATGTCGAGCTGCAACATCCTGCCTCATTTGACTGGGTATAACAATGAAAATACGATATAAGCGTACACAACGAGAGATTTTAATGCCGCAGTTTTACGTACACGATAGGTTCCAGAGGTACACAATCGTCTCCTATTTTTAAAAACGTATTGGAAATTTTATATAGGTATGACTACTGTTATTCGAGAGCCCACACTTGCAAAAAAAGTGTAAATGGAATAGAAAATCGAGAGCTCTTTTAATTTTTCTTAGTAAACTGAGGTATGCGTTCACAACAAACAAGAAACGAAAGCTGTGACAACTGACCACTCGTTATGTAATTCCTCCATACATATGTGTGATATTACTTTTACTGGATTTTCTTACAATAAGACATGTTTCGAGTATATGGCATGAGTCCCTAAATAATTAGAGTGGAGACGTAATACAGGGCATGTCCTTGGGCTTGTCCTAATTCGAAGGTATGTATGTCTTACATTCGGGACCAAATATAGTGTAAGAAAAAAACATATCAGACATGCCTTAATGTCGGAAAAACACGATAGCTATGAAAATTTAGACGATAACGTAGACTGACAGATACATTTGACTCTACAACTCTTAGCTAAACTCGTCATTAGCATCCCCTTTATTCAAGTAACTCTAAGCTTTTGGTTGTGACAACTTCTGGACTTTTCATTTCTAATGATGTTAACTAGACGAGCGGTTTCTTTCAAAGTTCCTCGATTAACTAAATATTAAAAGCCATTCATTTAAACTATGCAGCCAGAATAGTTAATTTTTCGCATGTAGTTTTGCACTCAAAGTTCGAGAAAAACTTAAATTCAATCGTTGCAAACATTTGCACAGTCCCATCAAAAATAGACGAAACAATTAAACCAGCGATCATTCCAGCATAATAGAAGACTGTTTCGGAAACAAGATAAACATGCTTGAAAAAAAAAATAAAGCATTGCTTTCTTATTGCATAGAACTACTCAATGATACAAGTGGAGAACTATTTGCTTCCGAGTAATATTGATCACTGTTTACCGTCTTGCAGCAAGTTATTATTTATTTTAAGGTAAAAAGTAGGAAATATTTGGCTATGAAAGTAATAAGTAGGTAGTGCATTCGGAAAAAATGGGATGTGCAAATAACAAAGCAACTGAATCAATTGTGATTTGGTGATTTTGAAGTTTTTTGCATGTAACTGTTAGTACCTAAAGGCAGAAGTAAAAATGCACATGACTAGTCTTTATTGTGACAATGACTTCGTGTAGCGTGTGCATTTAATGACAACTCAAGCGGTAAGTGACTAGATAAGTTTGATCGTTTATCCGCATAGGGGTATATTTTGTGCTCTACTGTAAAAGAGTTTGCAATCTACTAGGTAGCTTAGACGAGGTTAATAAATAAAATATGTACTCAGAGCCTACACTGTAAAAAATGCTGTAGTAAAATCACTTGTGCATAGTAACTTTTTTTTCTATCCTGAGTACAGTGATTTTGATATCTGATAGCGAAAACTATGTCATGAGCATCGTAATTTCACTAGCAATGTATTGATATTACTATCCGCTATTAAAATCAAAATGCTCAGCATAGGTAACGGTAAGTCCTTTGCTCAGCATGTCAATTTTACTAGCTGCATGATAAATACAATCGGCTATTTAAATTACAAGACGATAAAGATTTTACGTTCCGATAGTGAAAATACGTTTAACATCCCTCGGAAAAATTCGAGATAATAGTAATATTGCGCTCCAAATGTAAAAGTACATTGATCCAAATTACACGAGATAATAAAAGTATTATCTAGTATTAAAGTTACATGCAGCTATTACTCTCGATGGGGGGAAGGAAATCTTGCATTGACTACATAAATGTACATGTATGTTTCTACCTAATTTACGGTTCGTGCTTTACGCTCTCGCACTATAATGAATAATTGTGATAAGAATTAAAAGTAAATTTATCATCAGTGCTCTTACAAATTTGTAATCAGTAAGTATTAGGTATATTTTGTATATAGCGAAAGCATTCTGAAAAGTAAACACTTTTCAGGTTATGTATCAGTTCATGACATCGTGGGTATACACCTTAGTAGACCAATAGCTAAATATTTCGGATCTCTACAAATCATCACGTTTCTCAATTGTGTGTGACGATGTGTCTGTAATGTAAAGAAATAAGAACATAACCCTTTTAGTAAAAAAGGAACTACGAACAGTACGGTAGTGCTTCTCATATCGAAGATATGACTTGTACGCTTGGGATGGTAAAATTACTACAGTATCGCAAAAAATTTCTGAAGATTTCGGCTTCGGTAAAAACTACTATCTTGACATTTAATTTTACTGTCCGGGAAAAACATTTTACAAACCGATAGTAAAATCCCTATACTGAGCATAGGTCTTCATTTTACCTATGCTAAGCATAGTGATGTTACTACAGCAATCTTTACAGTGGATGTATGCAACAGAATTTGACACTGTTGGAATGGAAAGTAGGGACAAAATTTTATCAACACCGTAAAGATAGCATTTTAATGGAGTTTGTTATTTGATTTGTTATTCAAATAAATTTATTCTTGCCAATTAAAACTATAAAATAATGCTATAAAGTTACTCATTTTATCTCATTTGTAAGAATATTTATCGTTGAGTTCTAGCTTGTCTGAAGGAGTGCGGGTTCTATCATAAAGAGCTGACCTGAAAAGTCGCAAAAATTGAAGCAATTTCTAACCAAGCTTCGATCGACTATAGTGTAACATTTTCTTCTTTCTTTCTTTTTTTACGTAGCACGTAAACACGCAAACATCGGTCCCTTTCGCCAAGGAGATAAAGCTTCTTCACGTCCCTCGCAATGTTATCTTTGGAGAATCGTGTTAGTGTACGTTCATCAAAAATGTATCTCTATCGAAAGATGACATTTCTTGTTGTTGGAGCAGTTTTAAGAGATTTTGTAAATAATTTTGATAGCAAAGAACTTTCCAACCCACTGCGCTGAGATGGCTTTTGGTGAAGGTGACGATTTTAACGAGTTTTACCCTTATTTTGACACTCACGCGTACGTAAGAGATGTCCATAGTACCTTTTTACACACATACCTTCTAACAGTAATTATTAAAGGTTCGGAATGGAGAACCGTATTATAAACCTTTGGCTTTAAAAAAAAAGTTTTAGTAAGCAGCAAAAATAAATAGACAATTGTATTAGCTATTTTTCTACAACAAAACACGTACCTAAGCGCACACTAGCGAGTATCACTAACAAAGTTAGCCACGGAAACTTTTAGTAGACGAGATAACGGGTATCAATTATGAACGATAGTGATGTCATGAACGCTACACGTACAGCAGCAACACTGGAAATCGTTTCATTGTTCGTTAGTTGCTTGTGAGACTTTTCTCGCCTATCACCTAAGCAGTTATATCACATTATTTGTGGAAAATGTCCGATGATATGCAGCAGACGCAACTGATGCTTGACGTTTATGACCAAAATAAAGAAGATCTTAAGAAGGCTGGCCTTTCTTATTCCGGCCGTGAGGCTTGTCTGATTATGTCTTCCAGGAACGCTACTGGAGAGTCAAGACAATTGGACCTGATACCAAGCAAAGATTATTACCCTTTATCTGTTGGCGATAAGGTATGTCCATTTTAAAATTGCATTTATATACCTGAAGTTCTGTAAGATTTTTTTTCAAAATTCAATGAAATTTTCTTTTTTCAAAAGAGGGTCCATCAGGAGGAGTTCGACTGTACGGAATTCGACAAAGACACTATTAAGGTCATTGTAAGTATCAAAATTTTTTAAGTTATACCTTTATAGGAGCGTTACGCATGAGGACAAATCAACGGTTTCTGATTAGTTGCCTTGAGAAAATGGTATGACAGAAGTGGATTTTGCTTCATTCTCTCCACTTCGCCTCACCCACCGTGACGTACTTCCGGTCCACTCTACACCACCTAACGCAACCACACTACACCAGACATTTTAAATTTTATCAGTTGTTTTTTTTCCTTCTAATCAATTGAAACAAAAAGGCTCTTACCCACTCTGCTGCAAGCTGTCCCAATTTTAAGATTTAGAGTAGCTAAGCTGGCCATTGTTTTTCTCATGTGGATGTACTCACGCATACGTTTTTACGCACACTTGATCCCCTTCCTTTAAGTCAATTTAAGAACCAACTCGTGGATCCATTTGATAATTGTGCAAGTTTATCCAAAAGTAATCTTTTATACCAAAAGAAATAAGGAGATTTCTAAAGATCGTATAAATGCAATTTTACGTTGTTTTTTCACAAAGTTACATGTTTAAATGCTATTTTTTAAAACTACACATAAAAAAAGGGTAAAGTTAAAAAATCAGCAAGTTTTCGGGGCGTTTTTTTACATTATTTCGAATGAATGTTCGATGTGAATAATACCTGTTCAAAGAAATCTATGTGTGATGAACGTCCTAAAGAGACATTCACTGGCATGTACTACGACTTTATTGAAAATAACGGTATTACAAGATGGTTTTCTTATTTATTAGATAAAATTACATTTTGAGCTCAATAAAGACCAGAACTAAGTGTGTGAGCGTTATGTTTGAGATATAATTAGCGTAAGCAGTAGGAAGTTGACTTTTAATAATAAAAAAAAGATCTGATGAAAGAGTTCAGTCTTTTACTGGCCAGCCTATATATTATTATTATTGAATTGTGCGCTTATATATTGTTTATAACCGTTAATTTATTAAATATTAAAATAATAACTGAACCCATGCTCAATCAATGTTGGTATACTAATCCATACGATAATTGTACCACCTATGTACACAATATTGTTTCAGAGAGGATATTTTTATACTCAGAATTGTAGTGTATTCCATATAATTTAATAGACTTTTAACTGTATTTTCTTTGTCTTTTTCTTTAATAAATTTTTAAGCATTTATGTTTTGTATTAGTTATCCTAAAATTAGGTAGAATAGTCTATGAAGATTTCCAGGGAGCAGAAAAATCATCAAATTAATGAATTTTTTGTTAAGAAGTGTCGAAAATGTGCATGAAGTTGATGTTATTCAAACTTTAATAATTAAGTAAATAAGATCTAAATAAACAGTTTCGTTTAAAATCTTTTTTTTTTTAACCTTTGAGTCGAAAACATAACTAGATATAATTTGTTCAATATGTGATTATCTTTCAATTTATGTTGGTAAAATCATATCACACCTACTGTTTAAAAAGTTATAGGGCAAAAAAGTACGAAAATCGCTTTTTAAAATTTTAATTTTACAAATTTATGAATTTAAACATTTTTAATAGAAAGAGTTAAACATTAAAAATTTGTTACCACTTATAGGGATCCTGAACCATACAAAACGATTTTTATCTTATATGGAAAATGACATCACAAAACGATTATTTATTTCAAATTTTATTTGGCTGCTCTGGATCAAGTCTTATTATGTTATTATGAATGAATGTTATTAATGACGCAAAGGACTTTGATTTAAAATAAATTAAATTTTTTTTTTAATTCTGACTCCAATTTTTTAGAAAATTCCATTATGTAAGATTGTTAAATAAATTATTAAAACTTTTTGTTGAATTGTTACATTTTACTGTAACGCAACCAATTTTACTCAATAAAGTATACTTTTATACGAATTAAAAATTATAATAACTGTATCAACGTGCTTTTAACGATACTTACTATCATTTTCATGTTTTTTTACAATTGTTTATCTTGAGCTGTTTTTCAATCTTAAAAGAATTCATCTATTTCGGCTAAATATTTTTAGATACTTATTTAAATTCATAATTGTTACATTCATTACCAATAACTGAGCAAAAAAGATTATACTTGCGAATACTATGACATGCTATGCATTAGGGTGTCTGCTTGCTAAATAAAAAAATTATGGCGCTTAATGAAAACGTATTGTAATTAATTTATACTGTTTTTTAACATTATATGTTATATTCTTTATGGATCTGAAAAAAACATTTTAAAATTTTCTTCATGTTATGAGAAAAACATGTATGAATAACAAAAAATATTTTATATTTTTTGATTTTTTGGGTTCGGAATGTAGTGGCTGTCGCAACTACTAGTATGATCATTAACGATTTTAATTATCTTGTGCTCTATTCTCTGAGATTCCCCTATCACATCCTCATCCTCATCTTTACTTAAAGAAACCGTTTTTTTTAGATAACCTTAATGTGTGCCTTATAGTTTCGTCAAAGCAAAAACTGTAAGCACTCATGAGTCGTCTAGGAATGAGTGGCTGCAGAGTGTCAACAGAAAGTAACGCTAAATAATGTAAATGCATTTTATCGCATACTGACGAAAAGTTTATTCTTAATCCAAAGTGTGTACAACGTTTCGGTTGTATATTGACAACCCTTTTCAAGCAGAAAGCAAGCTTACTTTTTGCTTACTTTTTGCTTAAAAGGGTTGTCAATATACAACCGAAATGTAGTACACATTTTGAATTAGGAATAAACTTTTCGACAGTATGCCATAAAATTTATTAACACTATTCATTTTTTTCTGCTGTCGTTGAATTCAAGAAATTAAGAAAGTAACGCTTTTAAGAAAGTTATACTGTTAAAAAAAAAGACCTTAAACAAATAAATGCATACAACGTATCGTTCCGAAATGAGTACAGCACGTCAAGTGTTGAAGTACAATATTTTTTAATTGATATTAATGTGTATAAAAATGTATTAATTTACGTAAATCAACAAAAAATATTCTGCAAAAGTAGGAGAATTTATTATTTGAGTCGAAACAACGAATAGAATTTAGGCAATCGTAATAAAGTACGCTACCAATAGTGATAAAATACTTGCTAAAAATACGTCATTGACATTTTTTATTCGTATTAAAATATACTCTATCAAGTAAAACTGGTTGCCATTCGGTTAAATGTAAAACATCAAAGTTCAGGTATGAATTTTAAATCTTAAAGATTTTTGATTAAGTAATGAATAAGTTAATGAAATTTAAAAACTCGAATTTCTTGATAGAAATTTTCGCACTTTTTACACTAGGTATTACTTTGCAGTAAACAAACTAATCATAGTATCCTTTGGTAGATAAACAAATAACAAAAAGTTATCGTTGGACATTTTTAATATGGTACCTAAAAAAAAGATACACTTAAAATTAAAAAAGAAAATCTCATCAATTTTCAGCATTTATTTAGTAACAAACAGAGCAGGTGCGTTTGTTCGTAAACGTATTTTTCTATGTAATCTGGTCAGAATAAAAAGCAATTTCAACAAGTTTTGTCGTAGTTAACAAAAAGCTTTTATCACGTTCTCCATCTACCTGTTCATTCTTGTTAATTAATACAATGCTTTAATTTTTCAGGTCAGAGGAAAATTGGTATTAGTTCAGGGTACCAAGAAAAATCAACTCAACGAAGCCACTAAGACGTTTGACATCCCAGATCAGTGTGATTTGAATAGAGTCGAGGCAGGATTCGACTCCGACGACATCTTGTATATTCGTTTTCCTCCACGGAATGAGGCAGCTGTTGAAGTATAGACACTTTAAAGTGTTTTAAATTTTGAATTATACGTTTCCTCAGTGAAAGAAAAGATTACGTAAAAAATAAAAGGATACAATGATGTCATTTTATTAATTAATTTTAAGAACGAAGTTCTTTATGTCGCGTGTCTTGGGAGGCTGCACCAAACAATTAATGTTTTATTTAAATATAATTGAATGAAAAAATTTAGGTTCAAGAAATAATGAAATTAAAAATAAAAAAAAAAAAAAAATGAAAATCAAAAAAAGGTGCGAAGACATAAAAAATTCAATGAAATAATAAAAATGAAATAAATAAAAAAAAAAAAACAAGAAGATCAAATAAAAAAGATTTAATAATAAATGAAATAAAAGAAATTAAAAAATAAAGGTAATTTTTAAAAATTAAAAAAATTACAAGAAACAAATTAGCGGGTATAAATAGGTGATGGGACCCACGGTAAGAACGAAGTTCTTTAAACATGAGATGAGAATAAAGAATCAAAATTTTTCAGGTAATAAAGGGGTTACGAGACCCACAGGAAGAACGAAGCTCTATAAAAATAAGTATTGCATCCATATAGCTCAGTAAAACAGAAACTTGAAAAACGAATAAAAAAAAAATAAATTAAAAAAATTAGTTCAGAACGTATAATGGTTGAACTTTAATTTCATTATTTATTTAATTTTTTATCAACAACTATAAACAAAATTCATTGGAGATTTTGTAGCACTAAGCCTATTAATTAAATTATTTAAATCATTTCACGAGTCATATTGCAAGTAGATTTTAAGCAAAAACTGACCTATTTTGTCTATAATCTTTCGAAGAATCGACAAACGACAGTTGGAATCCTTTGTTAGCCGTCTATAAATATAAAAGAAAAAAGTTGATAATGGATCCATGAAATAATATGAAAACACTAATCTGATCATTCTCTTTTAATATGATTACTGTTGTAATTTTTGTAATTCGGTGATGAAAACGAGTAACTACGAATTAAAAAATACTGACTTATTTGTCATAAATGAAAGTCTGATTCATACTTGAACTTTTTTTTATTGTTTCTTCATAATTAACAAAAACTTTTATATGATGTCTACATTTCCACTACAAAAAACTTTTTTCTTTCTTAAATCCACACCAAGTATCACCACTAATTCACTTACAAGCAAAATTTGAATACATTTAATCATCGTACTTCTATCAGACAATTTCAGGGTACTCAGCTTTCCTCTTAATATTAAATTTATTCGTTTTTGATTTGCTACGTTCTTATAAAATTCAATAAACTATAAAATATTACAATTATACTAAAAATGGTGATTTACTCCATTTCTTGAGATAAATCATATATGCGTTAGATTTAAGGCTTATTTTCGTTTTTGTTAAAAAATGCTTTTTATGGGGTATAAGGCCACGGAGGGCGTGGTTGCACATCCCTGTATTGAGAATAAACTGAAAACTTTTTGCCATTGTTGTATAAAGTATTGGTTTTCTTAGTTTTCCTAATTTTTTTGATCTTCTTACAAGGTTTTTTTACTAAATATAATATTAAGTGTCTGTAATACTTTTCGAATAAAAAAATTATAAAGCTTATGACAAATCCACTAATCAATAACACTAGCAATGGAATGATGTCGGTAGTACTTAATTGTGGAGTTGATTGATCTTTTTCGGTATCTTTTATTAAAAAATGTGATTTTTTTTCCCAAGATAGTAAACCATTTTCTCTGTATTTCTGTATGCTGAAAAAAAAAATAGTATGACTTTTAATTAACATATATTTATCAAAAAATACTTACTGATGGTTTAAAAATTTTAAGAGTGGATCTCCTTTTTTCAAACTAAGGACCACTTTTCTAGGTAGACCAAGTGGAAAAGCTAAGAGTTTGCAAAGAACCGTGTAAGTAGTTGGTTTTTTAATAAAGCCAGTTGCATAAAAAACTACTCTTTCGTTGCAAACCTGGAACAGAAAAAAATTTTTATTGGTTCGTAATTGGAAAAAATAAAAATATTTTTTACAACACAAATTGAATAAACAAATATGTTATATGATAAAATTCAATTTCATTATTGGTCCATCAGATAGATTTACTTATTTAAATACTCGTGACAGACGAAATAATGGTAGAGACGATGGATTTAGTGGCTTTTAGGTAAAAGATCTTAAAAAAAAAAAAAGAATAAGTGGATGTAGATAACTATAACATATTTTTTTTAATTAAAAAAACAAAACATTTAACAACAAAGGTGTGCCACTCAATCGTCTATAATCAACAGTTCAGACGTATTTTGTAGTATAACTAGTTTTTGCATACAGAGAAAAGTATCCTGTCTGGTTTCATAATTCCTGGCTTGGAAAAAAAGTAGCATGTGAAGTTTAAATAACGTTAGTCTAGAACGTATAGGGAAAATATGTTGGACAGCATTATTAAGTGAAATAAAAATTAATGCCTTACTAAAATGAAAAAATTTAATTCAATTGGTAAATTAAAAAAACTATAAGGATACGAATATTTTTAATAAAAGTGCAAATTGAACTTGATCTGTCTAGCATTAACAAAAAGTACTTTCATAACATTTTACTCTCTTATTGAAATTAAGTACAATGAGTAAAAGAACAGAGGCATGATGATCCGAAAAAAGCTGCTAAGGTTATGTTGGCCAACAGTAGGATTTTTTCACCCATGTGACTCCGTACAGAAATATCTTTTAATTTTTGTGGATTCAAAAGTGTTTCTGCTACATTCTTTCATACGTAAATAACAATAAGTATACATGTCTACTGAATAAACTAAATACGTAGTAGAAACATCTTGATAAATACAAATTCTTACTTTCGTAAGCCGAAAATAGTTCGTTTACATGAAAGTTCAAATAGTATTCAACTAGATTCAAACTTTCCAGTTAATCTCTTAATTTCCTTCGATATACGAACACTGCATTGTATTTTTATAGTAATAAAAGGCTTTTCTTATATTTTTAGAACAAAGTTCTTTATGTTGCGTGACTCGGGGGGCTCGAAATTTTTTTTCTGATACGAAAGTGGTTTACTCTTCCTCTCCAGTTTTATCCCCTCACCCCGTCGCCCTCACCTTCTGTTCTCTATACACTTTTCCTCTCCCCACTATATATGTATATTTGCCAACCGTGCCGTGTTACTCTTCTGCACACCTTTTTCCACCATTCCCCCTCAAACTCCCAAGCAATTAATTTTTAAACAAATTTATATTTCATTTACCCACAATAATTTTTATTTCACTTTGAATTTTTTTCTTTTACAATTCTAAATAAAAAAAAAAAAAAAAAAAAAAAAAAAAAAAAAAAAAAAACAACATTTTCCAATAAAGAGATGTGAACCGTTGACATCCTGCATATAAGGTTTAGTACCTTATCCACTCTGCTACAAGCGCTGCCGACTTCAGCAACTCGGTTTTTTGTACTTATGGTGTGGATCGTAACTATAACATTCTATTTTTGAATGTGTTCACTGATAAAACAATCAATTAAGTATTCGTTTTATAAATTATGTATATTTGTTTTCTAAATAATACATCTAAAAAAGAAAAAAAAAAAAAAATTAAAATAAACATGTAAAATAGAGTTGGAGAACGTATCAATGGTTTTTAAAGGCGCTTATTTTGAATTCAATAAATAAATTATGTTACGTTATCACATAATTACATAAATTAAGTAATTCGTTCAATCACTTATAAATAAATTCTGTAACATCATTATATAAATATACTTCGAGTTTCATATCATTTTAATGGTTTTTATGGGCACTTATTTTTAATTTGATAATTAAATAGTGGCACAATGTCATTGAGTAATTATATAGAAATAAAGCAAAAATTGTATCAATAGGCTATAAAATCGCAAAAAAGTAAATGAAAAAAAATTTTTTTTTTAAATTGATGAAATGAAATATATATATATATATATATATATATATATATAACATAAAATAAAATTACAAAAGACATGAATAAAGACAATAGAATGAAAAAAATAAAAATAAAAAAGGGAATGAAAAAAAAAATGCAACAAGAAATAAAGAAAATAAGAAAACAAGAAATTAAAAGAAAAAAAAAAAACAAATGAAAAAATTATAAAGGGAATTAGAACATCAAACCAGGGGGTACTAATGGGTCATAGGACCCACGGTAAGAACGAAGTTCTTTAAACATGAGATGGGTATAGACACAATTTCTCAGGTAACAAGGGGGTCGCTCGACCCACAGGAAGAATGAAGCTCTGTAAACGTTAGTACTGCATTCATGTTGTTTACTAAAACAAAAACTTGAAAAACGAATGAAAAAAAAAAAAAAAAAACAATAAGTAGTTTAGTACTCACGATGGTTGAACTTCGTGAGAACCTGTTGCATAAATACAGTACTCACGAAGTTTAACCATCGTGAGTACTAAACTACTTATTGTTTTTTTTTTTTTTTCATCAACTTTTTTATTTCCCAAGCTCTTATTTTAGGCAACCTCATAGAGACAGCCTGTTTTCCTACCTCTGCTATAAATTCCTACATTACTTCTTATGTGATGAGGTTAAAGAAACATGGTGGAAGTCAGAGGTGTGCAGAAAAATAAAAATTAAGTTGTCAAGTGAGTAAAAACATGTTTTCCAACTATTATTTTTTCGGTTCTCAAATTGGTTACCAATGTAACACTGCTTTAAAATTGCTCTTTTCCGTCGCTCATAAATGCAACTACTCCTAAGCCGTCAAAAATTACGTACATATATGATATTACATTTATTTATGATTTTTCAATTTTTGGTATAACACAAAGAAATTAAAAAGAGAAGTATGTGTCTATAACAGCAAAAAACATGAATTTCAGCAACAAATATGACGGTTACAATCGGGCCAACTAGTCATAAAATCTTTTGCATCACACAAGCTGTACTTCTTCAAGTGATTTTAAATTAAAATAACTCTTACTACTTTTAAAATGTGCCCCGTCATTGTGTCGTCAAAACCACAAAGTTTAAGCATTGGCTTAATGTAATAAAATCTGATATTGAATTTATTCTGGAATAACATGAGAATCAATAATATTTGTACGGTAATGCTAACCTTATTTTGTATAAAAAATTTGTGGAAAATAATAGAACTTCTATTTTTTTTTTACATATTTTTAAAAAATCTCAACATTTAGAGCTCGTGAGAAAAATATTTCAGAGGGTATTTTTTATCGTTTGATCAGCTTAAACATGAAACTCATAAAATTTGAAAAGTTTTATTTTAAATGCCAAAGTAAGATAGAACTGCAAAAAAAATATATGCTTACACTTTGTGCTTTGAAAAAAATTAAAAAATGTTATTAGTTTTCATTAGTTTTTAATGTACATTAAAAATAAGTAGTCTGTAGTACATTTCATTTATGGATCAAGTTTCATCAAGATTGGTTCAAAATTTTTTTTTCAATAATTCGACCTTACAAACTTGATTAGATTTAAGGCACTGAAACATGCTTTTGTCATGGAGCACCAGTCCTCATCTCAGCTGTAGCAGAAAAGTTCCCGCATTGAATTGACTTTTTTTTGCATTGAATAACTGGTACATATAGCGCGTAAGCACCGCAAGTAAAGTAAGAATTGAGACGTGTAGATAAATTTTTTATTTTGCAATACTAATAACACACTCGTTGCAAGCATTTACGAACGTTGCAGGTCGATATCTTTATTTATAATAAAGATATTCAATCTCACAAACGCTCAAATTGTTTGGAAACGTAAGCTCTATGCACATATAAAATTTTATAAAATCATTGCTTAAATGCACTAAGGTGTGTGTCTTGCAAGTATGACATAAATTTTAAAAAAACGATTGTTTGAAAATTGAGTTTAAGTTTTCAATAGTACCAATATTACATAGAAGAGAGAAATTATGTAAAATAATCAGGACCTATGTAAAAATACGTTAAAAACCGTCACGATGGACTGAATTTTTCCAAAATTGTTAAGTAATTGCACAATAAGTTTAAAGAGTTTGTAATTCACTCAAGTTCAACGTGTAACGGACTACTTTATCTTCATTGATATTAAAAATAAACATGTTCTTATTTTTCTTTCAAGTAATGAAAATGCAGTATTTCTTTTTTGTAGTTTTATCATATTTTGGCATAAAAATTAAATTGATGACATTAAGCCAAAACCTAACTATTTCACAACAAAACTAAGCTAAAGATGTTTATTAATCACACAGTTTCATCTACGATACGACACAACTAAAACAATTTGAAATATACAGAAGTAGAAATCATTCTGCCCACTATCATAATAAATGATGTACTGGTTCATATTTTTTTAAGCAATTAACAGATAAATATATTTATAAAATAATTACCTGATGTAAGCCTTCTGTAAGATTTGTTGGTAAACTACCGTTTTTCCTTACAAACAAGCTCAAGTTTTTGTGTACATCATCTTTCGAGTCCTAATAAAAACTTATAAAATTAGTTGTCCAACATTTTTGAGATATTTTATAATCTGTCAAAATTTTGAAATTACCAATAAATACTTTGAAAGGTTTAATCCTTTTTGAGCAATTAATTCATAAGTTCCATCTTTGAGGAGACCAGTCGAATCATTAAATGGGATCGTCGGTATCGACACTGTCACAAAGCTGGTAAAACAACCAGCATACATTGAAATAAGAATAAATGCTGTCAGATACAACGACAGTCTTACAATCTTCAGCGAAAGGGGGCTATACTGTACATCTGAAAATTTTGTAAAAAATATAGGAACAGTCGATTTATAATTCTTAATAATTATTCAGTGTTTTAAAATCAAGGGGCTGCAAACTCCAAAGTCTTTTGGTGACTTACGAGATCTTTGAAAGACTTAGAATGACTTATAAAGTCTTTTTTAATGACTTAAAATCTATTTTAATGACTATATGCACTCTTGAAGTCCTGGCAAAAAGTCTGAAGTCTTTTGAAGACTTTTCTTAGAATGACTTACAAAGTTTTTTTTAATGACTTTAAGACTGCGCAGACTCTCGTTTGAAATACATTAATTTTAAGGTTTAAAAAATCATAAAAATCTAAATAACTGAGTGTGTAGAGTTATTCTGTTGTGGCTTATATAATCAGTTTCAAATCAAGATAATTTGTTTTGCCTAGTTAGAGCAACCAAATCGTCTCTTAGCCCTTTAGACTCCTGATGGACACTTTAATTTTAAGCGCTTTTACCTTTCAACTACATTTTTTGTACAAGGGTTTATTTTCACTAGTTAAAGAGCATCTTTTGATTAAAATTTAAAAAAATTTAAAAAAAAGGAAATTTTAATCTAAAGGGCCCAACCCACCAAACACTTCTTTGTTAATCGTTTCCATTTTAGCAAAACTTGTCACGTAGTCGAATATACAGTTAAGTAAAGATGTCGTTAAAATTAAAAAATTTTGTATTATATCAGAACTGGTAATGCCATTTCAGCCCCCTGTTTTTCAGTTAAACAGAAGCTAATAATATAATTTATGTTGTAACTTAAGCAAAACTTAACTTTTTATTGGTTTAAACAATTTTTAAAACCAAATTTTTATAAATGGCGTTTTAATTTTTCGTCGTTTATGGAATAATTCATTTATATGCAAAAATAAATTTGTAAATATGCCACTTATCTTTTTGTATATTAAATGTTACTTTTGTGAAGAAATACTTTACTAGGGCACGCACACCTGGGATAACTTAAACGTAACCTATAATATTATGGTATGTAATAATTTTAAATCATTTAAATAATCTTATGCAATGTAATTAAAACTCACAAAAAAAAGTGTCAATAAATGAATTTTATGCAAAAGTATTTTCAAAAGTGTACCTTCAAATTCCTGGTGACAGAAAATCCGCCATACAATTATAAAACCATCCGATAGTTTATGTATGAAATTTCTTCTATCATTACTCATGCTTATGATTAAAGTACATAATGTTGATGAAAAAATTGTGACAACAATCAAATAAATCCAGATATTCTTGTTGAAAACCTTTTTTAAAAAAAAGTGTCTTTGAGTGCTATAATTAGTACAACTATAAAAAAAAAAAAACTTTTTTACCTCAAAATATGCGTGCCATGGGATATCCATGGTGTCAGGTAATTTATAAACAAACATATCTTGCACATCTGATAATTCAATCGTTAAATCCTTGTCATCTAGTTTTTCTTTGGTTATCAATGTGCGTTGAAGGATACTACTATCATTAAACGATGTTGTGGAATTACTTGATGTTTTATTATTGTCCTCAGTAATATAGGAGGCGTCGTTATACTTGACAGATAATCCTGTCTTAGATTTCAAGTCTTCAATCATTTCAGCATAAAAAGTAGATGGCTACAAAGAATTCCACAAAATAAATCACTCTTTCAAAGTACAATCATTTTTTTTTCTAATAAGCAAACCAAAACAATTCTTAACCTTCGTATGTATTGTAATCGAAGCACCGGTAAAATTTTTCCGTCTCTCAAATAAATTTAGACTCTCTTTTACAATTAGCCCAGTCCCTTTCTTCCACTCCAGAAACTTTTCAACTCGAATACCAGTTGCAGTACTGACGGCGTACCACTCCTTAATCTCTTTACTTTTACCACATTTAACCAGTACTTCGCTTGCAAGATTCAAGTGGAGATGATTTTCTTTCGGATCTTGGCAGATACTATAAATCTCTTCAGTAGTTGCTGGCTGCAATATCAGCAGCCACACGTGAGGTGATAGATTATTATCTCTCGTAAAGTTTGAGAACTTCTTGAAATCGTCGTCAGTATTAATAAACGTAACGAAAAGCGTTTTTGAGTAATTTTTTATTTTTGGGTACTTTGCCGGAAGGTCTGGGATGGCAACGGCCACCGAGTAAATGAAATGACGTGACAGTTCTCGAACAATTTTCACAACTGAATGTATATCTGTGGTTTCACAACAAAATTATTAATTTTTAATATTGACCTTTTTAATTCGTGATTAAACACTTCTCACCTTTGTTTTCCTTGTATACAATTCCTACACTAGTGGTTTTATACAGCTTTTGTACGTCAATCATTAAAGGCACATAATTTTCTATACTTTGTGTCAAATGAGACAGTATAAATGGAACAATGGCGAAAAACACCACAAGACCGGGTAACTTCATCGTTTTGATCTAAAAAGAAGTAAAGAAAACCTAGATATTATTTGCATAGTTAGATAAATTGTTTTAATAATTTATTTTATTCGAATTCTTGAAAATAAGACTATATCGTGTTCATCTAAATATGTTTTTAACAAGAATATGAAATTCGTAAAACAGTAAGGTTTTTTTCGTCTTAAACAAATTGGTCATATTACCTGTAAAAGGCGCCTTTTTTATTATATTTGCTCAATGTTTGTCACGATATTACTCATTCAATTTATTAATTTAAAATTGTTCATCTTACAGTAGAATAAATTATTTTAACTTGAACATCATTATGTAATACATGACGTGAGTACACGTAATAGGTATACGAGAGAATCTAGAAAAATTAATTTTTCTAAATTAAACAAGAATAAGGATTATTCTCACAGTTTAGTTTTCATAATATACGTATTTTTTCAAAGGAGATATCAGAACGAAAAAAAAAATCTTTTGACCGAACAATTTTAGACCCGACACATAATTGCTTTTCGAAACGATTATTTGTATGATTATATGTATTTACACACATAATTTAAGATGAAATTTTAATCTTCTTTTTCACTTATTTTATTTTACAACTCCTTATACATCGCATAAAGTCATCTTGAAAAAAAAACTTAAGTTATAAGAACAGCATTTTTGAAGCTTACAATTTCTTTCAACAACTTTAACAGAAAATCCAAGTGTACGTCAAAAGCTTCATGCACGTTTATTAGATGACCCACTTAGACTTTCTAGAATACAAATAATACACGAAATATTAAAGTAAGTCGTAGCAGAGACTTTCCTCAGCTACTTTAAAGACTACGTCCTGCGCCAAAGGGTCCCGAAGACTAAGTAAACGGTTTTTTAATTTGTGTCGAGGACTGTGATGATGTTAAATGACAAACATTTTTAAACTATAACCCAAGAGAGTAGCAAGACAAAAAGGCATTCGATTATAATCAAAATGATTGTACTGAATTAGTAAACAAACTATTTTTTCTTTTTCCCTTGACCCACACCTCCTGCCATTTATATTGATGCGCGCCGTTCAGCGGACATGTTTGTCGATCAGATGTTAGGTCACAAAAGAACTAAGGAAGATAAGCGAAGCGGTTATTAGAAAATAAACTTAGGAGGCTCAAATTAAATTATAAGAAAACGCACGTATCCGAATTTGTGAAAAATAGTATCTGTTTATGTAACGTATGCTTTTGGCTTTGCCTTATGTGTCAAATGCTCGTGATCTAAGGAATTTTGTTTTTCTTCTGCGAGTTACAATCACTTTTCACATAACCCTGCATCGTAAGACAAAATATTTTTTTATCGAAGTGTTGAGTGCGAACGTGCTGCGATCCTTGATACTTTTTCAGAGAGTTAGTGGTATTCGATACAAGTTTTTTTCGATAAAGCAAAAGGGTTATAAATAAGCTTTAACTTTTTGTAAGCACTAGAAAAATTTCAGTGTAAAAATTTATATGCACTCAAAACTTTAAAATTAAACAAATATTTATAATTAGGCTGGATTTTCAGGTTATTTTAAAATTGAATGCTTATAAATTTTATTATTAATGTTGAGTACCGTTTCGTAAAATTAATTTTCTTTTAAATTTTTAAATTTTATCTTTTTGAAAAATAATTATAAAGTTTCAAGGTTATTAAATAATAAAATAAACGAAATAGCAAAACGATAAAATTTTCAGGAAATTAAATGTAAGAATGGCATGCAAAAAGCAGTGTATCCTTCGTAACTGATGAAACATGCTGCCAAGACATGCACCAAAACCACGGGACTTTTTGTGCTTGCCGTAGTTAAATGTGTACCAGGGAAAAACTCTACTTGTTCTGCTGTAATCGCAGTGAACACTTGAACATAAAAAAATTACTAATTTAAAAAAAAGTGTTTTTCGAGGTAATCATTATTAGAAAAAAACTGGCCTCTGAGTAATACGTTACGTTACGTCAAAACAGCGCTGTTTTTATAAACATTCATTTCTTGGGTTCAATTAACGCAGAAGGGAATTTTATTTCTTTTTACTAAAAAAATAAGATAATTAAAAAAAAAAAAAAGATAAAATGAAAGTATGAAAAGTAAGAAATAATTCTCATTTGCTTTGCCATATAAAGCTAACGAAAGTTTTTATTCAAAAAATTTGCTGCTTTTAAATTCTTTTGTGTAGAAAGAATACGCCCCCTTATAAGAAACTGAATATTATTTTGCCAAGACTAACTTAAATCTGTTACTGGAAAAAACAGGACTTAGGCGAGTACTTACTTAATTAGAAGACTTTTGCGATGCAAAAAATAACTTTTGAGAATTCCTTTTATTCAGCTAAGCACGGCTGGAATTGACTTTCTTTAGATGCTGGAGGTTTCAATACCTTGAACTTCACGGGTCACTTTTCACTGATAAACACTAATTAAACATTAGGCTCCTCCGTCGAACTAGATAGAAAATAGCGTATTGGAGTAATCACTTTGGGTTGAGGTGTTGTCTAGCTGACGAACTGCGAGACAGTGTCGTGCTAGCGCTGTACATTTAAGAGCTAAGGGTAAAAAATCATGTTCCCCACTACCAAAATTTCCCGGCCATCGAATAGGAAAAAAGTCACGCCCATAAAAAAAAGTCAACCCCTTCCTTACCTCCCCTAGTTTTGTCTATATTTTCAAACAGACCAGGAGCCAATCCACATAGGCCAGGTTGCAAAGAATTTAAGTGTCACAAAGTTTCAAAGTAATGCATAGTTGACTCAGAGCTACTTTTCATTTTGGATTTAATACTCACAACCATTATGTTTTTTAAAACAAAGTTATTTTTTAATATAATTGATTATTCAAGTATGTGAATAAAAAAAAAAGTTACTAACTAAAATTACTTATCAAACAATTCACTTGTTTATTTGTAGCAGTATGTATCGATGATTTTTTAATTTTTATTTATTTAAGTCTTATAAGCGTTATTAATTTATTACATTATTCCAAACACCTTAATTTACAACTATTCTTGAAAAAACAAAATAATGTTAACCATACATCTTAGTGATTAATTATTGTGGTATCCACTTAATCAAGACTTATGTATTCATTAATAGTACAGAAACTTGTTCACAGTAACTAAAAGCTTATTATTATTAAAAAAATTATCACAGTTTCATTTATATAAAAATATAAACACATAACAACTGTTTTAAAACACTGTATACTTCCTTAGTCACAAACTAATCGTATCCAGCTTTATATGTCATCCATATAATACAAACACGTATTAGTATATTACGCACCTAGTGAGCAAGGTGAAGGATCTCGCAGATTTTACGTAAATAAACGTTGTTTTCTTCTTTTTTCGACTGTGAATTTAATATTATAATAAAGGCTGTTAAAAATTTTTACCAATTTTGGCTATAGTCTTTTTAACCCTTTGAAAATGTTTAAAAAATTGTATAAATAATCGTGTTAGCGTGATAGGTTGTGGCTTGATTGATGATCTATTATTTAATTATTTAAGTTACTCATGAAATCTTCTTACAAAAGTGGGCTAAGTGGATTGACCATTTTTAATTCTTATATTGCAGTTGATATACTATTATTTAATCCAAAATAGTTTTGGCTTAAGTAGCACAGTAAAATCTTCGTAGTGTCATTCATTATACACACGCCAGCTTTCTTTTCACTTTGAACTCTTATGTAATTCTATGTTCCTCGTGGATTCAAATACTAGAAAACTAGTTGCTTACATTGGAAAAAAATCATATTACTATCCTTACTAATTTTCAAGTTTTAAATTTTTTCAATTAAATATTTTAAACTTTAAATACAGTATATGCATTATATTAGTGCTGCAGCTTACCATATCGATTTATTTCTTGGGACTTTTGTAAGAAGGAGCGTTCATAATCAACACCATTGGTCTAATATAATTTTTTTATGAGATTTAGGAAACTGATATAGTTAAAACGTTCCAGGTTTGTCAGTATGACTGAATAATGCGGCACTCTTTTAGTTATAAGACTATTTTTGTATACTTAAATGGCGACTCACTGAAATTCGTCAGGTGGATTGTTAGATAAAATTAAAAAATTATCTGTACTTGTTGTTAAAATTTCTTAAGAAACATACATTTTTTTATTTAGCTACTATAAGCTGTTTTTTTTGTCTGCTCTCGTTATAATAATACTGTTTTCCTTTAATTTTCTTTCAATATTTAAAAAAAAAGTCCGATACAAGCTCTTCGTAAACTTACAGAATTAAAAAAAAAATTTTTCCATAATAGTATTAATCATCTGTTTTTCTTGTACAAGTATCTTGTTACATGTAATTAGCCCTCATGACCTCTTTAACATTGTTAATTTGTTGTATGTTAAAATTAAATTAAAAAATCTTATTCCAAAATTTTCATTTTACTGTTATGAAAATGAAAATTTGATAAATCAATAAACTTGTTAAAGAATTTGTTTGTGTATGTAGTTTTATCTCTGTTCTTAAATACGCTGTTGTTATTATGATAATTGCTATTATTTTTGTAAGCGTCTGTTACATTGGAAGATTATTGCGTTTTAAATTTCAAGAACTTTTTCTTGATATTCTATTTTTGTTGACTTACTTATTTACTTTTTGTCTTGTATTATAGTTTGTGCTATCCTACTAAATTTTATTTATTCTAAAAGTAAGTTCTGAGTGTATCACTTTTTAGTAAGAACTTAAAATATCCCTTGTCCCACACCTAATATTTCTCTCTAGTTCTAGACACATGTTGACTACTACTTTGTTTTCTTTTAAGTTAAAAATTAATCTAAATTTGTTTTCATGTAAATGCGGTGAGGTGTTAGTTCTTCTTTGATGCAGATGTTGTAAGACAAGATAGTCTGTGCATAATTAGACTTGTAGTAATAGTTTCAAATACTACTTGACCAAAAAGCTAGTATCGACTTGTGTCAAACTATTGATTATTGTGGTCCGTACTTAACAAAAACCTAATTTTAAATGATGCTTTAGAAAATTATAAACATTACAACTCAACGTTTAGGAATACGTTTAGTTTGTTATCCGTTACGGCGGAGAAAGGTTTAGTGTACTTAAGTAGCTGCTACGATTTAATGTTTTAACATAAATTAAAGTGTGAAGATTTTTGATAGATAAACGTAAGGTTGTTATCTTGATTATTCCCTTTACAATATGCTGTTTATGCTTGATGTAATAGCTTTTCGATAAAAGTGAAAATAAAGAAATGCTTAAATCTGATAAGTACAGAAGTTCTTGAATTTTTCATAGATTTTACAAATACTATTTTACGTATACTATTAGACGTGAAATTTTTATCGTCCAAGAAAATGTATTGTAAAATAAGTCAGTAAAAATTAACGTTTACTGAATTTAAAAACAACAAATTAACACATGAATATCAGCAGATCTTATTTACCGTACAATCACACTTGATTACTCTCTTTCTTAAATTTTCTTTGTTCCTCTGAATACTCGTAAGTATCAACGTTCCTAGCAATTTAGTAAAATGAGAAATTTTACTATGTCACATAGCAAATTCTACTTCTGAATGTGGGACATTTTAAATCGATGACAATCAAATTTACTGTGTTCAATAACAAAAACTATACTATCACATTTGTTACTGTGTTAGACATGGTAATTTTAATTATGCTGCGTAATAATTTTTTTGAAGGCTGCTACATAATAAGAAATGATTAAAATATAATGAAAATTATTTAAAATGTAAAAATTTACGTCAGTAGATGAGTATGTCTAAGATTTCATGAAGAATATAGTTATTCTTAGTACGGTTATAATACTTTTTTAACACCTTTTTTCCATTGTATTTATTTTAATCTAATCATTGCGTAGATTTTTCAAGCTACAACCTTAAAACGTAAAAAATGTGCCAACGGCAGGTGGTTTGAAAAAACAGTACTAAATGCCAAAATATGGCTTTATTGTATACGTAGATACATAGGACCCTCGTTCAATAAACCCGTCCCTTTCGCCACTGCGGTTGAGGACATAATTATATAGTCACAGCAGCCCCAATGCTTTTACGATTTTTCCTAAGCTTTTCCCTTTTCACTCCCTCAGTTATCGATAGCTTATCTGTATTTTCTGGCACACGACAAAGTAGCTACGCTGTTCAGCCGAGGAAAAATACTCGATCCCCTTGAATATCGTGTGTCAGTACTAATGCGTTCAATGTGTATGACAATTCACTTTTACCACCTTCTACTACGCAGCTCTGCTCATAATATATTAATAATTATCGGTACGTGTCCTGCAGGTGTTTTTGTTTCACGCTTATCTTTCCTATAATCTGCCCTGTGAATCAGACCCTGCCCCGATGGTAAATACATCATTTTATTGATCGAACGCACTGTTTTGGGTTTATATGAGTAATCACAAGCCACCGAATTGTACGTGAATATGAGTTTCAATAATATACGCCACCGTGATAATGTTTTGATAAATACGAGGCCATTTCTTTGGCAACAAAAAAAAACAAAATTCATAATTCGATATTAACCACAAGCTAAAAATAAGTGATAAAACACCTGTACATGTTACGCGACACATGCTGATCAAAGTTGGAAAAAAAACATTTGTTGTTACAATTACGACGTTTATCAAACAACTTTTACTAAGGTAAGGATTTGACTGTGTACAGAGTTGCATTTACGCAGTTTACTATATTATTAAGTAGATTTGAACATATTATGTTTTCTTAATATAATTTAGTAAATCTGAATCACTGTAACACAATTTTAAGTTTAACACAATTAATAACGTATTGCACTTAAATTGTTTGAGTGTGTAATTATGTTTTGAACTATACTACAGTTTTACTAGCAGATAAGCAGTACGTTATTTAAAAATTTTTTTTTTATAAATCACTAATCAACGGATTGTTAGGCTTTCTTCTTTGATACTTCTTTTTATTGTTTAAAATCGCGTTTCACTTAAACTTTAAGATTAACAATGAGGTATTAAAAATTACAAGAAGTATCTGAAATAGTTTAGTGATTCTCTTATTATCAGCCACTTTGTTATTTTATCTGCATTCAAAAGCACTGTTTTGTACATCGTAACAAAAATACTGTCGGTAGTTGTAAGTTTTTCGACATATTAAATTCAAGTTAAATAATTGATGTCCAATAACCTGCCTTTCAATAAAAAAGTATATATCTGTGTATATCATAATCTTCACTATTGTAGATTACGTTACCTTCTACTTAGAGATTAAAAAAAATTGTATCTTGTACTATAGTACATTAATTTCTTCTTGAGATTACCACTACTTTTATAATAGTTATTGCTAAAACTGAAATATTAATTTAAGTATCAATTTAAAATCATATTTTAAAGCTTCATTAAAAAAGTAATGTTATTGTTTACCTGATATACATATAAGTTTTAATAAATCTACCTTTTCCTTTTTATTTTTTAAAAAATACTTACTTTTTTTCGAAAGAAGCTCATTTGTTCTTACAATATTTTTTGGAACATTTAGAATGAGAACATGAAAATATATGAAGCGATAGTTTTACTAACTACTATTTAATTTTTATGGGATAAGCTTTTAATTTCGGGTATAAAAAATACATATCAATAAAGTAATAGACAGACAGAACCGAAATAATGTTGAGTTATGCACTTCTCATGCATTGTTAGATAAGCGTATAAAAATTTTCCACTGTCTACTTAAATAATAATTTACAAATTAATATAGTTTATTTTTGTTATTTTTTAAATCTGGTTCAAAGTATTGATAAAATTAAAAGTTACATTTAATTGTAGTTTTTGTAAAAAACTTTTTTCAAGATAACAATTTTATGAAAACAATTTTTTAAGACACAATCTCAAAGAGAATCAGTACACTTTATTCAAATAGCTCTTGTCACTTTTACAGTGCTACATGTATCTCAACTAATTATTTAGATACAATCAAAAACTGTGATTGCAATATAAAATGTTGACTTTTTCCAGCATAACCAGATTGGTTTCTGCATTTTTTGCAGAAAAAGATAATACTCCTGTAATTTATAAGTTAAATTGTATATCCGAGGAGTACAAGTCGTAAACAAAAATGTAAAAGCTATCTATGTTTGGCACTTTTTAAAACGAAATTAATAAAAATCATTGTATTTTTTCATTGCTACTCATACTTCTATATGATTCTCTGCGCACCCCGAGAAATGTTCCATAAAATGAGCCAATACATGCGTCAGAGGTTTTGAATATCAATACTACAGCACAAAGTAAATAATACATTGAGCCATCCCCGAAATCGTGACTAACACCACCACAACAACACCAAGCTAATCGAACATTGACGTCCACTGCTCCCACCAAGTACAATGTTTGGTGAGGCCACGTATCCACTCGCAGCAAATACGAGCTACTTTTCCTCCTACTCTCCACATTCAACTGCCAATTAACTTCGACTCGTGAGCTTTTTTTCTTCTACCCTACTTTGGTTAACGCAAGCTCGACAAAATGCTTTTTCCCCAAGTTTTCGATATTTTGGGTGTCTTTTGATATTTCAATAATAAGTGTCCAATCTATGTAATAATCTTTCATATGTAGTATGTCAATATCCTTACAAGACAAAGATTTTTTCGCAGATGGTTAACGGGAAACTAGTATTAGTAAAGACATGTTGACTTACCTACTTGTTATAGAATCTGATTTGATCTACTTTTCACTACTGGAGATTAAATAAGTTACGAAAGAGAAAGTCTAGTTGAAAATAATAGAATACTTAATGTTTCTATTCTTTACAAACTGAAAACTCTCAGGAACAGCAACTATTTGCGTACATGTTTTAATTTTATGAAAAGGGTGTGCCTTTTTTACGATAAGTCAGAAATCTGAATTGATTTCTTGCATAAGTATTGCACAATAAACAAGTGGTTTTTTAAAAGGAAAAAATATGATTAACCTGACGGCACCCACATTTCTATCTGCTATTTAGAAAACTTTTAAGATAGTCCCTGCCAAAGTTTGCTTACCGTCATATTAATATTAGGGAGCCGTACTTTTAGACATTACGTATTGCGTGTAATCCACGTGTAACATCATGCTTTCTCGAAAAAAATATAAATATTTTGAAGAAAAAGTTTTTAAATAATATTTTTTTTTCTATCCTGAGTACAGTGATTTTGATATCTGATAGCGAAAACTATGTCATGAGCATCGTAATTTCACTAGCAATGTATTGATATTACTATCCGCTATTAAAATCAAAATGCTCAGCATAGGTAACGGTAAGTCCTTTGCTCAGCATGTCAATTTTACTAGCTGCATGATAAATACAATCGGCTATTTAAATTACAAGACGATAAAGATTTTACGTTCCGATAGTGAAAATACGTTTAACATCCCTCGGAAAAATACGAGATAATAGTAATATTGCGCTCCAAATGTAAAAGTACATTGATCCAAATTACACGAGATAATAAAAGTATTATCTAGTATTAAAGTTACATGCAGCTATTACTCTCGATTGGGGGAAGGAAATCTTGCATTGACTACATAAATGTACATGTATGTTTCTACCTAATTTACGGTTCGTGCTTTACGCTCTCGCACTATAATGAATAATTGTGATAAGAATTAAAAGTAAATTTATCATCAGTGCTCTTACAAATTTGTAATCAGTAAGTATTAGGTATATTTTGTATATAGCGAAAGCATTCTGAAAAGTAAACACTTTTCAGGTTATGTATCAGTTCATGACATCGTGGGTATACACCTTAGTAGACCAATAGCTAAATATTTCGGATCTCTACAAATCATCACGTTTCTCAATTGTGTGTGACGATGTGTCTGTAATGTAAAGAAATAAGAACATAACCCTTTTAGTAAAAAAGGAACTACGAACAGTACGGTAGTGCTTCTCATATCGAAGATATGACTTGTACGCTTGGGATGGTAAAATTACTACAGTATCGCAAAAAATTTCTGAAGATTTCGGCTTCGGTAAAAACTACTATCTTGACATTTAATTTTACTGTCCGGGAAAAACATTTTACAAACCGATAGTAAAATCCCTATACTGAGCATAGGTCTTTATTTTACCTATGCTAAGCATAGTGATGTTACTACAGCAATCTTTACAGTGGATGTATGCAACAGAATTTGACACTGTTGGAATGGAAAGTAGGGACAAAATTTTATCAACACCGTAAAGATAGCATTTTAATGGAGTTTGTTATTTGATTTGTTATTCAAATAAATTTATTCTTGCCAATTAAAACTATAAAATAATGCTATAAAGTTACTCATTTTATCTCATTTGTAAGAATATTTATCGTTGAGTTCTAGCTTGTCTGAAGGAGTGCGGGTTCTATCATAAAGAGCTGACCTGAAAAGTCGCAAAAATTGAAGCAATTTCTAACCAAGCTTCGATCGACTATAGTGTAACATTTTCTTCTTTCTTTCTTTTTTTACGTAGCACGTAAACACGCAAACATCGGTCCCTTTCGCCAAGGAGATAAAGCTTCTTCACGTCCCTCGCAATGTTATCTTTGGAGAATCGTGTTAGTGTACGTTCATCAAAAATGTATCTCTATCGAAAGATGACATTTCTTGTTGTTGGAGCAGTTTTAAGAGATTTTGTAAATAATTTTGATAGCAAAGAACTTTCCAACCCACTGCGCTGAGATGGCTTTTGGTGAAGGTGACGATTTTAACGAGTTTTACCCTTATTTTGACACTCACGCGTACGTAAGAGATGTCCATAGTACCTTTTTACACACATACCTTCTAACAGTAATTATTAAAGGTTCGGAATGGAGAACCGTATTATAAACCTTTGGCTTTAAAAAAAAAGTTTTAGTAAGCAGCAAAAATAAATAGACAATTGTATTAGCTATTTTTCTACAACAAAACACGTACCTAAGCGCACACTAGCGAGTATCACTAACAAAGTTAGCCACGGAAACTTTTAGTAGACGAGATAACGGGTATCAATTATGAACGATAGTGATGTCATGAACGCTACACGTACAGCAGCAACACTGGAAATCGTTTCATTGTTCGTTAGTTGCTTGTGAGACTTTTCTCGCCTATCACCTAAGCAGTTATATCACATTATTTGTGGAAAATGTCCGATGATATGCAGCAGACGCAACTGATGCTTGACGTTTATGACCAAAATAAAGAAGATCTTAAGAAGGCTGGCCTTTCTTATTCCGGCCGTGAGGCTTGTCTGATTATGTCTTCCAGGAACGCTACTGGAGAGTCAAGACAATTGGACCTGATACCAAGCAAAGATTATTACCCTTTATCTGTTGGCGATAAGGTATGTCCATTTTAAAATTGCATTTATATACCTGAAGTTCTGTAAGATTTTTTTTCAAAATTCAATGAAATTTTCTTTTTTCAAAAGAGGGTCCATCAGGAGGAGTTCGACTGTACGGAATTCGACAAAGACACTATTAAGGTCATTGTAAGTATCAAAATTTTTTAAGTTATACCTTTATAGGAGCGTTACGCATGAGGACAAATCAACGGTTTCTGATTAGTTGCCTTGAGAAAATGGTATGACAGAAGTGGATTTTGCTTCATTCTCTCCACTTCGCCTCACCCACCGTGACGTACTTCCGGTCCACTCTACACCACCTAACGCAACCACACTACACCAGACATTTTAAATTTTATCAGTTGTTTTTTTTCCTTCTAATCAATTGAAACAAAAAGGCTCTTACCCACTCTGCTGCAAGCTGTCCCAATTTTAAGATTTAGAGTAGCTAAGCTGGCCATTGTTTTTCTCATGTGGATGTACTCACGCATACGTTTTTACGCACACTTGATCCCCTTCCTTTAAGTCAATTTAAGAACCAACTCGTGGATCCATTTGATAATTGTGCAAGTTTATCCAAAAGTAATCTTTTATACCAAAAGAAATAAGGAGATTTCTAAAGATCGTATAAATGCAATTTTACGTTGTTTTTTCACAAAGTTACATGTTTAAATGCTATTTTTTAAAACTACACATAAAAAAAGGGTAAAGTTAAAAAATCAGCAAGTTTTCGGGGCGTTTTTTTACATTATTTCGAATGAATGTTCGATGTGAATAATACCTGTTCAAAGAAATCTATGTGTGATGAACGTCCTAAAGAGACATTCACTGGCATGTACTACGACTTTATTGAAAATAACGGTATTACAAGATGGTTTTCTTATTTATTAGATAAAATTACATTTTGAGCTCAATAAAGACCAGAACTAAGTGTGTGAGCGTTATGTTTGAGATATAATTAGCGTAAGCAGTAGGAAGTTGACTTTTAATAATAAAAAAAAGATCTGATGAAAGAGTTCAGTCTTTTACTGGCCAGCCTATATATTATTATTATTGAATTGTGCGCTTATATATTGTTTATAACCGTTAATTTATTAAATATTAAAATAATAACTGAACCCATGCTCAATCAATGTTGGTATACTAATCCATACGATAATTGTACCACCTATGTACACAATATTGTTTCAGAGAGGATATTTTTATACTCAGAATTGTAGTGTATTCTATATAATTTAATAGACTTTTAACTGTATTTTCTTTGTCTTTTTCTTTAATAAATTTTTAAGCATTTATGTTTTGTATTAGTTATCCTAAAATTAGGTAGAATAGTCTATGAAGATTTCCAGGGAGCAGAAAAATCATCAAATTAATGAATTTTTTGTTAAGAAGTGTCGAAAATGTGCATGAAGTTGATGTTATTCAAACTTTAATAATTAAGTAAATAAGATCTAAATAAACAGTTTCGTTTAAAATCTTTTTTTTTTTAACCTTTGAGTCGAAAACATAACTAGATATAATTTGTTCAATATGTGATTATCTTTCAATTTATGTTGGTAAAATCATATCACACCTACTGTTTAAAAAGTTATAGGGCAAAAAAGTACGAAAATCGCTTTTTAAAATTTTAATTTTACAAATTTATGAATTTAAAGATTTTTAATAGAAAGAGTTAAACATTAAAAATTTGTTACCACTTATAGGGATCCTGAACCATACAAAACGATTTTTATCTTATATGGAAAATGACATCACAAAACGATTATTTATTTCAAATTTTATTTGGCTGCTCTGGATCAAGTCTTATTATGTTATTATGAATGAATGTTATTAATGACGCAAAGGACTTTGATTTAAAATAAATTAAATTTTTTTTTTAATTCTGACTCCAATTTTTTAGAAAATTCCATTATGTAAGATTGTTAAATAAATTGTTAAAACTTTTTGTTGAATTGTTACATTTTACTGTAACGCAACCAATTTTACTCAATAAAGTATACTTTTATACGAATTAAAAATTATAATAACTGTATCAACGTGCTTTTAACGATACTTACTATCATTTTCATGTTTTTTTACAATTGTTTATCTTGAGCTGTTTTTCAATCTTAAAAGAATTCATCTATTTCGGCTAAATATTTTTAGATACTTATTTAAATTCATAATTGTTACATTCATTACCAATAACTGAGCAAAAAAGATTATACTTGCGAATACTATGACATGCTATGCATTAGGGTGTCTGCTTGCTAAATAAAAAAATTATGGCGCTTAATGAAAACGTATTGTAATTAATTTATACTGTTTTTTAACATTATATGTTATATTCTTTATGGATCTGAAAAAAACATTTTAAAATTTTCTTCATGTTATGAGAAAAACATGTATGAATAACAAAAAATATTTTATATTTTTTGATTTTTTGGGTTCGGAATGTAGTGGCTGTCGCAACTACTAGTATGATCATTAACGATTTTAATTATCTTGTGCTCTATTCTCTGAGATTCCCCTATCACATCCTCATCCTCATCTTTACTTAAAGAAACCGTTTTTTTTAGATAACCTTAATGTGTGCCTTATAGTTTCGTCAAAGCAAAAACTGTAAGCACTCATGAGTCGTCTAGGAATGAGTGGCTGCAGAGTGTCAACAGAAAGTAACGCTAAATAATGTAAATGCATTTTATCGCATACTGACGAAAAGTTTATTCTTAATCCAAAGTGTGTACAACGTTTCGGTTGTATATTGACAACCCTTTTCAAGCAGAAAGCAAGCTTACTTTTTGCTTACTTTTTGCTTAAAAGGGTTGTCAATATACAACCGAAATGTAGTACACATTTTGAATTAGGAATAAACTTTTCGACAGTATGCCATAAAATTTATTAACACTATTCATTTTTTTCTGCTGTCGTTAAATTCAAGAAATTAAGAAAGTAACGCTTTTAAGAAAGTTATACTGTTAAAAAAAAAGACCTTAAACAAATAAATGCATACAACGTATCGTTCCGAAATGAGTACAGCACGTCAAGTGTTGAAGTACAATATTTTTTAATTGATATTAATGTGTATAAAAATGTATTAATTTACGTAAATCAACAAAAAATATTCTGCAAAAGTAGGAGAATTTATTATTTGAGTCGAAACAACGAATAGAATTTAGGCAATCGTAATAAAGTACGCTACCAATAGTGATAAAATACTTGCTAAAAATACGTCATTGACATTTTTTATTCGTATTAAAATATACTCTATCAAGTAAAACTGGTTGCCATTCGGTTAAATGTAAAACATCAAAGTTCAGGTATGAATTTTAAATCTTAAAGATTTTTGATTAAGTAATGAATAAGTTAATGAAATTTAAAAACTCGAATTTCTTGATAGAAATTTTCGCACTTTTTACACTAGGTATTACTTTGCAGTAAACAAACTAATCATAGTATCCTTTGGTAGATAAACAAATAACAAAAAGTTATCGTTGGACATTTTTAATATGGTACCTAAAAAAAAGATACACTTAAAATTAAAAAAGAAAATCTCATCAATTTTCAGCATTTATTTAGTAACAAACAGAGCAGGTGCGTTTGTTCGTAAACGTATTTTTCTATGTAATCTGGTCAGAATAAAAAGCAATTTCAACAAGTTTTGTCGTAGTTAACAAAAAGCTTTTATCACGTTCTCCATCTACCTGTTCATTCTTGTTAATTAATACAATGCTTTAATTTTTCAGGTCAGAGGAAAATTGGTATTAGTTCAGGGTACCAAGAAAAATCAACTCAACGAAGCCACTAAGACGTTTGACATCCCAGATCAGTGTGATTTGAATAGAGTCGAGGCAGGATTCGACTCCGACGACATCTTGTATATTCGTTTTCCTCCACGGAATGAGGCAGCTGTTGAAGTATAGACACTTTAAAGTGTTTTAAATTTTGAATTATACGTTTCCTCAGTGAAAGAAAAGATTACGTAAAAAATAAAAGGATACAATGATGTCATTTTATTAATTAATTTTAAGAACGAAGTTCTTTATGTCGCGTGTCTTGGGAGGCTGCACCAAACAATTAATGTTTTATTTAAATATAATTGAATGAAAAAATTTAGGTTCAAGAAATAATGAAATTAAAAATAAAAAAAAAAAAAAATGAAAATCAAAAAAAGGTGCGAAGACATAAAAAATTCAATGAAATAATAAAAATGAAATAAATAAAAAAAAAAAAACAAGAAGATCAAATAAAAAAGATTTAATAATAAATGAAATAAAAGAAATTAAAAAATAAAGGTAATTTTTAAAAATTAAAAAAATTACAAGAAACAAATTAGCGGGTATAAATAGGTGATGGGACCCACGGTAAGAACGAAGTTCTTTAAACATGAGATGAGAATAAAGAATCAAAATTTTTCAGGTAATAAAGGGGTTACGAGACCCACAGGAAGAACGAAGCTCTATAAAAATAAGTATTGCATCCATATAGCTCAGTAAAACAGAAACTTGAAAAACGAATAAAAAAAAAATAAATTAAAAAAATTAGTTCAGAACGTATAATGGTTGAACTTTAATTTCATTATTTATTTAATTTTTTATCAACAACTATAAACAAAATTCATTGGAGATTTTGTAGCACTAAGCCTATTAATTAAATTATTTAAATCATTTCACGAGTCATATTGCAAGTAGATTTTAAGCAAAAACTGACCTATTTTGTCTATAATCTTTCGAAGAATCGACAAACGACAGTTGGAATCCTTTGTTAGCCGTCTATAAATATAAAAGAAAAAAGTTGATAATGGATCCATAAAATAATATGAAAACACTAATCTGATCATTCTCTTTTAATATGATTACTGTTGTAATTTTTGTAATTCGGTGATGAAAACGAGTAACTACGAATTAAAAAATACTGACTTATTTGTCATAAATGAAAGTCTGATTCATACTTGAACTTTTTTTTATTGTTTCTTCATAATTAACAAAAACTTTTATATGATGTCTACATTTCCACTACAAAAAACTTTTTTCTTTCTTAAATCCACACCAAGTATCACCACTAATTCACTTACAAGCAAAATTTGAATACATTTAATCATCGTACTTCTATCAGACAATTTCAGGGTACTCAGCTTTCCTCTTAATATTAAATTTATTCGTTTTTGATTTGCTACGTTCTTATAAAATTCAATAAACTATAAAATATTACAATTATACTAAAAATGGTGATTTACTCCATTTCTTGAGATAAATCATATATGCGTTAGATTTAAGGCTTATTTTCGTTTTTGTTAAAAAATGCTTTTTATGGGGTATAAGGCCACGGAGGGCGTGGTTGCACATCCCTGTATTGAGAATAAACTGAAAACTTTTTGCCATTGTTGTATAAAGTATTGGTTTTCTTAGTTTTCCTAATTTTTTTGATCTTCTTACAAGGTTTTTTTACTAAATATAATATTAAGTGTCTGTAATACTTTTCGAATAAAAAAATTATAAAGCTTATGACAAATCCACTAATCAATAACACTAGCAATGGAATGATGTCGGTAGTACTTAATTGTGGAGTTGATTGATCTTTTTCGGTATCTTTTATTAAAAAATGTGATTTTTTTTCCCAAGATAGTAAACCATTTTCTCTGTATTTCTGTATGCTGAAAAAAAAAAATAGTATGACTTTTAATTAACATATATTCATCAAAAAATACTTACTGATGGTTTAAAAATTTTAAGAGTGGATCTCCTTTTTTCAAACTAAGGACCACTTTTCTAGGTAGACCAAGTGGAAAAGCTAAGAGTTTGCAAAGAACCGTGTAAGTAGTTGGTTTTTTAATAAAGCCAGTTGCATAAAAAACTACTCTTTCGTTGCAAACCTGGAACAGAAAAAAATTTTTATTGGTTCGTAATTGGAAAAAATAAAAATATTTTTTACAACACAAATTGAATAAACAAATATGTTATATGATAAAATTCAATTTCATTATTGGTCCATCAGATAGATTTACTTATTTAAATACTCGTGACAGACGAAATAATGGTAGAGACGATGGATTTAGTGGCTTTTAGGTAAAAGATCTTAAAAAAAAAAAAAGAATAAGTGGATGTAGATAACTATAACATATTTTTTTTAATTAAAAAAACAAAACATTTAACAACAAAGGTGTGCCACTCAATCGTCTATAATCAACAGTTCAGACGTATTTTGTAGTATAACTAGTTTTTGCATACAGAGAAAAGTATCCTGTCTGGTTTCATAATTCCTGGCTTGGAAAAAAAGTAGCATGTGAAGTTTAAATAACGTTAGTCTAGAACGTATAGGGAAAATATGTTGGACAGCATTATTAAGTGAAATAAAAATTAATGCCTTACTAAAATGAAAAAATTTAATTCAATTGGTAAATTAAAAAAACTATTAGGATACGAATATTTTTAATAAAAGTGCAAATTGAACTTGATCTGTCTAGCATTAACAAAAAGTACTTTCATAACATTTTACTCTCTTATTGAAATTAAGTACAATGAGTAAAAGAACAGAGGCATGATGATCCGAAAAAAGCTGCTAAGGTTATGTTGGCCAACAGTAGGATTTTTTCACCCATGTGACTCCGTACAGAAATATCTTTTAATTTTTGTGGATTCAAAAGTGTTTCTGCTACATTCTTTCATACGTAAATAACAATAAGTATACATGTCTACTGGATAAACTAAATACGTAGTAGAAACATCTTGATAAATACAAATTCTTACTTTCGTAAGCCGAAAATAGTTCGTTTACATGAAAGTTCAAATAGTATTCAACTAGATTCAAACTTTCCAGTTAATCTCTTAATTTCCTTCGATATACGAACACTGCATTGTATTTTTATAGTAATAAAAGGCTTTTCTTATATTTTTAGAACAAAGTTCTTTATGTTGCGTGACTCGGGGGGCTCGAAATTTTTTTTCTGATACGAAAGTGGTTTACTCTTCCTCTCCAGTTTTATCCCCTCACCCCGTCGCCCTCACCTACTGTTCTCTATACACTTTTCCTCTCCCCACTATATATGTATATTTGCCAACCGTGCCGTGTTACTCTTCTGCACACCTTTTTCCACCATTCCCCCTCAAACTCCCAAGCAATTAATTTTTAAACAAATTTATATTTCATTTACCCACAATAATTTTTATTTCACTTTGAATTTTTTTCTTTTACAATTCTAAATAAAAAAAAAAAAAAAAAAAAAAAAAAAAAAAAAAAAAAACAACATTTTCCAATAAAGAGATGTGAACCGTTGACATCCTGCATATAAGGTTTAGTACCTTATCCACTCTGCTACAAGCGCTGCCGACTTCAGCAACTCGGTTTTTTGTACTTATGGTGTGGATCGTAACTATAACATTCTATTTTTGAATGTGTTCACTGATAAAACATTCAATTAAGTATTCGTTTTATAAATTATGTATATTTGTTTTCTAAATAATACATCTAAAAAAGAAAAAAAAAAAAAAATTAAAATAAACATGTAAAATAGAGTTGGAGAACGTATCAATGGTTTTTAAAGGCGCTTATTTCGAATTCGATAAATAAATTATGTTACGTTATCACATAATAACATAAATTAAGTAATTCGTTCAATCACTTATAAATAAATTCTGTAACATCATTATATAAATATACTTCGAGTTTCATATCATTTTAATGGTTTTTATGGGCACTTATTTTTAATTTGATAATTAAATAGTGGCACAATGTCATTGAGTAATTATATAGAAATAAAGCAAAAATTGTATCAATAGGCTATAAAATCGCAAAAAAGTAAATGAAAAAAAATTTTTTTTTTAAATTGATGAAATGAAATATATATATATATATATATATATATATATATATATAACATAAAATAAAATTACAAAAGACATGAATAAAGACAATAGAATGAAAAAAATAAAAATAAAAAAGGGAATGAAAAAAAAAATGCAACAAGAAATAAAGAAAATAAGAAAACAAGAAATTAAAAGAAAAAAAAAAAACAAATGAAAAAATTATAAAGGGAATTAGAACATCAAACCAGGGGGTACTAATGGGTCATAGGACCCACGGTAAGAACGAAGTTCTTTAAACATGAGATGGGTATAGACACAATTTCTCAGGTAACAAGGGGGTCGCTCGACCCACAGGAAGAATGAAGCTCTGTAAACGTTAGTACTGCATTCATGTTGTTTACTAAAACAAAAACTTGAAAAACGAATGAAAAAAAAAAAAAAAAACAATAAGTAGTTTAGTACTCACGATGGTTGAACTTCGTGAGAACCTGTTGCATAAATACAGTACTCACGAAGTTTAACCATCGTGAGTACTAAACTACTTATTGTTTTTTTTTTTTTTTTCATCAACTTTTTTATTTCCCAAGCTCTTATTTTAGGCAACCTCATAGAGACAGCCTGTTTTCCTACCTCTGCTATAAATTCCTACATTACTTCTTATGTGATGAGGTTAAAGAAACATGGTGGAAGTCAGAGGTGTGCAGAAAAATAAAAATTAAGTTGTCAAGTGAGTAAAAACATGTTTTCCAACTATTATTTTTTCGGTTCTCAAATTGGTTACCAATGTAACACTGCTTTAAAATTGCTCTTTTCCGTCGCTCATAAATGCAACTACTCCTAAGCCGTCAAAAATTACGTACATATATGATATTACATTTATTTATGATTTTTCAATTTTTGGTATAACACAAAGAAATTAAAAAGAGAAGTATGTGTCTATAACAGCAAAAAACATGAATTTCAGCAACAAATATGACGGTTACAATCGGGCCAACTAGTCATAAAATCTTTTGCATCACACAAGCTGTACTTCTTCAAGTGATTTTAAATTAAAATAACTCTTACTACTTTTAAAATGTGCCCCGTCATTGTGTCGTCAAAACCACAAAGTTTAAGCATTGGCTTAATGTAATAAAATCTGATATTGAATTTATTCTGGAATAACATGAGAATCAATAATATTTGTACGGTAATGCTAACCTTATTTTGTATAAAAAATTTGTGGAAAATAATAGAACTTTTATTTTTTTTTTACATATTTTTAAAAAATCTCAACATTTAGAGCTCGTGAGAAAAATATTTCAGAGGGTATTTTTTATCGTTTGATCAGCTTAAACATGAAACTCATAAAATTTGAAAAGTTTTATTTTAAATGCCAAAGTAAGATAGAACTGCAAAAAAAATATATGCTTACACTTTGTGCTTTGAAAAAAATTAAAAAATGTTATTAGTTTTCATTAGTTTTTAATGTACATTAAAAATAAGTAGTCTGTAGTACATTTCATTTATGGATCAAGTTTCATCAAGATTGGTTCAAAATTTTTTTTTCAATAATTCGACCTTACAAACTTGATTAGATTTAAGGCACTGAAACATGCTTTTGTCATGGAGCACCAGACCTCATCTCAGCTGTAGCAGAAAAGTTCCCGCATTGAATTGACTTTTTTTTGCATTGAATAACTGGTACATATAGCGCGTAAGCACCGCAAGTAAAGTAAGAATTGAGACGTGTAGATAAATTTTTTATTTTGCAATACTAATAACACACTCGTTGCAAGCATTTACGAACGTTGCAGGTCGATATCTTTATTTATAATAAAGATATTCAATCTCACAAACGCTCAAATTGTTTGGAAACGTAAGCTCTATGCACATATAAAATTTTATAAAATCATTGCTTAAATGCACTAAGGTGTGTGTCTTGCAAGTATGACATAAATTTTAAAAAAACGATTGTTTGAAAATTGAGTTTAAGTTTTCAATAGTACCAATATTACATAGAAGAGAGAAATTATGTAAAATAATCAGGACCTATGTAAAAATACGTTAAAAACCGTCACGATGGACTGAATTTTTCCAAAATTGTTAAGTAATTGCACAATAAGTTTAAAGAGTTTGTAATTCACTCAAGTTCAACGTGTAACGGACTACTTTATCTTCATTGATATTAAAAATAAACATGTTCTTATTTTTCTTTCAAGTAATGAAAATGCAGTATTTCTTTTTTGTAGTTTTATCATATTTTGGCATAAAAATTAAATTGATGACATTAAGCCAAAACCTAACTATTTCACAACAAAACTAAGCTAAAGATGTTTATTAATCACACAGTTTCATCTACGATACGACACAACTAAAACAATTTGAAATATACAGAAGTAGAAATCATTCTGCCCACTATCATAATAAATGATGTACTGGTTCATATTTTTTTAAGCAATTAACAGATAAATATATTTATAAAATAATTACCTGATGTAAGCCTTCTGTAAGATTTGTTGGTAAACTACCGTTTTTCCTTACAAACAAGCTCAAGTTTTTGTGTACATCATCTTTCGAGTCCTAATAAAAACTTATAAAATTAGTTGTCCAACATTTTTGAGATATTTTATAATCTGTCAAAATTTTGAAATTACCAATAAATACTTTGAAAGGTTTAATCCTTTTTGAGCAATTAATTCATAAGTTCCATCTTTGAGGAGACCAGTCGAATCATTAAATGGGATCGTCGGTATCGACACTGTCACAAAGCTGGTAAAACAACCAGCATACATTGAAATAAGAATAAATGCTGTCAGATACAACGACAGTCTTACAATCTTCAGCGAAAGGGGGCTATACTGTACATCTGAAAATTTTGTAAAAAATATAGGAACAGTCGATTTATAATTCTTAATAATTATTCAGTGTTTTAAAATCAAGGGGCTGCAAACTCCAAAGTCTTTTGGTGACTTACGAGATCTTTGAAAGACTTAGAATGACTTATAAAGTCTTTTTTAATGACTTAAAATCTATTTTAATGACTATATGCACTCTTGAAGTCCTGGCAAAAAGTCTGAAGTCTTTTGAAGACTTTTCTTAGAATGACTTACAAAGTTTTTTTTAATGACTTTAAGACTGCGCAGACTCTCGTTTGAAATACATTAATTTTAAGGTTTAAAAAATCATAAAAATCTAAATAACTGAGTGTGTAGAGTTATTCTGTTGTGGCTTATATAATCAGTTTCAAATCAAGATAATTTGTTTTGCCTAGTTAGAGCAACCAAATCGTCTCTTAGCCCTTTAGACTCCTGATGGACACTTTAATTTTAAGCGCTTTTACCTTTCAACTACATTTTTTGTACAAGGGTTTATTTTCACTAGTTAAAGAGCATCTTTTGATTAAAATTTAAAAAAATTTAAAAAAAAGGAAATTTTAATCTAAAGGGCCCAACCCACCAAACACTTCTTTGTTAATCGTTTCCATTTTAGCAAAACTTGTCACGTAGTCGAATATACAGTTAAGTAAAGATGTCGTTAAAATTAAAAAATTTTGTATTATATCAGAACTGGTAATGCCATTTCAGCCCCCTGTTTTTCAGTTAAACAGAAGCTAATAATATAATTTATGTTGTAACTTAAGCAAAACTTAACTTTTTATTGGTTTAAACAATTTTTAAAACCAAATTTTTATAAATGGCGTTTTAATTTTTCGTCGTTTATGGAATAATTCATTTATATGCAAAAATAAATTTGTAAATATGCCACTTATCTTTTTGTATATTAAATGTTACTTTTGTGAAGAAATACTTTACTAGGGCACGCACACCTGGGATAACTTAAACGTAACCTATAATATTATGGTATGTAATAATTTTAAATCATTTAAATAATCTTATGCAATGTAATTAAAACTCACAAAAAAAAGTGTCAATAAATGAATTTTATGCAAAAGTATTTTCAAAAGTGTACCTTCAAATTCCTGGTGACAGAAAATCCGCCATACAATTATAAAACCATCCGATAGTTTATGTATGAAATTTCTTCTATCATTACTCATGCTTATGATTAAAGTACATAATGTTGATGAAAAAATTGTGACAACAATCAAATAAATCCAGATATTCTTGTTGAAAACCTTTTTTAAAAAAAAGTGTCTTTGAGTGCTATAATTAGTAAAACTAAAAAAAAAAAAAACTTTTTTACCTCAAAATATGCGTGCCATGGGATATCCATGGTGTCAGGTAATTTATAAACAAACATATCTTGCACATCTGATAATTCAATCGTTAAATCCTTGTCATCTAGTTTTTCTTTGGTTATCAATGTGCGTTGAAGGATACTACTATCATTAAACGATGTTGTGGAATTACTTGATGTTTTATTATTGTCCTCAGTAATATAGGAGGCGTCGTTATACTTGACAGATAATCCTGTCTTAGATTTCAAGTCTTCAATCATTTCAGCATAAAAAGTAGATGGCTACAAAGAATTCCACAAAATAAATCACTCTTTCAAAGTACAATCATTTTTTTTTCTAATAAGCAAACCAAAACAATTCTTAACCTTCGTATGTATTGTAATCGAAGCACCGGTAAAATTTTTCCGTCTCTCAAATAAATTTAGACTCTCTTTTACAATTAGCCCAGTCCCTTTCTTCCACTCCAGAAACTTTTCAACTCGAATACCAGTTGCAGTACTGACGGCGTACCACTCCTTAATCTCTTTACTTTTACCACATTTAACCAGTACTTCGCTTGCAAGATTCAAGTGGAGATGATTTTCTTTCGGATCTTGGCAGATACTATAAATCTCTTCAGTAGTTGCTGGCTGCAATATCAGCAGCCACACGTGAGGTGATAGATTATTATCTCTCGTAAAGTTTGAGAACTTCTTGAAATCGTCGTCAGTATTAATAAACGTAACGAAAAGCGTTTTTGAGTAATTTTTTATTTTTGGGTACTTTGCCGGAAGGTCTGGGATGGCAACGGCCACCGAGTAAATGAAATGACGTGACAGTTCTCGAACAATTTTCACAACTGAATGTATATCTGTGGTTTCACAACAAAATTATTAATTTTTAATATTGACCTTTTTAATTCGTGATTAAACACTTCTCACCTTTGTTTTCCTTGTATACAATTCCTACACTAGTGGTTTTATACAGCTTTTGTACGTCAATCATTAAAGGCACATAATTTTCTATACTTTGTGTCAAATGAGACAGTATAAATGGAACAATGGCGAAAAACACCACAAGACCGGGTAACTTCATCGTTTTGATCTAAAAAGAAGTAAAGAAAACCTAGATATTATTTGCATAGTTAGATAAATTGTTTTAATAATTTATTTTATTCGAATTCTTGAAAATAAGACTATATCGTGTTCATCTAAATATGTTTTTAACAAGAATATGAAATTCGTAAAACAGTAAGGTTTTTTTCGTCTTAAACAAATTGGTCATATTACCTGTAAAAGGCGCCTTTTTTATTATATTTGCTCAATGTTTGTCACGATATTACTCATTCAATTTATTAATTTAAAATTGTTCATCTTACAGTAGAATAAATTATTTTAACTTGAACATCATTATGTAATACATGACGTGAGTACACGTAATAGGTATACGAGAGAATCTAGAAAAATTAATTTTTCTAAATTAAACAAGAATAAGGATTATTCTCACAGTTTAGTTTTCATAATATACGTATTTTTTCAAAGGAGATATCAGAACGAAAAAAAAAATCTTTTGACCGAACAATTTTAGACCCGACACATAATTGCTTTTCGAAACGATTATTTGTATGATTATATGTATTTACACACATAATTTAAGATGAAATTTTAATCTTCTTTTTCACTTATTTTATTTTACAACTCCTTATACATCGCATAAAGTCATCTTGAAAAAAAAACTTAAGTTATAAGAACAGCATTTTTGAAGCTTACAATTTCTTTCAACAACTTTAACAGAAAATCCAAGTGTACGTCAAAAGCTTCATGCACGTTTATTAGATGACCCACTTAGACTTTCTAGAATACAAATAATACACGAAATATTAAAGTAAGTCGTAGCAGAGACTTTCCTCAGCTACTTTAAAGACTACGTCCTGCGCCAAAGGGTCCCGAAGACTAAGTAAACGGTTTTTTAATTTGTGTCGAGGACTGTGATGATGTTAAATGACAAACATTTTTAAACTATAACCCAAGAGAGTAGCAAGACAAAAAGGCATTCGATTATAATCAAAATGATTGTACTGAATTAGTAAACAAACTATTTTTTCTTTTTCCCTTGACCCACACCTCCTGCCATTTATATTGATGCGCGCCGTTCAGCGGACATGTTTGTCGATCAGATGTTAGGTCACAAAAGAACTAAGGAAGATAAGCGAAGCGGTTATTAGAAAATAAACTTAGGAGGCTCAAATTAAATTATAAGAAAACGCACGTATCCGAATTTGTGAAAAATAGTATCTGTTTATGTAACGTATGCTTTTGGCTTTGCCTTATGTGTCAAATGCTCGTGATCTAAGGAATTTTGTTTTTCTTCTGCGAGTTACAATCACTTTTCACATAACCCTGCATCGTAAGACAAAATATTTTTTTATCGAAGTGTTGAGTGCGAACGTGCTGCGATCCTTGATACTTTTTCAGAGAGTTAGTGGTATTCGATACAAGTTTTTTTCGATAAAGCAAAAGGGTTATAAATAAGCTTTAACTTTTTGTAAGCACTAGAAAAATTTCAGTGTAAAAATTTATATGCACTCAAAACTTTAAAATTAAACAAATATTTATAATTAGGCTGGATTTTCAGGTTATTTTAAAATTGAATGCTTATAAATTTTATTATTAATGTTGAGTACCGTTTCGTAAAATTAATTTTCTTTTAAATTTTTAAATTTTATCTTTTTGAAAAATAATTATAAAGTTTCAAGGTTATTACACGTATTCAAGGTTATTATTGTATCTTGTACTATAGTACATTAATTTCTTCTTGAGATTACCACTACTTTTATAATAGTTATTGCTAAAACTGAAATATTAATTTAAGTATCAATTTAAAATCATATTTTAAAGCTTCATTAAAAAAGTAATGTTATTGTTTACCTGATATACATATAAGTTTTAATAAATCTACCTTTTCCTTTTTATTTTTTAAAAAATACTTACTTTTTTTCGAAAGAAGCTCATTTGTTCTTACAATATTTTTTGGAACATTTAGAATGAGAACATGAAAATATATGAAGCGATAGTTTTACTAACTACTATTTAATTTTTATGGGATAAGCTTTTAATTTCGGGTATAAAAAATACATATCAATAAAGTAATAGACAGACAGAACCGAAATAATGTTGAGTTATGCACTTCTCATGCATTGTTAGATAAGCGTATAAAAATTTTCCACTGTCTACTTAAATAATAATTTACAAATTAATATAGTTTATTTTTGTTATTTTTTAAATCTGGTTCAAAGTATTGATAAAATTAAAAGTTACATTTAATTGTAGTTTTTGTAAAAAACTTTTTTCAAGATAACAATTTTATGAAAACAATTTTTTAAGATACAATCTCAAAGAGAATCAGTACACTTTATTCAAATAGCTCTTGTCACTTTTACAGTGCTACATGTATCTCAACTAATTATTTAGATACAATCAAAAACTGTGATTGCAATATAAAATGTTGACTTTTTCCAGCATAACCAGATTGGTTTCTGCATTTTTTGCAGAAAAAGATAATACTCCTGTAATTTATAAGTTAAATTGTATATCCGAGGAGTACAAGTCGTAAACAAAAATGTAAAAGCTATCTATGTTTGGCACTTTTTAAAACGAAATTAATAAAAATCATTGTATTTTTTCATTGCTACTCATACTTCTATATGATTCTCTGCGCACCCCGAGAAATGTTCCATAAAATGAGCCAATACATGCGTCAGAGGTTTTGAATATCAATACTACAGCACAAAGTAAATAATACATTGAGCCATCCCCGAAATCGTGACTAACACCACCACAACAACACCAAGCTAATCGAACATTGACGTCCACTGCTCCCACCAAGTACAATGTTTGGTGAGGCCACGTATCCACTCGCAGCAAATACGAGCTACTTTTCCTCCTACTCTCCACATTCAACTGCCAATTAACTTCGACTCGTGAGCTTTTTTTCTTCTACCCTACTTTGGTTAACGCAAGCTCGACAAAATGCTTTTTCCCCAAGTTTTCGATATTTTGGGTGTCTTTTGATATTTCAATAATAAGTGTCCAATCTATGTAATAATCTTTCATATGTAGTATGTCAATATCCTTACAAGACAAAGATTTTTTCGCAGATGGTTAACGGGAAACTAGTATTAGTAAAGACATGTTGACTTACCTACTTGTTATAGAATCTGATTTGATCTACTTTTCACTACTGGAGATTAAATAAGTTACGAAAGAGAAAGTCTAGTTGAAAATAATAGAATACTTAATGTTTCTATTCTTTACAAACTGAAAACTCTCAGGAACAGCAACTATTTGCGTACATGTTTTAATTTTATGAAAAGGGTGTGCCTTTTTTACGATAAGTCAGAAATCTGAATTGATTTCTTGCATAAGTATTGCACAATAAACAAGTGGTTTTTTAAAAGGAAAAAATATGATTAACCTGACGGCACCCACATTTCTATCTGCTATTTAGAAAACTTTTAAGATAGTCCCTGCCAAAGTTTGCTTACCGTCATATTAATATTAGGGAGCCGTACTTTTAGACATTACGTATTGCGTGTAATCCACGTGTAACATCATGCTTTCTCGAAAAAAATATAAATATTTTGAAGAAAAAGTTTTTAAATAATATTGAAAAAAATGAAGATTATTTTAAAAAATTTGAGTTGAATGTCAGTAGCTGTTAACGTCTTTGTCTTAAATTCATGAAAAAAACACGCTGTCGTCTCTTACTTGATAATTTTAACTGTATCGATCAAACTTACCAGAATATAGATTTTAGCAGATCGCAAGAGCCTTCTTAAGTGTTCCCCATGAGTTTTCCGGTATAAATACAATATTTATATAAGTATAATAATGTCGTTTTTGTTTATGCCAAATGTCGAGCTGCAACATCCTGCCTCATTTGACTGGGTATAACAATGAAAATACGATATAAGCGTACACAACGAGAGATTTTAATGCCGCAGTTTTACGTACACGATAGGTTCCAGAGGTACACAATCGTCTCCTATTTTTAAAAACGTATTGGAAATTTTATATAGGTATGACTACTGTTATTCGAGAGCCCACACTTGCAAAAAAAGTGTAAATGGAATAGAAAATCGAGAGCTCTTTTAATTTTTCTTAGTAAACTGAGGTATGCGTTCACAACAAACAAGAAACGAAAGCTGTGACAACTGACCACTCGTTATGTAATTCCTCCATACATATGTGTGATATTACTTTTACTGGATTTTCTTACAATAAGACATGTTTCGAGTATATGGCATGAGTCCCTAAATAATTAGAGTGGAGACGTAATACAGGGCATGTCCTTGGGCTTGTCCTAATTCGAAGGTATGTATGTCTTACATTCGGGACCAAATATAGTGTAAGAAAAAAACATATCAGACATGCCTTAATGTCGGAAAAACACGATAGCTATGAAAATTTAGACGATAACGTAGACTGACAGATACATTTGACTCTACAACTCTTAGCTAAACTCGTCATTAGCATCCCCTTTATTCAAGTAACTCTAAGCTTTTGGTTGTGACAACTTCTGGACTTTTCATTTCTAATGATGTTAACTAGACGAGCGGTTTCTTTCAAAGTTCCTCGATTAACTAAATATTAAAAGCCATTCATTTAAACTATGCAGCCAGAATAGTTAATTTTTCGCATGTAGTTTTGCACTCAAAGTTCGAGAAAAACTTAAATTCAATCGTTGCAAACATTTGCACAGTCCCATCAAAAATAGACGAAACAATTAAACCAGCGATCATTCCAGCATAATAGAAGACTGTTTCGGAAACAAGATAAACATGCTTGAAAAAAAAAATAAAGCATTGCTTTCTTATTGCATAGAACTACTCAATGATACAAGTGGAGAACTATTTGCTTCCGAGTAATATTGATCACTGTTTACCGTCTTGCAGCAAGTTATTATTTATTTTAAGGTAAAAAGTAGGAAATATTTGGCTATGAAAGTAATAAGTAGGTAGTGCATTCGGAAAAAATGGGATGTGCAAATAACAAAGCAACTGAATCAATTGTGATTTGGTGATTTTGAAGTTTTTTGCATGTAACTGTTAGTACCTAAAGGCAGAAGTAAAAATGCACATGACTAGTCTTTATTGTGACAATGACTTCGTGTAGCGTGTGCATTTAATGACAACTCAAGCGGTAAGTGACTAGATAAGTTTGATCGTTTATCCGCATAGGGGTATATTTTGTGCTCTACTGTAAAAGAGTTTGCAATCTACTAGGTAGCTTAGACGAGGTTAATAAATAAAATATGTACTCAGAGCCTACACTGTAAAAAATGCTGTAGTAAAATCACTTGTGCATAGTAACTTTTTTTTCTATCCTGAGTACAGTGATTTTGATATCTGATAGCGAAAACTATGTCATGAGCATCGTAATTTCACTAGCAATGTATTGATATTACTATCCGCTATTAAAATCAAAATGCTCAGCATAGGTAACGGTAAGTCCTTTGCTCAGCATGTCAATTTTACTAGCTGCATGATAAATACAATCGGCTATTTAAATTACAAGACGATAAAGATTTTACGTTCCGATAGTGAAAATACGTTTAACATCCCTCGGAAAAATACGAGATAATAGTAATATTGCGCTCCAAATGTAAAAGTACATTGATCCAAATTACACGAGATAATAAAAGTATTATCTAGTATTAAAGTTACATGCAGCTATTACTCTCGATTGGGGGAAGGAAATCTTGCATTGACTACATAAATGTACATGTATGTTTCTACCTAATTTACGGTTCGTGCTTTACGCTCTCGCACTATAATGAATAATTGTGATAAGAATTAAAAGTAAATTTATCATCAGTGCTCTTACAAATTTGTAATCAGTAAGTATTAGGTATATTTTGTATATAGCGAAAGCATTCTGAAAAGTAAACACTTTTCAGGTTATGTATCAGTTCATGACATCGTGGGTATACACCTTAGTAGACCAATAGCTAAATATTTCGGATCTCTACAAATCATCACGTTTCTCAATTGTGTGTGACGATGTGTCTGTAATGTAAAGAAATAAGAACATAACCCTTTTAGTAAAAAAGGAACTACGAACAGTACGGTAGTGCTTCTCATATCGAAGATATGACTTGTACGCTTGGGATGGTAAAATTACTACAGTATCGCAAAAAATTTCTGAAGATTTCGGCTTCGGTAAAAACTACTATCTTGACATTTAATTTTACTGTCCGGGAAAAACATTTTACAAACCGATAGTAAAATCCCTATACTGAGCATAGGTCTTTATTTTACCTATGCTAAGCATAGTGATGTTACTACAGCAATCTTTACAGTGGATGTATGCAACAGAATTTGACACTGTTGGAATGGAAAGTAGGGACAAAATTTTATCAACACCGTAAAGATAGCATTTTAATGGAGTTTGTTATTTGATTTGTTATTCAAATAAATTTATTCTTGCCAATTAAAACTATAAAATAATGCTATAAAGTTACTCATTTTATCTCATTTGTAAGAATATTTATCGTTGAGTTCTAGCTTGTCTGAAGGAGTGCGGGTTCTATCATAAAGAGCTGACCTGAAAAGTCGCAAAAATTGAAGCAATTTCTAACCAAGCTTCGATCGACTATAGTGTAACATTTTCTTCTTTCTTTCTTTTTTTACGTAGCACGTAAACACGCAAACATCGGTCCCTTTCGCCAAGGAGATAAAGCTTCTTCACGTCCCTCGCAATGTTATCTTTGGAGAATCGTGTTAGTGTACGTTCATCAAAAATGTATCTCTATCGAAAGATGACATTTCTTGTTGTTGGAGCAGTTTTAAGAGATTTTGTAAATAATTTTGATAGCAAAGAACTTTCCAACCCACTGCGCTGAGATGGCTTTTGGTGAAGGTGACGATTTTAACGAGTTTTACCCTTATTTTGACACTCACGCGTACGTAAGAGATGTCCATAGTACCTTTTTACACACATACCTTCTAACAGTAATTATTAAAGGTTCGGAATGGAGAACCGTATTATAAACCTTTGGCTTTAAAAAAAAAGTTTTAGTAAGCAGCAAAAATAAATAGACAATTGTATTAGCTATTTTTCTACAACAAAACACGTACCTAAGCGCACACTAGCGAGTATCACTAACAAAGTTAGCCACGGAAACTTTTAGTAGACGAGATAACGGGTATCAATTATGAACGATAGTGATGTCATGAACGCTACACGTACAGCAGCAACACTGGAAATCGTTTCATTGTTCGTTAGTTGCTTGTGAGACTTTTCTCGCCTATCACCTAAGCAGTTATATCACATTATTTGTGGAAAATGTCCGATGATATGCAGCAGACGCAACTGATGCTTGACGTTTATGACCAAAATAAAGAAGATCTTAAGAAGGCTGGCCTTTCTTATTCCGGCCGTGAGGCTTGTCTGATTATGTCTTCCAGGAACGCTACTGGAGAGTCAAGACAATTGGACCTGATACCAAGCAAAGATTATTACCCTTTATCTGTTGGCGATAAGGTATGTCCATTTTAAAATTGCATTTATATACCTGAAGTTCTGTAAGATTTTTTTTCAAAATTCAATGAAATTTTCTTTTTTCAAAAGAGGGTCCATCAGGAGGAGTTCGACTGTACGGAATTCGACAAAGACACTATTAAGGTCATTGTAAGTATCAAAATTTTTTAAGTTATACCTTTATAGGAGCGTTACGCATGAGGACAAATCAACGGTTTCTGATTAGTTGCCTTGAGAAAATGGTATGACAGAAGTGGATTTTGCTTCATTCTCTCCACTTCGCCTCACCCACCGTGACGTACTTCCGGTCCACTCTACACCACCTAACGCAACCACACTACACCAGACATTTTAAATTTTATCAGTTGTTTTTTTTCCTTCTAATCAATTGAAACAAAAAGGCTCTTACCCACTCTGCTGCAAGCTGTCCCAATTTTAAGATTTAGAGTAGCTAAGCTGGCCATTGTTTTTCTCATGTGGATGTACTCACGCATACGTTTTTACGCACACTTGATCCCCTTCCTTTAAGTCAATTTAAGAACCAACTCGTGGATCCATTTGATAATTGTGCAAGTTTATCCAAAAGTAATCTTTTATACCAAAAGAAATAAGGAGATTTCTAAAGATCGTATAAATGCAATTTTACGTTGTTTTTTCACAAAGTTACATGTTTAAATGCTATTTTTTAAAACTACACATAAAAAAAGGGTAAAGTTAAAAAATCAGCAAGTTTTCGGGGCGTTTTTTTACATTATTTCGAATGAATGTTCGATGTGAATAATACCTGTTCAAAGAAATCTATGTGTGATGAACGTCCTAAAGAGACATTCACTGGCATGTACTACGACTTTATTGAAAATAACGGTATTACAAGATGGTTTTCTTATTTATTAGATAAAATTACATTTTGAGCTCAATAAAGACCAGAACTAAGTGTGTGAGCGTTATGTTTGAGATATAATTAGCGTAAGCAGTAGGAAGTTGACTTTTAATAATAAAAAAAAGATCTGATGAAAGAGTTCAGTCTTTTACTGGCCAGCCTATATATTATTATTATTGAATTGTGCGCTTATATATTGTTTATAACCGTTAATTTATTAAATATTAAAATAATAACTGAACCCATGCTCAATCAATGTTGGTATACTAATCCATACGATAATTGTACCACCTATGTACACAATATTGTTTCAGAGAGGATATTTTTATACTCAGAATTGTAGTGTATTCCATATAATTTAATAGACTTTTAACTGTATTTTCTTTGTCTTTTTCTTTAATAAATTTTTAAGCATTTATGTTTTGTATTAGTTATCCTAAAATTAGGTAGAATAGTCTATGAAGATTTCCAGGGAGCAGAAAAATCATCAAATTAATGAATTTTTTGTTAAGAAGTGTCGAAAATGTGCATGAAGTTGATGTTATTCAAACTTTAATAATTAAGTAAATAAGATCTAAATAAACAGTTTCGTTTAAAATCTTTTTTTTTTTAACCTTTGAGTCCAAAACATAACTAGATATAATTTGTTCAATATGTGATTATCTTTCAATTTATGTTGGTAAAATCATATCACACCTACTGTTTAAAAAGTTATAGGGCAAAAAAGTACGAAAATCGCTTTTTAAAATTTTAATTTTACAAATTTATGAATTTAAACATTTTTAATAGAAAGAGTTAAACATTAAAAATTTGTTACCACTTATAGGGATCCTGAACCATACAAAACGATTTTTATCTTATATGGAAAATGACATCACAAAACGATTATTTATTTCAAATTTTATTTGGCTGCTCTGGATCAAGTCTTATTATGTTATTATGAATGAATGTTATTAATGACGCAAAGGACTTTGATTTAAAATAAATTAAATTTTTTTTTTAATTCTGACTCCAATTTTTTAGAAAATTCCATTATGTAAGATTGTTAAATAAATTATTAAAACTTTTTGTTGAATTGTTACATTTTACTGTAACGCAACCAATTTTACTCAATAAAGTATACTTTTATACGAATTAAAAATTATAATAACTGTATCAACGTGCTTTTAACGATACTTACTATCATTTTCATGTTTTTTTACAATTGTTTATCTTGAGCTGTTTTTCAATCTTAAAAGAATTCATCTATTTCGGCTAAATATTTTTAGATACTTATTTAAATTCATAATTGTTACATTCATTACCAATAACTGAGCAAAAAAGATTATACTTGCGAATACTATGACATGCTATGCATTAGGGTGTCTGCTTGCTAAATAAAAAAATTATGGCGCTTAATGAAAACGTATTGTAATTAATTTATACTGTTTTTTAACATTATATGTTATATTCTTTATGGATCTGAAAAAAACATTTTAAAATTTTCTTCATGTTATGAGAAAAACATGTATGAATAACAAAAAATATTTTATATTTTTTGATTTTTTGGGTTCGGAATGTAGTGGCTGTCGCAACTACTAGTATGATCATTAACGATTTTAATTATCTTGTGCTCTATTCTCTGAGATTCCCCTATCACATCCTCATCCTCATCTTTACTTAAAGAAACCGTTTTTTTTAGATAACCTTAATGTGTGCCTTATAGTTTCGTCAAAGCAAAAACTGTAAGCACTCATGAGTCGTCTAGGAATGAGTGGCTGCAGAGTGTCAACAGAAAGTAACGCTAAATAATGTAAATGCATTTTATCGCATACTGACGAAAAGTTTATTCTTAATCCAAAGTGTGTACAACGTTTCGGTTGTATATTGACAACCCTTTTCAAGCAGAAAGCAAGCTTACTTTTTGCTTACTTTTTGCTTAAAAGGGTTGTCAATATACAACCGAAATGTAGTACACATTTTGAATTAGGAATAAACTTTTCGACAGTATGCCATAAAATTTATTAACACTATTCATTTTTTTCTGCTGTCGTTAAATTCAAGAAATTAAGAAAGTAACGCTTTTAAGAAAGTTATACTGTTAAAAAAAAAGACCTTAAACAAATAAATGCATACAACGTATCGTTCCGAAATGAGTACAGCACGTCAAGTGTTGAAGTACAATATTTTTTAATTGATATTAATGTGTATAAAAATGTATTAATTTACGTAAATCAACAAAAAATATTCTGCAAAAGTAGGAGAATTTATTATTTGAGTCGAAACAACGAATAGAATTTAGGCAATCGTAATAAAGTACGCTACCAATAGTGATAAAATACTTGCTAAAAATACGTCATTGACATTTTTTATTCGTATTAAAATATACTCTATCAAGTAAAACTGGTTGCCATTCGGTTAAATGTAAAACATCAAAGTTCAGGTATGAATTTTAAATCTTAAAGATTTTTGATTAAGTAATGAATAAGTTAATGAAATTTAAAAACTCGAATTTCTTGATAGAAATTTTCGCACTTTTTACACTAGGTATTACTTTGCAGTAAACAAACTAATCATAGTATCCTTTGGTAGATAAACAAATAACAAAAAGTTATCGTTGGACATTTTTAATATGGTACCTAAAAAAAAGATACACTTAAAATTAAAAAAGAAAATCTCATCAATTTTCAGCATTTATTTAGTAACAAACAGAGCAGGTGCGTTTGTTCGTAAACGTATTTTTCTATGTAATCTGGTCAGAATAAAAAGCAATTTCAACAAGTTTTGTCGTAGTTAACAAAAAGCTTTTATCACGTTCTCCATCTACCTGTTCATTCTTGTTAATTAATACAATGCTTTAATTTTTCAGGTCAGAGGAAAATTGGTATTAGTTCAGGGTACCAAGAAAAATCAACTCAACGAAGCCACTAAGACGTTTGACATCCCAGATCAGTGTGATTTGAATAGAGTCGAGGCAGGATTCGACTCCGACGACATCTTGTATATTCGTTTTCCTCCACGGAATGAGGCAGCTGTTGAAGTATAGACACTTTAAAGTGTTTTAAATTTTGAATTATACGTTTCCTCAGTGAAAGAAAAGATTACGTAAAAAATAAAAGGATACAATGATGTCATTTTATTAATTAATTTTAAGAACGAAGTTCTTTATGTCGCGTGTCTTGGGAGGCTGCACCAAACAATTAATGTTTTATTTAAATATAATTGAATGAAAAAATTTAGGTTCAAGAAATAATGAAATTAAAAATAAAAAAAAAAAAAAAATGAAAATCAAAAAAAGGTGCGAAGACATAAAAAATTCAATGAAATAATAAAAATGAAATAAATAAAAAAAAAAAAACAAGAAGATCAAATAAAAAAGATTTAATAATAAATGAAATAAAAGAAATTAAAAAATAAAGGTAATTTTTAAAAATTAAAGAAATTACAAGAAACAAATTAGCGGGTATAAATAGGTGATGGGACCCACGGTAAGAACGAAGTTCTTTAAACATGAGATGAGAATAAAGAATCAAAATTTTTCAGGTAATAAAGGGGTTACGAGACCCACAGGAAGAACGAAGCTCTATAAAAATAAGTATTGCATCCATATAGCTCAGTAAAACAGAAACTTGAAAAACGAATAAAAAAAAAATAAATTAAAAAAATTAGTTCAGAACGTATAATGGTTGAACTTTAATTTCATTATTTATTTAATTTTTTATCAACAACTATAAACAAAATTTATTGGAGATTTTGTAGCACTAAGCCTATTAATTAAATTATTTAAATCATTTCACGAGTCATATTGCAAGTAGATTTTAAGCAAAAACTGACCTATTTTGTCTATAATCTTTCGAAGAATCGACAAAGGACAGTTGGAATCCTTTGTTAGCCGTCTATAAATATAAAAGAAAAAAGTTGATAATGGATCCATGAAATAATATGAAAACACTAATCTGATCATTCTCTTTTAATATGATTACTGTTGTAATTTTTGTAATTCGGTGATGAAAACGAGTAACTACGAATTAAAAAATACTGACTAATTTGTCATAAATGAAAGTCTGATTCATACTTGAACTTTTTTTTATTGTTTCTTCATAATTAACAAAAACTTTTATATGATGTCTACATTTCCACTACAAAAAACTTTTTTCTTTCTTAAATCCACACCAAGTATCACCACTAATTCACTTACAAGCAAAATTTGAATACATTTAATCATCGTACTTCTATCAGACAATTTTAGGGTACTCAGCTTTCCTCTTAATATTAAATTTATTCGTTTTTGATTTGCTACGTTCTTATAAAATTCAATAAACTATAAAATATTACAATTATACTAAAAATGGTGATTTACTCCATTTCTTGAGATAAATCATATATGCGTTAGATTTAAGGCTTATTTTCGTTTTTGTTAAAAAATGCTTTTTATGGGGTATAAGGCCACGGAGGGCGTGGTTGCACATCCCTGTATTGAGAATAAACTGAAAACTTTTTGCCATTGTTGTATAAAGTATTGGTTTTCTTAGTTTTCCTAATTTTTTTGATCTTCTTACAAGGTTTTTTTACTAAATATAATATTAAGTGTCTGTAATACTTTTCGAATAAAAAAATTATAAAGCTTATGACAAATCCACTAATCAATAACACTAGCAATGGAATGATGTCGGTAGTACTTAATTGTGGAGTTGATTGATCTTTTTCGGTATCTTTTATTAAAAAATGTGATTTTTTTTCCCAAGATAGTAAACCATTTTCTCTGTATTTCTGTATGCTGAAAAAAAAAAATAGTATGACTTTTAATTAACATATATTCATCAAAAAATACTTACTGATGGTTTAAAAATTTTAAGAGTGGATCTCCTTTTTTCAAACTAAGGACCACTTTTCTAGGTAGACCAAGTGGAAAAGCTAAGAGTTTGCAAAGAACCGTGTAAGTAGTTGGTTTTTTAATAAAGCCAGTTGCATAAAAAACTACTCTTTCGTTGCAAACCTGGAACAGAAAAAAATTTTTATTGGTTCGTAATTGGAAAAAATAAAAATATTTTTTACAACACAAATTGAATAAACAAATATGTTATATGATAAAATTCAATTTCATTATTGGTCCATCAGATAGATTTACTTATTTAAATACTCGTGACAGACGAAATAATGGTAGAGACGATGGATTTAGTGGCTTTTAGGTAAAAGATCTTAAAAAAAAAAAAAGAATAAGTGGATGTAGATAACTATAACATATTTTTTTTAATTAAAAAAACAAAACATTTAACAACAAAGGTGTGCCACTCAATCGTCTATAATCAACAGTTCAGACGTATTTTGTAGTATAACTAGTTTTTGCATACAGAGAAAAGTATCCTGTCTGGTTTCATAATTCCTGGCTTGGAAAAAAAGTAGCATGTGAAGTTTAAATAACGTTAGTCTAGAACGTATAGGGAAAATATGTTGGACAGCATTATTAAGTGAAATAAAAATTAATGCCTTACTAAAATGAAAAAATTTAATTCAATTGGTAAATTAAAAAAACTATTAGGATACGAATATTTTTAATAAAAGTGCAAATTGAACTTGATCTGTCTAGCATTAACAAAAAGTACTTTCATAACATTTTACTCTCTTATTGAAATTAAGTACAATGAGTAAAAGAACAGAGGCATGATGATCCGAAAAAAGCTGCTAAGGTTATGTTGGCCAACAGTAGGATTTTTTCACCCATGTGACTCCGTACAGAAATATCTTTTAATTTTTGTGGATTCAAAAGTGTTTCTGCTACATTCTTTCATACGTAAATAACAATAAGTATACATGTCTACTGAATAAACTAAATACGTAGTAGAAACATCTTGATAAATACAAATTCTTACTTTCGTAAGCCGAAAATAGTTCGTTTACATGAAAGTTCAAATAGTATTCAACTAGATTCAAACTTTCCAGTTAATCTCTTAATTTCCTTCGATATACGAACACTGCATTGTATTTTTATAGTAATAAAAGGCTTTTCTTATATTTTTAGAACAAAGTTCTTTATGTTGCGTGACTCGGGGGGCTCGAAATTTTTTTTCTGATACGAAAGTGGTTTACTCTTCCTCTCCAGTTTTATCCCCTCACCCCGTCTGCAGCGCCGGCTCTCATCAGTTGCTGCACCGTTCAACCGTCCAGCTTCGACCTGCTTGAGCAATTCTCCAGTCTCCACGTCCTAACGCAATTGCTCGTTCGTGTGCGGCGGTGGATTCGGCGCCGTCTCCATCGCGAGCCCGCTCTCCCCGTGCTCTCGCCACCAACGCCGACCGAGCTCCACGCCGCTTTCCTGGCTTGTGTCCGTCTGAGTCAAGCTCCAGCATTCGAGGCGGAGGTTATTCGACTGCAAAGGGGTGAGCAGTTACCAAAAACAAGCCCGCTCACGGCCCTCTCTCCATTCTTGGATGCCGATGGGATCTTGCGCGTCGGCGGGCGGCTCGCACATTCGTCGCTGACCTATGAGGAGAAGCATCCGCTAATTGTCTCCGGTTCCTCTCCTCTGGCTCGACTCATCATCGCCCGGGCGCACTCCAGAGCCCTCCACGGTGGCTTCCGGCTTACTAGCGCATATGTGCACCGGCAGGCATGGATTATCGGTAACAGGACACGAATCAAGGCCCACCTGCGCCGTTGCATCATCTGCACCCGGCTGCAAGTGCGGGCATCCACCCAGCTTATGGCCCCTCTACCAGCCTCTTGGGTCACTCCTTGTCGAGCCTTCGGTCGCACTGGGGTTGATTACGCGGGCCCTTTCCACGTGCTCGCTTTGCGCGGACGAGGCGTCCGGACCACCAAAGGATATATTGCGGTCTTTGTGTGCTTGACGACGAAGGCGTTGCACCTCGAGCTCGTTGGCGATCTCTCAACGGCCTCTTTTCTCGGCGCTCTCACCCGTTTCTCCGGTCGCCGTGGACGCCCGGCCGAGCTGTGGAGTGATAACGCCACTTGCTTCCGACGGGCCGACCTCGAGCTGCGCGAAGCTCTTCAGGACGCGGAGATTGACTGGGCGCTTGTTGCTGGAACGCTCACTGATCAAGGTGTTTCGTGGCAGTTCATCCCGCCTGGGGCGCCTCATTTTGGTGGTCTTTGGGAGTCGGGTGTCAAGTCGGTTAAGGGCCACCTCCAACGCGTCATGGGCTCTCGGCACCTGACCTACGAAGAGTTTTTGACTGTTCTCATTGGCATTGAGATGGTCTTGAACAGTAGACCGCTCACTCCTCTCTCCAACGACTTGGGAGACCTTGATGTCCTCACTCCGGGCCATTTCCTTATCGGCGCCCCTCTTGATGCCGTCATCCAGGCTGGGCCCCCATCGGAAAGGCTGGACACTCTCGCTCATTGGGACCTCGTCAGGGCGATTCGAGCTCAGTTTTGGTCTCGCTGGAGTCGAGAGTACCTGAACACACTCCAGCAGCGACCGAAGTGGCGTACCCCTCGCCGGAACTTTGCCGTGGGTGACACCGTGGTTCTTCTCGACTCAACTTTACTTCGGACGGATGGGCGCTGGCCTCTTGGCCGCATCACCCACGTTCATCCAGGACCCGATGGTCTCGTCCATGCGGCCACTCTAAAAACAGCCACCGGGGAGTACCTGCGGCCCGTCGCCAAGCTTGCATTGCTTCCGGTCCCAGATCTCGCTAAGACGCCGCCATCGGCGACTGTTTCATCTGATGCCCAGATTCCTTCGGCGGGCGGCGTTTGATTGTCGCTCCGGGAGCAAGGCGGGCGGTATGTGAGTTTTTCGGCCACGAGGGCGCTGGCTGCGCGGTCGTGTCCTGCCGAGTACTCCCCCCCGCGCCCCGATCGCTCTCTCCGCCAAGGCGCTCGGTGCTGCGCGCTACCATCAATCGTGCTCGAGCCGACCGCCAAGCAAGACGTGTGAGCCGCCACTCGCTCAACAAGACGAAGAAGAGAGAAGAGGAGAACAAAGGAGACTCGACGCGACGTTAATGTGTTTATTTGCTGCCTCGCAGCCTGTGTACGTTCCACTATAAATAAAGAGTATTTTTCCACAAAACAATAACCTTCATTTGTAGGACAAGATCCTTTGTTGGTTAAATACTTATCGACCCAGTTTTTCAGCCAAGATATCTTGTTTCTATTATCACCGTCCTTTGTAGGAATTTTTCGATACTTAACATTAGTTGTTAAGTTGCTTCTACTCAGTTTATAAGTCTTATTGATTAAAGTCATAAAACCAAGTTAATTTTATCAAACAATTCTACAGTCTTCATCTTTTGATTTTTCCACAGATTTTGTTTTTCCAACCTTCACATCTTTCTTCTCGTTTTTCTTTATAAATTTTTTCCACTCTTCTTGTTATCGTTTATTTTCTGCTTCCTCTTTACTCCAACTGTTGCTCTGACCTTTATCCATGATGGCTGAGAATAAACTGATGCTCGCAGAGCCCATGAATCGACTTTATATAGCTTTTACATGAGTTTCTTGACCATGAGTTTCTTGACATCCCCACTCATTGGATTGTACTGAACGATATGGTCATGCAAAATTAAGCAATAAGCTGATGTATTGGCAGAAAAATTGTTATGCAACTCAAATTCTAGCCTCACATCTACTAAAGTATTTTTTAATGACTCGCTTTGTTTGGAACAATCAAAGACAATTAAAGGTATTCGATTGAGCAAGTAATGTTTGCCTAATAAAGGCGTACAATCTTTGCCATAATATGAATTTTGAAAATCAGCATACATATTATATAGCACTGCATACTGATTACGCGTTATATTAAGATTAAGATCACCATATGGATAATATTGTGAATTTTAACAGAGTTTCACGTTTCTTATGTTGCAGGGATCAAACATACTAGCACTTACATCTTTCTGATTTTTTCGGTTTGTTGGAAAGGCTGAAATAACATAATGCGGCTTTTCCAACTGATTAGATGTCTTGACCGTCCTGATATGTTTTGATGTGCTAGGTAACAGGGGGTACTCATATAATTCCCAAGTTCGAAAACTCATAGATACAAGCTTATCTTTTTGCAGATAATTCAGTAAACGAATTTTATGAGAATCTGACATTACCACGTAGGGCATAAGCCACTCAAGCTTTAATATTACTATTTTAAAGTCTTCCCAAGTTGCTGCGGCCGCAGGATCAGCAGCATTGGCATTAATTGGAGTTTTCAACACGGCATTTATATCGTTTCTTGATCTTGAAAGTAAAAGCTCATGTTTTACATTAACAACTATCTCACGATAGTCTCCAGCAAAACCTTAAACCATATTCAGTGAAAGTATTATGTCAAAGAAGCCGTTGTTATTAGTAAGGCTATCATCTTCTTCTTCAACGCCAAGCCAACCTGCAATTATCACAGATTTATTTTGATCAGGACAAAGCGATAACCAATTTTTCATCAGGGTTGTTAGTCCAACATTTTCGCACTTGTCTATTTCTATGGCATTTATTTCATATCGTATTTCTTCAAATAAGTGACAGATAGCGTTATTTATTAATGCAGTATTTGTTACTGCTGTATTTTCAGCTGCTTAGACCAATCTTCCGTAAACATGTAGAGAACTTCTGGATGGTAAAAGACACAAGTCTTGATGTTAAATTGAAATGCGAATTTTATCGCTATTCCCATATGTTTATGATGCATATGGCTGATGAGCATAAATCTCATAGTGCGCAATAAATTCGTCAAATGTGACTGGAGACTAAATACTTAGAATCTCGTCCATTTTGTATAGCACAAAAAATTATCCAATTAAGTTTTCACCAGGGCTTTTTATTTTTAGACCGATTCTTTTTCCAAACTAAATGTTTTAATGAGTTAGTTTTTGTGTGTCAATCGTTTTCTTGAATGTCTCGATGCTTTGATGGACCTTGTCCTCTGACGTCTTAAAGCTTTGAGAGCTCGTTGTGGACTGAGTGCTGGAGTGCATATTGAGCTGCCTTTATGATTTGTCTGATTATAAATAATGCCCATTATAAAGAGGGTCTTATGTGCCATCTTATAGTTATGACTTCTCCCCGAAAATTGACTAAATCACTATCCTGATCTACAATGCGTAGTTTTATATGATCAATGATACGTCCAATAATTGGTAAATAAATTATTTGTAAAGGAACTTCAATGATTTTATATCAGCAGGAAAAAATTCATGAATCGTGTGTACTTTGTGGCTGTTTATGTAAGCTCCACTCGTGATGTTACGTTCAACTTTTAATGCGTTAATCTTCAAAATAGCTACTGGTAAGTCTGAAATATGAGTGGTATTACTTTTTAGAACTCTCTGAGTAAAACCTTATAGGTGGCCTATAGAATCTTTAGGTCCGAAATTATTAGTATGACTGCACTTAATGACACTTCGAAGCGTATTATTGTTTGGCTTAATATCGAGAGTTATGTTGCGAGGTTGTCATACCTCAATCAAAAATTATCTTGTATCTTTAATCTTATAACTGCCTGTTAGTTATACAATAACCTTATTTTTAACATTAAATCTATGACAATGTTTATTAATATTAGGGATTGAGTTTAATGACAAAAGTTCTGCGAAGCAAAGAACATAGTTGTGTTTTGGTGATAATTCAATCGGTGGAAAAAACTGTGCTTCTAAAACAGAAGAAGTACTGAAAAGGCTTAGTGTTAATGTCTCTTCTATGGTTGTTAAATTGTAGTTAGGCCGTTTCTTCCTATGTAAGAAAGTTATATTTGTTTTAAAAGAAACCTTAAGCACAAATGACCGCAGTTGTAGGAGTTAAATTTTTGATATCGCTTATGATTATACTTCACTTCATTAACTTTAAGATACAACATTAAGACAATAGGTGGCTGCAGATCTATAAAACTGTCAAAGTACACTACATTATTACCACGTTTTCGATAAGCCACCCAGTGAGTTCCAGGTACATTCTCATTATCAAGATTTACTATAGCTGTTTCACAAAACCGTGGACCATCAGCGGTAAATTGTTTCTCATGAATACTTCACGAAAATGGGGAATTTTTAAGATTTTAAAATATTTCATTAAATCTATGTTAGTCAGAGCTCGATTAGGTAATTTTGCTTCTTTAACTTTTTTTTTTGACGTTTTTTTTTTAAACCTTTTCCAGCGTAAGGCTTCAAATAGACTCCTAGACCTGTTTTATGTGGTTTAAGATAAAGACCTTTCCCAATGGCGAAAGCTTTTATGGTTTGATTGTGTGTCTGACTTTCTGCTAGCTGTTTTTTGGCTGACTTAGCAGCATTCATGCTCTTCATAATTCCAGCTTTTCCGTTGGCTATAGCACTGGTTGCGCTCAAACCAGCAAACAAGGGAACCAAAGGTAAAGCTCCACCAATCTGGGTAGGAAGGCTTAAGATGTGCGGGATCGTAACATTTTTTTTACCTTCCGATTTTTTAACTGCACTACGAGCACCCTTCAGAGCACTACTAATGTCATCTCAAGCACTTTTGCTTTTAGTATTCATGTCTTGTAAGGCAGCCTTATAACTGCACTTAAAGCACTACATGTTTTTCTCTTTAATCCACCCATCCTTTTTTTTTTTTTTTTTTTTAATACCCAGTTTTTTCTTCTGCTTCAGCCCCATGCCAAATTTACTTTTAACCTTCACAGCGCCAGTCACTAGGGCAGCTGCTGCTCTTTCACCAATACTTAAATCTAAAGCTTTAACTCTCTGCCAGGCCTTCTCAGCTAAAATTTTATCTGCTTCGTGTCTGGCTTTCAAATCTTGTCGATTTTTTGAGTACGCTATAACATGCTCTTTGCACGCTGCATCCAGCGGATTTACCCCTGGATCGCCTCTAGCAAGACGCTTAGCAAGCTTAGTACCTGGATTGGAGTACTGATAGCCAGGAAAATGAAGCTCTAATGGTAAAGAATTTATGATTTTATTTACGAGACCATGTCCTGTCTTACGATGCATGATCATGACTAGTCTTCAGAGGTTGGATTGTGACTGAGCGTTCGAGAAAATGAATAATGTATTTATAGTAGACAAATTCTTTGACAAATAAAGAGCTAAAACTATGTAAGCGTTGTACTATTTCATTAAAAGGACAGTTTAAACTGATTATTCCTACAGTATAGACATAGAGATCAAAGAGCAATCCATAAAATTTTAAGTTCCTAATTTTGACTTTATTGTAAAACAAGAAAAGCGTTTGAATCGACATGGCGAACTACTCCCTGACAGTATTCGCGCGGTATTCTGCTGTCCATCTAATTATGGTAAAACTAGTAGCTTATTAGCTTTGATCGTGCATCCCAATAAAGTTAAGTTTGGAAATGTGTACGTGTATTCAAAATCCCTACAACAACCAAAGTACAAGTTTTTAAAAGAACTATTGGAGCCTATAGAGGGTGTCAAATACCTACCTTTCAGCGAACACAAAACTGTAATCTTACCAGATGATGCTTTACCAAATTCTATAATAATTTTTGATGATATAGCTTGTAAAAAACAAGATAATGTAAAAGCTTTTTTCTGCATGAGTAGACACAAAAATGTGGACTGCTTCTATCTTTGTCAGTCATATGCTCAAGTACCAAAGCATCGTGCAAGGGATAATACTAACTTTTTAGTATTATTTTGTTAGGATGAAGTTAACTTGAGGCATAACTATGATGATCATGTAAACTAACACATAACATACTGTTTGTTTTGACTGCTTTATTTAGTCGCACGGGATGACAAAAGCTTTTCAACACTTTAAATAAAGGATAAGGCACAAAGGATAGTCGCTTCGGTGTGTAGTCGACGTCCCCTTTTTCTCTCCTTCTCTCGCGTGGCGTGCGACTCTTCTCGCTGAGCCCTCGAACACGAGTGAGTGCCACCGGCCGAGCGTGGTGACGCACGAGGTAGGGAGCCGGGAGAGAGCGCAGCGACCGACGTTGCATGGCAGGGCGTGGGTCCCTGCTCGGTTGGTAAGAAAACCCAAACATCCCGCCCACCTCGATCCAAGAGCGAAACCCTAGCCACCACCCGCCGAAGCGGGAGGAGTCCCTCGATCGTCCGTCGCAAGAAGGCTAGAGTCTGCAGGTGCCACAGAAAGACGCGCAAGCTTTACAATGGGCCGCACGTATTTGCCGGTGGCCGTCTTGACGGCAGCAGCACGGACTAGTCCATCGGATCCAGGGTGTATGCGGTTGATACGGCCCAGAGGCTAGCATCCGCTGGACTGTAGCAGCGTAGGGTCAAGAAGAACCACCAGGTCCCCCACCGTGAAGTTCCAATGGACAGCGCTCCATTTCGGCCTCTGTTGGAGAGTATTTAGATACTCACGGCTCCAGCGCGTCCAGAATTGGGCGCGAACGGCCTTGACGAGCTCCCAGTGCGTGAGCGGGTCCAAATTTTTTGCAGCGGGGGTAGCTTCGATGATGGAATCGAAGGGAGCCCCGATGAGGTAATGTCCAGGCGTGAGCACTTCGAGGTCAGAGGGATCGCCAGACAAGGGCGTCAACGGGCGGCTATTCAACATGGCCTCAATTCCAACGAGAACCGTAGAGAACTCTTCATACGTTAGATGACGAGAGCCGAGCACACGGCGTAGATGGCTCTTGGTCGACTTGACCGTGGCCTTCCAGAGTCCTCCAAAATGTGGCGCACCGTAAGGAATAAACTGCCAGGAAACCCCCTGGGAGGCAAGAGTCCCGGCGACTAGGTCCTAGTTAAATTCTGTGCCCTGCAACGCCTCGCGGAGCTCCAAATCAGCTCGACGAAAGCAGGTGGCGTTGTCGCTCCAAAGCTCGGATAGTCGGCCTCGATGACCGGTGAAACGGGTGCACCCAAGAAGGTGGCCGCGGAAAGGTCGCCGACAAGCTCCAGATGCACGGCTTTGGTGGTCATGCACACGAAGACAGCGATGTAGCCCTTTGTGGTCCAGATCCCCCGTCTCTTCGATGTAAGCACGGAGGAGGGCCCGGCGTTATCGACTCCAGTGTGACTAAAAGCGCGAGACGGCGTGACGCGAGACGCGGGCAACGGAGCCATCAACTGGCTTGAAGAGCGCGCCTGTAACCGAGCACAGATGACGCATCCTCTAATGTGAGCCTTGATTCTGCGTGGCCCGCCGAGAATCCAGGCACGCCTGGAGACGTATGCACTGGTAACGCGATATTCACCGTGGAGAGCGCGTGCGTGAGCCCAAGAGACCACGAGTTGAGCAAGCGGCGATGTTCCGCTAAGGAGAAGAGGGTGCTTCTCTTCGTAAGACAGCGATAAGTGATCGAGCCGCCCGCCAACACGCAGAACACCGTCGACATCGAGGAAGGCGGCAAGACAGGTCAAAAGGCTCCGTTTCGGAAGACGTTTACGCTTCCACAGGAGTGCCAACTCATCCCCAAACGTCATCGATTGACTTAACCGAGGCCAGAAAAGCGTTCTCAATCTCAGACGGCGTCAACGGCGAAAGCACAGAACGGGTGGGCATGCGCTGCAAGCGGTGTCGCACCCATCGACGAACGCGCACGAGGAGGCCCAGTACAGCGTGCAAGCTCGAGAAGAGCTGCAGCAGGTCCGATTCAGGCGCGCGGAAGGCGCAGCAGAGTGAGAGCGTGGGCGTGGGCAATGGCAGTGTCTCCTGGGGCCAAGACTTGTCGTCCTGGGCTAGCCACGTGGGGCCTCTCCACCACAGGGGCTGCTGTCAGAAGCCACTCATGTCGGCACTCCTAGTGGCTAAGTCGGCTGGATTCGATTGCGACGGCACGTATCGCCAGGCACTGGGTGGCAGGACCTCCTGGATCTGAGCGACATAGTTGTCGACGAGCACGTTGTTGGCCGGCTGATCGGAGCGTTTCCAGTGGAGCACAATTTGAGAGTCGCACCAAGCGTGGCAGTGCTCGATCGCGACTCCCAACTCGCTGGCTGCTGAGCAAAGAAGCTTGGCGGCGATGAGGGCCGCTCCCAATTCTAGACGTGGGATGGTCATGCGAGCGGCAGGCTCGGTCATCGGCTTAAGCGCGCGGATGGGCGCAAGCTTAGTACGAGCGAGAAGTATGTGGCAGAGAGCGGGCCCATCAGAAGACCGCAACCGCGAATATACAACAGTGGCCATAGCACGGCGACTGGCGTAAGAAAACACATGCAGCTGGACATTCAACAACGGAGACATACCAATCCAACGAGTTAGAGAAAACCCGGAAATGGCCTGCAGCTCGGCGGTGAAAGCGGTCCAGCGGCGAGTCATGGAGGACGGTACGTTCTCGTCCCAGTCCAAGCGCGCGCGCCACAGGTCTTGCAGTAAAAGCTTAGCGTTCAACACGATCGGGGCAAGCCAGCCACACGGATCAAACAAGCCTGCGAGCGCGGCGAGCATGGATCTCTTTGTGGTTTGAGATTCGACAACGGGCGGCGTCAAACGGAAGAAATCCGAAGGCGGGTCCCAGCCTACGCCCAGTTCGCTGACGAGGCCTTCAACACTGAGCTGATTCCAAGTTGGACGGAGGCGGACGTCTTCGGGAAAGTCTTCGAGAAGCTTGGGCGTGCTGGCAACCCACTTTCGCAGAGGGAAACCGCCCGCTTGAAAAAGTCTGATCAGCTGGTCGCGCAGACGCTTGGCCGAGCCGATGTCATCAGCGCCGGAAAGGATGTCATCAACGTAGCGATCGTTCATCACCACTGAGACGGCCTTGGGCCAGCGGCGGCCGTCATCCTTGCACAGCTGCTGTACGACCCGTAGTAACAGGTACGGGGAGCACGAGGCACCGTAGGTAACGGTGAGCAGTTGGTAGTGCGTAGGTGGCTGCTTGGGGTCGGAGCTCCACAGAATGCGCTGCAGGTCAACATCGCGTTCGTCAATCAGGAGCTGGCGGAACATCATGCGAACGTCAGTACAGAACGCAATCCGGTGACGAAGCAAACGCAGGAGCACACTGAGGAGAGCATTCTGGAGCCGAGGACCGGCATAGAGCACGTCGTTTATGCTATAGCCACTGAAAGTTGGGCTCGAAGCGTTGAAAACAACGCGCAGTTTGCGACCTTGGTCACCGTGCTGCCAAATGCCGTGATGTTGGATATAGTGCACTGGACGGTGCGATGCAGTGAGTCGGTCATCAGTTAGGGGGTTCATATGACCGAGGGCAATGTACTCTGCCATGAACCGGGCGTACTCAGAAGCCATCTCGAAAGTCCGCTGCAGCCGACGATGCAACGAGCGCAAGCCTGCGGTAGCGCCCTGCAGACTGTCACCAAGGAGGTGCGAAGCGTCACGTTTCAGCGAAAGTCGCACAATGTAACGCCCGTCGTCAGCGCGATGATAATCGGCGAAGATTCGCTCGCATTCCACATCCTCAGGCGCTTGGCGGCTGACATGTGGCACCTCCTTGATCTCCCAGAATCGCTGGAGCTGCGCAGCCAGCTCTTGATCCCAGGGCGACTGAGTGTTCGTGTGCAGAGTTGTGCCTGCGATGAAGGCGTTCGAACCCAGGCCAGGGGCACGGCCGACGAGAGTCCAGCCAAGAGCCGTGCGCTGTCCGACGAGCTCGTCACGTTGGACGTAACCTGGTTCGATGAGGCGGTGGTAAACTTCGACTCCGAGCAGAATGTCTACACGGCGAGGTGTGCCAAACGCTGGATCGGCCAAAGGCTCAAGATCGAGCCACTGTCTCATCACGGCTGGGTGCAAGGGGGCAGACGGAGAGGTGAGCCCGAGCCACGGCAAGCAGAGCGCTGTCAGGTGGATTGGCGGTGCATGCTATCCAGTTTCAAGGCGAAGATGCGCTCGGGTTCTCGAAGGGATGGTCAACCCTTTCCCAACTCCATGAATGCTCGCCTCGTTGACTTCTAGCGCTGTGCCGAGCTGCTGGGCCAACCAAATCGAGGGGCCTGGCGGCATCGAGCCACTGGTAGCAAGGGCTCTAAAGTTTCGTCCAGGAGACGGGGGGTTCGGAGAGCGCATGCTGGCCGTGGTGGCTGAACGAGCAGGGCGAGAGGCCTCGACGGAGCTGAGCGCGCGGCACTGTTGGTGAAGGAAAGTCGTCAAGGCAGCAAAAGTGGCAACTTCCGCCGTGGTGTCCATGCCAGCGCTCTTCAGTCGCTCAATCTCATCCTTCCACGCGCTTTGGGTCGTCGGATCCATGCCAGTTATCGCGCAGGAGACAATCCAGTCGTCCCACTGAGACACAGGGCGACCCAGAGCTTCCAGCTGATCTCGATGTTTTCCCAGGGTGTCAAGGAGACCCTGAAGCCCTCGAGCTGACTTTTCCTTCAGAGACTTGATGTTACGGAGCGCCGTGATATGATCATGGATAAGAAGACGGTGGTGCTCGAAACGCGCTTCAAGTAAGGCCCAAGCCGTTGGGTAATTGGCACCGATGGTCTGAACGGTGTCGAGAGCGGCCTTGGCGTCTCCGTCCACCAAGGATTTTAAATAAAACAGCCTCTCCACGTCGGTGAGCTGTTTATCGTCGTGGACGAGCGCGCGGAAGAGGTCCCGGAAATTTTTCCAATCCTTTCGCTTCCCCGAGAAGACAGGGATGCTGATCTTGGGCAAGCGGGCTTCATGTCTCGAGTTATGACGGTCCAGGTCGGCGCCGCCCGGGCTAGGGAGAGGCGTGAGGGTGTTTCTTGCGTTTTAGAGGCGTGATCGAGAGGCGATATAGTCCGACTCTGCCGTCGAGTACATCTGGTCAAGAAACTCAAGCTTCTCGGGCGACGAAGACTCCAGGAGACTCACGTGATTGGCCTGGAAAGTGTTCCAGCAACCGTCCAGCAGCTCGAGCCTTACTTCCACGAGACCTAGGCTCCAGTTCGGGGGTTGATCTTCTCGACGTCCCGTGCGAACCGGCTGATGACGCCGGCGAGGGCGCTCTGGGAGCCGAGCAGGCTTGTCCAGTCGTCGTTCGACCTGAAAAAGCGATCACCAGCTTGACGTTTGCACGAAGCATGTCTTGCCTCCGGGCCACGAGCGGCGGGGCCATGTCATCGCCAGACGCGACACAGTTGTTGACGCGCGGCGCATCAACGGCAGACAAAATAGATAAAAGGATTGTGAAAGAAAAAGAGTGTGAGCGAGAACACAAAAGGGCGAGGATGCCAGAAGGGACGTGCGTAGACCACGCGCGTGCCAACGCGCACGCAAGCTACACAAGCTTCAAAGACTGTCCCTCGGCGTTGACCCCCCGCGCCAGCAAAGCGCAACAGCTTTGCCGCGCGAGGCAGACGCGCGCCACACGAGGCCAACATGGTGGCCGCGGCTGATGAGGACACCGCGAGCGCTTGATCGCGGCTAACAATGGCGGCCGCGAAAGCCTGGCTTTCTGACGTTCGAATGGCGCCGAACAAATTGTTGTATCGACAGCCGTACGGCCTTATCTCTGCCGTGGCCGAGCACAGCTGCTGGACCGCGGGCTCTGTAGCGACCGTGGCAGCCACCGTGTGCACGCTGTTGATAAGGCGAGTGCCAGCAAGGCAAGCGTTAATGGCGGCACGACTTTGTCGCGGCCAACACCTGTGTCGAATCGTGGGAACTGTGTCGACCACAACGACCTCTATTACACAACATTTCTTTAAACTGTACTAACATTACGCTGTGTAAGTCGAATCGCAGACTGTGACCACCCTAGCTGCGGCGTTGGCTGCTCTTCTCCTCGAAATCCGGCTCGAAGGACCAAATGTTTGTTTTGACTGCTTTATTTAGTCGCAGGGGATTTCAAAAGCTTTTCAACACTTTAAATAAAGGATAAGGCACAAAGGATAGTCGCTTCGGTGTGTAGTCGTCGTCCCCTTCTTCTCTCCTTCTCTCGCGTGGCGTGCGACTCTTCTTGCTGAGCCCTCGTACACGAGTAAGTGCCACTGGCGAAGCGCGGTGACGCACGAGGTAGGAAGCCGGAAGAGAGCGCAGCGACCGACGTTGCATGGCAGGGCGCGGGTCCCCGCTCGGTTGGTAAGAAAACCCGAACACATACATTTAATTAAAAAATTTATGCTCTAATTGCTGGATTGACGATAAACATGGAATTGTTGTTATAAATAAGGATTGGCTAATGAATAATGGTCACTATAAAAAAGGCTTTTATAATTTTTCTGTACATTTACGGCATACCTAGCACAATTATTACTGTCTGTTACAAGATATTGGAGCATCATTATTATGTATCAACAAGAGAAAGACGTTCTACGTCAGTTAGTGAAGGCGCGAGAGGCGGTTAAAAGTACAGACTGTTAAAGTTTGGGAGAAATAAGGCTGAAAAAGTGCTTAGTGGAACTTTTAAACCCTTTATAAACCCTCGAATGGAAATTGTTGCCGAAACAAAAAAACAAAAAAATAACTGTAATAATTCTGTTACTTATAATTATCTTTATAGTGAAAACGATGAAGAACATAACAAAGTTGATAACGTGAGTCAACAAAAACATAGAAAAAGAATTATAGAAGGTGATACAACATTTGAGTCTGCCATTAGTGAAAGCTATGATAATGATTTAAATAATACTATTCTAAACCAATCTATTGATTCTGTTCAAGTCAGTAAGTAAATATTTTTTATTTACAAATACTTGATTAGAATCAGAAAAATTTGTTAGATTTTAAGTATGGAGTACGAAAAGAAAATAAGGTGTATAAGCTAGGTGATTTCCAAATAGACTTTGAAAACAATCGTATCAAAATAAATGATATAAATTATCCAACGACTGTTGGATTAATGGAGTTACTCATTAAAAAGCATCCTGATGAATCTCCACTGACGCAGGATGATTTGGAAGAATACTACACAATATTACAAGCTTCAAGTGTTCATAGAAAAGGGTTTCAAAAAAACGAAGCTATACGAACCAATAATAGCAATAAGTTTAATAAAATTATTGCTCTAATGTTTTATCTTATGGTTTGTAAAAAAGGTGGATCGTTGCTACCCCATTATGAAACTGCTTAAATGATGCAACAAGTAAATTATATACACTGGGATGACCCTAACGAATTAGTAAATCGTTTACACTTATTAATAGCTGAAAAGTTGGCAGGAAATACAAGTCATGACAATAAAATTATATCACTTATCAAAGAGCTTTATGAGGAAAGATATATATATATATATATATATATATTGATGCATGTTATTATTGCTTCAGTATCGAAATGAGTCGATGTATTCGATCGAAAATTGGGTAGGACCGGAGGCGGTAGCCAAGGTCCTCCTGGTATTGGATACAAACTTACCGTAGAAGGACAGTATGACTTAGATAATAAAAGACTGCGCAATGTTGGAACGCCATAACGTCCTCAAGATGCAGTAAATTATGCTTACTTGATTAATGTAGTTAAAAGACTTGAAAAAGAAATAGATAGCTTTCGAATTTTTATGTACAACTTGCAAAAAAAATTCCCATTTATTCAAGCTGATTAAAAAAACTTAAACCTATACAAATAACACATGGAGCAAATCGTTGAGGAACTTCGTTAGGCGGCCAGGCGTAACTGTCCTCGCCGAAAATTCAATATACGTGGCTTAGACGAGACTTGGCAAGCAGACCTTGTAGATAATAGATGTTTTCTTTAAATACGCATGGGCTGTACCTGTCAAGAAAAAAACTGGTGAAGAAGTAACTGCAGCAATGCATTCAATATTAAAAAAAGGACGCATGCCCGTAAACATGCAAACTGATCGTGGCAAAGAATTCTACAATGCTAACTTTTAAAATCTCATGCAAAAATATAAAATAAATTTATACTCAACTTACAGCAATCTCAAAGCGTCTATATGTGAGCGATTTAATTGTACTTTAAAAAATTTGATGTGGAAAAAATTAAGTTTGCAAGGCAATTATAAATAGTTAAATTTGTTACAAACATTAATAAAATTTTATAATAATAGAAAACATCGAACAATTAGTTTAAAACTGAAAGATGTTGTTGTTGAAAATGAAATTTAAGTCATGAGGAAGTTGGAAAAAATATGTCAAAATAGTGGTCAGTCTAAGCCTAAATTCAAAATTGGTGATAAAGTACGAGTTAGCAAAACCAAACAAGGATTTGAAAAAGGGTATACACCAAATTGGTCGACGGAAATATTTATAATCACACGAGTAGCAACAACAAATCCAACAACACATCATCTTAAAGATTACCGAAATCAACCTATTTCTGGAGGTTTTTACGAACAAGAACTGCAGAAAACAAAGCATCCGGATACATACCTCATAGAGAAGGTTTTTCGAAGGCGTGGTAATTAAGTTTTCGTTAAATGGTTGGGCTCCGATAATACTCACAATAGTTGGACGAATAAATAACTAAGATTTTTTTTTTTATTGCTTCAAGTTTAAAGTCATATGATTGTAATATGTATGAAATAATAATGAAAAAGTTACATGGAACGTTTGAAATAAATACACAAAAATTAAAAAAAAATTGTAATTTATTTTTTCCTTTTTTTTTACACTATGCGTAAGAAAATATGATGTGCTTCCTGTTGTACACTATAAACAATTATAACTTATTTATAGCATCCAACAATTCATTGTAAAATTTTTTATTTTTATAGAGAGCTAAACTTATTCTAGTCTGCAGAAAAATTTAGAATTCATCATCAAGTTCTTCAACTATTTTAGGTCCGAATTCAGTATACACTTTTCTTAATTTCGACACCATGTAGTTTTGATTGGGAATCAATTTAGAAAGTTTCCTTGTTGGAAGGAAATCGCTGTCAGCGATTTTGTTGAGTGCTGCAAGATCTATCTTGAACAAAAAAACAAAAAAATATGATAGAAAGCATAAAATATTTATACAATACATATACTGTATAAATATGCACAAATATTGACTATAAAAATATGTTACCTTCACTGTATTTAGATTTTTTACTTAGTGGTTCACTTAAAAATGATGTCAGCTTCTGTTGATTAAGTTCAACCTTACTTGGACCTCTGCTAGAGAGTAGAATGAGCTTGTCATGCTGTGACAACTCCTTATATAGTGCTGATCCCTCCTCTATCGACTTATCTGCTAGTGTTCTGTCTATTTTTGGTTAATCCAATACAGTAACTACCCTTACTGCATCTTCTACCTGATTGACCATCCCTTCTATCGAGTCCTTCCTCTTATTGGATGATTTTACCCCCACTATGCTGCAATGACCCCACGGTAGAGAGTCTGTACAATTAGGTAGCAAATATCTTTTGTCATTATGAGCACTTAGTGCAATTTTTGTCTCTTTTTCACTAAAAAGCTGATGATGACGCGATGTTATGTTTTTTTGCTCTCGTTTAATAATAGTGTTTTCATACAAACATGTTATATAATCATTAAAAGTTATTGTAGTCTTTACAATGGAACTTTTAACTCCTGTTGCTTTCTTTACGGGGTTTTGATCTTCAATTTTTACACTATACATTTTGCTCCTTAGTCCTACGAATTCCAACATGAGCTTTCCATTACATTCATCCTTTATTAAGCCAACAATTTTTTTACTAACGAGTGGTATATTAAATCTATTATCCAAGTGATAGTCTGAAGTATCGAATTCTTGAATATTCTCACGCATTAAATTATAAATATTTTGGTTCGTTATTTCATACACACGACTATCAGTGTCTGTGTACAAAAGTTTGGACTGATCTTCCATTTTACTTCTCATGAAGTTGCAATGAAATTGATACACAAGTGTCTTTGACAGGTCCAAGACACGTAATCCAACATATTGTAACGCTGTACCCGGTTGGCTTGGCGCACTCACACCTCTACCCTGGGCCCACCGCTACAAGTTCAACTGTGCAGCTCCGGCCTCTTTGGTACGACCACCGTACCCTGGTGTCGTAACCCAAAGTACCCCGCACAGCTGTAAATTCCTCTTTCTTTTTTTTTCGATTTTACAAGGAGCCACTATTTTGCCCCCTAAAAGTCACTGTCCGTGAACCCCAGCCACTACTTGCTTTGATCGAGGAGGGCACGAAGTGCACCTCGCGACTCAAATCACCAGACCGCGCAGCCACTAACTTAATCAGACGGAACTCACGGATAATGCCTTTGACCCCTAGCTTCCTTGCGGTCTTCTGTACCTGATGTCGGCGTCGGACCCAGTCCTTCACAACCCTCAAGCCACGGAACGCACCAGCCAGCCAAGACCCAAGGACAGATTTCCTGGTCAACAGGACACGCGGGAGAGCTAGCCAACAACCCAAGCTCGAAATTTGCGATGATCTCACGTCAGCCAAGAAAACTTCTCATAACAAAGTGACGTAGCAAAACTAAATCGAATACTGACTCACTCCGCTTCCTTTATCCAGCTCAAAACCTCAAAAAGAATTCCTACCAGCCCTTTGATCGATCGCCTACCGTCGATCAACGATTTCGGATTGGCTAATTAATCAACAGCGCCTGCTTTTATTAACTTAAACATCCCTTATTCCTTACCCACATAATATTTTGACCGGCAAGTTGTGCCGGCGCCTCCACCGGTCTGGTCCGTATGTTTTTGACCATTCCACTCCTCCAAAAGTGGAGGCGCTGTCACGAACCATTTACCCGCCACCAACCAATAAGCCATACCTCTCATGCCTAAGTCACGTTAGCGCCACTCACCAAGCGCGCGCGCACGACTCATGGCCTGAGAGGCAATATCCAATCACGCCGAGCACACACACAGGCACGCACATATGCAACTAAGGGATTTACCATAGCCAGGGCGCTGTCTGCGCGTGCTCGATGCTGCAACTTCGTCGCAATATTTTGGTTTTTTTATACATATATCCGTACGAAGTAATTGTATAGCCACAAGCTGCTCATCAAAAATATCACAGCTATGGAAATTTAGTCGTGCAATATAATATATACTTCTTTTTATAATGAAATAGTAAAATATAAATAAATAACACAAGCACCTATTACCCGATATCGCGGGGTGCTTACTAGCCACTCTATTTAACATTAAAATGTTAATTATTAACACAAGTGCCTATCATTCGATGACTCCAGGCTTACTGGCCACTCTATTGAATAAGGAAATATTATTAGTTAATAACACAAGCGCCTATCACTCGATGACTCAGGGCGTTTACTGGCCACTGTATTAAACAATTTATTTTCAACACAAGCGTCTATTACCTGACATTTTAAGACCATAAGTAGCTACTTTAATAATTAATAAAGTAACAAATATTGCAAAAAGTTCATTTACTAGCTATTTAAAGCAATTTCTAGCTACTTTATTAATAAATAAAGCATAAGTTAATAACATAAATGCCACTTACTATGTTACCTGTAGCGCTTGAGCTGTGAATTATAGCCAAATTAATTTATAAAGACACTAGTAAGCTCTAATAACCTGATAAATGGTGTTTTCGTTATTATTTAATAATTTATCATAGTAAAAAGAGACTGCTTGTGACCACTGAGCGTCCGCGTAATTTAATAATTAATAAAAAAGATAGATTAGTGCCCTGTGTTACCTAGTGATTAGCGATAGTGTTATAATTTTTTGCATCATTAAATATTACAGTAGCCAGTAAGTGACCTAGGTTGCCTAGTGATTGGCATCTTTGTTATTATTCATTGCTTTATTATTAATAAAGTCGCCAGTGAGTGCTTTGATTTATCGGGGGATTGTCGCTTGCGTTGTTAATTGTTATTTTATTATTGAATAAGGTGGCTAGTAAACGCCACGGGTCATCGGTTTATAGGCGCTTGTGTTACTAACTATTATTTTATTATTTAATAAAGTAGCTAGTAAGCTCCCCGTATCATCAGGTGATTGACACTTGTCTTTTAATTAATATTTTAATGTTTTATAAAGTGGCCAGTGAGTGCCCCGGTTTATCAGGGGATTGACGCTTGCGTTGTTAATTATTATTTTATTATTGAATAAAGTGGCTAGTAAACGCCACGGGTCATCGGTTTATAGGCGCTTGTGTTACTGATTATTATTTTATTATTTAATAAAGTAGCTAGTAAGCTCCCCGTATTATCGGGTGATTGACACTTGTCTTTTAATTAATATTTTAATGTTTTATGAAGTGGCCAGTGAGTGCCCCGGTTTATCAGTGGATTGATGTTTGCGTTATTAATAAATATTTCACTATTGTATAAAGTGGCCAGTAAACGCCCTGGGTCATCAGTTGATAGGCGCTTGTGTTATTTATTAGTACTTTATTATTAAATAGAGGGGTTAATAAATGCTTAGGGTCATCAGTTGATAGGTTTATGTGTTAATTATTAACATTTTATTTTTTAATAGAGCGGCCAGTAAGTACCCCCCCCCCCGGTTATCGGGTGACAGGCGTTTGTGCTATTATTGATTGGGTTATTTAGTGAATAAGCTAGGGGTTGTTTTATTATGTATGAAATTTCATCGAGTTATCTGGGTTTTTGCGTATTGCCGGGTGTAGCCAATTTGAATTTCGCGCGACTTTAGATGCCACTGTTGGGAGTATTGTCTTATTTCCCGCTTTTAGAGGAGGTTCTAAAGCTACCTGGCTCTCACCTAATTGGTGGGAGATATTAAAAATGCTGGCCTGTCATTGGTGGGAGTTTTTTCTGTTGGGAGAAATGTCCATGATCCCTCACGTCGTATGTGACTGCCAAGAAACAGCTAATCGATCTGCAAACTTTAACAACAAAGAAAATACGGTAAGACTAAACTGGTCACCAACCCATCCAATTACCAGCCGCGCTCAATGCTGCTTAACCTTGCAGATCGGTTGAGCTTCTGACTCTAGCTCAAGTATCAGAAGACATATCCCACAGACTGTCTACTTATTCAGGTTAACCTGTTCTTAGCCATATTTTCTGCAGTATACTGCAACTCTCTGGATTTTAGAAATATTTTTTATGCAATCGGATAACCTTAAAAAAAGTACTAATTATTCAGCCTGAAAGAAATTTTTTAATTTCAGCCTTTTATGTACACAGCAGTAGGATTGTTGATATATATATGCTTTCCATTAGTGAAACGCCTTTATCAAACATAGCCTCTCCATCTGACGTCTTCTTAAAATAAGACTTTTGGGAGATAATCTTTGTTGCCTGTATGTGTAGGCTATCGTATAATATAGCTCGCGTATAAACGTTTCGACACTATTCTTGGCTGTTCAGTATATGCACTTTGTTCTCTTGAAGCGTAACAGCTGTGTCATTTAAAAATTGAGTGTCATAACAATATATGATAACAATATACAGGTACTGACAATCATCTTCCTCAGCATCCACTCCATTCATGTTCATTAGTTGTGTCCTTATTCTGTTAGCACTTTCACTTACTAATAGTAACTAAAAAAATAATGCCTTGTACGCGATTCTCTTAACAAAGTTGACAGAATTTTGATGAGAGGCACACACAAAGAAGGGCTAGCTCTCACATTACTTTTTTACCTTCGGTTGAACGACTGACTCATGTCAATATCTGTATTATCGACACATTATCGACCTTGGACGTCATGTTTTTCCTCAATCAGGGGAAAAATAACCTTAGTTTCCCAGTAAAAATTAAAGCTAACTTTGATGAATTTTTCAGTTACAAAAAAATATCGTAAAAATACCGTAAAAACAAAAGTCAAAATTCCTTGATTACAACTTCATCGTTGCTTTTACGGTAAAAATTTATGTAACTTTTTTCTAAGTAATTGATGGTACCTTGAAGTTCTGATCAGTTCAGGTGAAGTGCAGTTACTAGGTGTCAGTAAGTTACGCGGGAACATTAATGCTCTGCTTTGTACACCTAGTGAGCCGTGAGGGGTTGTACGTAAGTGATACGAGGACCTTGAAATTCCACTTGGTCCAGCTGGTGAGTCCGTGCATTGTAATTTAGGACTCGATGGTTTAGCTAAGTAATTATCTAAAATAACCACCAACAATAGCAGTAGCAACTGACAGTATTGAAAATTTTCAAACAAATTATGAAGGTTCCTACTTTCATAATAAATAAAAAATATTTATAGCCACCTGCCTAACCTGTTATTTTACTTGGTGTCACTGAGCCGTACGAGGACCTTGAAGTTCTGATCAGTCCAGGTGGAGTGTAGTTACTTGGTATCCGTAAGTTATGCGAGGACATTAATGCTCTGCTTTGTATACCTAGTGAGCCGTGAGGGAGTGTACGTAAGTGATACGGGGACCTTGAAGTTCCGGTTACTCTAGTTAGTGAGTCGTTACTGGCTGCCACAGAGCCATACGAGGACCTTGCAGTTCCACTTGGTTCAGCTGGTGAGTCCATGCGTCGTAATTTAGGACTCGATGGTTTCGGAGAGTATGTTGGTGTGCTTGTAGAAGCTAATTTAGCTGGTGTACGTGTGTCCACAGTGTTCTGTATTTCATTGTCAGCACAACTATTAGACACTCTTGTATGGTCATAACTAATTTTTTCTTCCAAACTTTTGATCTGCTTCCGAAGTTCCAAGATTAATTTGTCCTTATCATGTAAATCATGATCATAATCTGTACCTTTCAAATAATCAGTCTTGAGAGGCTGTTTATCTAACACGGTTATCTTTGATAGCAAAGTATCATGAGATATGATAAGTAATTTCCCCTGATAAGAAAACAAAACTATTTGTTTGTACACAACGTAACCATATTTTTAGATAAACTTATCAATTACCTTTTTTTCATACATTTTATTGTTTAAGTTTTTTCGCTTTATTTTCTTGGCCTCATCTTCATTGGTTTCGACATCATCGTTCTCTTCTTCATGAGATTGTAAACCCTGATTTTGTTGTGCCAGTATATGCAGTGCATCACTCCTTCGCATATTCCAGAATTTATATCTCGCATTGTTTTCTTTAAGGCTCTTGATATTATCTATAAGTACAGGTATTTCGACATTCATAGCAGGTATACAACGACATATATAGCGAAAGTATAAAGAATCAGTTACAAAAAGGATGTTGAAATACTCACCAGCAACAGCAAGTATTTGCGCTGGTTCAAATATATTCTCCCCAGTGTCATTAACTCCATACTTCACGCGTTTTGGATGCGAATACTCATTCACGACAAAATCTTCTATGTCGCTGATGGGCACGTATCATATTTTTGTACTTTTATCCCCGATAAACTTAACAGCTGCAAACATTGTTGAGTGTGATTCTTCATTAGCATCCATCTGTACAGACATTGTAATATAAACGCATCTTATATGTCACAAGCAAATTTAGTTTTTTTATATAAATAACGTCATTAATAAATACTAACGTTGCTACTTCTGCAAAAGCCAAAAGAGAAATATGTAAGTCGAAGAGAGATTGTATATAGTGTAGTCTGTATTCGCGCACGTATAAATACATATTATATATAGGAGGGCAGGTTTGTTCGGCCGTCTGTTCCTTAGTTATTCCACCCATAGTTGGTAACGGAAGACGGGCAACCTAATTTGGAATTTTGGAGCGTATCAAAATACCCGGGGCGCCTGCATTTTGGAATACGCTCAAAGAAATACCTATTACTGTGTACACAATTCAATGCCAAAGGAACGTACGGAAACGTGAATCATAAACCACCCGTTCCGTAAGCAATTCCATAGGTCCACCAGTAGGTGTGGTGAGTGCTTAGAGAATATATACATGGAGGAAGCATTGTATGCTCCGGCCGCGAGACGAGATAAGAGAGACAAAATACAAATAGCAGTACAACCTTTCTCTCTCTTACACGCCTCTGATTGGTTGGCCCCCTTTCGTATATATAGGTATAGTCGTATTCACGAGTGGCGGTCATGGGGGAACAGAGCAGATATATGTAACCTAAGCTCTGATGAAAAAGAACTTATACATTACCAGAGAATATAGAATATATCCTCTTTAAGTATAGAAGGCCAAAGCGGAATTCCAAGCAATACACACTAAAACAATAATCTTCCATTACAACATAATTAAAACAACAAAATTTAAATAAAAATTTCCAATTTTAATTAAATCCCTTATACCTGGTTAAACAGTTCATGTGTGGCTAATGACTCAGTTGGAATGTTTGTCTTCGATAGCTGAGCGGTCAAGAATGCTCGATTAGCTTTTGCGCTCTGGGCTTCGAATCTGACCTATGGTTTTTTTTTTTTTTTAAAAAATAAATTATACGACGTATTGTAATAGTATAATATTGAATTTATGCTCGCATTAGTATTTTGTTGGCATTAGCCAAGAGTAGTTTTTTAAATCTTATTATTTAAGTGTGAAATTTTATATAATAAATTTATTTATAAAAATATATAAAAACTATAAACAAACGAAATGTAATAAAACAAGTGTTATGAAAATGTATACGTGAAAAAAAAAAAAAAAGCAGAGGTCAGATTCAAAGCCCAGAGCGCAAAAGCTAATCGAGCATTCTTGACCGCTCAGCTATCGAAGACAAACATTCCAACTGAGTCATAAGCCATACATGAACTGTTTAACCAGGTATGAGGGCTTTAATTAAAATTGGAAATTTTTATTCAAATTTTGTTGTTTTAATTATGTTGTAATGGAAGATTATTGTTTAAGTGTGTATTGCTCGGAATTCCGCTTTGGCCTTCTATACTTAAAGAGGATATATTCTATATTCTCTGGTAATGTATAAGTTCTTTTTCATCAGAGCTTAGGTTACATATATCTGCTCTGTTCCCCCACGACCGCCACTCGTGGATACGACTATACCTATATATATGTACGGAAGGGGGCCAACCAATCAGAGGCGTGTAAGAGAGAGAAAGGTTGTACTGCTATTTGTCTTTTGTCTCTCTCATCTCGTCTCGCAGTCGGAGCATACAATTCTTCCTCCATGTATATATTCTCTAAGGATGAGTGTGGTGACGCTGCTGTCTTAATCTTAGGGGTACGGAAACGGAAAGTCCGGCGGCAGAACGGCTGTATACTGCCTTTCATAAATGCACTGACTGTTGATCTTTCAGTAAAGGCGCAAAAATAACTCACATTATTTCTAAATAGAGATAGAGAAAGAATTTTTGTTTGATTTAAACTCAGTTCTATACATACTAAACAATAGCAGGTTAGCTAATTTCCTATATACTTAAACATTATCATTTCTTTATTTGATTTATTTAAACTATCTCCTTTATGAATTGAGTGTTATGACTTTTAACCTAGTAATCTATTATTTACTTTATTTAAATATGAATACTTTTTACTTTCTGGTTTCTTGGACAAACATGAATTCATGATACCTTTCAGTATTCAGTAATCTAGTAGTGGCTTATGTTTATGCATGCATACACATATTAGTATTAATAAAAAAACGTTTTTTTGCAGTAAAGATACAATGCGCAGATACAAGAATTTTTTAGACGATGCATCTCAGTGTACCACGATCAACAGCTTACAATCGACGTTTAGCCCAAATTAATTATGATGCTTGTTGTGATGACGAAAACAGGCGTGTAAGAAAACATCTTTAATTATTTCAATAATGGACTCTAATTTTTCGTTCGTTGATCACATAATGGAATATATTTCATTTAATTCATAACCTTTATTATGCTGGTATGCTTTGGCTTCTGTTTGATTTTTTGTGAATGTTATCAGTTGACAATTATTATTTTTTGTAAAAATTCAACATGAAGACCATCAGCAGCTCATTTATGAGCAGCTCCATTCACCCTCCATGTTACTGGAATAAGCCGAAGAAGAGCCCAATGTACGCAAAGACGCAGATGAGATTGAGTCGAATATATCTGATAAAAATGCTGTGATTCATGGCAGGTTTGTGAACGATAATCATCTTGCCTATTTCGTTCCATCTGATGCAGAAGATGAATATTTTCATGTACGTATCCTACCAAACAATAATTATTGCATGAAATACACTTCCTCGTTGTTCAAAAATTTTGTTAAGCATGTTACTAATGGACACGCTTATAGGAAATGGTTCAAAACATTAACTAATGAGATAGGATAGATAACATGACCTTATTATCTTTGAAATTATTTCTAACAACAGTCTTTTCGTTGGTTTCTTCCTATTTATGATCCACGATAATCATTCATTGTCAGATGTTGACTCGATTGCAAGGTGTTGTCGTCTAGTTCGTGACTAACAGATTTTTTTTTTTTTTTTAATTTCTGAATTCTCAGATTGCACATTGCATTGCGTAGTGTATTTACGCATACAGTATGGGAAAGATAACCTAGTAAGCTAAGAGGCAAAATGCCAGAAAGGCAATACTCTAGTCAATAATCATTTTACGATTAAATTTATTTTTTTTACTTAAATTCAATTTTAATTTCCAAATAAGAGCATTTTTTCATCATTGGCTGGAGTCTTGCCTCTCTACTGCTTTCTGGCATACTTTACTCTAATTGCAATCAATAAATCTGCAACGTAAAAAGCAACTCTATTTTAAGGAGAAGTTCTGGTCTTCATACATTCCAAATTAAAGTAGCTAAATAATTTGATAGATCAGTAAAAAAAAACTAATTCGGATATTCGTTTTACCCAGCCATGTCATGATACTTTGTTTACATACATGAAGTGATTTAAGCAAGTGACCACGAGGGTGAAGCACTGACGGTTTGACATACGTAATAAGAGAATAGGCACGAATTTTATTGACGTAATTGAACTACGTAATAGGCTTTGCGTAATTACCCTCAGTAATGTCCACCGTATAATGTAATTAAACACATGAATTGTTAGAGCAGAATTCTTTTGTGTGAAGCGTTGACTAATTTTTAATGATCTTTTTATGTGCATTGATATTAGAGTATACACGGTGCTATGGAGTTAATACTTTTTCTTATAATGCAAATTTTTTATAGCGTAACTGGGAACAAGACATCAGCGGAAATGAAAGTAAAGATGGCAATGATGCTGAGGAAGAACAGTTTCATGACGCTAAGAATCAAGTCGTAGAAGAAGTACTTAATGATGCAAAACCCCCCTTAAGTAATTTGCAACAAATTTTGCCAAATGGTGAGATTAATCAAGTAATTAATGTCCCGTTAAGTGTAAGCCGTGCTGATATTCTTCTCGCCGTACTAAAATTAAGTCTAGTATATAATTTACCTCAAATCGCTATAGCAGACTTATTTAAAATGTTGAATTGCTTTTTAGTGCGCCCAATTTTCGATGATACGGGTTATATGATTGACAAGATTTTTTACATTAAAAATAATGTAGATTACCATTGTTTGGGCCCTCACTGTAAACAATATGTTAAGAAATTTGATAGAAGTGTTGACCATAGTGCGAGGTATAATACTTGTCTCCCAGAATTCTCTTTAGATGATCCAACATACACAGATTTTTTTGCTCTCATAGATCCCGAAAAAGAAATCGCTCGTCTAATTAAACAAAATTATGGACATTATGAAAATATTATGAATGACGTTGCGCAAGAGACGATTTACGAATTTCATACTGGTGGCTTATATAAGCAATTTAGACATTCATTGCCACCAAATAAGAAAAATAATTTCTTAACTGCAATATTTAATAGCGATGGATCCCCGGTATTTAAAAGCTCTATGTACTCTATTTGGCCAATACAACTTGTGATAAATGAGTTACCCTATTACGTCAGAACTTCTACACCTATAATCTGTGGATTATGGTTTGGTAAGCGTAAGCCTGATATGAATATTTTCTTAGAGCCTTTTGTAACAAAAATGAATAGATTAACTAATGAAGGTGTAGTATGTAATGTTGCAAATATTTTCCGACACATCTATGTTTATTGCATCTGCTGCTGCGTCCATTCGCAGGCACGAGCCCCAATGCAAGGCATCAAGCAATATAATGGATACTACGGTTGCAGCTGGTACCTGCACCCTGGGTATTATGTTGGTCAAGAAAGAAGCGGTTGTGTCAAGTATACACTTATAGACGATGCAGTGGAACTCAGGACCGACGTTGGTATGTTTCAGCATGCAGAATAAAGCATACAACAAGGGCAACCTGTTTTCGACGTTACACACTTGACTACGCTGTCTAATTTAGAAAAGTTCAAGTTGAGCTCAAGCTTTGTTCCAGATAGTATGCATTGCATTGATCTGGGCATTGCCAGTTAGTTTATTAAGTACTGGCTTGAATCTAGTAACATGCCTTACTCATTGAGCAAGAATGATATCGATAAAATTGATGTTGTATTGAAAAAAGTTAAGGTCCCAAAGGAAATTTTAAGATTTACCCGTTCTATTACTAATAGAAGCTTCTGGAAGGCAAAGGAATGGGAAAACTGGGTTCTGTACTACAGCATGCCTATTTTACTACTTTTTTCTTGTTTACGACCGTACGCTAAACATTTGAACTTATTAGTACAATCCTATTTTATTTTAATGAAGGACAATATTACCATAGAAGATTTGCAAAATGCTGACAGGATGCTGAGAAAATTCGTAGTTTATACGGAATATTACTATTCTAGATCAGCAATGACGTACAATGTCCATTAGCTTTTGCATTTAACGCAAAGAGTTGCCGATTGGGGTCCTCTGTGGTCTCATTTTGGCTATTTTTTCGAAAATGGCAATGGTCGTATAATAAGAATGGTCTATGCCGCGAAAGGTGTCCTAAACCAAATCAGCAGACAAATCGAAATGGTGGAAAGTGAATTGACCCTTAGAAGTCACATAGATTTAAATCCAGATTCACAGGTATTGCCTTTTGTAAAATACTTAGATAAACAAGAAACCAAATCATTTTTAAAATTAACTAACTCTATGTATTGCGGGCCTAACTATCCAGTAAGCTTAAGGTGGATAAGACTTCTTAATTTATCTAATCAAAGCCAAATATATCGAAAAATGGTTAGGAATCAGTGTGTATATACGTCCCTCAGGAACAGTGCATTTCGCTCAAACAATTCGTTTGCAGTAACTAATAGTGGGGACGTTGTCCAGATCTTAAATTTTATAGTTGACCAAATTCAAATGGAAGAATTGATGATTTTTCGTCCTGTCAAAACTGAAGATATATTTGGCAAAGAGCATGTGTCGTCGCTTAAAAGAATTGCAAGAGTTAGTTACGCTTTAATTCCGATTGAAACTAATACAATAGCAAAGATTTGTGTCCAAATCAGTACAGATAATAATAATAAATTTATTTCACCAGTGCCTAATTTATATTCGTATTAAAACAAGTTATAATGTACATTATTATTTATATCTACTTTTGTTCATTATAATCTTAATTATAATTCATTGTATATTATACAGTACCATTATTTTCAATAAAACAGAGAAGAAATTTTTGTATAGCTTATTTCAGTTTCACCTGGATTACGCAATCATACAGGAATGACCTTCAAGCAATTTTATACATAATTTAATGCACATTAAAGTTACTTAAATTATTTGCTTTCACCGATGTTTCACATGCATATTTATTTCGGAATTTAGTGCACGTAATTTATCTACGTAATTCTTATTTTCGTATCGTAGTTACGTCATTCATCTACGTTACTGTGCTACGTAACGATTTGTTCCATTTCGTTACGTAATTCTCATACGTAATTAACACACGTATTTTAAATACGTAACATATCTACGTGACAATTAGCAATAGGGTAACAAACTTATGGACATGATGAGTAGAAACATTTTGTTTTGTTAATAAATAAATCAAAGTAGTTTTATAAACATCAAAGATATTAGAAGTATTGTAAGCCAAAATACTTATTGATCAAATACATACATTTTGGCACTTAAAGAATGTCTGTACAATAGTCCCATGTCTGAAAAACAGTACCAATATACATATTAAATAAGATTGAAAAAAATCGAAATCTATTCCTGGACATCGTATTGCATATGGCAGGGTATAACATTATTTACATAAGCCTAGCATCAGTACTGCAGATAACAAAATTTAAAAATTGTAATCGGTTTTCGAGCAGTTTTTGTTTGTGTTTACTATTCTTCTTTACAAGTTATATTCTTTCTTTGAACAAATAATGGGAAAAATGTAATTTTTTTTTCTTACAAAAGTTTTGTAAGAAATTGAAAAAAAATGATTCACAATTTCACTGAAAAGTCATAAATAAAAGGTTGTTCATCTTTACAAAAATAAGTCTTCAGCCTAAAAGTTTACTAAATTTTTGCTTGTGTTTTCAAGTCTTGATCGTTTACCCGCCACTCGTTCATCTAGGTTTAGATTTTTAAAGAGAAAAAATACATCTCAGGCCTACAGAGTGAATATGTTTTGACTCACCTAGGTTTCCGATTACTTACCATACATTCGTTCGTTTATTCATACGCAATAATACAGAAAAGCTACCAAGGAAAACTTGTTTTTAATATAACATATTTTTTTTACGCTCCTGTCTACCAGACAAAGGCAGGGTCCATATTTTTTCAGTGAAATGCCTTAAAAATTGTACAAAGCTTGTTTTCTGCCCTTTAACTGACAAGTAACCTATTTATTTGTTCATTTATTTATCAATTAATAAACTAAAGATGTTAATCATCAGAGCCACATGGTTTTAAAGAGCTTGGCATCTGAACTTACCTGCTCGCACAACTTAATAGTTTTTTTACTAATTAATTAACAATAACAAAAACTCAGCGTTTCTCCTAATTCAACCCAGAGTACTAGTATTCTATGTATGACAACGTAGCGTAAGGGCATTGTTTTCTTCTTACGGCAGAGCGCTACGATTTCCTTTGTCACAACCAACCACGGAGAAATTTTTTTCATTGCAAGGCAGCGTAGGGGATTCTCTTCGTTGCAGTACAGAGCACTGGAATTGTTTTCGTTGCAACGTAGAGCACAAGGATTATTTTCATCGCAATGTAATGTGAAGGAACTGTTTTTGTCACAAAATAGTGGGGTGGGATTTTCTTCGTCACAGTACAAAGCACTGGGATTTCTTCGTCACAACGTTGAGCAGAGGAATTCTCTTCTTTGCAGTACAGAGCACTGGAATTTTTTATGTTGCAGCATAGCGTAGAGGGATTCTCTTCGTCGCAACGTAGCGCCGAGGGTTTATTTTCATCGCAGTGTAGTGTGATGGAATTCTATTCATTAAAGCAGTGAGTTGGGCTTGTTGTGCTTGGAGTACATAGCGCTGGAATAGTCTTCGTAAAACCTTTGGTCTGGAATAGTCTTCTTCTCAGGCGTCGAATTTATGATGTACAGAATAATAACATAAGCAATAATCCCTCATCAACCCAGGTTGCTCATTGGTGGCTTACCTTGATTACAATTAATAAAATAATGAGGCAAGCACTAATTTTTACAAAAATCGTTGGTGTTTACTTATAGCTTTATACATTTATAATAAATGAAGGAATATCATGAGCGATAACCCTTAAATAACCCAGGGTGCTTACTGGTGGCTCACTTAATCAACAATTATCAAAATCATAAGGCAAGTGCCAATTCCCACACAGCTTGTAGCACTTACAAATCGCTTTTTTCACTTATGATAAGTATAAATACAAGGCAAGCGCCAATCCCCACTCAAACTAGGGTGCTTACTGGTCTCGTTAATTATTTATAATAAATATAATAATAAGTCAAGCGTGAATCCCCACACAACTTTGAAAGCTTACTGGTCCATTCAACTATTGATGATAAAAATAACAAAATGAGAAGGGCCAATCCCCGCAAAACTCGGGCACTTACTTGTCACTAAACTAATTTTCAACTAATAAAATAATAAGGTAAGTTACAATTCCTGGGTCTTTCTAGGTATTTACTTGTCGCTTACTTATTTTACAATAAATGAAATAATAAGACAAGCGAGAATCACCAGATAACTCTCAGCGCTCACTAGTCGCTTTAATCATTGATAATAAAATATTCATAAGAGAAGCACCAACTGCCACAGAACCCAGGGTGCTTACTGGTCACTTACTTATTTTACAATAAATAAAATATTAGGGCAAGTGACAATCACTAGGCAACTTAGAGGGCTTACTAGTTCCTTTGAACATTCATTATAATAATAACAACAAGACAAGCACTTATCTACGCACAACCAGGGGCGCTTACTTGTTGCTTACTTTCTTCACAATAAATTAAATAATAGGGCAAGTGACAATTTGTTCACAACCCGTGGTCTTTACAGGTTGTTTAAATTATTTATGATAAATATAATAAGACAAGCCTTGATCTCCACACAATCTGGGGCGTTTACTGGTTGCTTTCTCTAACTATAATCAATAAAATTGTTAGGCAAGTACCAATCGCCGCGCAACCCGTGGCGCTTACGGGTCGCTTCCTTAATTTTTGATGAACAAATTATTTGGACAAGCACTAATCTTTACATAACTTGTGGCTTTTACTGGTCGTTATAATTATTTATGATAAATATGATAATAAAACAAGCGCCAATCCTCACCCAGCCCAGGGCTCTTGCTGGTCACTTTATCGATTTATGATAAATAAGATCATAACATGAGCGCCAATTTCCACACAACCCACAGCACTTGCTGATTAATTACTTAATTCGTAATAAATAAAATAATAAGGCAAGCTAAGATTCTCACATATCCTGGGGTGCTTACTAGTTTCTTTACTTATTTATAATAAATAAAATAATAATATGAGCGCTGATTGTTACACAACCTGGGGTAGTTTCCGGTAGAATTCATTTTCATTAAAAAGCATTTAAAAACAGTTTTAGTGCAAATTAAGCTCAACTAGTAGTTAGCAGTAAGTGCTTTGGATAGTCAGGTGATAAGCACTCGCATTTTTACCTAATTAATTTTATTTTTATTTACACCGACCAGTTGGCATTCCAGGATAATTGTTGCTTGTCTTGTTATTTATTTTCTTGTGAATTAAATAAGTGTCGAGAAAGCGCCTCAGATTCTGTGGATATTAGTGCTTATATTGTTATTTTATGGAATGTAAAATAAGTAAGTGACCAGTAAGCGCCCCGAGTTGTGTTAGGGTTTGCGCTCGTCTCATCATTACATTCATCATGAATAATGAAAGCGACCAGTAAGCACCACGAGTGTCTTGGTGATTGTCGCTTGCCTCATTATTTTATTTATTTTCAACTAAGCAAGTGACAAGTAACTGCCCAGGTTTATGTGGAGATATGCGCTTGTCTTATTTTTATATTCATCATGAATAATTAAAGCGATTAGTAAGTGACACTGGTTGAGTGGGGATTGGTGCTTGCCTTATTATTTTATTTATTGTAAAATAAGTAAGTGATCAGTTAGTGCCTAAAATTGTCCGGTGATTGTTGGTTACCTTATTATTTTATTCATTGTAAATTAAGCAAGTGAACCGTAAGCACTCCGGGTTGTATTATATTATACAGCAACATTTTTTTTGTATCTATCTACAGGACTTTTACCTTTTTTTAACCCACACGCTGTTTTATATAGTCTCTATGCGTTACTTACATATATTTTTTAACTCCTGAATTTTTCTCTTTAGTAGGTTGTTCGTTATTTTTTTTTATCCTCGTTAAAAGTCTTAAGTTTATGGCAACCTTTGACTATAGTTCACTTGATAGTCGATATGTTGTTACATCAAATTGTAACAGGCATTCGAGTTCCTTCTAATATGTATCGCATTGACTTGTCTAGTGATGTTAATTCTTGACAAGCATCGCTCATTGCCAAGTATTCGGTTTGACAAGTAAACAGTATGACGTAAGTCTGCTTATAGCTTCTCTATGCAATTGTTTTTTTTCTAACAGTCTTATTATATAGCCTCCTGTGGAGGTTGAGTCTTTACAATCTCTAAAACTTGCATCTGTCGACACCTCTAGTGTTTCAGCTCTGCCTCTAAAAGTTATGCCTATACTTGGACTTCCTTTGACGTACCTAAAAATTCTCTTTACCTACAGCCAATTTTCTTTTGATGGATTGAGTTGACTCTGGGGAAAACAGTTTACTGCAAAAGCTATGTCTTGTCGTGTAGGATTAGCTCAATATACTATACTCCACATAGCTTGTATAAATGGTACTCTTTTGAATTCATCTTTAACTGTGGTACTCTCAAGTTTTTTTTCTTCCAGTTTACATCATTCGGGATCTGTTACTTACTTGTCTAGTTGCTATGGATGTATTATCTGGTTCACACTCTTTTATATTGAATAACTCTAAGATATTCATTATGGAGGCACTCTAATGCAATTTCAGTTTTGTGTTGGATCTATTTCTCTCTTTACCCATGCCAAGAAAAACTTTAGGTCTACCCAAGTTTTTTATGTTGAACGCTTTGCTCAAACTCTTTATGATTTAATCTATTTTGTCTTGAGAGTTCCCTACTATTAGTAAATCATTTACATAAAGTACTACAAAAATTTATTTTTCTTTTTCCCTCCAAAAAAACATGGTTTATAAAGATTATTTTCTAAGCCTTACTTTAGCATTTTTGTACTAAATGTTTTGTTTTATCTCTTTTAACTTATTTTTAATTCATACAGAGCTTTCTTAAATTAGAAAACGTTTGTCAATTAAGGATTTTCGTCAACCTATAAACCGTCTGAGATCTTTATGTATATTTCTTCTTTAATTTTTCCGTTTGAGAAAGCAGATGTTACGTCCATTTGAATAATGTCTAAGTCATATTCGTTAACCATTGCTAGAACTGCTCTAACCGCAGCTAGTCTAGTGACTGGAGAGTAAAATTCTTTCAGATCGTACACATTCTTTACCTTAAATCCTCTAATTACAAGCTTTGCTCTTAATTCCATTAATCCAGTAGTTTGGAAAATAGGTAAAGATAAAAGAAAAAGAAAAGCAAAATCTCCAATTATAGATACTTAAGTGAACACGAACATGTAAAGTATAAATATATTGATTAAATACGAACAACATCATTAAATGTAAACTAGTAGTAATCACATGACTAATTCACTAAATTTTTTTAAACAAAAATGTAACAGAAGGCAGAGCGCATACATAAACAGAATTGTCATACACAATTATACTCGAGTACAGAATGGGAAGGACGATTGAATGTGAAAATGTACAGAGAACGGCGGTTTTCTAAAAGAATGAAAGTATGAGTGAAACATTGTATGTGAGAAAAACAACACAAACAACATAACACACGCATCACACACACAATCATAGGTACAACGGCCACCAGACACAATTCAGCGTCGTCGAGGACGAACGATGTTGCGGCCTCGGACGTGTTACGTACGATATGCTGGGCATATCATACTGACTCACCCTAGTAACTACAAGCCTACACTAGTAAAGGACACCGATAGGGTAAACGAGCTTATATAAGGCCCTACGAGACACGAATCGGGGCACTCGAGCGTCTTTTAGGCAAGAGACTGGACGATAAGTAGAAAACACCGCGCGAAACACACACACGCCTCTGCCTTCAAGAAGCTAATAAATAATTGACCAACGAGTTGAGTTCTTTTCGTGCTGCACCTCCTTACCAGCTTCTTTATCCTACGTAACAGTACACTAAACATCCAAACCTCTTTATTTAATTAAATCGGACTTTTACTTCTGGGGCAAATTTTCTTATTGGTTTTTCAAACTTCATTATTCTGTGTGGTAATCTGTTGTATGCATGTACAGCAAATTCTCTGGCTAACTTTCACATGCTTTTGGGTAGGCCTCAGTCAAACATGAATGTTTTAATTGTCCTTTGTAATATATCATTAAATCTCTCTGCTGAACCATAATGCTCCGGCGTCTAAGGTGGTAAAAACTCAGACTATGCTGTTCTTTTTAAGAATCTCTAGAAATTTACCTCCAGTGCACTATGTACCTTGATCTGATTTAAGGAAGCACACTTTATCATTTTTACCTAGTAGATTTCTTCCTGATATAAAAAAGTTTTCAAGTGCACTTTATGACTCCGATTTTATTTTAATAGGATAAGCCCTAGCTTGTCTTGAATATTTGTCTACAAATACAATTGTAAGTCTCTTGTTATCGGGGTATGAGATTGGCTTAATAAGTCTCATGATATCTGTGTGTATAATTTAAAAAGGCGTTTGTGTTCTTGCTTTTAGTTCACTAAATGGGAGTCGATGCATTCTTGCCATTATACAAACCTCACTATCCAGTATAGATTCATGAAACTTAAAATTTTTTTACTTTTTCTCGTATTTTTAAAGTTTTTATAAATAACTTAGAGATGCGTGACCTAACTAAAAGTGCCATATCATACCTTTTGTGTACTTGTTTTTCTCTAAACTACTATTCTTTTACTTATCCTAACTGATCATGCTCTCTATGCTTTCTATTGATTCTAATTTATCTATGTTCGTAGTTCGCCTGGTCATCAGATTTGGGTTCCATTTGATTGGAGTCTTTTTTGATTTCTGTGCAGTTTTAGTTGACTCTAATTTAATGAGTTTTTCTCTCTCCGACCCAGTTGCAGGAGGGTTTTTTCCTAAAGTAGGTGTCTTTCCCTCTGGATTGGACAATCCTATTTTTGTGCTGTCCAACTGCAATTGTTAAAAGGATTCATTGTTTGGAAATATTGGATTTCTACAACAGTAATTTATATTTTCTTTGCTTTTGCGATTTTGTTTGTTTTTATGATAGAACTCTTTAAATCGTCCCGTCCAATTGGATTTTTAATAATCGCCTTCTAAGATTGTTATATTTGAGATCTTATTATAAACTCTAAATACCTCGTCATCCAAGTAAATTCTTAACCAAACGTTTGCTAACCTTCTAAGTAATAGTAGATTATCTGAAATATCTTGAACCGTAAAAACTTCTGTTGATTCAACGACGTTATTCTCTCAATTTTCTGTTTTCAAAATTAAATTACATGTACCATTTTTCCTTATGCCAGACAATTTATTTTAATTTGATTCAATTCATTTGAATTTTAAAAATTTGATAGAATAATTTTTTTATTAAATATGCGATAGGTTTCACCTAAATAAGCAATAAAATATGTGTATGAAATATTCTTACCTTGGTTAGTTTTTCCAGTTTCTTCTTTTTTCTCTGACGACTGAGTTGCTGCTCTTCTAAGTTTGCTCTGATTTCTCTTATTGTTATTGTTTTTGTTTACTCTACTTAGAATAATCTTATTGGGCTTATCTTTATTGTTAGACAAATTTTGAACATTCTGTTACTTATCAATCGCATTTTTATGAGCATTATAATTATTGATATTATTGTTACTCTTACCTCTAGCTTAGGGACAGTCCGTGCCTGTGGGATTTCATACTGCCTGGCAATAGTAGCAAAACTACAAGTTCTTGGGATGTACAGGGCAATCATTAGCCCAGTGACCATCTTTGTTGCATGGGTAGCAATGGTCCTCTAAAACTTTAGCTCCCTGTTGGGTGTACGCTGTATGGGCTTAAGGATTTTCATACATCTGTCCTCTATTAACCTCTTCTGTCTTTCCTGCTTGTAACTGAAATAAGACGATGTTATCTCCTCTACGCTCATTTCATGAGTCGTTTGTCCTCTAATAAGATCAGTACTTCTGATCTCAGGGACAGTTACAACTACCGCCTGATAGAAAGCTGCTCTTTTTTCTCGATCCGTTAGAGGATTAGCCTCTTTTCATATTTTAAACTCTCTAAATATGAATTCAAAGTGTACACAAAAATCATCTAATTTTTTTTTTTTATCCTAATTTGATATAATTCAGCTTTTACAGATGTATGAGTCACATTTAGTTTAGTTGTTTTTAGCCAATTAATTTTTCTATGATCTCTTTCAGTTCTTGAACGTCCAGAATCATTTCATGATAACATTCATCAAAGCGATTACTAATTATGTCTTTTACTAAATTCTTTCATTTATTTATGGCCTCCTTAGTAAAATTTTTTGGATCATTGATTTAAGTCAACAACATCGTATTGATTATTAATTATCAGCTCTGATTTTATATAATCGATCCAAATAATAAAGTTTAATTTCTGTGTATGCTTTTAATCGCTTTGAATTGATATTTTTATAAAATTTAAATCATCTATTATAACTCTATTTATGCTTCAATTTTGGGTACTTTTCTTAACTTCAAAGTCAAAAATTTTATAAGGATTATCCCTAAAATTTTTATTTACCTTTAATTTTTTCATGCGCAGCCTCTCGGCTTCTAGATTGCTCTTTGATGCCTCTAGCATCTTGTCAACCACCTCTTCCATAGTCTTAGCCATGGCCACTTGACTATTACTTATTTCTTCGAGTTCCTTGAAATGTTCCTTCGAGACCTTAATATATCCACTCCTGCACTGACTGTCAGACCCTGGAACCACGCTCTGCTGGAACCAAAATGTTCACGAGGGAAGGGGTTTTATGCTGCTCCCAATCCAGTTTAGTCGTGTAGAGGTGGAAGTGGTTTACGGTGAAAAATAAATGTAACGCAAATGTGCAATAAAAATTTATACAATATATTTACAGTGCTTAAATTATAAAAATGTGCTCAAGTGAAGGCAAGTGGAGAGAAGCTTTTTCTGCCGCCGCGGCGCACTTACTAACTTACTATGCTTGCAGAGCAATATTTATAGAGACAAAAGTTAAAGTAGAAACTTCTAGTACATTGATAAATAAAGGTACAAGAGTAAAGGTAAAACGGTCTCTTGGGTATTGCAAATGTACGCGATGATAAAGGCGTATGATCGGAAAATTACTTCAACTTTAATATAAGGATAACGAACGTGACGCAATTTAAATTTAGAAAAGGTTTGTCGGCAAATATTTAAGTACAAAACTGAACATACCGCCAGCCATACTACGGTTTGGGGTAAACGGAGTATTAACAATTAGCACTGCACTTATGCAAAACAAACTTAGAGTCTGTATTTTGAAATGTCAATAATGTAATGGACTGAAAAGCATCCAGCCGAATATGGTGCGCTGGGCCATGGGTGTCCCAGGTAGTCCGATGCGTAAGCCCTCTTGAAGAACTCGTGGAAGCACATCAGCTCTTAGCAGCAACTTAATTTCCGTCAGATCGGCTCGAACGTCGTGTGCAAGCTCCAAACCCTGTAGATACTTCCAGTCGCCTGGAAGCTTGAAGTTTCTTGACCTGTAGCCGGATATGAGCGAGAGCACTAGAGCTTCGCACGTGAGCTTCCTCTCACTAACCATGGAGGCGAGAGTAAGGTAAGTTTTTCCATGAACTCGTGGAATCTTGATGCCACCGATGCCAATGACCTCCATGCTGGCCTCTTCATATTCCTGGCGAAGTTTACTTAGCAGGCTCTTTGCAACAAAGGATCGCTGAGAGCAGTTGTCGAGCATGGCACGAGCGATGAGTGTGTGTCCGTCCAGGCCTTGAATTCGGACGAGCGCAGTAGGCAACAGCGTAGTGTTTGGATGTTTGGAGAGTCTGGCGATGCCATCCAATGACAGGATACGCGACTCCCTTTTGTGAGTGTAGCAGGCCATGCAGAAGATGCAAGATACACTGTAGTGGCAGGATTCTCGTGCAGCAGCGTATGGTGATGCCCGTTGCAAGTTAGGCATCGTTTGCTTGATTTGCAGCTTGCGAGTTTGTGAGGGCCAAGGCAATTATGGCACATGTTCTTGGCCTCAACAAACTGTTTGCGTTCGTGTGGCGATTTTGCTTTGAAATCGGCACAGCGTAGTATGAAATGCTCACCTTGGCAGAAGCGGCATTTCTCCGTAAAGGCAGCATATGCGTGCGAAGTAGAAGACGCCGTCTTGTCCTTCTTCCGTGTTGCCTTCTCTGTAGAAGACGCAACGATCTCGAGCATCGAGATGCTCGTTCAATGAAACGCACGAGCGTTTGAAAAGCAGGAGGCTTGTGGGTACTGCTGAGCGATGACTCCCATTCTCAGAAAGTTCGAGCGTCGAGTTTCCAAGCTGTAACAGCAACCACCAAGTCATCCCACTGGTCCGTTGGACGCTTAAGCTGTTTAAGTGCAGCCAAGGCATTTACAGTGCCACTGAGCAATGTCTTGAGTTCGAGCGGCGATTCGTTGCTTACAGCCGGCGCGGCTAGCACATCGCGGGTTAGCGTGGCAACAAAGCGCCGCTTGTTTGAATAATGATTCTCCAACCTTTTTCATGCAGCCTCGAAGTTGGCATCGATTACCTGGATCGTCCTCAACAATTCAGCCGCCTCGCCTTGCACATGCGTCTTGAGGTGCTGAAGCTTCTTGACGTTGGAAAGTCGAGAATCGTTGACTATGATCACAGAGAACAGATCCTTAAAATCGAGCCAGTCGTTGAAATGTCCGGAAAATGTGGGCACAGCAATGGACGGCAGGTTGCGAGAGTTAGCTGGTAGAACAGGAGCTGGGTCTGATGCGGGCGATGCAGGAAGTTTTCCAAGCTGTTCAGCCAAATAAGCTGCCGAATTGAGGTAAGCTTCTTCGGCGATTTCGTAGCTGTTTTCATTGAAATAGCCGATGTCCTTAGTATCGTCTGGAGCAATGTTGAGAATCCTGAGATGAGTGTCCTTGAAGTCATCCCAGTTTCTTCGTAGTTGCTGTATACGGCTCTCGATGATTGCACGAGTAAACTTATCCTTGCCACGCTTCTTGAGGTTTTTGTTAGCATTGCTGATGCTTTTGTACAACTCCTGTTGACGCTTAAATAAAATTTTGAGTTTCTTGACGTCTGCCATGAAGCAGTCAATGTCACGATGAAGCGCTTGATAAAAGGGCTGAGTGTTGGGCAGCTAACGGCCGCCCGCCTTGGCAAATTCAAGCACGGAGAGCATGCACATACTCTGATTCCTTGAATGACTCACTACTGCAGCTTTGCAAGAGCGCGTTCACCTACACGGCATCAAACGGTCAAGGCAGAATTCAAGGCTTCACTGAGCACTAGTACATGTCCACTCGTGCACTGACCGTCGGTCCCTGGAACCACGCTCTGCTACCAAAATGTTCACGAGGGAAGGGGTTTTATGCTGCTCCCAATCTATTTCAGTCGTGTAGATGTGGAAGTGGTTTACAGCGGAAAATAAATGTAACGCAAATGTGCAATAAAAATTTATACAATATATTTACAGTGCTTAAATTATAAAAATGTTCTCAAGTGGAGGCAAGCGGAGAGAAGTTTTCTCTGCTGCCGCGGCGCGCTAACTAACTTACTATGCTCGCAGAGCAATATTTATAGAGACAAAAGTTAAAGTAGAAACTTCTAGTACATTGATAAATAAAGGTACAAGAGTAAAGGTAAAACGGTCTCTTGGGCATTGCACATGTACGCGATGATAAAGGCGTATGATCGGGAAATTAGTTCAACTTTAATATAAGGATAACAAATGTGACGCAATTTAAATTTAGAAAAGGTTTGTCGGCAAATATTTAGGTACAAAACTGAACACTAACCTTACAATGTAAACTAGATTCAACCTTTGACAATAATCATTGCTGAATTGTCAACTTAAGGATCACTATCTATAGATACAAGAAAGTGTTTATAACTTTGTAAGCTGGTCATCCTTAAAACAGTATTTAAAGTGGGACAAAAATCTAAATCCAGGTTAGAGTCAAATTGAAAGTTTGATTAAGAGGATTAATATGCACAATATATAATTCTTACAATTTTAGACGGTATACACATACAGACCCGTATAAAGATGTGTCAACAGAGGTCTTTTTTATCTTATTAAGAAATTTATAGAATAAATAAACTGGTGTAGACCAGTTCTTAAAAAAAAACCTATGTTCTGAATCTACAGTAAAACAATTTATAAAAAAAGATAGTATAACGTTACAGTGATGTAACACAAAATGCAAAGACAGCGTTCCATTGTGCAAAAAAAATATGAGTTAATTCAACAAAATAAATGGTCAATGAATTGCTACACTCAATAAGCATTTTTATTTAACTGCAATGATATTTTTTTTAACGTAACATATGTAACAATGCAGTCATGAAAGATCCTAGCTAGATTTTATCAGAAAGCCATGCGAACAACTTGCACATTGAAGCGTTGAGTACAACCAAGCAATTTTCACTTTATAAAGAAATTTAGTTTATGATTAGATCTTATTAAAAATAACACGATATCAACAGCGGCTAGCATGATGACTTGAAAGATTTTTTTATTTAGAGTTGGAAGCATTTTAAGCTTAGTTGACACGAGGTTCGTCTGAAAAATAGAATTAAACGTCTAATCAAACGTTAAATTTCTTTTCAGAGTAATAAGTAAATTTCGCATAAGCATCAAACTTGCACAAAGAGTAATTTCAATTATTACAGACAGTATATATCAAATGATATTCTCAACAAAGCGTTATAAATCTCCTCGCTTATCATGTAAGAAAACCTATGATACTTGATGAACTGGTTTTTACTATAATAATAAAATTCTTTTAGCTTCTCGATTGTAAAAAACTTGATGTGCATAAAACAAAGTAGAAATTAGTGTAATAATACAATTAATAAAGTTTATATAATATTAAATATATGAATAGTAGTTCAATAATACACCAAATAGGAGCAGTTACATGATGAATGATAGTAGCTATGTAATCTTACAGCAATAGCAAAGTTTAATACGTGACATACAAGACTACTGAATCTGAAAAACAACAACTTGTATACTATTAAAGAAGCTTAACACACTTACAGAGTATTGTCCAGCAGAAATAAAGCAAGAGCATATACATTTTTAGAATCACAAAATTATGTAGAGGTTGCCACTTTACGTAATTATTCATGTTTAACTACCGTATATTACTACAACAACCCATAATACATAGTATGTTAGTGAGCTAAATTTATCTTTTTAAAAAAATAGTTGCTAAAATGTTTCTCAAATTTTACTATATAGAATAATAAAACAGAGTGAGTAGATTTGTATGTTAACTGATCAATTTAAAGATAGCATTTATAGTGGTGTGACGACTAAATTTCACGTGAGGTTCAAAACAAAATTTTTTTACCGGCCTAGTGTACTATATATTAAAATCTATAAAACTACATAAGCCCCTCTTAACCACACATAAAAAAATAATTTTAAGTTGTTACACTTCAGTTGAAATATCTTGTTAATGTGACAAAAAAAAGCAACAGCAATACGATAGAAATTGAACAACAGGACTTTGTATGTAATGATTAGTCTAAGAAATGTCAAATTATAAGAGGTCAATTAAATTTTTTATTGTGTTACGAAAGATTTCTGACAAAGGACGGTAGAGATAGTTATTAGGTTGTATCCCGTTTATTCAAATCAATTGCGAGGAAGCACTACAACTGCCCGGAAGTACTATCAAAGCTCGACTGCCGTCCATTGTCATGGCACGGCCGCTGTTCTCTGGCCCTAGTTCTTTCTTTGAATTCCTAAGGAATTTAGGGAGACACTGGTGGGTGTGCTGAATCGGCCTTACGATCTGGCTGTTGCCAAACGCTTGCGCGCTTGGCTGAAAAGCTCTGAGCTTGCGTTAACGTGTAAGCCACGGGCGTAGGCCGGTCACGCTGGACCATGTCCGTGACTCGTCCAACGGTCGCAGGCCTTCGCCCTCGAGGGCTCTGACAAATTACAACGAAAACACAACTAGCAGGCAAGGTGAAGTCATCCATATGCGGTGATGGTATGCGTGCTTTCTTTTGAAGAGAAGTTGGGTAATACAATTTTGTTTAACACAGAAAAATAATAATGTTAATAATACTATACTAATTCTAACAACTCATTTAACGTATTGACACAAACGTGCGTAGCTAATAGATGGAGTATTTGTTATTCCTGAATCCGAGTTGAATTGATATGCAGGTATGTGCACTTCTTTTTTTCTTTTTTTTTAATATAGATTCTTACAACACTTCGTAGTGTGTGTGTTTTCAGCTTTAATCTCTACATACTATAAGTTAATTGTAACTTATTATGATACTATTTAAATACATAAAATAGATATAAAAAAAATAAAATAAGAACAGTAAGGTCATCTGTTATAAAATACACAAGTATTGAGGCTTCCGTAACACAGTTCTTATTACTTCGTTTTAATTAACACCTATACGCACATATTAACATACTTGTATTACCCAAAGGATAAATAACATCTAGGGAGGCCATACTTAGCAATCCTTTGCATATAACGCCGTTGCTGTGCACTCTAAAATTGAAATGTAATAATGTACAATCATTATTTTTGTGCTGACTATCAAGTGTGAGGGAACCAAGTTATACACCAATGGCTTTTATTGGCCGTCACGTTTTACTTTTATTTTTTTTTTTATATCTTATTTATTTGTTTGTTTGTTTTTTTTTGTTTTTGTTTTGACACTAAGTGTCGACCTTTATATTATTGTACGTAATGCGGAGGTAAGATGAGAGTTATAAGAAGCTCCCATTATTTTCCATTACTATTCTCTGTTCATAGCCAACGTTCTCTGAATGACATTCGTATTCCTGGGTGACATCCAATATGCTGATTGTGGTTTATATCAGCTTGGTTCGTCTTTACTCTCGTCCCTTTATTGACGTTGTTTAAAAAAAGGATTTCTCTAAGTGTTTTGTACTTTGTAGTTGGTATAAGCAGACAGTATCACTGCATCTGTTGTACTCTGCAGCTCCCAATTTTGACTTGCTCAAATTAGTGCCGATAGTTCTTTTCTTTTTGCTTGTAATAAAAGAAAACAGAGACAAGATAAACTATGCTGCAGCGTTTTCACCAACCGAATTTTCTCGGTGGCTGGCGTTTTATCAACTGTGCTAAAAACTAGGGGTATGAGGGTGCAAGCCCTTCGACGTCACCGGTGACAACAGTCACCTCTCCTTTACTATCAAACGAACAGATGTAAAGGAGGTAGTAAACGCCTACGGGAGGTGTAGAAAAGTAAGTGAAGTGTGTAATTTCTTAGTATGTGTGAGTATTGTGATTGTTTTTTTTTGTTTTTTTTGTTGTTATTTGATTTTGTGTTCCTTTTTGTTTGTTGTTTTTTATTGCCTTACGATCGATATATTATTACTTTGAAACAAAATTTCGGGTATTGTCGTTTTTATCATGTGCGAATGTATGCTTTCTAAAACTATTTCTATATTGTGTTTTTGTTATACTTACTATTACCCCTACTTGTTTTAATCAACTTATTATGTTTCTGCTTGATTTATTTTATGTGTACTTATTGTAATATTATTTGAGAGCCTGATGTGGCAAAGCCACAAAGCCTTAATAAAGTTTAAGCTCAAATCAAAACTCATCTATAAGATGATTTTCTTGTAGCTCACCACCTACAGTTTTCAGACGCACGCGTACGCTGACGTGGGCTTTGGCATTACCATGGGTAACAAACCGAAAGTCAGTATGTTGATGCATGCGCCCGGGGAGGCCATATTCGAGATCACTTGTCCTTTTTGCGGTGGGATGAGTGGTCTCCACTCTTTTATATTTGTGTTTTTCATTTGTTTTGTGTGTGCCTCTTTTTATAAGTATTTACGCACTTATTTAAATTTGATATTCGGTGCATTGTTGACGTATGGCGAGAGTGTTTGTTGGCACTTTCGCGCCAGTTGGACAGGCGCTTACTACGTTTAGTCACTATCGATTTCCAGGGTAGCCCTGTAGCTTACATAGCGAGTTGCCAGGGAGTGAAGCTTTTTGCGCTAGTTGTGCGCATGAGCAGCTAGATGTGGTCCAAAAGCTGTTATTGGAGCCACAGGAACGTCTTGTGGTGGTAGTACTGCTTCTTATCCGGGCCGTGGAACCTGGACATAGGAGCGGATGTGTGTTGGGGTGTGAATGCCACGGTTCAGTAGTATGTGTCAGCGTTGGGGTTGGCATTTGAAGGGAATCAGACTCCAACCTGGGAGCGTTTGTTGCACTGACAGAGATGTTACGTAGGGCACATGAAAAGGAAAAAAAATGCACATACAATTGTTATAACAATTAATAATTAATATTAATAAAGAGCAAAATTAAATTAATATTTCTGTGATGTAGTAGTTCTTTTTTTGCTATATCTTCTTGAATTGTATATTTGTACCACTTGTATAATAAATAAATAATTGTAACGCTGTTTGAGCCGTTATCCAGACTTATGATTTCGTATGGCCCTACATATTGTGCATTAAATCTGTTTTTGTGCTGCTCTTTTAGTAAAAATACTGCCTTTCCCACTCTAAAGTGCTGAGGATTAATTTTTTTTTTCCTCAAAATATTTGGAACGATATTTTAAGTAGGCTTAATTCATGGCTGCCATAGTTTGTACTTCTCGTAGTGTTTTGGATGAATTTTTTATATATTTGTTTGTGTTTATGGCTTAGGAGCACAAACCACCGCTCGTAGAGGTTCGTGCCTTCCTGCCAAAGACTAACTCGTGTGGTGAGTAGCCCGTGCTTTCGTGCACCGTCGTGTTATAAGCGTGCATGCAAAGGTTTAACCAATTGCCCCAGTCATTTCGGTCTTTGCAAAATCCCTTCAGATACTCGGTTATTTCCGCGGATACTGTATATTCAGATACTCACGGAGTGCATTTCTTCGATGCTGCCTAAATTCTGTATGTTGTTGTATAATATTTGTTGATTCAGAAAAAGCAAGCAAATTCTTCTTATAGCTTATTCTTTTAGTGTGTACTATTATTTTGCAGTATGTCATCAGCTAGACTAAAAAGACAGAGAACTTCAGTTAAGAGGTTTTCAGGTGTTCCTATCGCGTTCACTTGCCTTACTAGTATTAAAATAATGTATTTATTAAGCCCGTCTTGTACTGTAAGTATCTGTTTGTTGCATTTTTTCGTTTCTGTTAACGGGCCATAAAAATCCATCAAAATTTTACCAAATGGGAAAGCAGGTGTATCAGTTAAAATTATAGGCAATTTTATTTTTAGACGAACTAGTTTGTTCTTCTCAAATCGGTCGCATCTTAAGAAATACTGCCTAATATTGGGTTTTATATTTGTCCAACAGAAATCATTGGAAATTTTCTTATAGGTCTTGTTTAGGCTCCTATGGACCCTCTATTGCTGATTTCTGGTATTCCTTTATCATTTGCAGTCTTTATTCTACTGGTGGGCTTAGTATGTTGTTCAAATACAAAACTGCTGTTAGCTTGTGTCCTTGAAGCGTGTTTTCAAATTTTTCTACAAATTGGTCCCAGTAGGGTTTCTTTAGTATTTCTAAGTCTTTTACAAGCCCTATTGATTTAATGTTGTTGGCTTCCATAAATCTCTTAAGTTTCTTTACTTATTTCCATATATCTATCAGTAGGATTTTCTCTTCTAAGTGCGTTTTTGTGAGAACCATTATTATGGCTATTCCAAATGGCCATTGAACTTTGGTCCTACCTATCGACCATTCTTCTGTGTGAAGTTTTCCTGGTTTTATAAGGTCCCTTAAAATCAATACTTTCCTTATTTTCGTCTCTAGAATGCTTGGTGAGGTGCTTAGTATCACTCAATTTTCCATGTACCTGAACGAATGTTCAGTGATCTTTCGGATCTTGAAAAATATCTCCTCGCCTAGTGACCATGGTGGTTTTTTCCGGGGTAGACGGACTCTAGCTACTGTGTAGTGTGTTAACCCTTACTCTAGAGCTCTAACGTGTGCAGTATCATCTGCCAACACTGCACCTTGGTCAGAGTCTTCTGATTCACCCTCTTCCCGTGGTGATTCAGTGTCGTTCCCGTTGCTTATAACTTCGGGCTTTTCTCCTGAATGTGTGATGTTTGTTTCGTGCTCTGTCCCTTCATTTTGTTGTATAAAACATGCTTCGTACAATATGTCTGTGATCATTTGAGCTTGTTTCCGAGGTAAGATATATTTGTCTCTTACCATCTTAAGCTAAACATCTACTTGTATCGTTCTAAAGTCTATTGTATCTTCATAGCCTTTTTTAAATTCAAAATTTTTTACTTTAGATTGTGTAAGACGTTTTTACAACCAATGCCCTTTCTTGTCACTTCTGACGGCTACAAACTCGTCTTTGCAATATATACATTTGTCAGTAGCTTTTTTATTATCGCTATTCTGTGAAGAGTTTTTAGCCGATTGTTGGGATGGCTCGTCCAGATTCTTAAGAGGTGTGGAGGCAATTCTCATCAGAGGAATATAATGCTGTTTCTGTAGACAAATATGTACGCATTTTACATTGCTTTTCGTCCCAAAGTGAAAATATAGGGACTCATCCAACCACCTTGCTTCATTAGAATGGCGCAAATGCACACATATGTTCTATTCGAAGTATTGTGAGAAGAGGAAAATACAGTCCCCATTTCTAAACTGCCTGTCTGAACTCAAGATTTCCTTAACTTCGTCGGGGAATTGATACTTATCTATATGCAGCGAGTTCAGCAGCTCTGCTCTTAATTTACTTGCTGTTAACTTTAGCTGACACCCATTTATTAATGAATGAAATTGACAGTTGCCGTCAGATTTAGTAAATTCAGGCCGCAATTTAAGTTGTTATCAAGGCTTACTGTAGATATTTTCTTCTGAACTCATAATTCTTGGTAGCTCTGTTAGTATTGTTTTATCTGTGTCCTGACGTTGTTTTGGATTTTTATCTTACGATGTAATAGGAGAGTGTATGTTGCTATCTTTGCCTTAAAGTGGATTTCCTTGGGTGTCTGCTGATAGTTGCCTATCGTTCACGTTTTTTTATTTTCCATCATTCATGTTACATGGATTGTCTCTTGCGTTCATTTAAGTGTGGTTCTGCTTCCGATCATTTTTGCAAGCTAATTGATGATAATAGAAGGGACACTCCTTGAGGCTGTCCCCATACGCAACGTCTTGCTCTTGCCATGTATCTATTCTTGCTCCAAGCTTGCCCTCTAGTGTTTCTATTTCCTCTATTGTTATGGACACATTGACCGTTTTCCCAGGCTTGCTACTTAAAATTCTGCTAGCTATTTCCTTCTAAGTCAATCTTCTTTGCGTTTCTTGTGGTAAGCGTATGTCATCACTGTGACTTGTTTGCTGCGTTGAGTTGAATTTTTTTCCGTTTGTCTGTTTTTGTTGAGCGACTGTTATTTCCTCTGCAGTATCTAAATATCTCGGTTTTTTGTCAGATTCGATTTTGTCGGATTTTGTCTGATTCCTGCGAGCTTACTTCGTCAATTTTTATTTTCTTAACTCTTTCTTCATAATCCCGCACTCTTTTAGCCTGAACTGCAAACATCCTTGCTGATGGTCTGCTTTCGTAACAGATCCCGTCTTTATCTTGCTTTTCTGCAGGTAGGTAAAGGTCTCTTTTTGGCAACTCCAGATTAATATTCCTTTCGCAATTACAGGGTTTCTAGAGAGGGCATCCTCGTAATTATCCTTTCCACGCCTAAATATGATGTCGAATTCATTACCTAGCAGTTATGGCTTTAGACGATTGAACTTTAAATCAACTTTCTTGGTGTTATGAAAATGCTTTAGCGACTCATGATCTGTTATTACCGTAAATCGACGTCCATACAAGTAAGGACGGAATTATTCTTTTGCACAAACGACTGCATAGAGTTCCCTGTCGTAAAAGAGATACCTTCATTCGGCGCTTTTCAGAGTGCACGAGGCATACTCGCAAGGGCGATCATTGCCCAGTTTGCTTTGACTGTGTACTGCACCAAACGCGTTTTCTAATGCATCTGTCGTTACAACAATAAACGGCTCTTTAAGGTTTGAGGCTTCTAGCATAGGTTCTTTACACAATTCCTCTTTAAGCTTCTCAAAGGTCTTCTGTTCAACTAGTGTCCATTTAAAATAAGTGTTTTTGCAGAGCAATCCTGTCCAGGGTTGTGCAACTTTGGCGTATCAGGTGGGGTAGATTTTGCCGAAAATAAATACGTAGAAAGCAAAAAATTCATGAGAGTATTACAAAGATAATATATCATGTGAATTAAATTTTTAAAAAGAACTTAACTTTTTCCAAAGCTTTAAATTCATACATTATTATTCTTCTAAAAAATTTAATAAAAAACTTATGTTATAAAAAGAAGATGTAAATATTTTTAGTTAAATGAAATTGATTCAATCAAGACATTATTTTATAAGAAATATAAATACTGAAATTAAAAAAATTCTTCAATTTTGTAAGCAAATAAAATGCCAAAAAAAAATTTATGTTAATGATACATACACAAAAAAAGATTTGTTCAGTAATAATGAGCAAAATTTTTTTAACCAAAATGAAAATATCGTTGTGATAAGTTCAGAAATATAGACTTAGTATATTAGTATAGAAGGATAGTATTCAGAATTATTGCAAAAAATACTTTCATTTAATAAGATGTGATCCACCGGTGCTTCAATGTTAATTGATAAATTTAATTAATTGTGGGTAATGATGTGGGGACCTGTATTCATGACCATCATTGAATTAAATTAGAAAAATTATAAGTCAAATAGTTTCTACCTTAATAATAAAATTACCATTTTCTCACGCTTTACTGCAATGGATTATAACAAAAAATTTTTTCCATTACTGTTGAGCTAAAACATTCAGAGAAATGTCGCGGCATTTGTACTAAGAAGCCTTTTATTACGAAATATATCTATAAACGGCAATGTTATTTTCAACAGTAGAAGTGAAGTGGTATACCATTTTAGTGAGTTTTAACTTGGCCTAAATTAATGCTGAGATCAAACTCTATGAACTAAAAATAAATTTTTTATCATTTAGTAATACTAATCAAAAGTTATAGAGGTTTAAAAAAAATAACCTATTTTCATCAAATAAGTACGATATTTTATTTTAAGTGATTTTCATTGTTCTCCTTTCAACTTCTGTAACTTTCGATAGGTGGCATTAACTTGAACACAATTTTTTTAATCGATAGGGCTTTATTCTAGTTTTCATTTAAACCAAGTACAAAAACTCCAACCACACAAGCTGCTTACCTATACGTATCAGAAATAGACGTAGTTTTTCAAAAAATTTACTAAAATAAAATTTTACAAAATGTCTGGTATCTTTTGACTAGATGACTTTATACTAAAATTGCTTTGAACACTTATTAAGGCTGATATTTAGGATGGAAGAATCATAGAAAACAATTTTTTCAACATCTTTTTGTGTATGTGTGTGTATGTGCGTCAATAGATACACTGGTAGAGATTCACCTCCTGCGTACTCTGCGTGCCAACCCCCCCTACATCATAATGTTGAATTATAGAATCATGATATTTAAATAACGATATTTTCATTGAATCGCACAGTCTTAGAATTTTAATAAAAATGACAAAGGCTACTTAGCTGAAAATTAGAATTAGCAAATTATACATACAGTGTATCAAATAAACTTTTTTCTGATTTGTATACATGAAATTCATATTTTTATAATGGTCTTCTCTTCCATATAATTTAAATTAATAATTTAAATAAATAGTTTAAACTTCAAGTTTATTTTTCTAGTAAAAGCTCAAAAAGTTAAACTAATTATTTTAATTATGTTTTTTCTTAAAGTAATCATATACCTTTAAGTAATTTTCATAAGAATATGAAATATTTTTATTAATTTACTTTATACAGACTGCAAAGTTTGAATACGTTTATATTCCAGAAAATTAAATTTGTAATAACAAACTCAAAAATCGAAAAAATAAAACTTACGGAAAACTACTGCTACAGTGAGATCATTTAGTTTATTCTGGTATTTATGATTATTTATTCGCTCGGTTGTTACTTTTAGAAAACATTCAAGGTGATAAAATTTGGAAACAATTAAAAATTTCTTTCGCAGACAAACTTTAATACGAAAAAAAATTGTGAACTTCTACATATAAATAATTCTTTTATTAAATAGATTTATTTATAATATTACTTTCAAGGAAAACATATATTTACGGCTTGAAGTGGCATTGTACTTATTTAATTTTTAAATGGTGTAACTAGCCATAAAACTTTTTGTCTTACTGTAGATTTAATAATAGTAGAACCTTTTTTTTATATCAGAATGAAAAAAACTGATAGTTTTCATTGAATAAGCGCCGCGCCGTAGTGACCGGGCCTATTTTTTGACACAAGGACCATACAGTAGCTCCGGATGGATGGCACTGATGTGTATGGTGTAAGCAGCTAATAGGAGTTTTTATCTGGGAGATTATGTTGCGCTCTCCACCCTCAAATTGTGGAAAAAACGTCATATTCTGATAGAGGAAGGTGAAAAACCGTATATGCTACACGGGGATAAAAGTACGGCATCGACTCCTGGATTCTTGCTTCCCTCACCTTCAGCTCAGAAGGCAGTTACAAAACCCGGGTGGGAGTGCCGTACTTTTGTCCCTTATGGCATATTATACTATTACGCCCTCCAGGCCCAAAGTGATTTACTGGGCGAGAAATTGTAATTTTGTGGAGAACTGTAAAAAGGTTTATTGGAGGCTGTGGGGGTGTGGACTGCCCCACCCAAATCACTATAATGTATAATATAGAAAAAAACATATATTTATTTGTGTAAAAACTGACTTACGTACCCTACGTGCTATTTAGAAATGTACTTATAACATTGAAAACTTATGCAGACACCCAGCATAAGTCAGGAATAGTCTACATAAGTAAGTTATTTGTTTGTTACGTGTATCTATGTACGCGTGTGTGTGTGTGTGTGTGTAGCTTTACCCCATGCATGCTCTGGGCACTAACCTCTGCTAACAGCTTATGCTTTAACTGAAATTCTTTACAAATAAGTTTTTGATCTTATTTTACTATCCTTGAAAAATAATATTATTAAATTTTTTGTACCTAAAAAAGATTAGGTCAAAGTGTTTGTAATACTTTTCTTGTTATGTATTATTAAAAAATATATTAGTTTTAAACTTGTTCATCTCAACTATAGTAAAAGGATGTTGGAGATAGATTTTTAGGCTTTAAGAATATATGTGGGACAGTAATTTAAAAACAAACCATTCATATCAATTGAACTTATCGATTTAAGGTCTTGAGTACACAAAATGCGTATTTCTTGTATTGTAGAGGCAATGGATCTTAAAAATTGTAACCAATGAATATTGTAGTCAATAATAATATCTTATACCTATAACTTTGAACTGCGAAGAAGGGGGACAGTGGTGCCGTTTTGACCCTCAGTGACCTAGTAATTTCCAAGTAAATGATTGGACTACATCCCTACAACTTTTGATTTCGATCAATGGGGCGATTAGAAATACCATAAGCCTCTGCGTCTACCATATTAAATCTAAGCTGGAAGTGCTAACAATGCGGACACATTGTCCGCTTATTTCCTCGAGGCTGACCAAAAGAGTCTTTTTGAAAGACTTCGTCTTCCTGGGCCTAAATTGGAAGATCTCGTTATAAACTGTACCAATAACTCTAATAACCCTATACAAAAACTATTACTCCACAACAAAATGACATAAATCAATGTAAGGCTGCGGAAGGGGGCTTTGGCCAGATTTAAAAGACTACGACGTTTCTCTATAATTCTCGGGAATGTTTAAGTACCTTACTAAATAGCTAAGTAAACTAAGTTACTATTGCAGGCTGTGACCACACTCGGAGCACTTTTTCTTGGGAGTACTCGGAAAGAGAGGTTCTGTAGTAAGGCCGCACAGGGCTGTGGAGTGCTTCCAAGGATTGTAAAAAAAAAAAAAAACATAATATACTTTTGAACACGAAGAAAACGATAGTGTTATTGCGGTAGGGCTGCGTTGGAGCTTATAACGAATTACGATTGTTTAAAACACGTCAAAATTTAGTGAATATGTACGTACATTACTGGGGGAGACTTATGTCGTTACGACTATATGTATATAAATATGAACAATGATTGTAATTTCATAACTTCAAAATTGAATATATGATACACCTGTTTTAATTGTATTACAGTAGTAAATTTAAATTGACTATTAAATATTATTTCATGAATTGCATACCAGATGTGTATATGTATTAATTACATTTAACAATGTGTTGCGAAACATGTTTTTTATTTTCGCACGTTAACTTATCCAAATCTCTATAGGCTGTTGTAAAATGATATTATACAACACAGAAGCACAAAGTTACATACGCTTGAAAGAATGTATTTATTGTGAAACAAAGTATTACACAGTATATGACGCATACAGTCTCTTATCCATTTAGAGAATAGTTTATATTGTATTAATATATTAATCCTTTTTTTTGTTTATGCAATAATTTTCAACACCTTAATGTAATTAATTTTAAAGCTGAACACAAAACGGTCCTGGCTCGTACGGCGCAAACCTGAAAAAACAAGAGAGCTTTAGTATTTACAATACTTATTAAAAGATATTTTTTTAAACTTTACGACTTATGATTTCTTAAAAACATTCCAGAAAAACTATAATAGGTTAATATTTCACTTCTATAACTCAAACATTAATATTTCTGACAGTTACTATATTTGTTCTTATATCTACTGGAACCTGTAGTGCTCTTAATGTTCTTGTTAGGGGATCAGACATGAAATTCAGTTGAAATATTTATTTTAGAATGTAACTATTATCACCAAATCAACCAATGACAATTTTTAATATGACTACATTTAATTTAAATTTCGTTAGTACGTGACAGAAGAAATTTTTAATTATGCCCACATCCATTTTTTGGGAAGTAAGTTTGAAAATGCAAAGGTGTTAGCATGTATAAAAAAAGTATAAGTAATTAAAAATAACAAGTCTTGAAGGTTGTTTTTTAACACACGTGTATCGTTCACTAATCATACAAAAAAAGACATTTTGTAAGATTGAATGTTAATCATTGCGCAGTATAGGATACAATATATAATAGGATTACTTAGGTAAACAATTTATTCGATTTTTATGCTCCATTTTTCGATGTTTTATAAAAAAATAATTCACTGTCAAAATAGTATTCTAGTACTTATATGCAGTGATAATCTTAATCTAACGTTTTTGTATCTCAAACTGCATGTATTATCAAATATATTCGAAGGATGTATTTTCATTATGTTCAACATATTCCCACATCTTCTTTTTATTATCTCTACTTTGAATTTACTTAAATATCACACATTACTTGAATAAAGGCATTCGAAAAAGTTTTTATAAGCAAATCTGCTCCTCAGCATTGTTAATCTATATCCATTGATAATTTTTTGTACAACCCTAAATTTCGATTTGTATTCATGTCAAACAATCATAATTTTAAAGGAAGTTAACCAAAGGGGTGTGAATAAATCAGATTGAAGCTAAGCCATTTTCAAAAAAATTTTTAATTTAATCGTGTTTTACGTTGAAAAATAAGAAATTACTGTATTCTTCGGTAATTGCAGTAATAATAAGCGCATTTTTTAACTTTAACATAGTCAATACAAAATGATACGGACATAACTCTTACGTGTTTTCTTACAAAAATATTCATCGTTGCAGTATACTTTGAATAAGAACACTATTTAAAAACAAGAATGACGTATTTTGCATTTTTACCAATTCGACATCATAAATATCGACCCTAAAACTGCAATATCAATCAATACTAAGGTATGAAATATAAAAGTGTTATATTATTATAATACATATTTCAAATATTAAAAAATTTCTTGTAAATACTAGTAACATTTTATTAATGTGCATGCTAAAAATAATTTTAACTTAATATTCACGAGTAAAGTAATAATAACATAAAGTAAAGAGAACAAATCAACATTTACAGATTATTTAAATCAATATTATTAGAACAACACTTTATTAAACGTCAGCTGGATACAAAAGTTGTACTTTTATGAAAACACTTAAATTAAAATTTACATTAAACTACGTCAAACATTTAAGCAGAAGTTAATAATTGAAGGTACGAAGGAGATACATTTTTCAACGAGCTTTGCCAACTGAGTCAAATGAAATAATTTATTTTGAAATGTAGTTGGTCATGATAGGTAGACAGTTCTTCTTCAACGACAATATTGTCTTGTTTTATGTTTTTATGAATAAAAATGTGAATAAGATTACGAATTACCACATACAACTAGCATAAAAGACATAGTTTTAATCCATCCATTGTTCAGTCTGGTCGTCCAGCTATGACTATTATAGTACTTATTACGGATATGGGTTTGTCTAGTAAATATGTATTTTAAGTAATTTTCAAAAACTCTAATGTTACAAACTGCGGAGTAATCAATCATGGTGTTTACTAAGAAACAATCAATTTTTCAAATTTTATTAGTAATAAATCATGGTCACGTACGTTTCTCACAGTCAACTTATCGAGTAACCATTTGTTTCTTTTACCCTGATACTCGTCTGAGTTTTTATACAGTTACTTTTTGTTTTACTAATTCATAACGCAAAAAAAAGTTCACTGAAAACGAAAGTAACATTATCATATCAGATGAGTAATTATAAAATAAAAGTTGTTTAACACTAATATTATAAATTTTTTAGTAGAATAAACGTTAAACGTACTTAATGACAACAAAACACACAGTATTTAGCCGGTGCTTGGGGATAAAAATTATTAGACAATGCCATAAATATTAAGTATACAACTGTACTGGTATTCTACATAGGCTGCAGATAATTCGCTTAGAGGATAAAAGGATACACACATGCATGTTCTTATATTTTGTATTCGATCATACTATTGCATTTTAATCACACAATAAGTTTTTTGTTGTTAAATTGGTAAGGGTATTAGTACATAATACGAAAAATTTGTGTGATAATCTTAGCGCTTTCTTAAGAAGGCTTCTTAACAAAATATGTTTTTTTTTATTCAATACATTTTTTAGCTTTGTTAATCTTGTTATGGAATATTTTATAAGGGATTCTAGAAGACCATAACGTTTTCTGTAAAATAACCTATTTAGATAAAACAAAAAAATATTAGGTATTTAGGTGTGCGTGAGTGTAAGTAGACCCATGTGTACAATCAGTCATTTTTCGGGATAACAATAATATTTGTCGATAAAACTAGGATTGGGTTCTTAGATAATTATAAATTTCAAAATAGAAATTTGAATTTATCGACTATTGTTTTAAAATTTATTAACTTTGGTGTCTATTTCTTGATGATAATCTATCAAATGAAACGTAAATGAAAATGTAACACTTACTACGTTTTACTCTACATGGTAATGTAGAACCTACTGAGATTTTTTACAAAATTATCACTCAATACGCGCACTGTTACACTACTACGCAAAAGTATAGTTTTGCTACAAGCGTTAAATTTATACTTGGCGCTTATAAATTGAACGCTTGCAACAAAGTTATACTTGTGCGTAGTAGTGTAATAGTGTGCATATTAAGTAATAATCTTGTAAAAAATCTTAGTGGGTTTTACATTACCATGCAGAGTAAAGCTAAGTAAGTATTACATTACATCTACGTTTTGACTATTGTTTTGTTATCATTACGATTTAATTGATTTTAAAAAATTATTTATTTTGTTTAAGGATATCCTATGACAGAAACTCTTAGATTGTAGAAATTTTCTATATAAGAATAAGTTAGATAGAATTCAAAACAAATTGTGTGGGTGAGTAAGGTTAGGTAAAAATGTTTTTTGTCCAATACTCTTATGATTTGATAACAACATTATATGTAAAATAAAATAACCTCAAAATGTGGTCACTAAAACAAAAAATGAGAAAGCTTTTTGCCAATAACTTGGCAGCGAGTTTTCTTATAAACTATAGCATAATTATTAACACAAATGTTTCTTACAGCATGAAACCGTCTTTTATATTACAATATTGTTTTACTTGATGCACATCCCAATATACCACAATATTAATTGATTCTAAAAATACATATGTTTGAATAAAGAGTCTCCTTGGTAATGAATAAAACTTTTTTTCTATTAGTAGTTTGCATCTACTAAATAACAATTTGATATCTATACTAATAATAATACAGTGGTGCCGTTAACGACTTTGCCATCTTCATCAGCAGTTGTTAGTAGTTGTTGCAATACTTTGGCCCCTCAAAACAAACCCCCACCACTTAGATAGGGGTCTGCTTTGACGAAGCTAAAGTGTTGCATGTAAGTATTTGTGAGGTGGGAGTATGAAAAACTGTCGAGCGGAGGGGAGAACATGCGAAACCTAAACGTCGCGAAAAAAGAGAAAGAGAGAGAGAGACACAGAGAGAGAGAGAGAGAGAGACATACGAAATCTTGGAGACGTGTAAAGCGATGATGTGTAATATAATAAGTTTTTTATTACATACGAGGTATACTTCTTTTGACGCGCGCAAATTGATCTCGCAATTTGTCTCTTTGTACTAATTTAGTTAAAATGAACAAAGTCACACTGTGGGTATTTTAAATTTTATAAAAATTTTTAAAATTTGTAAAACGACAATTTATTAAAAGCATTGTTGGTTACGAATATAATTTTACAGTTTTTATTTTATCACATATATTATATATCAAGTATCATACATCATAATACATATCTCTGGTAACACAGTTGATGCAATTCTTATGCAATTCTTACGCAAAGTTTCGTTTAGTACATAAATTACATAAGACGATGCTCGGTCTGCTTCCACAGAATTACATGAATCTGCTGCTAGGTACAGGTGCAAGACACTTGCCCAAGAAGTGCACAAGATTTACATTAAGTTACTTGCATTAATGAACGTTACTTGAATACACTCGCAAGTGCATCAGACGTGCACAAGAAGTGCACAGAGCTACATAGGCATGATGCTTCCTCAATAAGTGGACAAGACGTGCATAAAGTTACTTACAATAATTTTTTTACTTGAACGCACTAAAAGTGTATCAAACGTGCACAAGAAGTTCAAAGGGGTGCGTATGCACGACATTTATGCAAGAAGTACGTCAGAATTAATTTTTCCAGTTTGGTGCACTTACAAGTCAAATCTGCTGTTCAAATAAAATATTGTTACTTTTTTTTAAATGAACAGAACTTTTTTTATACAAGAAAATAATATTCTACTTATATCTGCGATAACTGTGGCTTTGCGTGGCCAAATACAAAAACTATTTTGTAGGCTGTAGACAACCTTTTCAGAGAACAGATTTCCAAAACTCTATAAAACCCAAAAAAATAAGAATTTGTAAGTCCTGTGAATGATTATTTTTACAACCAAATAATTTACTTAGCATAGTCCAAATATAAAATAACCTTTTATTTGTTACAACTGACGAATACAATTCCAAGATTTAATTCATAACATGCTTACTCGGTTAAGGTTATTTGCCAAAAAGTACTAACCATTTGTTTTAAAATATTTAAAAGCCTTGTTGAAGTTTTTATACTATTGAAGTATAGAAAAATAATTACTGGCAAATAAAATTTTTCACTTGATAAAAATTGGAAAACGAATTTTCAAAATACTCAACACATCCATAAAATATTATCAATATATTGTTGCAATGAATTATCTTTTGCACGTAACGAATGGTAACTTACAGAGTGCAACTTACTCAATGTACGTCTTACACAATTCTTGCACACGTGCCCCTCAGCACTTCTTGTGGACGTTTAATGCACTTGTGAGTGCGTTAAAGTGAAAAAATTAATGCAAGTAACTTTTTGCAATTCTGAAGCACTTCTTGCGCAAGTGTCATGCGTACGCACCTCTTTGCACTTCTTGTGTACGTTTGATGCACTTGTGAGTGCGTTAAAGTAAAAAAATTATTATAAGTAACTTTATGCAAGTTTTGTGTACTTCTTGTGCAAGCATCGTGCATGCATCGTGTGCATCGTACATGAATCTCTGTGTACTTCTTGTGAACGTTTGATGCACTTGCAAATGCATTAAAGTACAATAAATTAATGCAAGCATCCAAACACATGTCTGACGTACTTCTTGCGCAAGCGTTGTGTCAACGTGCCTCTGTGCACTTCTTGTTCAAGTCTGATGCTTTTGCGAGTGCACTAAAATGAAAAAATTAATTCAAGCAACTTTATGCAAGTTTTGTGCACTTCTTGTACAAGCATCTTGCACCCGAATCTTGCAGCAGATTGATGTAAATCTGCGGAAGCAGACCGAGCATCGTCTTATGCAATTTACTTATGCATGTTTGTGCTACCAGGGATAATCATAATCAATGAACATTAAGAATTTACATAATACTTCACGGTTTCTATTGTAATTTTTACTCGTAATACTGTGTGGGTTGTCCACAAAATTATTAATCACTTACTTTATTGATGCTGCTGATACTACAGCTCTAATCTATTACCGGTAATGTTCTGGAAATATTTCAACCTTGCAGCGTATATACTCGTCCATCGGTTTTCTTCAAAATACACAAATATTAAATGCGGATCACTCTGGCGTACTTCTACAGCATAATTGTACATGCACTAGGCTAGATTTTTGTATATTATTTCTCGCGGCCACATTGCTTGAAAATCGGGGAACGAAATGACGTACTCCTGATAATATCAGTATGGTTTTTTATACACTATGACTTCCATTCACACAATAATCACTGATGGTCGGGCAAACGGGTATTCCCGTAATCACCGTTAATTCTGTAAGTGGAAAAACTCCCACACAGATGGTGGTATGTAGGCTTCTTGAATTACCGCCTGATCTTGACCATCACTCACAGTTGCACCTTCAAAGAGATCCGTTGAGTCAATTGGAAGCATTCTAGTAACTGACTTCTTTTTCTGTAAGTTCGTAAATCCATAAAATATTTTTTACACAATGTTGCAGAATCTTCTTACCTTACACCCCCTCCCTCCAATTACAGACATGTGCAAAAATGCTAGGTATTAAAATAATTATACATACGTTTGAGATCAGAGGTAGGTTGCGCGAGTAATGAGATCGTTTTTTAACAAGCCACGCATCGACATAGCACATCGACACTCTATGAACAAAAGTCAGCACATTTCTGAAAGTAAGATGTTGAATACCCACTATATAATATAAAGTTACGATTGTTTTATAACTGTTCTTCTCAAATTCTTGAGAAATCAAGGTGATAAATACTCCATACAAAATAATCAGGGTTCCTAAAAAAACAAGGTGGCAACTAATTATTATGTAATGTAGGATAACTTTTGTTTTATGATTCTAAAAACAAAGTGTTTGGTTTATTATATACAAGTGTCAGAACATTTCTTTAAGTAAAGCAACGACTCACGGGAAAAAAAGTCGAACAATCATAATTTCTTGCAAAAATATTAAACTAATAGCAATAAAAAGACGTTTAGCCCTCAGTATCGTTTCAACATTAATATTAAAACCTATTACAAAAGCTCATTTGATAAGCGTGCTTAGATGTTTGCTACGCGTTGCACTCGCTCGTGAACCACACATTTGTACTATGTGTGGCAGCGCCTGGAGTAGTAATTTTCCACCATTATCGATCAATATATTTTTCAAAAAATTATATTTTCTTGTCTTACATTGTCGAATAAAAACCTTTAAAGACATGTTTAAACGTGGTTTTTTTAATAATATAGTCGTTCAGTAAACTCTTGTAAAAGCTGTTCAAAAACTTTTCAATCGTAATCATCCATTGACACAAAATATTGTGCGCTGTTACCGTAAGTATAACTAAAAATAATTTAAGTAAAACTTCTTATGGCAGGTTGTGAATTTTTTCGAGCGACAAGAAATTTCTGAGCACTCCACCACTTCAGCCGCTCTCTCTCTCTATCTCTCTCTCCACGTCCCCCTTCGCCACCACATGCTATACTTACAGGCATCCCTACTACTCCAACTTCAGCCACTCTCTTTCTCTCTCTCTCTCTGCCTCGTCCCCCTTGCCACCAGAGCAGTGCATATACGCGTAGAGTTGGACGCGGGACGGCTTTTCGCTCTAACTCGCTCCCCTTGCTACTACATGCTCGAGTTTTCACGTATATATGTATATATATATATATATATATATATATATATATATATATATATATATATATATATATATATATATCCTTCCACCCTCTGACGAAAAAAAAAAATCATAAGTTCAGTATACACAAAACTTATGTATAAAGATAAATTATACGAGATAAGTAAAACCTGACAAGTTACCATTAGTTTTATCGTTTTCCTCAAACATAATGTTTGTAGTTACACTGAACTATCCAAGGGATGACGTTATAAGTAGGGAGTCTAGACCTTATGACTTTGCTGTCGTTCTCTTCTTGTCTCTCCTCCTTCTCTCCGCGACTTTCCCTCAAAAAATCTCGAGGTTGCCGTGTATTAGCTTCTCGTAAGGAATATTACCTAAAAATTATGTCAGCAAACACGCGTATCTTTTCATCGACATGTATTAGTTAACATACATGTCGAGAGTTATATATTTTATACGTTTCAAATTTAAACAGGTTGCCGATCGCCAACTGCAGCAATAGCCAAAGACCACCAGCACCAGTTACGCCTGTCCAGCCTGTCCGGTCGACCTAACGAGTCCACGCAAACCGACGAATACTTCCAGTGCATCCACTGTGACATGTCCCTCAAGACGAACGACAACATGAACCAGCGCGTAAGGACAGCCCGAGGCTCGCCATCCCCTGGCTATTACAGTCACACCAACTCCATTGGTGGCAAAGGCAGTGATGATGCTAACGAAAGGCCTCTGTTCAACGGCAGTTCCTCCTCGACGATCGCCAATGACGCATACAACGAGACCAAGAAACGGATCGGCAAACGCAAGCGCTTCAACGACAGTGACAACTCAAAGAAACGAGGTCAACGTGAGGATCCCATGAAGGTCAACGCAGAGAAGAAGAAGCGAGACAAGGTACCGAGTAGCAATGGAGGCAACCTGCACTCCCGCAACACCGGGCCATGCTTCTCCGACGTGCAACGCGGTCGTGGGCTTTGGTGACCTCGTCCACCTGGACTTTACGTCGAAAAAATTTTCCTTGATAGCGCAACGCGCATGCGAGAAAACACTTCACCGGCCGGTCCCTGGCGCGATTATCAGTTACCTTTGCTCTAAGTGTCCTAGGGCTTTTCCCTGCCAGTCAGCGCTCGACGGTCACGAGATTAACTGTGGAATTGCAGCCACTGCCACCACTCACGACAACAACACCTGCAGTGACCTGACTAGAACAAAAAAGGAGCACATTTTCGCCATGCTGGGTCTGCAGAGACCGTCCGCGAATGTGGCTACAAGCACGAGCAGAATCGTCGAGAACAACAACCACGACAATCACCAAAGAGACCTGACTGACATCCAGAACATAACGATGAACGTGACGGGGCACACTTCGAATGGGCTGCAGTTGCACGAAAAAGCTGAATTGCCCGACAATTGTCCAGTGGGGCAGCAAGGATCGTCTGAGGCTTGGGGCTCGTCGAGCACTTTCCAATCCAGCAACAGGGAAGAGGAGGACCAGAACGCGTTTGCCTCCAAAATTCGCGAGATGAAGCTCAAGGGTGAATATCCCTCCCAGTTGTGCACTCGTGCTTTCACGAATTTTCGGGCCCTTAAGGGCCACAACCGGATTCATGTCAACACGATACCCGGCAAGCCTTTCCCGTGCAACGTATGCAAGCACAACTGCGTCAACAAGAACACCTTCAAGGAACACATGGGATCGCACAACGGGCTGAGACCATATCAGTGCTCGATCTGCAACTACCTTTTTGCGACCAAGGGAAACTGCCAGAGGCACGTGAGGAACGTTCACGGCAAAATAAACCACGAGAAGGTTCAGAGTGTGCTCATCTACCGTCCGAGCGAGGATTCAGCCAACAACCAGGTCGACTCGATGACTACATCGTCCCAATCGCCTCGTGTAGCAGACAACGATTTCTGGTACGATATACTCGAGGTTCTGGAGTATGAAAGTGATGTTGAAAATCAACCACAGCAGATCCAATGGCCGGTGCTGGTGACGGGGGTATCCCTTGCCGAGAATCTGCCACATGAAAGCCAGTACGACGACTTTCAAAGGCCACCAGGCATGCAGCGGCACTTTAATTTTACCAACAGAATTGGTGAGCTGCTGCAGCACCAGAGTGATCAGTCAAACGACTCTGATTTCAACGACTCGTACGTTACAAATTCCTTACCTCTAGTCGAACGCAACTCTGGCAGCTTACCACTGTCCGAGGATGGTTGTGTCAAACCCTCCGAACTCACCGTAACAACCGCACAGATGTGCCAGTCATACCCCGCCGGTGCCCATCAGACAGAGGTGCGCTATACGTCTTAGCGATCGCCATCGCACTTCAATATACCATCAAAATTTTCGGTCGATTTTGCAAGGGTGTTAAGAAATAAATATTGAAACTATCATTACACAAATAATTTTTTTTTCATTAAGAACAAATCGTCGTTATAACAAAAAAAATATCCTTCGATCGAGTGCACGTTATCCTTTTTTTTATTAAAATACTTAAGTGCTAATATTTGGACAATTTAAAAGACGATGCATCCGACCGAAAAAAACTATTTCTTCAAAAACACATTGGTACTTAAGTACTGATTTCTAATTACTATTTTTCTTTCCTTTTTTACCCAGCAGCTGGTACAGCATAGGCAGGAAATCCCCGAGAAAAATCCTACCACCTCCGAGAATGCCGAATTCAGGGTCCTCACGCAGCAACGGGAGGTCGACGGTAGCACCGTCAACACCAAGGAAAACGACAATCTTGAGCATCAACTTGTGATCTACGAAGGAGGCGCCAATGAACTGAATACGATCACCGTAGCCATGACTCTACTTAAGGATAAACTTGAAGAAACCAAGCCCCAGGAGGTACAAAGTAACAACAGTCGGGAGATTTTGACCAAAAAGTCTGGAGATAACGACGTGGTCGACAACAACGAGGGGGACGAAGAGGAACATGAGAACGAAGCCGACGAGGCTGAAAATTCGATGACGATCGTCACTAAGAAAAGTCATGGGTTCGCTTGCAGAATGGAGAACGGCATTAGCGAAGGCAACGAAGATACGTTCAGTATCTACGTGATGCCGAGCAACGCATCCCAAAATTACCCATAAAATTTTCACGCGCAAGACCTGAGCGAGAATAAGGACCTTGTTGCCCCGCTTAATGACCACTCGAACAGCATTTTGGTCACTTAGCCTACAACCGCGCCTATCTTCAATAAGAGGAGCAATGGGAAATTTACCGACTCGCTGGCCCCGAAACGAATCAAGTGCCCTTACTGCCAGAAACCCTTCGCCTGGGCCTCTTCCCTCAACCGCCACATTGTGACACACACTGGAGAGAAGCCCTTCGAGTGCAATGTGTGTCACATGTCCTTCAGCACCAAATCCAGCTGCAAGCGCCACGTTCTGACACACACTGGAGAGAAGCCCTTCGAGTGCCGTTTCTGTCACATGTCCTTCAACACCAAATCCAGCTGCAAGCGCCACCTGCTCAAGAAACACAAAAATGAAACTACCGAGACTGGGCTCATGAAGGCGAACGAGCTGCCCCAGAAATCTTATTAACCTCGCGTTGACAGAACTGCTACCAGCCGCGAACTCGTCGACGCCAACAACGGGAGCAACAGCATTTCGGCGGAAAAGACGTCCGCTGATTCCACCAAAATGACATCGCCAAGAGCGCCACCTGGCCTTCTGACCAGCGGGACGCCTGCCAAGGGCCACATGCGCACGTGCGACAGCAGTTTTACCAAGAGGCAGAACTGCAACAGCAGCCACAACGCCGATAAAAAAGTGAAGAAGAGTCCGTCTATTAGTTACTTATTGTGCGCCATTTGCATGCGGCGATTTTCTTCGGCAGCGGATCTGCACCACCATTCCAGGACCCATACGGTCGAGTGCCCATACTTGTGCGACAGAGATGAGTAGAAGTCTATGAGCGATAATGTACTCGCGCAGTATGGTGCGCCTTTGGAAAAAGTATAACTAGTCCGACTCGCGACTATATATTTCGAACCGATTCGAATCGATGTTTTGCGGCAGAGTAGGCGGATAAAAATAATACTTTAATTTTTTGTGTCTTTGAATCTATGTGTGCACTAACCACATGAAAGTACACAAAATTTGTAACGTGCTGTGGAGATCTTAAATAAAATATTGACGAGAAAATCTCTTTTTGAATTTTTATCGAAGCATATACGAATCCATCTCTTTGTTAATCCCCTTAATAGTTTATCTCAAATTTTGCGGGTGTTTGCGCTGAAGTTAACTGTAACTTGATAAAAACAAATTTACAATCGAAATTGAAATTATTCTAATAAAATAAATATTTTAACTTAACAGATGTTTGACAGTATATATCACAAAAAAAAACGAACAAAGTAGGAAAACTAATTTTATATCATACAACATAAAGTATTGGTATGCAGAAAGTATCATGCAACGTAATATATTTAAAAAAGGAAATTAAAAAACTAAACTAAAATACAGGATACCATTAACATACTATTTATCGTATCTTATCTTATCTTACTAGTATATAAAGCAAAGTCGCTAAAACCGTTGTAATTGCTAACTGCGGAAACTACTGAACCGAATTTGCTGAAATTTGGCATACCGATTCTTACACTTCCTAGATGGTTTTGGTATAGTTTTTATTTTGAAAAAGTTAATAACGATAGCGATAAATAAGCTTAAAGTTTTGCAAAAATACACCAGCTTTTCACGTTAGTTTAGTAGAATCTGCTAGGTAGCGTCGACATAAAATCGAAGCTACCTGCAACAGAAAAAAGTAAGTGTGGTTATTATAGGCTGGAGCGTCGCGACAAATTTCTACGGTCGTCTCTTGGCAGTTCATTTCACTGCAACGATAAGATATTTGTTAGTTGTGCAACTAAGTATCCCGATTACCGATGACGTTCCTTTCCAATGGGAAAGTGACCCAGGTCTTCTTTTACTTTGTTCCGTGATGTGGATTAACCGGTCAGAAAAATTGGCCTGACGTCATGGTCATTTTGACCGTCAATTGACGGTCATTGACCGTCAGAAATTACTGCATTTGTATGTGGAAATGACCGTCAGAGATTCTTCTGACCGGTCATTGGTCAGAAAATTAAAAAAAAATTTAAAGATAGGCAACTAAAATCATTTAATGTTTACTTTAAATTAGTTTTTCATTGAAACTATTTTAATGTACAGAAACAATTTTTACAATTTAATGACTTAGTCATAATACTTTTTTATTATAAAATATAATTTTTTCTTATAAAATATATATAATTTTTAAATTTCTTCAGATTTAGTATCTGAATCAAGTAAATCAAGTTCGGCATTAAAAATATTAATATTATTATCCTTGTCAGCCTCAGAATCAGAACAATATGGACTTGTGTCTTGATTTTCGTCATTATATACAAGATCTTGTTTCAATATACGCAAGTTATGAGCAATATACGTTAATCGCCTAGCTCGTCCAGTGTCAAGACGATTTCTTTTGGAACTATGGATCCACCCATGCGTTCTAAACGAACGTTCAGTTGCAGCAGAGAAGCAGGGTAAATTTAATATTTCGTTTGCAATTTTACTTATTCATGTAGTTCTACAAACGCTTTGCCACCACAAGTTTGTAGGGAGTGATTTTAATGAATCTTGTACTAACTGATTATCCCAAAGCCCTGAGTTAGTTCTGAATTCTGCCAATTCGTGCATTACAGTAGGAACATCTAAATTTAATTTTCTTGCTACATCCAAAATTAAGGCTTGCCCATTCAAATCTTCCTCTTGGCTTAAATTTTTGCCTTTGAGATTCGGATAAAACAAATTAGCAGCAAATAGAATAGGTCTCAATGCCATTTTAGAACGCTTTTTCAATTTTTTAGTCATATGAGTTATTTCTTGTTCACTCAGAAGTGGAAATGGCACTTCAGTGCTTTGTTTTTCAAAGTGAACTTTAAGCTCATGGAAAATTTGGGCAACTTCACTTAGTTTTGACTTATCTGATTGCACTTTCGTAATATAAATAACTATTGGTTTTACATAATTTTTTAATTTATCTATTGCGCTCCAGAATGATTCATCTAAAATTAACAATTTTGTTATAGGTTTTAAAAGAGCTCTCGGTTCGATGGAGATTTGTTTTAAATTTTGTTTATTAAAATGTAGATTTTCTAAACATTGTAAAGACGAGCACCACCGCGTTTTGCTAAAAAGTTTTAGAGGAATTTGAAAAGATATTCCACTTTTTGGGTTTGTTTTGTTTTGTTTTTGAATTTCTAAAATTAGTGAGCTTAAAACATGGGATCTTTTTATCTCTTTTACTATCGATACAGCCGAATTAATAATTTTTTTAGCATTCGGCTGTTCAAGTAAATCTTTAACTAAAAGATGTAAAACGTGTGCAAGACAGCCATTCAAAAAGATCGCTTTATTTTCGTACTCCTGTTCTAGTAGAGACCACGCTGCTGGAATTTTTTTTTCGTTGTCTGTGACAATACCCAAAACTTTCTTTATTCCGATCGACTCGATAACGGTAGAAATCTCGCATGCTTTGTAATCTGCTGTTTGTCGATGGGCTTTACTCTCAATTGTTTAAAAAAAGATATGCTCGGGAGTGGTAACTACAAAATTTATAATGCCCTTGTTGCGAATATTCGACCAACCATCTGTTTGCAAGCCAACTATCAAAGCCTTTCAGATTTTTATGTTAACGTCAGTTCCAATTTCACGGTATACTGTATCAAGAAGAGAATGAGATAGTTGGTATCGCGATGGAAGGTTAAATGAAGGCCTGAGCTTCGCAAATAATTCCTTTCAATATATATTTTCCGTCAGTTGAAGCGGGACGCCTGATGCGTATATTGCTTTAGCAAGTAATTCGTGACATGCTTTCGTATCATTGGGTAACATAAAATCAAAATATTTCTGAATACCTGACGAAGAATTGGCTACAACTTCGAGTTGACTTGAACTTGCTGTATGCGAAGAAATATCACTTAAAACCTCTGATGGCGTCGAACTAGCCGATGCTTTGGCTCTGTGAGTTTCTGGCTCATCTAAAAATAAAAAATTTGAGAAAACAAAAAATTTATTAAACATATATGTATCAATACATGCATGGAATAATATAAATCAATAATCAAGTACCGCTTTCTTCGCCCAAGGAGCAATCTGATTGAGAAATTAAGGAAACATTTCTCTTTAGGTTGACTTTGACGCCCCGTTTTTGTTGCAAATCTTGCTTCACATTTAGCGGGCATTTCTTGCGATTTTCCGCGAGCTGCTTTTTCATTCGCGTGACATGTTCAGCATAATGTATTTTGCAATAATTGTACGAGTAGGATTGAATTTTTTGGTTTGGTTCACGAGGCAAAGGAGTGAAATGTTTTTCAAAAACTTTTGAAATTCCCATAATCTGAAATCGTTTAATTTCATTTGATTTCATTATTTCAGAATGTAGGTTATGATTCCTCAATTTCCGAGATTTTTAATTGATACTACTCAATTTCAGTTCGACTTAAAATTAAAATAAGCTCACCTTAATTTATGCACAACTAAAGCTTAAAATCACATGGGCGTAAACACAGAGCACGCGAATATCTTCTCAGTTGTCAAACCAGGCTCGAGACAAAAGCGCGAAAGAGCAAAAGCGTAAGCGACAAAGCGACTGATGAAATACATATGTGAATTAACCTACCTGATTTTTTTGGACAAGTAACAGTAGCTTCTTCTTTTTCTCAACAGATGGTACCGGAACAAATAAAAACTTGAAATATTCTTCACTCTCTTTATAGATATAGATTTGACGGTCATGAAAAATTTTGACCGGTTATGGTCAATTGTCATTGACTGTCAATGTTTTTTTGTCAGGTCAAAGTCATGACCGTCAACTGACCGGTTAATTGTCCGGTCATTTGATCACACTGTGGTTCACTGGACGAGCGATCGGTGTGGACTGACTAAATGCTCATAGGCGAGCAGTCGTAAGCAGCCAAAGTAACTTAAACGTGGAGCACTATGATTGGTGGTCGCGCAGGACTATCGTACGCACGCTATTGGTTACAAAATACTAAAGTTAATCACTAGCGCGCGAATATATAAGTTCTATATAGTTAATGTTTGTAATACTAATTTGATGTTGAACACACAGCCAAGTTGTTATCTTAAATTAAGTTATATATATTATATGGTCCAAATAATTTTAGTCTATATAGTTCACCAATTAATTCGATTCGGTGCTTTTCATAAAGAGAGCACGCAAAAACCACATGGTTGGCGCTTTCACAATCTTGACCATATTTACATAGGTCTGAATGCTCAACATTAATTTTGACTAGTGATTGATTTAGTGAGTGGTGATTGCAACGGAGCCTGTTTAATCAGGTAATAATCTTCCTAGGTAGCTCAAGATTGTGAAACCAGAGTTTATCGTTATTATTCGTATAAAAGTTTTTGAAATAGAAGGCACCGCTATTGGTCTGCTCATAAATTTCTTTGATTTCGCTAAAGTTTAATTTTTTGCACGTTTTATTGGTCTCAGCTATCAAGTCTGTATAGGGGACTTTATAGACAAGTTGGAATCGAGAGCTTGCAGCCTCTTTGGCAGATTTGTCAGCCATTTCATTGTCGTGGATTCCGACGTGAGAAGGAATCCAGGAAATCTCTATAGAGATACCCGATTCATTCAGTAAGTGTAAGTCATGCTTAATTTTAATTATTAACGGCGACTCTCCCGCGAGACCTTTGCAGTGGAGGAGAGCTCTGGGGATGCTCTATGAATCTGTAAATAGTCGGAATTTAGTTTTACTATCGATTACGCCTTTTGCGACGCTGTCCAAAATCAGCCGAGTGGCTAATATAACAGCATTGCACTCCGCCGAGAAGATCGACGCCTGTCCGGGCAAGCCTCTTGCCTCATTAAACTGGTCACCAAGTGACCACAATGCACACCCGATACTGAGGGAGCTCCCACTACCATCTTCGATTCATCAGTATACAAGTCTACACAACTATTGTCACTGTCGTAACCCGAAAGAGCCCCGATGAGGTCCTGAATGGGGGTGAACGAGTTCTGTAGATCAAGTCCAAGCTCAAGGTTGATTAAAGGTCTGTAGAATATTGAGTCAAGAGGGTAGCTAAATTTTGAAAACCCTTCGTGCTTAAGGACAAGGTCCTCCCTAAATCAACATAATTCATAGCACGCCACTACCCTTGGTACATGCCAGTTATGCGCTAATATTGGGTTTCCTGTAATTTTATGTAATTCGACTATAGATTTAAGGTCGATATTTTGTGTGAATGACATGCATTTTAAAATTAATATGGTGTAAGGGTAATTCATGCGGTGTTTGATGTATTTAATTTTAGATTCAGCTGCCATAAGATTGATGGGGGTGGAATTTCTGTAGCCCATGGCGATGCGGATACCTGTGTTCTGAACTTTTTTAAGATTATTCAGGTGATCAAAATTCTTTGCAAAATTTTCTCCAGTATCATACCTAGAAACCTGACTTCGCGCTCCGGTTGAATGGTTGTTCCGCAGATAACTATGTCCAATTTTTTGTGTTTTCGCGGATATTTCTCGGAACTTACGAATTTGCATTTTTCGGGCTCGAGATAAAGATTTCTTGCGTTTAAGGCAGTGTTTAATAAGTCTATTGATTTTCTCAAAAGTTTGAAGGCTACAGGGGGTTCACACTGATCCACATAAAGCACAATATCGTCTGCAAACATTAGAATCTTGACTTTAGGGTCATAAGGTTTCTAATAAACTTGGTATATAAGGCGAATAGCATAGGGCTAGATCCACTTCCCTGAGGTAGTCCTATTTGTGCAATGTGCACTTCTGTCTGAGCGAGTTCTTTAGTGAAATTTATGGGAATGAGTGTTCTTTTGTAGATTAAATTTTTGATGAATAGTACAGAATTTTTTGTTAAACCCATGTCTACTAAGTCGTTCAAAAGTATATCCGAAACAACGCTGTTGAAGGCACTTTTAATATCCAGGAAAACAGCGCTTACACTGGAATTGATATAATCCTATGTATCTAATTGGTTAAGATGGTAAGACTATCGATACAGGATTTCCCTTTCCTGAGTCCGAGCTGTTAATCCGGTATGATTTTAAAGTGCTCTACGAACCAAGTGATCCTGGTAAGTCGAGACATGAGAGGGAATGAAAAATAGTAAAAATTTATTCCAATTCTCCGGAAATTCATCCCGAACGATCAGATCATTAAATATGTCTAATAAAACGCGTTTCAAGACTACGGGCAATGCTCTTCGTACCTTGTAGTCAAACTTGTCAAAACCAGGGGATGATCCCTCTCTGAATGAATACAGCACACAGTCTCATTCCTACAGGGAAAGTGGAGAATCAAATAAATGTTCGTACTGGGTCGAGAAGTTGACGGTTTCGGCTTCGAATTGTCTAAAAGTGGGGCTTTTCGGGACACATAAGTCCTCTAACAACTTTTGTGAGCTCTTAATGAACCTAGCGTTGCCCAGGGTAGCCGGAGAATTTTGACAGCTTTTTTTGAAAGCTTAAACAGTGCGCCATACTGTTGACAGTGGGGTAGCGGGACTGACGAACTCAGCAAACGAGCGAAAGGACTCTCGTTTACTCTTTTTAAAAATTTTTTTAGCTTCTGCAGCAAATTTTTTGTAGTTAATAAAGTTTTTAATTGTTATGTTTTGTTTAAGAGTTAGTAGAGAGGCCCTTCTGAGTCTGCAGGCCCTATCACATCTATCGTTCCACCAGATTTTCTTAGGGTTCTTATTTGAGCGCCTGGAGTTGTTAGTATCATTGATGGTTGTATTAGTGTTGGCCTCGTTAATGCTATTGTCGATAAAGGTAGTAAGTTTATAATATCTATTTACAGCAGCGGAGTTAGTGAAGTCTATACTATTGAAAGTATGTATGTTAGTAGTTAATACTTCTGAGAATTTATCCCAATCAAGCTTGTTTGTTTTGTATCTGAAAGTTTCTCTATTAATTTTTTTTGCAGTGAAGTTAATTTCAATGGTGATCGGATAGTAGTCACTGCCCCAGGGGTCAATATCAATCCTACAGTTAGTTTTAAGGCAAGGTTAAAGAATGAGTATGTTAAGTCTATGTTTGAATATTTTATGCAATTGTCTCTATAGGCAAAATAGAAGTGAGTAGGGTCGTAGTTGTCGTGCAGAAAGAACACGTCAGGATCGAGCGAGTCCTCTTGTACTTTACCATAACGACACATGCGGGCACTCCCCCAGACAGCATTGTGGCTGTTGAAGTCTCCCAACAGCAAGAAGCTGTCGTACTGAACCAGCCTGCCGGAAACCAGCCCAACCTCCCGGGCGGTCAACTGGTTGCCTCGCTCCGGCGACCGATAACAAGCCGCAATACAGAACTCTCCTCCACCGGTGTATATTTTAATGACTCCCATTTCAAGGCTGTCGAAGGTCAGATTCCAATCTAGAATATCGAAAATTAAGTTAATTCTAATGAATAAAGCTATTCCAGCCCCTTTAATGTCGTCATCTCTGTCGAATCTGTTTGATTCAAAACTTGCAATCTTAAAATAGTTCTTGGACTTAAGATGTGTTTCTATGATTATCAGAATATCGAACTCTCGACCTCTCAATTGAATATCTAATTTATTACTGATAGATCTGGCATTCTATTGCAAAATTTTAATCTTTGATTGGGTTTGACTAGGTATTATATAAGTGTTGTCCCTATCCATTAAAATTATAAAATAGTTATACGTACAGTAAGTAGTATGTGATTAAATCGAGAGGTAGGGAGTTCCAAATCTGAAAACAAGTTCGAATTATGCACTTTAACTGTATTCCTGTCCTGCGAGTATGTCCTGAGCTTTAATCCTTTGCTTCAAATCAGTGGTTTAGCAGCTGGAGGCAAGGGAGTGGATGTTGCTGATACAGATTTTGTGTGCGCCAAAGAAACAGTAAAAAGAGAAGCAGTAGTGGGAACAGTTTTCTGGACCAAGGCTGCCTTCTTGTCCTATGGATGGTCCAGCTGATGTCGATTAAAATACTATTTAAAGCCAATCACTATTAAACAAAATCAGTCATTTACTGGCAGACGTCACAAGTGGAGTTGTTATTCGCAAGGCTGAAAACCCCATTGACGACCCTATATTATCCTCTCGAATCTAAGCATTTAACCAGGAATCACAAATCCTCTTTAAAGTCTGCGCTGAAAGAACCTAACAGCTATGAAGGGGAAAAAAATTTGAGCCAACGGGACAGTTACCAACGGGAAAGCATCACGAACCAATCTTCCCATCTTAGATTATCAAAACAACTGAGTCTGCAAAAATTCTGCTTTAGACACCAACGTCTTCGACGTTATACCAGGAGGTATTGGGCAGAGATTAGTCTTACGTTGGGAAAGAACTCTACGATTAGCTCCAACGCTTCAGACTTTGTAATTTTTCTCCCGATCAGTCTGGGGCTACAACAGCAGGCCAGAAAAGATCACTCTGAGGTATCCAGGCAGTCACAATTGCTGTAAACTACAGTCAAGAAAGAGTATACTTAAGAAGCTCACCGTACTTTTTTAGGGCTATCGGACGTCGAACTACCTTGCCAACAAATATATTAGAACTGAACAAAGTCGACAGAAAACATCGCAAAAGTTTTGAGCATGCCAAAAGTTGCCAGAGGGTGAATTGGAAGGAAAACTTCAAATGTATCTAATAAATACAATTTCAGACGTCAAGAAACTGACGCAGAAAATTTATCAAGATTGGAACAGCAGCGTTAAAATCGACAAATGTAGAATCCATTACGTGAGAGATCAGCTTTTTATAAAACCTTCACAGTATTAGGGACTTAATTGCTCTGGTAATAAAGTTGTGAGATAAGAAAAAAAAATTTTTTTTTAGTATACATTTGTTGGAGTTTTAAATTTAAATAGCTTTCAAAAATATTCCATTTTTAAATTATACAAAAAAAACTGCAAATCAACTGCTTCTTATGGCCAACGATTATTTTATGGCATTAGAAACGCACGGTACTTTTCAGCATAATTATATTTTTTTTTAATTTTCGCAGCTTAGAATTTGACCAATTAATCTGTATGGATTGCAAACAAATATGTTTTTAATAAGAATATTTTTATTCTAAGAAGTGTCAGGAATCGATGTAGAATTTCTAACTGAAAACGTTTGGCGCTACATGCCAACACAGTCAGTACGGTGTTTTATTTAGTAAGTCTCAGGCGAAGCCAAGACGGGGGGCCGCCAGTAAAATATATTCTATTTCTAGCTAACCCAAATTCAAACCAACTTTTGAGTGGAATTGAAGATAACATGTAAGAAAGAAAAATCCTCACAAAAGATATTAATTCGTTGAGTACCATTAATATAAAATTGTCTATTATTATTTATCATTGGAATATCCATAATGGCATTTTTTTTAAATCAATCACCGTTTGAGTAAATCGAGTTTATAGAAACCAACAGCTGAACAGCTAACGAATAGGCTGTTAATTTATATTTAATGAGTTGATAAACTGGCCAGTTAGCGCCCTGAGTCATCTGGTGATAGGCGCTTGGGCTGTTAATTTATATTTAAATAGTTAATAAACTGGCCAGTCAGTGCCCTGAGTCATCCAGTTATAGGCGCTCAGTTTATAATTAAACAAAAGGTCAAGTTAGTGCTTCGGGTTATGCGTTGATAGGTGCTTGGGCTTTTAATGTATATTAAATTAGGTAATAAACTTACCATAAAGCGCCTTAGGTCATATGGAGATATGCGCTGTAGTTATATGTTATATTTTTATCATTATATGAACTGGATTTTCAGCTCCCTGGGTTATTTGGTAATTTTTTCTCATTATATTTATGTGTTGCACGTCGTTTGGATCTTTATTTCAAAGATTTTGCAATCTAATGAGTATGATTTATGTATATAGTTATAAGTTGAGCGTGTATTTAAAATATTGTTAGGTTTTGTTTATTTGAAGTATAGGTTTATATGAATATTTGGCACTGGAGAAGAGTAAATGCACTTACTTTTGTGTATACACATTCACATGTATCTATAAACATGCCCACGTACATATGCATACAATAAAAGTAATAAAACTTTTTAGAAATAAATGTCGTTTGATAAAGAAATCAATTTATTTGTCCATTACAAAGTATTCTTTTTACGAAAAAGCTAAATCTATCGTCAACACGTCGTTGATTTTAAAAATCTGCTATAAAGGCACACGAACCCATCACGTGCACTCTTTCAAGTGAAAAAACGGAAATCTCGTCTTGTATTCCTTGGCCAGTTACCAAAGTTGCCAGCTGATACTCGCAAATCTATCAGCAGCTTACCGCAAAGTTTATGATATAGCTGAAATAAATACTTATGTACAGGGCAATAGTTGCAAGTAAAGTTGCAACAGCCGCATGAGTGTTCATACATGCTATTTAAAACTTCAATTGTTTCTTGCGATTGGAAGAATAAGGACTTGGCAGAAGACGTGCTTTTCCTGATTCCCGCTTGTCGTCGTTCACGACCTCGTGTTATGACCAATTCATCCAAACTTGTAAAGCGGACACGGGCAGCAGAGGCAAGATGAGATCACTAATATTAGATAATTGGGTTTTACAAATATAGCAGTAATAATAATAGTAATGATAATATACTCGAACGAGTAAGGAGCAAATAAGTAACATTTTCGTGGAAATTCGTTATGCTAATTATTATCTATACATAAAATGCGATTCGCACTGTGATAATAAATGCTGATAAGGAAAAATCGCAACTAGTTTATCGTACCCTTTAATCAGAATTAATTTAGTCAAATTCGTAATTTTTATTCGACAAGAGGCTAATTCTTCTATTTCTTAAATTCAATGCACTTTTTTCAAGATTATAATATATTTAAGTGATTTATTTAAAAGTGGGTCACAGGGAAACAGATGCTTAGTAATTTTTCTCATGCAAGTGTAGAGTATTAATTCAAGGCAATGAGTTTTCTTATGTATTTTTGTTCTAATTAAGAGCATAAAATTAAATGATTCCTAATTTTTAACGTCAGTTAAATTCGTTAATTTTTTATTATTAAATGTAATATTTGTTACCTGTGCAACTAAAAGAAAAAAAAGAAAGTAGTTTCAATTACTGATGAGTCTCGTAGAGGCCATAAAACGGTTTAACGAAGGAAAGGAAATTGTAGCGTTAAAAAATCCGTTTCTAGTGTCTGCTGAGTAGTTTTTTACTCAATTTATGATTGACTTGGTATTTCAGCATTTGACTGCCGTGTTAAATCGATCAGGAAATCTCTAGAGTAAAATACAAGAAATTTCATTGTGGATTGTGCAAATCAGTGCAGCTTCACGTAACTATATTAAAGAATCTCAAGATGAGTTCGCGATACAGATATTACCATGCACATAATAGAAAAAAAAAAAAAATTGTATTAAATTTTTGTTTCACAACCACTAAACAATATTGATTGCAAGAAAAATCTAGAGATCAATAACAAGAAGATGTGATGGATAAGCTAAAAAATATATAATAAATGTATGTAAATTTTATACTTTCGCTAACGGTAGAAAAATTAGCACAGACTGACAAAATCGAGCTCAAATTCTCTTCAAAATTTTTTTTGCTTCAGGAATAATACTTTGATTAAACACACTTATATACTTTTTTAACCGTTTACTATATTATAATGTAATTTTTAAATACGCCATTAATGTCATGTATGTTAGTTGGTTGCAAATAGTATAAGTGTACGACCACTTTTATCAGAATATACAGCCTCTTGACGTAAGTATGTATTCAAACAGTTGATGAGTCAATTTAAATTGTTCATCCAATTCTTAACTTAACCAAGGTACCAGAATATACATAGTCATAGGATATCTAAAGTAGAAAGTGGACAAATGAGAGTTGATATGATTCAGTTCACAAAATTGTTGCATTAAAAAGCCATTATCTCGTCATTAGCAAGTGCCACTAGCAACAGACTTCGTACTTACTTACGTGTGCACTTAAATAATAATTAAGGATTTCTCTTTTATGAGTGATAAAACGCGTATTAAAGGGCCCGCTCTATGACTCTACTGAGTTAGTTCGTAGTTTGGTATTGACTTGGTTCAGTGACTATTAAGGGCCATTTACCAATATCTCGAATTATCTTACATCAGTTTAGCGACTCTTTGCAGCAAGAGTGAGTCGAGATTCGATCAGTAAGTACTCGTATGCGCGTGTGTTTCTGATTTTTTGACGAGTAAAGTAAAGTAAAGTGCACTTATAAAAATACAAGTTCGACAAGTGACCAGATTTGCCGCAGCGAAGATCTGGTCTTGCCGAACGACAACAGCATCAGCAGTAACTTGCGTAAGTGTATAATCATATTATGGCAAAGGAAATTTACCCATTTTTCTTCCTCCATTGAGCCCCGCGCCCCGTCTTTTATTCGATTAATTTTTTACAATCTCCGCCGATTGTGCACTGCTCTGTTCTATTATTCTTACGACTTCTATATTTTCTTCATTTAAGTCGCTTGTTTTACCTATAAGGAACCGTAACCTGAATATTCGGATTTTCTATCATAGCGTATACAATTCTGACTATTAGTACTTAATTTTTGATCACTTAATAAAAACGATTTTTGTGGTTTTTTGTTGTTGCTGTTTTTATGTTGCTTAGAAAATTGACTAACCACGACTACACAGTATGTATTTTCTTTTATCCTGTATATTATACATTTTCGGGGGTTTTGAAACAAATTTGGTCATTTCCGTTAAAACTCGTTTGAAAAAAAAGATCAAGATCTAGGAATTTTTTTTCACGTAAATCTCCCTCGCAGCAGCGAACATGTGTTGAAATCCTCTCTTCTTCATAATTGATTTGAAAAAACAGTGAAACGATAGCGTGAAAAAAGATTAGTACAGAATAGAGGATGGGTAGTGCGTATAAAGACATTTTAGTGATGATTATACTACCCATGCTGGCCACTGTTTATCGTGTGCGTTTAATTAAATTTTTTTGTACTGTTGAATTTTAATTATTGCGTTTGAAATTTTTGGTGTCGCACCAACCACCTTCTTACCCCCCACGTTCACATGCATGTAATGTTTACTCAGTGATTATATATATGTATATATCCTACCACCCTCTGACGGAAAAAAAAGATTCATAAGTTCAGTATACACAAAACTTATGTATAAAGGTAAATTAAACGAGATGAGTCAAACCTGACAAGTTACCATTAGTTTTATCGTTTTCCTCAAACATAATGTTTGTAGTTACACTGAACTATCCAAGGGATGACGTTATGAGTAAGGAGTCTAGACCTTATGACTTTGCTGTCGTTCTCTTTTTGTCTTTCCTCCTTCTCTCTGCGACCTTCTCTCAAAAAATCTCGAGGTTGCCGTGTATTAGCTTCTCGTAAGAAATATAACCTACAAATTATGTCAGCAAACACGCGTATCTTTTCATCAACATGTATTGGTTTGTATACATGTCGAAAGTTATATATTATATACGTTTAAAATTTAAACAGGTTGCCGATCGCCAACTGCAGCAATAGCCAGAGACCACCAGCACCAGTAACGCCTGTCCAGCCTGTCCGGTTGACCTAACGAGTCCACGCGAACCGACGAATACTTCCAGTTCATCCTCTGTGACATGTTTCTCAAGACGAACGACAACATGAACCAGCGCGTAAGGACAGCCCGAGGCTCGCCATCCCCTGGCTATTACAGTCACACCAACTTCATTGGTGGAAAAGGCAGTGGTGATGCTAACGAAAGGCCACTGTTCAACGGTTGCCAATGACGCATACAACGAGACCAAGAAACGGCTCGGCAAACGCAAGCGCTTCAACGACAGTGACAACTCAAAGAAACGAAGTCAACGTGAGGATCCTATAAAGGTCAACGCAGAGAAGAAGAAGCGAGACAAGGTACCGAGTAGCAATGGAGGCAACCTGCACTCCCGCTACAACGGGCCTGGTGCTTCTCCGACGTGCAACGCAGTCGTGGGCTTCAGTGACCTTGTCTACCTGGACTTTACATCGAAAGAATTTTCCTTGATAGCGCAACGCACATGCGAGAGAACACTTCACCGGCCGGTCCCTGGCGCGATTATGAGTTACCTTTGCTCTAAGTATCCTAGGGCTTTTCCCTGCCAGTCGGCGCTCGACGGCCACGAGATTAACTGTGGAATTTCAGCCACTGCAACCACTCACGACAACAACACCTGCAGTGACCTGACTAGTACAGAAAAGGAGCACTTTTTTGCCATGCTGGGTCTGCAGAGACCCTCCGCGAATGTGGCTACGGGCACGAGCAGCATCTTCGAGAACAACAACCACGACAATCACCAAAGAGACCTGACTGACATCCAGAACATAACGATGAACGTGACGGGGTACACGTCGAATAGGCTGCAGTTGCACGAAAAAGCTGAAATGCCCGACAATTGTCCAGTGGGGCAGCAAGGATCGTCTGAGGCTTTGGGCTCGTCGAGCACTTCCCAATCCATCAACAGGGAAGAAGAGGACCAGAACGCGTTTGCCTCCAAAATTCGCGAGATAAAGCTAAAGGATGAATATCCCTGCCAGTTGTGCACTCGTGCGTTCACAAATTCGCGGGCCCTTAAGGGCCACAACCGGATTTATGTCAACACGATACTCGGCAAGCCTTTCCCGTGCAGCGTATGCAAGCACAACTGCGTCAACAAGAACGCACTCAAGAAACACATGAGATCGCACAACGGGCTGAGACCATATCAGTGATCGATCTGCAACTACCTTTTTGCGACCAAGAAAAACTGCGAGAGGCAGGTGAGAAACGTGCACGGAAAAATAAACCACGAGAAGGTCCAGAGTGTGCTCATCTACCGTCCGAGCGAAGATTAAGTCAACAACTAGGTCGACTCGATGACTACATCGTCCCAATCGCCTCGTGTAGCAGACAACGATTTCTGGTACGATGTACTCGAGGTCCTGGAGTATGAAAGTGATGTTGAGGATCAACCACAGCCGATCCAACAGCCGGTGCTGGTGACAGGGGTATCCCTTGCCGAGAATCTGCCACATGAAAGCCAGTACGACAACTTTTAAAGACCACCAGGCATGCAGCGGCACTTTAATCTTATCAACAGAATTGGTGAGCTGCTGCAGCACCAAAGTGATCAGCCATACGACGCTGATTTCAACGACTCGTACGTTACGAATTCTTTACCTCTAGTCGAACGCAACTCTGGCAGCTCTCCACTCTCCGAGGATGGTTGTGTCAAGCCCTCCGAACTCACCATAACAACTGCACAGATGTGCCAGTCGTACCCCACCGGTGCCCATCAGACAGAGGTGCGCTATACGTCTTAGCGATCGCCATCGCTCTTCAATATATCATCAAAATTTCCGCTCGATTGATCAAGGGTGTTAAAAAAAAAATTCTAAAAATATAACTACACAAATAATTTCTCTTCATTAGAAACAAATCATCGTGATGATAAAAAAGTATCCTTCGATCGAGTGCACGTAATCCTTTTCTTTATTAAATTACTTAAGTGCTAATATTCGGACAATTTAAAAGACGATGCATCCGACCGAAAAAAACTATTTCTTTAAAACACATTAGTACTTGAGTCTTACTAATTACTAATTATTATTTTTCTTTCCTTCTTTACCCAGCAGCTGGTGCAGCATAGGCAGGGCAACCCCGAAAAGAATCCTACCACCTCCGAGAATGCCAAATACGGGGTCCTAACGCAGCAACGGGAGGTCGACGGTAGCGCCGTCAACACCAAGAAAAACGATAATCTTGAGCATCAACTTGTGATCTACGAAGGAGACGCCAATCAACTGCATACGATCACCGTAACCATGACTCTACTTAAGGATAAACTTGAAAAAACCAAGCCCCAGGAGGTACAAAAAAACAACAGTTGGGAGATTTTGACCAAAAAGTCTGAAGATAACGACGTGGTCGACAACAACGAGGGGGACGAAGAGGAACATAAAGACGAAGCCGACGAGGCCGTAAATTCGATGACGATTGTCACTAAGGAAAGTCATGGGTTCGCTTGCAAAAGGGAGAACGGCATTAGCGAAGGCAACGAAGATCCGTCCAGTATCAACGTGATGCCGAGCAACGCGTCCCACAATCACCCACAAAATTTTTACGCGCAAGACCTGAGCGAGAATAAGGACCTTGTTGCCCTGCTCAATGACCACTCGGGCGACATTTCGGTCACTTGGCCTACAACCGAACCTATCTTCAATAAGAGGAGCAATGGGAAATTTTACCGACTCGCTGGCCCCAAAACGATTTAAGTGCCCTTACTGCCAGAAACCCTTCGCCTGGGCCTCTTCCCTCTACCGCCACATTCTGACACACACTGGAGAGAAGCCCTTCGAGTGCCATTTCTGTCACATGTTTTTTAACACTAAATTCAGTTGCAACCGCCACCTGCTCAAGAAACACAAAAATGAAACCACCGAGACTGGGCTCGTGCAGACGATCGAGCTGCCCCAGAAATCTAATTCACCTCTCGTTGACAGAATTGCTACCAGCCACGAACTCGTCAATGCCAACATCGAGAGCAACAGCATTTCGGCGAAGAAGACGTCTGCTGATTTCACCAGAAGCATATCTCCAAGAGCGCCACCTGGTCTTGCAACCAGCGGGACACCTCCTTAGTTCCACATGCACACGGGCAACAGCGGCTTTGCCGAGAGGCAGGACTGCGATAGTAGTCAGGACGCCAAAAAAAAAGTAATAAAGAGTCCGATTATTTGTTACTTTTTTCTTTATGCATAAATTAGAATTATTTTAACTAATGTTTATGAACTTTGATTACCACAGGTAGTGTGCGCCATTTGCATTCGGCGCTTCTATTCAGCCGCGGATCTGCGCCGCCACATGAGGACCCATATGGGCGAGCAGCCGTACTGCTGCGGCGTGTGCGGGCGACGCTTTACCCTGAAGCACAGTATGGTGCGCCACCAGAAGATACATAACTAGCCCAACTTAGCTATTCATACGTACCCTGCTAAGGAATACGAATTGATTTTGAACCGACTTGAATCGACCTTTCGTGACAGTGTAGGCACTAGTGGATTTATCAGTCATATCGAAGATCTCAATAAACCATTTGAAAATAAGTTAGTATAATAATAAATGACCACTAAACGGAAACATTTTTTTAGCCACATAAAAATGCATAAATTGGTTACGCGCTACAGAGATCTTCAATAAAATGTTAGCGAGAAAACCTCTTTTTGAACTTTTGAAATTTTTGAATTTAATAATAGTTTTTATGATGTATAATTTTGCATTTTATGATTACATTGTTAATAACTTTCCAACCTTTTGTTTACTAGTACAGTTAATAATATTATTTTCCGCCCTCGGGAGGTTTTGGGAGGCTGGTACTTCCTCGGGCAAAAAAGCAGTTTTCCCATACTCGTTCGAAAAGTCTCCTTTACGAACCTCGTTACGGACCTCGCCTTCGGTTTGGGCCGCAAACCTCTCGGTTCACAAACAAAGACTTTTCATACTTGTAGGAAAACTACTATTTCAGCTATGCACCATATGTATATGATAACATAAATAGTAACTACAAACAAATTGGTTACATCACGCTTCAGAAGTGACAAATAAGTACGACTCACACCTGTTTTCGGATTACTCATAGTCTTTGTTAATCCTTTCAAAGGTTATTTTATTTCTCACTGGCGTTTGCACTAATATTAGCTGTAACTTTTACTATAAACATAAAGAAAGGACATTTCCCTTACCAACAAGTTTATTGTTACCTGCTGCTGCCACAAGTTCTTTTACTCACGTATCTTAGTCTATCGTACGTAACTTCTAACTTAAGTTTGCTGTACTATCTATGAGACGAAGTTGCTACTCTCTGATCTACACTTGATGCTTATTAACATTTATTAAAGACATTCGTTGTCTGAAGATTAAATTTACTGTGCTTTAACACTATTTTTTTTTAACTCTTGCCCCAAAAGATCAAATACAATATAAAAAAATTAATTTCACCGAGCGTGTTATAAAAAATTGTTACAAAATTATACATGTATTAGACTTTAGTGTTGTTTTCTGTATTAAGAATATTTCTTTGGTCCATTGGGCCAAAATGTTTCGCTTTAAATCAGTTTTTGTTTTATTAAAGTTTTGTACTATAAAATTAATAATATAATCTGTTAAAATAAGATATCTTAATGTGGTTTAGTAATTTCAATTTTATTGCAAAAACATCCTGTTTAATAAATTTAAAAAATTTTTGTTTGATCAATGTTATATTTCTTTGAAATCATTTGATTGTTTCATTAGACTACCTTTACTAAAATGAAAAAATTCATTTTATTAATTCAAAATGTCTCATGTTTCTAGATTGAAAAATAATTTTTAAAATAAGCATTTCTATTTTGTTGATTCGATTCAATTTTTTTCGCAAATAAAAAAACCTTATAATGGGCTTGAAAGAAAAGAAATAATTGTTTTGTTGAATAGTTTTATATTTTTGATAAACAAAGATTAACAAATTGTAAATTTTATTAAATTAAAGTGTACTTTCTCAAAATGAGAACTATTTTCATTTGATAAAATCCAAACAATTTTACCAAACTAAGACTGTTAATAGAACATAAAAAAATTATCTGTCAGTCATAGCTATATTTCTTTAACATTAAATAGTTTTTTTATTTATTTAAATTTAATGAAAGGTATAAACCTGTTCTGCAGAATTTAAATGTGTTTAGTTTCAATAAATAACATTCTTGTAGATAATTGAATCAAAATTTTTTGCTAAATCGCAATTTTTTTATTGAATTTAAAAATTATTTCTTACAGTTCATGTTATAATTGTTTGAAAGCATTTTATATCACCAAAATATAAATTACAATGAAATAAGACTTTTTTGTAGAGGCAAAATGTATTGTGTGCGAACAAAAAATATTTTTTTAATTAAATACAATTCAAATATTTTAACCAAATGAAAAACCTAGTGAATATTTCAAAACAAATTTTTTTCTATCGAAAGTTATATAATTTAAAAATATAAGGTTGGGTTAAAAAATTAACTTCATCAAAAGTAAACAATTTATTTTATTAACTAAGGCCGTATTTTAATGAAACAAGAAGTATTTTGTCCATTAAATTAAAATAAAGTATTCATGTAAAACAAAGAAAGTTTTTCTTGAACGACAAAAAATTTTGATAACCATAAATTATTTTTTGCTTTTAAAAAAATATTTATTAAATAATCTTTTTCTTGGATCAAAAAAAATTTTATTGTTTTTGAGTAATTGGGTGCTCAGTATATACATAAAAAAAATCCCTCATAGTAGAAAAACTAATTTTATATCATACAATATGGAGTATTCGTATACAAAAAGTAGTGTACAACGCAATGTGGAGTTATTTGGAAAAAAAAAAAAAAAAAAAAAAAAAAAATTAGAAATAAAACTGGAACAACAGATACTTTTTTAACTAAACACTTAATAATTCCGAAGTTATGACTAGCCATCCACATATACCTGAATATACAGAGCAAAAGGTAATATCATGTATTAAGTCGATTGAGTTGCACACGCTTATACCCCATATAAAGCTTTTGTTGTTCACTGCCTCATCCTTAACTTAATTTCTGATTTTAAATTTTTACATTAAATAAGTAAAATAATATTTTACAATTGGGAAATAAAAAGGCATAGATCTTTGACAATACTGTGCACAAGATTTTATGTGACAATTGTTCAGTAAATTGTACAACATAAACCAAAAGAACGCTGAAAAAATAAATATGTAATTATCAATGTAATTACAAAATTTAATTAGTACGTTCCGTACCATAAGATTATGTCGTTAAAAAATTTGACTCACTACACTAATTAAGTTTTGATATGTTCCTGTCAATAAATTAATAAACACAATTAATATTGACACCTTTACCAAACTAACTTGCGTTCTTGTTATTAATTTTTTTCAGTTTCATACAGTTTGTATCTCGTATATCCAAATTGTTTAATGTAGAATTATTTTTTTTAGTAAAGCCTGTGAGGGTCAGTCGCTGGAACCTCCTTTAATTTTAACCTTACAATTATTGTTCGAACGAGAATGATAATATTACAATTACTAAGCTAAGAAATAAAAAATTTTTTTTTATGTAAAAAAATGGTTCATTAAAATTATCCTAATACTTACAAAGACTCGTAGATACTATTGAAGATGCTTCGAACTGGTTATTTGCAATTGTAATTTTGATCATTGTGGTAATTTTCAGTGTCACAACCAATTGTGTGAGTCCAAATTTTACAATTTTTTTGAATTTAATAACATGTTATCTATGAGTGTGCAATATTTTAATTTTGCAGATATTTTCAAATTATAATATATATAAGTTAATAAGACTTACTACGGTTGTAGCGCTCACACCAGAAGTTTGGTTTACGATTAATTGGCCAGGACAATTACTAATAAATGAGAGTGATGATTTGTTCATAGCAACGTAAATATAATTTACACATTATTTAAAACTCTTTTCTGCATGAAACGACTTTTAATGTATTAAAGCATACTCTTACAGTTATAGAGGAGAATGGTATCGATAGTCTGGAAAATTTAAAAACTTGCTAATAGTTATGAGACATCGATGCATGCACCCGTGTAGAGTAACAGCTGGAAAGTTTTGTGACTTAAACTTGATGACCTTTGGGCTGGCAAGTACAATTTAAGAACATTTAAAATAATATCAAGATGTTCGTTTTGTAGGAAAATATTAAAGTAAATATTAGTAATATACTCAGAGGCATTTCTATTTTTCAGATTATGAGAAAGGCATTGTCCTATGTTACTTTTCTACATTCCGTTGAACAGTAATTTTTAAATTACAAGTAGCTTGAGTATTGTATAATTTATCAGATTTCACACTGTTTTTTAAAGCTTTTTTATATAATTTCTATAATTAATATTTGAATTTAGAGAGCAGGCTGTCAAAATATCGGATTATAAGAAGAAATATGTGCATACATTCGTGGGTATATAGTTACGATAAATTACTTGTTATTATTTTTTTAAATTTAATGTAAAATGTTAGTATTTTCAGGATACTGTTAATTGCTGACACATTACTAAGCAATATAACTTTGTTTATCTAATAATTGCTTTTTTTTAAATTAGGTGAAACGTTTTTAGTTTAGTAATAATTAAAAATATCATTATAAAAATTAAATATACATTGAATTTTAAGTCACTTTAAAGAAATTCAAGCAAATATACATGAATGACGTAGTAAATGTAGGTATAATTGAAATTTAATGCATTTAATACATTTTAATTTAAAATACATTTTAATTGGTCTTTAATTTTACAAAACGTTCTAAAAGTGTAAATTTGAAACGCCAAGTAAATTGGAAAATCTCTGAAAATTCAAGGTTCTATTATAGTAATAGAATTACGAATGAAAAGTAATACTAACCTTTGATTTAGATTTAAAATGTAAGTGAATATTTCAGAGCATTTAGAATTTTAGGATTGTTCGTAAGAATTATAGCAAATGCGTATTAATCATACTATGATATTTTGCGATGGTTTTTGGTATTAGATTAGCTATTCTCCTAAGAAGTGAAAATGAATTAACAATATACTAATGATTTTTTACGTTAAACGCGTAGAGAATCACTTTATGTAATTTTTTTGAAAATGGAGATGTTTAACAAACAAAATTTGTATTTGACTCTTATTGTAAAAATATACAAGAAATATACTACGTTTAATTAAGTTTTTTGGTATCATCAAAAACATAAAATGCATGTATTTAGCCACAAAATAAAATAATTACTAGTTTTCATAGTGTTCATCTTACTTTACTCACGATGAAATACAACTCTTTTTGATTTCATATATTTTACTCTGTCGTGGAATGCAGAGGCTCTGTAATGCGTAATAGATGTGAAAACAGCAAAAAAAATCATTTCTTTTGCGGATACATTTGCATTTTGAAATGGAATATTCAATAAAAAAAGTTGCAGAACTCATTAAAACAAATTTCTTTCAATGTATACACACGGTATTCCGTCTGTATTCCAAAATAGGTAAAAATCGTTTCAAAATTCCCAAGAACTCGTTTAACGACATTTTACTTTCGTACATTACATTTATACAAAAAAAATTGAGTACAAAAGTTATAAATATTTTAAAACTGAAATCCAAAACGTTTTAAAACAGTAAAAATACCAATTTGCGACGGGTGGCAAAACAAATATAGTTCTTGTTTAAGTTAAAAAAAAAAACATAAAGTTTGTCCGGACACGAAAAAAAGGCATAGTTTTTGCCCTTACTCAGAAGAAACGGCATAGTCTTCGTCCAGACTTGAGAAATGAAAAAAGTTTTTGTCCGGATGACAAAAAAAGTCATTATTTTTTTCCTTGACCAACAGGGCAAGGGCGTAGTCTTGGTCTAGAGCGCCAAAATATGCCTTCTTTTGATCTACATTTTAATAAAAAAACGTACAGGCTTTTTTAGTAATAAATCTTCTTTATCAAAACTTTGCTCATAAAGAACTTACTTAATTACTAAACACTACTACATAAATAAATCGACCATGTAAATTTCCAAATTCATAAAGTGCTCCTTATAAAAGATAAAAAGGCCGAATTTTAAAGAAACCATAAAGATTATAAATCTTTAATTAATAAGACTTCAATTGTTCATTTAATAATTAGAATAGTTAAGGTACCTAAATATACGTACTGGTATCGTAGTCAATATCTGAAGTAGAAAGTGGACAAATAAGAGTTGATATGATTTAGTTCACAAAATTGTTGCATTAAAAATCCATTATCTCGTCATTAGCAAGCACCACTAGCAACAGACTTCTTACTTACTTACGTGTGCACTTAAATGATAATTAAGGATTTCTCTTTTATAAGTGATAAAACGCGTATTAAAGGGCCCGCTCCATGACTCTACTGAGTTAGTTCGTAGTTTGGTATTGACTTGGTTTAGTGACTATTAAGGGCCATTTACCAACATCTCAAAAATTCTCACATCAGTTTAGCGACTTTTTGGAGCAAGACTAAGTCGAGATTCGCTCAGTAAGTACTCGTATGCGCATGTATTCCTAATTTTTTGACAAGTAACGTGAAGTAAAGTGAACTTACAAAAATACAAGTTCGACAAGTGACCAGATTTGCCTCAGCGAAGATCTGGTTTTGCCGAACAACAACAGCATCAGCAGTAACTTGCGTAAGTATATAATCATATTATGGCAAAGGAAGTTTACCCATTTTTCTTGCTCCATTGAGCCCCGCACCCCGTCTTCTATTCGATTAATTTCTTACAATTTCCACCGACACAAACTGAAACAAAAGATACTTTTTCAACCGAACACTTAATAATTCCGAAGTTATGACTAGCCATCAAAATATACCTGTATATATAGACCAAAAGGTAATATCATGTATTAAATCGATTGAGTTGCACACACTTATACCCCATATAAAGCTTTTGTTGTTCACTGCCTCATCCTGAACTTGATTGCTGATTTTAAATTTTTACATTAAATAAGTAAAATAATATTCTACAATTGGGAAATGAAAAGGCATAGATCTTTGATAATGCTGTATACAAGATTTTATGTGACAATTGTTTAGTAAATTGTACAACACAAATTAAAAGAGCGCTGAAAAAAAAATGTAAGTATCAATGTAATTACAAAATTCAATCAGTACGTTCCGTACCATAAGATTGTGTCGTTAAAAAATTTGACTCACTACACTATTTATGTTTTGATATGTTTTTGTCAATAAATTAATAAACACAATCAATATTGACACCTTTACCAATCTAACTTGCGTTCTTGTTATTAACTTTTTTCAGTTTCATACAGTTTGTATCTCGTATATCCAAATTGTTCAATGTAGAATTATTTCTTTTAGTAAAGCCTATGGGAGTCAGTCGCTGAAACCTTCTTTAATTTTAACCTTACAATTATTGTTTAAACGAGAATAATAATATTACCATTACTAAGCTAAGAAATAAAAATTTTTTTTTTATGTAAAAAGATGCTTCTTAAAATTATCTTAATACTTACAAAGACTCGTAGATACTATTGAAGATGCTTCAAACTAGTTATTTGCAATTGTAATTTTGATCATGGTGGTAATTTTCAGTGTCACAACAAATTGTGTGAGTCCAAATTTTACAAACTTTTTGAATTAAATAACATGTTATCTACGAGTGTGCAATATTTTAATTTTGCAGATATTTTTGAATTATAATATATATGAGTTAATAAGACTCACTACGGTTGTAGCGCTTACACCAGTAGTTTGGTTTACGATTAATTGGCCAGGACAATTACTAATGAATGAGAGTGATGATTTGTTTATAGCAACGTTAATATAATTTACACATTATTTAAAACTCTTTTCTGCATAAAACGACTTTTAATGTATTAAAGCATACTTACAGTTATACAGGAGAATGGTATCGATTGTCTGGAAAATTTAAAAACTTGCTAATAGTTATGAGACATCGATGCATGCACCCGTGTAGAGTAACAGCTGGAAAGTTTTGTGACTTAAACTTGATGACCTTTGGGCTGGCAAGTACAATTTTAGAACATTTTAAAAATATCAAGATGCTCGTTTTGTAGGAAAATATTAAAGTAAATATTAGTAATATACTCAGAGGCATTTCTATTTTTCAATTTATGAGGAAGGCATTGTCCTATGTTACTTTTCTATATTCCGTTGAACAGTAATTTTTAAATTACAAGTAGCTTGAGTATTGTATAATTTATCAGATTTTACACTGTTTTTTAAAGCTTTTTTATATAATTTCTATAATTAATATTTGAATTTAGAGAGCAGGCTGTCAAGATATCGGATTATAAGAAGAAATATGTGCATACATTCGTGGGTATACAGTTACGATAAATTACTTGTTATTATTTTTTTTAATTTAATGTAAAAAGTTAGTATTTTCAGAATACTGTTAATTACTGACACAAAACTAAGCAATATAATTTTGTTTATCTAATAATTGCTTTTTTTTAAATCAGGTAAAACGCTTTTAGTTTAGAAATAATTAATAATATCATGATTAAAATTAAACGTATATTGAATTTTAAGTCACTTTAAAGAAATTTAAGGAAATATACATGAATAACGTAGTAAATGTAGGTATAATTAAAATTTAATGATTTAATACATTTTAATTTAAAATACATTTTAATTGGTCATTAATTTTACAAAACGTTCTAAAAGTGTAAATTTGAAACGCGAAGTAAATTGAAATATCTCTGAAAATTCAAGGTTCCATTATAGTAATAGAATTACAAATAAAAAGTAATACTAACCTTTGATTTAGATTTAAAATGTAAGTGAATTTTTCAGAGCATATAGAATTTTAGGATTGTTCGTAAGAATTATAGCAAATGCGTACTAATCATACTATGATATTTTGCGATGGTTTTTGGTATTAGATCAGCTATTTTCCACAATGCTTTATTATTTAGATCATACGTTTTGAACATATATATGTGTCTTTAATTTTTAACAGGTCTCTTTCTATTTATCAAGGATGACAACGATGAAGTCTTTATTTACCACCTATTTGATTTCTTATATTTGTATTTTAACAGGGACTAGGAGTATAAATCTTACTTCCAGAGAATTTAAGAAATAACCTTAGTGTTTATGTCCTCATAAAAATGTATCTGATATACATATTCAGTTGAATTTTTGTAGAAACGTTATTCATACATAATTAACGAGATTAAAATCTCCCAACAGGTAGTTAAACGTTTTTTGGAATGAAAACACAAAGACTATAAGTAATGATTTATTTACAAAATCAGTGAAAAATTCTAAGTGTCTATGTTTTTATAAAAATGCATCCAGTTCACAAATTTCGTTAAAATTTTGTGGGAACGTTATTTTTACATATTTAACAATATAAAGATCTCCCAACTAGTATTTTGCCGTTTTTCTGGATGCTAACACAAGGACCAATACTAATCATATTTTTACAAAAATTCGAAAAAAAACTTATTTATCTATGTTCTCATACAAATGTATTCACAATATATATTTAGTTAACACTTGGTAAGAACGTTATTTATACACGATTAACAAGATTAGGATCTCCCAACAAGAAGTTCGCTGTTTTTTGGAATGCTAAATTATTAGCTACATAATCGTTTTACACAATGCTTTATTATTTAGAGCATCCATTTTTAACGTATATACGTGTCATTAATTTTTAACAGGTCTCTTTTTATTTATCAAGAATAATAACGATAAGATCTTTATTTACCACCTATTTGATTCCTGATCTTTGTATTGTTACAAGGACTATGATAATAATTTTCACTTTTAAAGAATTTAAAGAAAAACTTGAGTGTTTATGTCCTCATAAAAATGTATTTGATATATATATTCGGTTGAATTTTTGTAGGAACGTTATTTTAACAGAATTAACGAGATTAAGATCTCCCAACAGGTAAGTTGCCGTTTCTTTAAATAAAAACACAAAAACTATAAATAATGATTTATTTAAAAAATCAATAAAAAATTCTAAGTGTCTATGTTCTCATAGAATTGCATCCAGTTCACATATTTGGTTAAAATTTTGTGAAAACGTTATTAATACCTTTTTGACAATATTAAGATCTCCCAACTAGTATTTCGCTTTTTTTTTAGATTCATACACATGGACCAATACTAATCATATTTTTACAAAAATTCGAAAAAAAACTTGTATGTCTATGTTCTCATACAAATGTATCCACTATATATATTTAGTTGAAGTTTGGTGATAATGTTATTAATAAACGTTTAACAAATTTAAGATCTCCCAACAGGTAGTTTGCCGTTTTTTGAAATGCTGGATTATTACCTACATAATCGTTTTACACAATGCTTTATAATTAAGATCATACATTTTAAACGTATATACGTGTCTTTAATTTTTAACAGGTCTCTTTTTCTTTATCAAGAATAAAAACGATAAGATCTTTATTTACCACCTATTTGATTCCTCATATTTGTATTGTTACAAGGACTATGATAATAATTCTGATTTTTAGAAGATTTAAAAAAAAGCCTGAGTGTTTATGTCCTCAAAGAAATGTATGTAATTTATAAATTTAGTTGAATTTTTGTAGGAACGTTATTCATACATAATTAACGAGATTAAGATCTCCCAACAGGTAGTTAAACGTTTCTTGGAATGAAAACACAAAGACTATAAATAATGATTTATTTACAAAATCAGTGAAAAATGTAAGTGTCTATGTTTTCATAAAAATGCATCCAATTCACAAATTTCGTTAAAATTTTGTGGGAACGTTATTTTTACATATTTTACAATATGAAGATCTCCCAACTAGTATTTTGCCGTTTTTCTGGATGCTAACACAAGGACCAATACTAATCATATTTTTACAAAAATTCGAAAAAAAACTTATTTATCTATCTTCTCATACAAATGTATTCTTAATATATATTTAGTTAACACTTAATAAGAACGTTATTTATACACGATTAACAAGATTAAGATCTCCCAACAAGTATTCGCTGTTATTTGGAATGCTGAATTATTAGCTACATAATCGTTTTACACAATGCTTTATTATTTAGAGCATACATTTTAAACGTATATACGTGTCTTTAATTTTTAACAGGTCTCTTTTTATTTATCAAGAATAATAACGATAAGATCTTTATTTACCACCTGTTTGATTCCTCATTTTTGTATTGTTACAAGGACTATGATAATAATTTTTACTTTTAAAGAATTTAAAGAAAAACCTGAGTGTTTATGTCCTCATAAAAATGTATTTGATATATATATTCGGTTGAATTTTTGTAGGAACGTTATTTTAACACAATTAACGAGATTAAGATCTCCCAACAGGTAAGTTGCCGTTTCCTTAAATGAAAACACAAAAACTATAAATAATGATTTATTTAAAAAATCAATAAAAAATTCTAAGTGTCTATGTTCTCATTGAAATGCATCCAGTTCACATATTTGGTTAAAATTTTGTGGGAACGTTATTAATACCTTTTTGACAATATTAAGATCTCCCAACTAGTATTTCGCTTTTTTTTTAGATGCTTACACATAGACCAATACTAATCATATTTTTACAAAAATTCGAAAAAAAACTTGTATGTCTATGTTCTCATACAAATGTATCCACTATATATATTTAGTTGAAGTTTGGTGATAACGTAATTTATAAACGTTTAACAAGATTAAGATCTCCCAACAGGTAGTTCACCATTTTTTGGAATGCTAAATTATTACCTACATAATCGTTTTACACAATGCTTTATAATTTGGATCATACATTTTAAACGTATATACGTGTCTTTAATTTTTAACAGGTCTCTTTTTATTTATTAAGAATAACAACGATAAGATCTTTATTTACCACCTATTTGATTTCTCATATTTGTATTGTTACAAGGACTATGATAATAATTCTGATTCTTAGAGAATTTAAAAAAAAACCTGAGTGTTTATGTTCTTATAGAAATGTATGTAATATATAAATTTAGTTGATTGTTGTAGAAACATTATTCATACATAATTAACGAGATTAAGATCTCCCAACAGGTTGTTTGCCGTTTTTTTTAATGAAAACACAAAAACTATGAATAATGATTTATTTACAAAATCAATGAAAAATTCTAAGTGTCTATGTTCTCATTAAAATGTATACAGTTTACATATTTGGTTAAAATTTTATGAGAACGTTATTTATACATATTTGATAATATTAAGATTTCCCAACTAGTATTTTGCTGTTTTTTTGGATGCTAACACAAGGATCAATACTAATCATATTTTTTAAAAAATTCGAAAATAAACTTGTATGTCTATGTTCTCATAGAAATGTATTCACTATATATATTTAGTTAAAACTTAGTGAGAACGTTATTTATAGACGTTTAACAAGTTTAAGATCTTTCAACAGGTGGTTCGCCGTTTTTTGAATGCTTACTTATTAGCTACATAATCGTTATACACAATGCTTTATCATTAAGATCATTTTTTTTTAACATATATACTTAGTTGTCTTGCATTTTAGATTACAAAGTTAATATAAAACTCATAGACCTCAAAAAATGTAACTATTCTGTAAACTACATTCTTATCTGTAAGATGCAATTAACGCTATTAATCGCAAAAAAACAGAAAAATTAACAACTTGTTTAGAATATAGTTATACAATTGATGTTTGAGGTAAAATTGTGAATAGCATAATTTTTTTTTAACTTGAAATATAGATCGACAAGTAATTTTAATCTCTCTTATATCCTTGTTAAACGTGTGTGCCGTTAAGAATGAAATGTGAGCGTCAACTTTGGTATCCATTCGAAAATCTAGCTGACACGTACCATTTAATAACATGTAATAATTAAACTACGCATGACCTAAGTCTTTCCAGTAATATCTAAGCTACTCTATCGCTTCAAACAGTGACCTTTTTGATTTGTCAACGAGATGATTTTCCTTACTTTTGCGTTATTCTTTTTTGTCAAACTCAAGTATGTAAATATGTATTTATGTACTATCAAGTGCGAGCAGTTTAATTAAAAAAAATATGCACTATTTGAAATTTAACAATGTGTTACGTAAGTTGTATTTTTATCGATTAAGACTACAAAATCATTTAATTGAGAATTTTATTTACAACTTGTAATAAGAAATCAATAAATTTCATACATCAAACAGAAGAGTTTCGTATAACTTTTCAAAAAACCTTAAAATCTCACTGATAACCTTGATAAGTCATTAATATTAAGTATTTTATCAAGAAGAAGATAATTTCTTTAAGAACAGTAAGTATAACAGAGTTTGCTATGAAAAAAATTTATTTATTTATTTTTCATAAAGTTTTTTATCATTTTTCGTCATATTTATTGACGAAGTGAAAAACATTGTGTAAAACAACGAACAAGTAACTCAAAAATTTCTTTCGCTTTTCTGAAAAACTCAGTAAGCAAAAAAAAGCTAATGGTAAATCTAAAATTGTTATTGTGGACCTCGTCGTTAGAGGTGTATGTATGTATGGGCGTAATGAAAATTTTTTTTGATTAACTGATGTAGTTTTTGTCGCATTGGGCTGAATTTCGACAGAGAGTTTCATCTCTCATGTGTTATCTCTTATGATTCGAAATCAGCAAGGTTTCATCATTTTAAGATGGTACTGTCAATTAATAAAAAAAAACTTTTTTATTTACGTGATATTTTCATGGTTTACTGTGAAAGACAAAGTTGTAGATGTGACTGAAATACAAATTTTTGTTATCCAACCTTTTTCGCCCAGGATATGTAATCCAACTGTTTCGGAAGCAAAATTGTGACCCCTATATAACTTAGTTGTTTTGCATTTTAGATTACAAAGTTAATAAAAAACTCATAGACCTTAAAAAATGTAACTATTCTGTTTACAACATTCTTATTTGTAAAATACAACTAACGCTATTAATCGCAAAAAAACGGAAAAATAAAAAACTCGTTAGAATAAAGTTATACGATTAATGTTTGAGGTACACCCAAGGGCGATAATCATTGTGTTCTGAGGCTTGCTTCTCTTCGTCTTGAGGTGAGCAAATATTTTTTTACCTACCCTGCACTAAAAAGTGCCGACTGTCGGCACAATGTAGTAACAACAGTAATTTACTCCCTCAAATCAAGCGTGCCTTGTGTAAGAAAACGAAGTTTTTGCATAAATTTAAGAGCTTGTGACAATTTACTCCAATAGATATACTTAAAGCTATTTTTCCTACTTTTATTCTTTTATTAAATTTGTTACCTAATTTTATAAATTTTTCAATGGTACTTTTTGTCGGATAAGTGTCATTGTTTTCGGGGCTTTTTTGCGGCTCGAGGAACGTAAAATAGCCGCGGTGCAATAGCGATTATGTGGCAAATCCTTATTTTTCTACCAAAGACACATTAGCTTTTCATAAACTTTGGGTGATTTTGAGGATCGGGTGTTTCCTCAGTAGAAAAACTAGGGTTTGCACCTGGTGGCGTGTTTAACGTGGGCAAGTACCGCTTAAGGGACCTGCAATGGATTTCGAGGATTACCGTATGAAACAGATACAAAAACTATGATTCTCAACTACGTAACCTAAAAATATATAGCACCATCGCCGCTTGATTTTAGGTTTACAGGCGGAAAAATAGTATACAAAACTTATTCAACAAGGCTTTTTTACAAACATTGTATTACGTACCTCACCTTCGTCTTGTGCCGTACATCTCTCGTTTCGTAAATCGAAGCCTTTGCAAACTCGTACGTAATATATTATTCTTACCGTGATCGCAAAGTGTAACAGCTTTTTACCCCTGCCTAAAGTACGACTTTCTTCCCTGTTTTCAGGGAGTTAAGCGCAACATTCTTCTCAGGCAAAAAATCGCATGTACCTACTGCTAGTAAGAAATAGTAAATAACGTACGAGTTTGAAAAGAATTCGATTTACGAACCGACAGGTTATCGGCACGAGCCGAAGGAGAGGGACTCTACGAGAATTCGAAAAGTAGCCTTTTTAAACTAGTTTCGTATACTATTTTTTCGCCTGAAAACCGAAAATCAAGCGGCAAAGGTGCTATTTTAAAGTTTGAACCTGCAAAAATATTTTTATATCCACTGCATCGTTGCCCCTCTCAACTACGGCTTGGGAGGCAATATCCTCGCCAAAAGAGTGCCAAAACACACTTCCTTATAAGCAGTAAATGCGATTCCTACCTAAGGGGTTACATTGCATTTTTTTTACCGTAATCATGGAAAAACGTCATGTTTTTGGCGAGCAACAGAAGAAAAGAAAATTGTATTACTTTTGTACAAATTGTTACAAATTGATTTACTTTGCGCGATGTGTGTCCACGGGCGAAAAATGACATATTCTACTCTCGGTGAGAAAAAACATAATATGCGACTCGCGCACTAACATACAACAACCGCGCCTTTCGGGCGTTCATTTTGTACTTTTCGCCCTATTGACGTAATGTACCATTTTTATTGCTTTCTTTCCTTTTATTACATTTTTGTTTTATTCCAATGCTTTGCTATGAAGATAAGAAAAATGTAACTTTAGTAGCGAAGCTATGATTTGTAATCTTGTTGAACACAAATTCATAAATTTTTTTCGATATTATATTCACAAAGAGTATTTTTTACATCAATATGCACATTTTTTTTGGAAAAAAGGACGTTAGAAAAATTTGAATTGCACCATTGAAAAAAAGGACGATCTCAAAAACGATATACGTCGATACAGTCATATGCTAAAGTCAATACTCGCACAGTATTCGTCATACGGTAATCGTCAGTTTTACATAGGTAAGTGCCGGCGCAAAAATTGTAATTATATTATTTCACAGAATCTACTAAACTTTGAACGCTTTCTAAGGGAGAACAGCAAATTGATTTACGATCCCTTTCATAGAAGAAAGTAACAACGACTGGGGTATTTAAGCCCATGTGTGTTTGCCTTACAAGTTAGTTCAGTGTTGGCTTACAATTCTAGCTTGTATGTTCGAAGTGTCAGTAAGAATCTACTGTCGTGATCGTACACGTAGTAGCCAATAAAGTTTATTAAATTGTCAGAGCTTCTTCTGAAGATCCGTACCTTTGTTAAATTGGGATAATATACCTACTGACTTTAAAGTATAAAGATTTCGTCCAGGACATAATGGAGATGCGGTATTCAGAACAACTAAATGACGTTGCTGAGAAGCACAAGCCACAAGATCAGAAAACGAAAGGTAAACATAATACTTATATAATTATTTTGCGTCAAATAAATATTTGGACACTTACAATATTCATGTTCTGATATTTCTAGACGAATGTGCAAAGAAAAGGAACAGGACGATGTTAACAACGCCGCAGATTATATTGCTCGAACGGATATTCGAGACAACTAAGTATTTAAGCCGGTCCCATCGATTCCTCGTGGCACAACAGTTGGAGCTCACGGAACTTCAGGTGCAAATATGGTTCCAGTATCGTAGGATAAAGTTTAAGAAAGACAATGAAAGTGGCCCTGATGGTTAAAACAGTACATTGCTGCCATCCACGGTGGCGCCAGGCCAGTTGAGCGCCGTCGGTGTCCCCGAATCGCTCCAAGGCGAGCTGCCATCACACAGTTCGCAAAAGCCGTTGCCCCCGTTTCATTATCAGCAAACGCTTGTTACCCATCAGCAGGTGATACATAAACCGATACCCCGACGGCCAATGTATTTTTCTCAAGTGCAGCGAAATCCATTGCCGCATCCATACCTTCCGGCATCTCAACAGCTTGGAGTTCCGGAACGGATGCCGCATCCCACGAGCTCTAGAGCCTTCGCACCTTCGACTCGAGCTAGTGTTTTGTACGACAGTTTGGCTGCTTATGATTACGCCAGGTAATACGAAATTTCCTTTTGATCCTTCAAATTTATGCAAAGTAAATAGCAATGCTGATCTCCAGTTAAACATAATATATGAAGAAATGAAAAAAAACAGAAATTTTAACTTACAAAAAATAGAAATTAACGTTGAGTGGAAAGCATTTAATGATTGGGTAAGTGTGACATAAAAATGATAACAATATATACGTATATGCGGTAATCGTCCAGACGTTTGCCGCTTAGTCAGAAAGAGTCGTAAAAATAAAACGTTTACTGACCCAAAAAGACTCGCAGTAGGATGGATGTGAACGAGCTCGCTCCAATTAGTGCAGGCCATGTCCATCCATAAACATTTAGGACCATCCACCGCTCCACGAGCCTTTTTATTCTGTCTGGCGTTTACCGCATTTTAAATGAATACTAAGGAAAAATTTTATCATAACTATCAATAAAAAGGGAAAAAATTTTTTTTTCAGTTTAACCGTAATGTACTCAAATTGCATCAAACGCTTCTAGATTTCATCAACAACAAAAAAATGATTCACTACGAAATATTTGCCGCAATACTTTCTACGCCATATGTATTACAGTACATCATAAAAAATATATATTCAAAAAGCGTCGCTAATTTTGTCTGGAAACGACTTATTCAAACAAACTGTTTTAAATTTGCATTGGAGCTAATACAATTTTATAAATGTTTGAGCTGTAATGGAAAAGACCTACATTATCGTTTGGAAATTGATTATTTAAAACATTTAGTAAGAAACAAGAAAATTTTTCGGAATTATTTAAAAGGCTATGAGAATGAGTTCAAAGCATCGTTAAAACATGCTAAAAAAAAATCTTTTATTCCGATCCTAGAGAACATTAAAAATAAAATTCAGTGGGTGAAAATAATACTTAGGGAATTAAAAACAGGCTACCTGATTAACACTTTACAATCAATTGATACATACCTAAGATTATACAAAAATAACGCGTGGAAATTAACTCCATTGGAAGACGAAGATATATCCGTATCAATACGTAAACATTTTCATATTGCTTATAATTGTAGTAGTGTAGAAGAATATCTAGCCCTTCAAGAGAAAGATATAATGAAACAAAACGAAACCAAATTAAAGGATGTGAATAAAGGTTTACAATTCCCGATTGAACCTAAATTATTTTACTTAGATAAAATTAACCGTCTTACTTCACATCAAGTTTTTGAATTCTTTGATACTGTATACGATCTTAATCGAATGAATTATATGTCATCTAAAATTATCAACATAGTTCTCAACTCAAGAAAACATTACACTTACGTAGAAATGTCTGTAGCATTAAGAAAAAAAATAATTTGTACCCCGTCAATTGTAAAACTGATTATAAATCAATCAAAATATTTTGAAAAAATTACATCTGATGAAAAAACTATTCGATTACGTCAGATCGCTAACAATTACAAGTTTATGAGACAAGATAAATTCATACAGAATTAATGTAACTTAAACAAAGCACAGGTAGCAACATTTGTCAAAAATTTAAACGTAAATAATACTACAACGTTTTTTAATCAGTGACTTCTTCCTGAAGAGAGGAGTTGAATATCGCATAAGGAAAACGCTCAGGATGGGCAAGTCATTTTAAATGAATATACATTTTGTAATTAAATAAATGTGTGTTAAATCAGCTCACAATTTAGTTTGCATTTTTATTTATTTACACTTAAATATATTTTTACACAAAACTTGTTTTTTTTAAAGCAAACAGCTTCATTATTCTTATATAATTTTTGTAATAGATTAATAAATATAATAAAAATTTTAAATTTAGAAGAATATCAACAATTATTATGGGCATTAGCATAAGTTACTCGCGTCTTTCCTCTCGAGAGGAAGAACTTACGCGAGTGCCCTGATTGTATGAATATCTGCTGGGAAATATCCTTCGCGTACTCTTTTCAGAGAGAGGAGCGGCGCAAATATATTTGCTCAGCGCGCCGGTTTATTTGTTTACTCTGAACTATATTCAATAAAACTGTTTTTTTTGAATGATAACACATGGACAAATACTTATCATATTTTGAAAAAAATTCGAAAAAAATCTGTATGTCTATGTTCTTATAAAAATGTATCAACTATATATATTTGGTTAAAACTTGATAAGAACGTTAATTATACACGTTCAACAAGATTAAGATCTCTTAACAAGTAGTTCGCCGTTTTTGGAATGCTAACTTATTAGCTACATAATCGTTTTTGACAATGCTTTATTATTTAGATCATTCTTTTTTAACATATATACGTGTCTTTAATTTTTAACAGGTCTCTTTCTATTTATTAATAATAACAACGATGAGATCTTCATTTACCACCTATTTGTTTCCATATATTTGTATTTCAACAAGGACTATAATAATAAATCTTTCTTTTAGAGAATTTAAAAAAAAACCTAAGTGTTCATGTCCTCATAGAAATGTATCTGATATATATATTCAGTTGAATTTTTGTAGGAACGTTATTTATACATAATTAACGGTATAAAGATCTTCCAACAGGTAGTTGGCCGTTTTTTTTAATGATAACACAAGGATCATGAATAATGATTTATTTACAAAATTAATAAAAAATTCTAAGTGTTAATGTTCTTATAGAAATGTATCTAGTTTACATATTTGGTTAAAATTTTGTGGGAACGTTATTTATACATATTTCACCATATTAAGATCTCCCATTAAGTGGATTGCCGTTTTTTTGGATGATAACACATGGACAAATACTAATCATATTTTGAAAAAAATTCGAAAAAAAACCTGTATGTCTATGTTCTCATAGAAATGTATCAATTATATACAGCATGATATGTAACGGTGGCATTTTCCGGAAACAGCGTGTAGAGCAATTTTTTCTGAACCGAACCCCGTTTGAATGAATTTTTTAGGGCAAATAGCTTTTAAATGAGAGGCGATTGAAAATACGTTCCAAACTACCCCTAAATGGGGTTCAAAGGGTATGGCGCGCGCACATAAACTCGCAACGTTGCCACATTGTCATTGAGCTTATTTGGTAAGTATACATAGATAACTCCATGTGCGCACGCACGAGCGTCTGCTATACTATACTGCTGTTAAATTGAAGGTTGGATGTTACAAGGTAAACATTGTCTGCTCCTTATGCTGTCATGTTTTGAAGCCATGCCACAGATGTAACTGCATGAATATTTATAACATTCAAATCATGTAACACAAGAATATAATGGGATAAATGTATCACCTACAATTAATAAATAAGTGCCGAACTATACTGCAGCCGCTCAGTCGAAGTTCTATTGGCTCGCACGGGAAAATAGCGTACCCTACAAATAGTTTTTTTATGTTTACAGGTGTTTTAAAATCCCCCCAAATCGATTTTTAACATTTTAAATTATGTAACAGCAAAAACATATCTTAGTATACGTGATGAAAAAATAAGTAGTACCTTTTTCCTCATAACAAAATTTATTCTAAAATATTTTAAGAGCCAAACCGTAATCTTATAATTATGAGTTAAGGAATTGACCTCTAAGAAATATAAAAAATGGATCTTCTTATAATGATTTATATGCTGATGTACAAATACTATATGAATATGGGAACTTTAACTTTAATTATATTAGATAATAGTTATTACACGAACTTTCTTGAATACAGCCAAAAAATGGTATGCTCAAATCATACTTGTAAAAAGGGCACAAAAGAGATCAAACAGAAAGACAAAAGAAAAGGATTCACCACAATCTGTAGTGCAACTTGTGCGCGATACCTTCGAACAGAGTCCACGAGGCTTCTTTGCGCACGTTCAGGTAGAACTTGACGATGGCTTACTGTTTGACGGCAGGTAGGTTCAACTATTCTAGGTACGAGACGACGAGGAGTTGCAAGTCCACGTGCTTGGTCAGCTCGACCACGTACAACTCGGTGAATCGTTTACGCAAGCCGACGGGCAGTTCTTTCTTGCCAACATCGGTCGCCGGGTTCATGCAGGTAAATAAGGTGAAATCGGGATGGCGTGCTATGGCTTCTTGATCGCCACGTTCCAGAAAAGACAGGGAGCCCGACGAGCCTTCGAGTAAACCAGAAAGGCAATCCGGAGTCTCAGCGTTAGCGAGATTAATCTCGTCGAGCAGGACTACTGACCTTCTTTTAAAGCCTTAATTAAGCTCTCTTACATAAAGGCGAAGGCCAACGAGAGCTGCCAGTTCAATTGAGCCGCCAGCTTTTTCAGCTTGGCAGCCAGCTGGTCTCACTTTCTTACAGTCTTGCGGCTCTTGTCTTTCGGCTCGCTGATGCTTTGACCTGAGTCGCTTTAAAGCAGCACCCATACTGGTATTTATCAGCGCAACGAGGGTCTTCCATTTGATTTTTGTGAGGCAAGTGTCAATGTGTTGCAGGAATTTTTTGTTGGGTGGAACCATGATGGTGGAACCGCTGATGGACTTCATAAACGAAATATGTCTGATTCTACATTAAATATAAAAATATACATGTATACTACACGTACACGGATCCTTTTATTAATACTTAGAAAATTAAAGGGCAATATGGCTGGCAGGACAGCAGTCGTATCTTCTAATGAATTAATAAGAAAAGAGACACAGGCAAAAAAAAATTATTTTTCTTTTAAAATAGAAAAAAAAAATTTCCAAAATAATTTAGTAATAACTTATAAGATAGATAAGGTCTTTTTTTACCTTTATTTATTTTTTCTATATATCAAACTGAAAAAAGAACAATTTGTAAGCCAGTTAAACTGACATTCACTAGCCACAATTATTACCTCTAAGTTCTCTTACCCTTAAAAATTAACTTGTTTCTTAGAGCAATCAGGAATATTACAAACGTATCTCGTGGGGCTGTCTTAACTTGCTTACATTGTTTACAGGGTCAGGATTATTTACGTAGTTTCCATTTCAACAGATTGACATGTCACCGATAATGGGACCGCTAATAGACTACTTGAACGAAAGGTGTCTGATTCTACATTAAATATAAAAATGTATGATAATATTAACCAAACGTACACAAATTCTTTGATTTGAACTCAATAAATTAAAAGGCAAGATAGCTGGCAGTACAACAGTCGTATCTCGGAGTAAATCAATAAGGAAAAAAACACAGGCAAAATAAAGTACTCCCTTTTAAAAAAAAAATAAGTAAAATCTCCAGAATGATTTGGTAATAACTTATAATATAAAATATGTCTTTTTCCACCTCAATTAATATTTTCTATGGATCGAACCAGACAAAAACTACTTTGTGAGCCAGTTAAACTGACATTTACTAGCCACAATTAGTACTTCTTAGTTCTCGTACCCACGAAAAATCACTTGTTTCTTAGAGCAATTAAAAATATTACAATTGGATCTTATGAAGCTGTCTTTACTTGCTAACATTGTTTACAGGGACGCAGTTATTTACTTTGTTTCGATTTCAACAGATTGACATCTCACCGATGGTAAAACCGCTGATGGACTACTTAAACGGGATATGTCTGATTCTAAATTAAATATGAATAAATATATATATACAACACGTACACGAATTCTTTTATAATTACTCAAAAAATTAAAAGGCAATAGGGTTGGCAGTACAACAGGCGTATCTTCTAATAAAATATTAAAAAAGAAAAATATGAGCAAAAAAAAAATTTTAATTTTAAAATAAAGAAAAAAAAATTTTCGAAATGAATTGGCAATAACTTATGATAATGATAAGGTCTTTTTCTTTAAATTAGAATTTTTTTTATAGATTAAGCCGGACAAAAAATAGTTTGTAAGCCAGTTGAACTTACATTTACTGGCCACAATTAGTACCTATAAGTTCTCTCACCCAAAAAAAATGACTTGTTTTAAAGCGTGATAAGGAATATTACATATTTATCTTATGAAGTTGCTTTACTCGCTAACATTGTTCACAGGATCAAAATTATTTTTTTTGTTTCCATTTCAACAGATTAACATGTCGCTGATGGTGAGACTGCTGATAGACTACTTGAACGACATATGTCGGATTCAACATTAAATATACAAATGTACTAATGAATATGAATTTAACGTACAGAAATTTATTTATTCATACTTAAATGATTAAAGGGCAATATGGCCGGCAGAAAAACAGTCGTATCTCTTAAGAAAAAAAAAAAAAAAAATTGAATACCCAAGAGAAAAAAAACATATTTTTTTTAAGAATAAAAAAAAATTATCTTAAAGATTAAGTAATAAATTATCATACAGATAAGGCCTTTCTCTTTATTATTTAATTTTCTCTATAAATCAAACAGGACAAATAATAATCTGTGAGCCAGTTAAACTGACATTCACTGGCCACAATCAGTACCTCTTAGTTCTCTCACCCACGAAAAATAACTTGATTCTTAAAGCAATTACGAATGTTACGAATAAATCTTATGAAGCTGTCTTTACTCGCTAACATTGTTTACAGGGTCGCGGTTATTTACTTGGTTTCTATTTCAACAGATTGACATCTCACCGATAGTGGGACCGCTGATGGATTACTTAAACTTGATATGTCCGATTCTGCATAGATATCAAGATATTAATATATGCTACACGTATACGGATTCTTTTATTACTACTTAAAAAACCAGAGGGCAATAAAGTTGGCAGTACAACAGTCGTATCTCCTAATAAATTGATAAAAAAGGAAAACACGAGCAAAAAAAAAAGTTTTGCTTTAAAAATAATGAAAGAGAATTTTCGAAATGATTTGTCAATTAATTATTATAATAATAAGGTCTTATTCTTTATTATTAAATTTTCTCTATAGATCGAACCGGAAAAAAAAAAAATATTGTCAAACTGACATTTACTGACCATAATAAGTAACTTTAAGTTCTCTCATTAAAAAAAACTGACTTGTTTCTTAGAGTAATCAGAAAAATTAAAAATTTATCTTATAAAGCTGTCTTTACTCGCTCACATTGCTTACAGGGTCGGGATTATTTACTTAGTTTCCATTTCAACAGATTGACATGTCACCGATAATGGGACAGCCGATAGACTACTTAAATGGGATGTGTCTGATTTTACATTGAGTATAAAAGTGTATGTATATATAAACTTAACGTACACAGATCTTCTCTTTTATACTTGAAAAACTGAAAGGGAAGATAGCCGGCCGTACAACAGTCGTATCTCCTAATAAATCATTAAAAAAAAAAAACACAGGCAAAAAAAAAATATTTTTCTTTTAAAAAAAAAAAAAAAGATTTTCAGAATGATTTGGTAATAACATATAATATAGAATTTGTCTTTTTCTACCTTAATTAGTTTTTTCTATGGATTGAACCGGACAAAAAATAATTTGTTAGCCAGTTAAACTGACATTCACTGGCCACAATAAATTAGTACCTCTAAAATCTCTCACCCCAAAGAACTCACTTGTTTTTCAAAGCACTTAGGATTATTTTAAATGGATCTTATAGAGCTGTCCTAACTCACTAACATAGTTTACATTGTTTGAATCAATTTTTTTGTTTCCATTCCAACAGATTGTCATGTCACCGATGGTGGGACCTCTGATGGACTACTTAAACGGGATATGTCTGATTCTACAACAAATATAAAGATATATATGTATATACTACACGTACACGGATTTTTTTTTTAATACCTTAAAAATCGAAGGGCAATATGGCTGGCAGTACAATAGTCTTATCTTCTAATAAATTAATAAATCAGGAAAACATGAGCAAAAACAAAAAATTTTGCTTTTAAAGTAAATAAAAAAAAAAAATTTCGAAATGATTTAGCAATTATTTATTATACTGATAAGATTTTATTGTTTATTATTTAATTTTTACCATAAATAAAAAAGGACGAAAACTGATTTGTGAGCCAGTTGAACTGACATTCACTAGCCACAATTAGTACCTCTTAGTTCTCTCACCCAAGAAAAATGACTTGTTTCTGAAAGCGATTATGAATATTACAAATTGATCCTCTGAAGCTGTCTTTACTCGCTAACATTGTGTACAGGGTCGCGGTTATTCACTTTGTTTCCATTTCAACAGATTGACATCTTACCGATGGTGGGACCGCAGATGAACCACTTAAACGGGATATGTCCGATTCTACATTGAATATAAAGATATATATATATATATATATATATATATATATATATATATATATATATATATATACTACACGTACACGAATTACGCTGTATGTTACGCTAACATTCACTGACCACAATTAGTACCTCTAAGTTCTTTCACCCAAGAAAACTGTCTTGTTTTTTAGAGCGATCAGGAATATTACAAATTGATCTTATAAAGCTATCTCAACTCGCTAAGATTGCTCACAGGGTCAGAATTATTTACTTAGCTTCCAATTTAACAGATTGACATGTCACAGATAATGGCATCCATGATAAACTACTTAAACGGGAGACGTCTGATTTTACATTAAATATAAAAATAAATGTATATATTTACTTAACGTTTACAGATTTACTTATTTATACTTGAAAAATTAAAAGGCAAGATAGCCGGCAGTACAACAGTCGTATCTGCTTATAAATCAATAAGAAAAAAAACACAGGCAAAAAAAAAAATATTTCTCTTTTAAATAAAAGAAAAAAAATTTTCAGAATGATTTGGCAGTACAACAGTCGTATCTCCTTATAAATTAATGAAAAAGAAAAACACGAGCAAAAAAAAAATTTTTAATTTTAAAATAAAGAAAAAAAATTTCTGAAATGATTTAGCAATAGCTTATGTTAATAGAAAGTTTCTTTTTTTTATTATTAAATTTTCTCTATCGATTAAACCAGACAAATAATGATTTTGTGAGTTTGTTAAATTAACACTTGCTACCCACAATTAGTACCACTAAGTTCTCTCACTCTAGAAAATCAACTCGTTTCTTAGAGCAATCAGGATTATTACAAATAGATCTCATGGAGCTGTCTTGACTTGCTAACATTGTTTATAGGGTCGGGGTTATTCACTTAGTTTCCATTCAAACAGATTGTCATGTCACCGATAGTGAGACTGCTGATGGACTACTTAAACGGAATATGTCTGATTCTACATTAAATAGAAAGATATTTATTTTAACTACACGTACACAGAATAATTTATAATTACTTCGAAAGGTAAAGGGCCAAAGAGGCTGACAGTATCACAGTCGTACTTTTAATGAAACAATAATAAAAAATATGAAACACAAGAAACCAAATAAAAATTATTTCTTTAAAAATAAAGAAAATTATCTCAATAATTAAGCGATAACTTTTTATACAGATAAGGCCTTTTTCTTTATTAATTATTTTTTTCTATAGATCGAACCAGAAAAATATTGATTTGTAAGCCAGTTACTAACATTAGCAAACTAACATTTGCTAGCCACAATCACTACCTTTAACTTTTCTCACCTAAGAAAAATGACTTGTTCCTAATAGCAATAGGGATTATAACGAATAGATCTCATTAAGCTGTTTTTACTGGCTTATATTGTTTACAGAATTAGGGTTAAATACTTAGTTGCCATTATAACAGATTGACATGTCACCGATGGTGGAACTGCTGAAGGACAACTTAAACGGGAAATGTCTGATTCTACATTGAATATAAAATTGTATATGTAAATTAACTACACGTACACAGATTTTTTTATTATTACTCAAATAATTAAAGGGAAATATGGCCAGCAGAACAACAGTCGTATCTTTAAATAAAACAATTAGAAAAAATATAAAACACATGCATAAAAAAAACATATTTTTGAAAATAAAGAAATTATTCAAATGATTGAGTAATAACTTTTTATACAGAAAAGGCATTTTCCCTTATTAATTATCATTTTCTATAAATCGAACCGGACAAATATTAATTTGTGAACCAGTTGAACTAACATTCACTGGTCACAAGCACTACCTTTAAGTTTTCTCATCAAAGAATACTGACTTGTTCTTCACAGCAATTAGGATTATTACAAATGGATCTTATAAAGCTGTCTTTGCTCACTGACATTGCTTACATTGTCAAAATTATTTTCTTATCTATTATTTTAACGGATTAACATGTCACTAATGGTGGGACCGCTAAGAGATTACTTAAACGGGATATGTCTGATTCTACATTGAATATAAAAATGTATATATAAATAAACTAAACGTACACAGATTCTTTTTATACTTGAAAACAAAAAGGCAAGATAGCTGGCAGTACAACAGTCGTATCTCTTAATAAAACAATACAAAAAAATTAAAAACACAAGCAAAAAAAATTTATTTCTTTAAAAATAAGAAAAAATTATCACAATAATGGAGTAATAACTTATTATACAGATAAGGCCTTTTTCTTTATTATTAAATTTTCTTTATAGATCAAACCGGACTAATAATAATCCGTTAGCCAGTTGAATTAACATTTGATGGCCTTAAATAGTACCTCTAAGTTCTCTTACCCAAGAAAACTAACTTGTTTCTTAGAGCGATCAGGAATATTACAAATGAATCTCATAAAGCTGTCTTTACTTGCTAACATTGCTTACAGGGTCACGGATATTTACTTAGTTTTTATTCTAACAGATTAACATGTCACCGCTGGTAAGACTGCTGATAGACTACTTAAACGACATTCGCTGATTCAATATTAAATATAAAAATGTACTTATGAATATTAACTACACGTACACAAATTTATTTATTAATACTTAAATGACTAAAGGGCAATATGGCCTGCTTAACAACAGTTGTTTCTCTCAAGAAAACAATAAAAAAAAATAAAAATCACAATAAAAAAATATAAATTTTTTTTTAAGAATAAAAAAAAAATTATCTTAAAGATTTAGTAATATATTATCATACAGATAAGACCTTTCTTTTCATTAATTGATTTTCTCTAGGGATAAAACAGGACAAATGATAATCCGAGAGCCACTTAAATTAACATTTGCTGGCCACAATTAGTACCTCTAAGTTCTCTCACCCAAGAAAAATGACTTGTTTTTTAGAGCGTTTAAGAGTATTACAAATGAATCTTATAAAGCTGTCTTAACTCGCTTACATTGTTTAAAAGGTTGGGGTTATTAACTTAGTTTACATTCCAACAAATTGACATGTCACTAATTATGGGACTTACTTAGTTTTTAATTCAACAGATTGACATGTCACCGATGGTGGGACCACTGATGGACCACTCAAATGACATATGTCTGAATCAACATTAAATATAAAAATGTACTTATAAATATTAACTACACGTACACAAATTTATTAATCAATACTTAAATGATTGAAGGGCAATATGGCATGCAGAACAACAGTCATATTTCTCAAGAAAACAATAAAAAAAAATAAATATCACAAGAGAAAGAAAATTTTTTTTTTTTTAAGAATATAAAAAAAAATTATCTTAAAGATTTAGTAATAAATTATCATACAGATAAAGCCTTTCTCTTTATTAATTAATTTTCTCTATGGATTAAACAGGACAAATGATAATCTATGAGCCAGTTAAACTGACATTCACTGGCCACAATTAGTACCTCTAAGATCTCTTACCCAAGAAGAATGACTTGTTTCTTAGAGCGATCAGGAATATTAAAAACTCATCTCGTGAAGCTGTCTTCACTCGCTAACATTGTTTACAGGGTGGGGATTTTCTACTTAGTTTACATTTTAACAGATTGAAATGTCACCGATAATGGGACTGCTGATAGACTACTTAAACGGGTTATGTCTGATTCTACATTAAATATAAAAATGTATGTATATATTAACTAAACGTACACAAATTCACTCATTTACACTTAAAAAATTAAAAGGCAAGATAGCCGGCAGTAAAGCAGTCGTATCTCCTAATAAATCAATGAAAAAGAAAAACACAAGCAAAAAAAAAATTTTTAATTTTAAAATAAAGAAAAACAATTTTCAAAATGATTTGGCAATAACTTCTGATAATAATAAGGTATCCTTTTTTATTATTAAACTAGCAGCCCCCCGTCTCGGCTTCGCCCGAGACTTACTAAATAAAACACCGTAGTGTGTTGACATATAATGTGAAACATTTTCAGTTAGAAATTTTGCACATATTCCTGACATATCTCAGAACAAAAATCTTATTAAAAACATATTTTTTCGGAATCCATGTCGTTTATTTGGTCAAATAATAAGGTGTAAAAATTCAAAAAAATAATTGCGCTGAAAGATACCGTGCGTTTTTTATGCCATAAAATAATCGGTGGCCATAAGGAGCCGTTGATTTACAGTTTTTCTCGTGTAGCTCACGAACATGGCTATTTTTTTAAGCTGTTAAGATTTAAAACCCCCAAAAAATATATATTAAAAAAAATTTTTTTTCTCATACCTCACAACTTTATTACCAGAGCAACAAAGTCCTGGACCTTAAACCCTACATTTTTATTGCCCTAAAAACACAAATACATTTTCTACTTATTAAAAAATCTGAAGTAGGATCTTTAAAGATTTTAGAGATTGCTGTGAGGGTACAATGAAAAGCTGATCTCTCACGTAATGGACTCTTTAGTTGTCGATTTTGACGCTGCTGTTTTAATCTCGATAAATTTTCTGCGTCAGTTTCTTGACGCCTAAGCAAAATTGTATTTATTAGATACATTTGAAGTTTTTCTTCCAATTCACCCTCTTGCGACTTTTGGCATGCTTAAGACTTTTGTGAGCCCTAAAGGCTGTTTTCTGTCAACTTTGTTAAGTTCTTATATATTTGTTGGCAAGGTAGCTCGACGTCCGATGGTCCTAAAAATGACCGGTGAGGTTTTTAAGTTAACTCTTTCTTGACTGCAGTTAACAGCAATTGTGACTGCCTGGATACCTCGGGGTGATCTTCTCTGGCCTGCTGTTGAAGACCCAGACTGATTGGGAGAAAAATTACAGAGTCCGAAGCTTTGGGGCTAGTTGTAGTGCTCTTTCCCAACGTCTCCCGGTATAACGTCAAAGACGTTGGTGTCTAAAGCACCTTTTTTAGTTGCAGATTCGGTTGTTTTGGTAATTTTAGATAGGGAGATTGGTTAGTGATACTTGTCCAGTGGAGGCTGTCCCGTTGGCTCAAGTTTTTTTTCCTTTATAGCCGTTATAGGTTTGCCCAGCGCAGACATTAGAGAGGATCAGTGATTCCTGGTTAAATGCTTAGAGTCGAGAGGGTAGTATAGGGTCGTCGGTCACCGGGTTCTCCAGCCTTGCGAAGAACAACTCCGCAGGTGACGTCTGCTAGTAAATGGCTGACTTGAGTTAATAGTGCCCGTCTTTAGTTAATATAGTCTTTTAGTCGACGAATCGCTTCCAGAAATGGTTATAAAAATGTATTTGTTGGCAAGGTAGTTTACACTTAGGTGGATCCTAAAAAGAACCGATGAAATTGATGGTTAAGTAGGAAACGTAAATACTTATAATGGCGCTAAAAAGCGCCAGTGGTGAAACTTCCAGGCTATTCTTATTCCTGATGATGAAGAGCTGGCTACGGTTGCTTGATTCTTACCCTGGAAGTCTCGATGTACGGAGACTGTGATGGAGGAAGGTACGCTGCTGACCAAAAAATATCTCGTCTCGGGTCATTTCCCGGCCCCGGATAACCAACCGCTCATCGTTAGACGGGAACATGTGGGTAAGCGTATTGGGGACGCAACAACCAAGGAGGTAGCCGTTGTGGCTGCCCATGCCCCTCAGAGCTCAGAGCTGTTTTCCCTTGCTTACATTTGTAGCCACGAATTCTCTAACTGCACCAGGAGAGATGGTGGGACTCCCTCACAACTCTGATGAGTTGAACCTGATTGTGCTCTGGCAAGACATGTCTCCTGGTATTGTGTCAGAGATGGCATCGGTTGGAATTAATTTTTTTAAACATTCACTGGCCACAATAAGTACCTCTAAGTTCTTCCACCCACGAAAAATGTCTTGTTCCGGAGAGCGATTAAGAATATTACAAATGATTCTAGTAAAGCTGTCTTTACTCGCTAACATCCTTGATAGGGTCAGGATTATTTACTTAGTTTCCATTTCAACAGATTGACATGCCACTGATAATGAGACCACTGATAAAATACTTAAACGGGATGTGTCTGATTCTACATTAAATATAAAAATGTATGTACATATCAACCAAACGTACACAAATTTTTTCATTCATACTCAATAAATTGAAAGGCAAAATAGCCGGCAGAACAATAGTCGTATCTCCTAATAAATCAAAAAGAAAAAAAACACAGGCAAAAAAAGATACTCCTTTTTAAAAAAAAAAAAAAAAATCTCCAGAATGATTTGGTAATAACTTATATTATAAAATATGTTTTTTCTTACCCCAATTAATATTTTCTATTAATCAAACCAGACAAAAACTACTTTGTGAGCTAGTTGAACTGATATTCACTGGCCACAATCAGTACCTCTTAGTTCTCATACCCACGAAAAATGACTTGTTTCTTAGAGCGATTAAAAATATTATAATTGGATCTTATGAAGCTGTCTTTACTCGCTAACATTGTTTACAGGGTCGCGGTTATTTACTTTGTTTGGATTTTAACAGATTGACATCTCACCGACGGTGGAACCGCTGATGGACTACTTAAACGGGATATGTCTGATTCTCAATTGAATATAAATAAATATATATATACAACACGTACACAGATTCTTTTATTAATACTCAAAAAATCAAAAGGCAATAGGGTTGGCAGAACAACAGTCACATCTTCTAATAAAATATAAAAAAAGAAAAACACAATCAAAAAAAAAAATTTTAATTTTAAAATAAAGAAAAAAAATTTTCGAAATGAATTAGCAATAACTTATGATAATGATAAGGTCTTTATCTTCAAAATTAAATTTTTTCTCTATAGATTAAACCGGACAAAAAATAATTTGTGAGACAGTTGAACTTACATTTACTGGCCACAATTAGTACCTTTAAGTTCTCTCACCCAAGAAAAATGACTTGTTTTTAAGCGCGATAAGGAATATTACATGATTATCTTATAAAGCTGTTTTTACTTGCTAACATTGTTTACAGAGTCGCGGTTATTTACTTTGTATCCATTTTAACAGATTGACATGTCACCAATGATGAGACTGCTGAAAGACTACTTCAACGGGATATGTGTGATTCTACAATGAATATAAAAACATATTTCTATACTACACCCACACGGATTCTTTTATCGATACTTGAAAAATTAAAAGGCATTATGGCTGGCAGTACAATAGTCGGTTTTCCTAATAAATTAATAAAAAAGAAAAACACGAGCAAAAAAAATAATTCTGCTTTTAAAATAACGAAAAAAGATTTTCGAAATGATTTGGCAATAACTTATGATAATAATAAGGTGTCCTTTTTTATTATTAAATTTTTTCTACAGATTGAACCAGACAAAAACAAATTTGTAAGCCAGTTGCACTGACATTTACTAATCACAATTAGTACCTCTAAGTCCTCTTACCCTAAAAAATTAACTTGTTTCTTGGAGCAATCAGGAATATTACAATCGTATCTCGTGGAGCTGTCTTTTCTTGCTAACATTGTTGACAGAGTCGGGATTCTTTACGTAGTTTCCATTTTAACAGATTGACATGTCACCGATAATAGGGACGCTGATAGACTACTTAAGGTGGCTCCTCACTATAAATCCCACAAGAAGAGTAAGCATACTGCAACACAGCTTTTCATTGGCTGTGAAGGTTCTTGACTAAAAATGGATAGGTACCTGTAGTCCCTTCAAAAAAAGTTTAGTCACATCTACACCGTTGACCTATATCGTACAATACCGTGACCCGAGTAGACGTATGTGTGTATACAAATCTGACAACATAACCCTTCTATTAGTCAAAAAAGTACATAAGTCAGCCCCGCATTAAATTATTTTCTCAGTTCAGCGTCTCATTTATTTTTATTATAATTACGATTCCCCACAACTCCTATTCATTTTACGTACAACTTTCTGACCAATTCAAACTACGTGGGCTACCGCTCTTTGGTGTAGCAGACGCCCCACACTTTTCATCTGTTCTGTCTGTTCTGTGACTTCCACAATTATCTACTATTTTCACAAAATATCCTATAAAACCCATGGTAATGTCCAAGTACCTGAATGTCGTTGGAAATATTATGATTTCTTCTATCTGCTACATAGTTTTCTATTAAGAACTACAGTATCTTTGCTGAGATATCATACAACCTGCGCCACCAATTTAACGACCCTCCATGAGAGGCTATGTTACAGAGTCTATTTTTCAGTTAGTTTTTTTTAACAATTTTGGTGGTGACGAGGTCTAAAATTTTGGGAAAAGACTCCTTGCACCTTTAAGAATAATCCTTTAAAATATCATTTAATACTCGAGTGTTTTGATTTAGTGAGGAGCCACCTTAAACGGAATATGCCTGATTCTACATTAAACATAAAGATATATACGTATATACTACACGTACACGGATTTTTTTAATAATACTTAAAAAATCAAATGGCAATATAGCCGGCAGTACAATAGTCGTATTGCCTAATGAATAATTAAATAAAGAAAACACGAGCAAAAAAAAAAAATTTTGCTTTTAAAGTGAAGAAAAAGAATTTTCGGAATAATTTGGCAATTATTTATTATAATGATAAGGTCTTATTTTTTATTATTAAATTTTCTCTATAGATCAAATTGGACAAAAAATAATTTGTGAGCCAAATGAACTGACATTCACTGGCCACAAATAGTACCTCTTAGTTCTCTCACCCACGGAAAATAACTTGTTTCTGAGAGCAATTAAGAATGTTACAAATAAGTTTTATGAAGCTGTCTTTACTCGCTAACATTGTTTACAGGGTTGCGGTTATTTACTTGGTTTTGATTTCAACAGATTGACATCTTACCGATAGTGGGACCGCTGATGGACTACTTAAACTTGATATGTCCAATTCTGCAAAAATATAAAGATATATATATATACTACACGTACACGCATTCTCTTATCAATTCTTAAAAAATCAAAAAGCAATAGGTTTGGCAGTATAGCAGTCGTATCTCTTAATAAGTTAATAAAAAAAAAAATCACGAGCAAAAAAAAAAATTTTGCTTTTAAAATAAAAAAAAATAATTTTCGAAATGATTTAGCAATTATTAATTATAATAATGAGGTTTTATTCTTTATCATTGAATTTTTCCAATAGATCGGACCGGAAAAAAAAATAGATTGTGAGCCAGTTACACTGACATTCACTGACCACAATTAGTACCTCTACGTTCACTCACCCAAGAAAACTGTCTTGTTTCTCAGAGTGATCAGAAATATTATAAATTGATCTTATGAAGCTGTCTTTACTTGCTAACATTGCTCACAGGGTCGGAATTATTGACTTAGTTTCTAATTCAACAGATTGACATGTCACAGATAATGGCACCTATGATAGACTACTTAAACGAGATACGTCTGATTTTACATTAAATATAAAAATAAATGAAAATATTAACTAAACGTACACAGATTATCTCATTTTCACTTAAAAAATTGAAAGGCAAGATAGCCGGCAGTACAACAGTCGTATCTTCTTATAAATCAATAAGAAAAAAAACACAGGCAAAAAAAGTAATATTTCTCTTTTGAAAAAAAGGAAAAAAATTTTCAGAATGATTTGGTAATAACTTATAATAGAGATTGTTTTTTTTTCCACCTTAAAAAATTTTCTCTATAAATCGAACTGGACAAAAACTAATTTGTAAGCCAGTTAAACTGACATTTACTGGCTACAATTAGTACCTATTAGTTCTTTCACCCATAAAAAATGAATAGTTTCTAAGAGCGATTAGGAATATTACAAATAGATCTTATAAAGCTGTCTTTACTTGATAACATTCTTGACAGGGTCAAGGTTATTTACTTTGTTATCATTTCAACAGATGAACATCTCACCGATAGTGGGACCGATAATAGACTACTTAAACGGGATACGTCTGATTCTACATTGAATATAAATATATATGTATATCCTACACGTACACGGATTCTTTTATTAATATTAAAAGAATCAAAGGGCAATAGGGTTGGCAGTACAACAGTCGTATCTCCTAATAAATTAATAAGAAAAAAAACATAGGCAAAAGAAAACTTTTTTTTTTTAAATTGAAAAAAAAGAATTTTTTTCAATTATTTTGTAATCACTCTTAATATAGATAAGGTCTTTTTTAACTTTTATTAATTTTTAATTCGTGAGCCAGTTGAACTGACATTCACTGGCCACAATTAGTACCTCTGAGTTCTCTCACCCCAAATAATTAACTTGTTTCTCAAAGCATTTAGGATTATCACAAATGGATCTCATAGAGCTGTCTTGTTTCACTAACATTGTTTACATTGTCGGGATTAATTGATTTGTTTCCATTTCAACAAATTGTCATGTCACCGATGGTGGGACCGCTGATGGACTACTTAAACGGGATATGTCTGATTCTACATTAAATATAAAGATATATATTTATACTACACAAACACAAGTTTTTTTATTAGGAATTTGAAAACAAAGGGTAATATAGCCAGCATGACGACAGTCGTATCTCCTAATAAATCAATAAATAAGGAAAACACAAACAAAAAAAAAAATTTTTGCTTTCAAAATAAGGAAAAAGAATTTTCGAAATGATTAGGCAATTATTAATTATACTGATAAGGTCTTAATAATTATTATTAAATTTTTTCTATGATTCGAACCGGAAAAAAAAATAATTTGTAAGCCAGTTAAACTGACATTTACTGACCACAATTAGTATCTCTAAGTTCTCTCACCCAAGAAAACTGACTTGTTTCTTAGAGCGATCAGGAATACTACAAATGTAACTCATAAAGCTGTCTTTACTCGCTAACATTGCTTACAGGGTCAGGACTATTTACTTAGTTTCCAATTCAACAGATTTACATGTCACTGATAATGGGACCGCTGATAGACTACTTAAACGGGATATGTCTGATTATACATTAAATATGAAAATGTATATTTATAATAACTAATCGTTTACAGATTTTTTCATTTATACTTTTAAAATTAAAAGGCAAGATAGCCGGCAGTACAACAGTCGTATCTCCTTATAATTCAATAAGAAAAAAAGTACAGGCAAAAAAAAAATATTCCTCTTTTGAAAAAAAAAAAAAAAAATTTTTAGAATGATTTGGTAATAACTCATAGAATAGATTATATCGTTTTTTACCTTTAATAATTTTTTCTATAGATTGAACCGGACAAAAACTAATTTGTGAGCCAGTTAAACTAACATTCACTGGCCACAATTAGTACCTCTTAGTTTTCTTACCTACGAAAAATGACTTGTTTCTGAAAGCGATTATGAATATTACAGATGGATCTTATCAAGCTGTCTTTACTCGCTAACATTTTTTACAGGATCGGGGTTATTTACTTTGTGTCCATTTCAACAGATTGACATCTCACCGATGGTGGAACTGCTGATGGACTATTTCAACGGGATATGTCTGATTCTGCATTAAATATAAATTCATATATATATATATATACTACACGTACACGGATTCTTTTATTAATACTTAAAAAATCAAAGAGCAATAGGGTTAGCAGTACAACAGTCGTATCTCCTAATCAATTAATAAAAAAGAAAAACACGAGCAAAAAAAAAATTTTAATTTCAAAGTAAAGAAAAAAAATTTTCGAAATGATTTGGCAATAACTTATTATAATGATAAGGACTTTTTCTACCCCAATTATTTCTTTTTATAGATCAAACTGGACAAAAAATAATTTGTGAGCCAGTTAAACTGACATTCACTGGCCACAATCAGTACCTCTAAGTTGTCTCACCCTAGAAAATTACTTTGTTTCGTAGAGCGATGAAGAATATTACAAATGGATCTCATGAAGCTGTTTGAACTCGCTTACATTGTTTACATGGTTTGGGTTAATTACTTAGTTTCTATTTAAATAGTATGTCATGTCACCAATAGTGAGACGGCTGATGGACTACTTAAACGGGATATGTCCGATTCTACATTGAATATAAAGATATATATATTAACTACACGTACACAGATTAATTTATAAATACTTTAAAAGGTAAAGGTCAATCAGGCTGACAGTATAACAGTCGTAGTTTTAATGAAACAATAACAAAGAATATGAAACACAAGCAAAAAAAAAATGTTTCTTTAAAAATAAAGAAAATCATTTAAATAATTGAGCGATAACTTATCATACAGATAAGGCCTTTTTCTTTATTAATTATTTTTCTCGATGGATCGAACTGCACAAAAATTGATTTGTAAGTCAGTTAAACTTATATTTGCTAGCCACAATCACTACCTTTAACTTTTCTCACCCAAGAAAAATAACTTGTTTCTTATAGCATTAGGGATTATAACAAATAGATCTTATGGATCTGTTTTTACTTGCTTACACTGTTTACAAGATTAGGGTTAATTACTTAGTTTCCATTTTACCAGATTGACATGTCATCGATGGTGGAACCGCTGATGGACAACTTAAACGAGATATGTCTGATGCTACATTAAATATGAAATTGTATATATTAACCAGACGTACACAGATTTTCTTATTATTACTTAAATATATAAATGGCAATATGGCCAGCAAAACAACAGTCGTATCTCTTAATAAAACAAAAAGAAAAAATAGAAAACACAAGCATCGAAAAAATATGTTCCTTTGAAAATATAGAAAACTATTTAAATGATTGAGTAATAACTTATCATACAGATAAGGCCTTTTCCCTTATTGATTATCTTTCTTTATGAATCGCACCAGACAAATATTGATTTGTAAACCAGTTAAACTAACATTCGCTGGCCCCAATCACTACTTTTAGGTTTTCTCTTTAAAAAATACTAAATTGTTCTTTAGAGCAATCAGGATAATTACAAATGGATCTTATGAAGCTGTCTTTACTCACTGACGTTGCTTACATTGTCGCAATTATTTGCTTTGTTATTGTTTTAACGGATTAACATGTCACTGATGGTGGGACCGCTAATAGACTACTTAAACTAGATATGTCTGATTCTACATTATATAAAAATGTATATATAAATTAACTAAACGTTAACAGAATCTCTTATTTATACTTGAAAAATAAAAAGGCAAGCTGGCTGGCAGTACAACAGTCGTAGATCTTATTAAAACAGTACAAAAATATTAAAAACACAAGCAAAAAAAAATGTATTCCTTTAAAAATAAGAAAAAATTATGACTATTATTTAGTAATAACTTATCATACAGATGAGGGCTTTTTTTTTTTTTTTTTTTTTTTTTTTTTTTTTTTTTATTATTTAATTTTCTCTATAGACCAAACCGAGCAAACAATAGTCCGTGAGCCAGTTAAATTAACATTTGCTGGCCACAATTAGTACCTTTAAGTTCTCTTACCCAAGAAAATTGACTTGTTTCTTAGAGCGATCAGGAATATTACAAATAAATCTTATAAAGGTGTCTTTACTTGCTAACAGTGTTAACAGGGTCGAGTCATAAACTCCCACCAATCAGACGCCTGCATTTTAAGAAGCTCCCACCAATCAGGACCGAGCTTAGTTTCCCGCACTAAGTCAAAACAGATCAAGTTTGTCGATAATGTAGATATCGTTTTGAATCCAAAATCGGTAGTGTAGATAGCAATTTAATTCCTTAGTAAACGCAAGATGTCAGACCTGATTCAAGAGTAGTACAGATTACTTGAAGGTACGCGATATAATCCGGCCAAGGAGATGGAAGTAATCTTTTGAATAAATAATTCTATATTTATAGGGGACAATTTATCCCACACTGTTTGCGAGAGCAACATTTGGAGTAAGTGAGCGACGGTGAACACTCTGCACTAGTTTTGCTGCAATAGTTTTTTCTAATTGTGTTGCGAGCTCTTTGAGTCTCTTCTAACCTTATTACTGGGGTTCTGGTAGGGCTTGCACCCCCGCTTGGCGGGCGGTGTTAAGATAAAAGGAAATGTTTGATTCCGTGAAGAACGTGAACATGGTCACAGGTGACGGAAATGAAATACCAAGTCAAAGTGCTAACTTTGGCTCTCGGGATAACCGAGAATCTTTTAATAAAAAAAGACCGATTAAATCAATATTAGATGATCAGAGTGAAAATGTTATCAAAAACGCAAAAGTTTGCACCGACAATGATCCAGGTATCCCATCAGAGAATAGCCCTACGAGTAAGCCAAGTCTCTTTTCACCCAGCAATAAGGGACCTTACAATGTATCTGTGAGATACAACAAACAACACCAAGGACACTCGAATTTGAATGCTTTTAAAGTCGCCAGTATTCTGTACAAAAAGTATAGCTATGAAGATATAATCAAAAAGAACAACTCACAGGTTGAGGTGACCTTTAAAGATATAAATCAGGCCAACCGATTTTTACAAGATGACCTTCTGGCTGCTCAAAATTTAGAGATCTTTGTCCCTGCATACAGACAAATGAGAAAAGGTTTGATTAGAGGAATATCAACTGATTTGTCAGAACAGTTCATCCTTGAAAATATTGAATCCCAATACACAGTATGCGGAGTAAAGAGGTTGAACAGGAGAAATAAATATCCTAGGAATGAAAACGACAAATGGCTTCCCAGTGAAACCATTCTGCTATCGTTCGAAGGCCTGGAATTACCTGATAAAGTTACCATTTTTGGTCTCCTAGCTCGTGTTACACCATATGTTCGCAACCCCATGCAATGTTACAACTGCTTCAGGTATGGTCACACTAGCAAATTCTGCAAATGGGCGGCAAACTGCATAATGTGCGGAAAAGTTAAACATGAAGGCGAAGCTTGTGAGGGTACCATCCCTTGGTGCTTACACTGCAAAGCGGATCACAAAAGTATAGACACCAAAAACTGCAAAGAATATAAAGACCAAAAAGCAATTCAAATCTTAATAGCTTATGACAATATGTCCTACAATGATGCCAGACAGCAAATTAAAAGAAGATTTGGGGAGCTCCACAGGAATCAAGATGACTTTCCAGTTTTGAGAGAAAAAGCCCTAGCCAAGATATATGGATCAGTTGATGTTGACGTAACCTCATATAGTGACTCAATCAGAAAACCTACTTTACACAAAGGTTCTAACACACAGATAAACAAACCAAGCAACAAAGTCGGAAACACAGCAACTAATCAGCCCAATCGCCAGATACTGAACCAAAATAAAGCATCAAACATTAAAAGTATACAACCAATCAAAGGGAACAATACTCTTCTTACAGCAAAAAGTCCCTTAAAAATGCAGAATCTCAACGCCTTACTCGCGAAAGGAGCACTTAGTATTTCTATCAGACCAAGTGTTGATTCTAACCAACAGAGTCTCCCAAAACATGTGAATGCGACAATTTCTCAATGCAGTGAGCCTACTGGACACATGCAGGTCTTACAAACACTAAAAGAAGGCAGCGAATACTTTAAAAAGGACTAAACAAAATTGACAACGGCATCAAGGAAGGAGTCACCCAGCAGAGGAACAAAAATAAAAGTGACAAAGTTGACATCCCAAAAAACATTACTAATAAGTCTACAAGCAATTTCAACAAGAATAATCAAGACACTGAAGTTTTAAATCAAAACAAAAAAGGCAGGTAGTTTCCAAATTCATAAAAATATACAAACACCTTTTTTAGTAATTCAACTTTTGATTATTCTTGTTTAATTTATCTACTTTTTAATTTCAAATCATACTTATATTTATTTAGCTAAACTTATGAATAATCTGAAAATTTTACAATGGAATGCTAGAAGCATTTCCAATAAGCTAGATTTACAATATCACTCACAAATATATGATATAATAACTATAACAGAAACCTTTTTAGGTCCAAATGATATTTTTACTATTAAAGGTTATAATGCTGTAAGATGTGATAGAATTGATGGGGAACGTGGTGGTATCGCCTTTTTCATAAAGGAAAACATAATTTATGATGTTATTAAATTTGATATGCTGAATAGTGGTCTGGAAGTGGGTATGGTTTCTGTAGAGACAAGCTCTGGTCCTATACACGTTGCAGCTTGTTACAGAAGCCCTTCAAATAATAACAAATTGTCGGTAGAGTGCTGGACAGAATTCACGGATAAAATGGGACTCTTTGACTCTTTTATAGTTTTGGGTGACTTTAATGCTCACCATAGTCTTTGGGGAAGTAAGAAGAACTGCCCTAGTGGAAAAATAATTGCTGATAACCTTGACTACGAAAAATTTTTTCTGCTAAACGATGGAAGTTATACTCATGTAACAATATCAAATAATACTCATTCCTATTCTTGTACAGACTTGACCTTTGTGTCAATGGATCTAGCTATACAAACTGAATGGTCAGTTGCAGACGACACTTGGGGCAGTGACCATTTTCCTATAGATATCTCCATTAATACCTGCCCAAAATTTCTACCTAAAACAAACTTTAAATATAATCTTAATAAATTAAACTGGGAAAAATTTAATTCCGAACTAGAAAAAGGTACCTCAATGTTTACTTCTATCAATTTTATTAATAGTAAATCTGTTGATCGGTACGAATTTTTAGTGGACTTTCTTAATGATTGCATTATAAACTCTCTAAACTACAATACAAATAAAATAAGAATGCATAATTATAAGAATACCGACAAGTCTAAAAGCAAAAAACCCATTTGGTGGAACGAAGCGTGCAATAAAGCAATTAGAGTTAGAAAAGCGAATCTAAAATCTCTTCAATATAGATGCAATATGAACACTTTTATAAATTACAAAAAAATTGTTGCTCAAACTACAAAGACCCTTCGCTCCACCAAAAAAGAATCGTTCAGAACATATTGTGAATCCATCAACAAAAAATCTAAAATCTCAGACGTTTGGTCCAAGATAAAAAGTTTTAACAGTGGAATGAGTCGCCCGGCAACAACTATGGGTAATAAAAAGTTCTTGGAGGAAACTTCAGCGTGCCTGGACAGATTGTGCGTACCCAAGGTCCTCACTGCGGAACCATTCGATCACACCACTTTAAATAGTCAGTATGATGATATACAACACATCCTTTGCATGCCCCTATCTTTCGAAGAATTAGAAACTGTATTAAAGAATCTAAATTTGGACACAGCCCCAGGAATTGACAAAATCACATATCGCGTCATATATTCCTTACCCGAATTCTTTAAAAGAACATTGTTAGATATATATAACGATTTGTACTCATACGGGGATTTTCCAGAAGAATGGTCATCTTATCTAATTACCTTTATTCCAAAAATTAACGGGAAAGCTAGACCCATCTCAATGGCATCGTGTTTTTTGAAAATAATGGAAAAAATTATATGCAATAGATTTATTTGGTGGCTAGAGCACAACGAAATCCTCCCTAATGAACAGAATGGTTTCCGCAAGGGAAGATCATGCGCGGATAATCTCACCCGCCTAACCACTGATATCCAAGGTTGCTTCTTCCAAAAGAAAAGCCTAGTTGCTCTTTTTTTGGACATCAAAGGAGCATTTGATAATGTTATCCCTGATATAGTTCTCAGTGACTTAAGCAGACTGGAACTGCCGCATAGATTCATTCTATTTGTTAAAAACTTGATCTATGAAAGATACATTATTCCAGTAAACGCGAATAAAACAGGAAAATTTTATGTTAATAAAGGACTCCCACAAGGTTTGTCCTCTAGTCCTATTACATATGCTTTATACACAGCTAAAATGAATGAAATTCTAAATCGAAATACTAATTCTCTGAGATTTGCTGATGATGAAGTAATATATGCCTCACTAGAAACAACCCAAAACTCTATTGAACATCTAGAACTTGAAATGATTAAAGTAAATTGGTTTCTCGAGAATAGAGGACTGCAGTTAGAACCAGATAAATTTAAAATGCTTATTTTTAACAAAACTAACATTAAATTGGACGCCTTTGTCATCAAAGTTAACAATACTGATATATACCCTTCTTCGGAGGTGAAATTTCTAGGAATGATTCTAGACTCACATCTAAACTGGCGCAAACACATAGACTACCTCGTAAATAAAAGCCACTTCCCTCTCAGCATCATGGGTAGTTTGAGACGAACCTGGTGGGGAGCAGACCCAGATATACTTATTATGATTTACAAATCTCTGCTTGGATCTATCCTTGAATACTGCGGCTTTTTGTTATCCCCTCTCTCTGACACCCATTTTTCCAAGTTACAAAGAATTCAAAACACTGCAATTAGGCTGGCCCTTGGATACCAAAAAAGTACACCAGTGTGTGTCCTGACGTCAGAATCTAAAATACCCTTTTTGATGCAAAGATTTAAGTACCTGGGCAGTACATTTATTTTGAAACATTTATCACTTAAAAATGATTCAGCTATTAAAAACATTGAAACCCTATATGAAATAGCTAATACTCCTATCTATGAGGCCAATTTTAGTAAACCTCTAATATTAGAATGTTATGAAGAAACTTGGTTCTATGATGGCTACATTATACAATCCGACAAATTTCCTAAATTTACTATTCCCTTTTTTCAAAATTTCCGCAAATTCAACCCTTACTTATCGACAGGCAAAAACATTCAAAATTCAGAAGCCCCCCAACAAGAATTCTTACATTTCTTTCCCAATAATAATTACACACATATATTCACGGATGGCTCAAGATTAATAACTGACAATAAAACTCACACTGGCTTTGCTACTTGGTCCACAAACAATAAGTATACTCTATCCCGCAAAATTCCAGACCTTTCTTCAATTTTGACTGCTGAATGCTATGCTCTTATTCATGCTGTTGAGTTGATAACAACTCAAAACGAAACCCACTTTAAAATATTTTTAGATTCTTTAAGCGCCCTTTCAGCACTATCAAGTATTGGGGGCCTAAAGTACGAATCCCCCCTTATTACTCAATTAAAAACCGACTTGTCTTTTGCTTTAGAACTAAAGAAAAATATAGAACTAATCTGGATCCCTGCGCACTTAGGAGTAGTTGGAAATGAGTCCGCTGACTCTTTGGCTAAAGAAGCCGCTATTAAAGGAATCCTCTTGAATGAGGCGATACCATTCACCGACATAGTTAATAAAATACGAATGGACATTAAAAGAGAAAACGAATTGAGATTGTCAGAACTATTTAAGACCAAAGGTAAAATGTATTATAAATTATTTCACAAACCAAAAAAAAAACCGTGGTTTTACAATTTAAAACTTTCAAGAAAATCTGTAGTTTCTATAAATAGAATAAGAAGTGGCCACACTTCCCTTAATTTTCATTTATTCAGATTCAAAATAGTTCCTAACGACTTATGCGAATGTAATGAAACACAAGACAATATAGAACATGTGTTTTGGCAATGTACAAACTTTAAAAAGGAAAGGGAAATGATGATAAGAGAAATATCTAAAATATATAAGTATGGTCCATATTCTGTGATTAACCTATTATCAGAAAATGATATAAGAATTATTTATATATTAGCCAATTTTATAGACAACATAGATAAACGTATTTAATTTATCAAATGTAAAAATTTAAGTCTAAAAATTATTTGTGTTAAAAGCAAAAATGTAATTAATTAAGCTTATTACTAAGATGTAAATAATAATATGTATTCAAATCATTTCTTGATAGAAATGGCTATGTAACCATCATGTTTAAATGCCAATAAAAATAATTAAACTAAACTAAACAGATTACTTTTTTTCTGTTAAGCACATAAATATTTCTATTTGCATAATTCTAGTGTTTCTGACTTAACATCTCAGAAACGAAATTAGTGTATGCATAAAGAAAGAATACGTGTAACATAACTTTCATTGCTATTACTTATTTACTTATACCGTAAGACTTCAGTTTCTTCCTAAATACAGTATTTTATACTACTAATAGTAACAAAAATAACATACAGCAATATTCAGCACACTAACATATGTAATCATTACTCCACTTCATTTGTATATGAAGATTAATACTTATTTATTTGTCCATTTTTGTTTTTATAGTTAAAACAACAGATATTTTTTATTGCTAGCTGATTTTTATTATTAGTTTTTTGAACGTATACATAGAGAAAACGCACATTGCGTATAATTTTTAAGTTCATTTCAGTGTCACAATGTGATTTTGTTTAATAATTACAAAATAAGAATTGTATACCAATTAACACTTATACTTAACCCATGTATAATTTTGTTGTAATACGGTATTTTTTATTATACAGAAATTACGTGGATCATTAAAGCAGTTGTAATATTCTGTTAAATATGTTTGGTAACGTCATATCTAAATTATAATATTAATTGCAAATGTATTTTAGAAAACATTTTGTTTAAACACTTGCTGGCTAATTATTGCTATTTATTGTTGTAAACAAGTATGACTTCACTCACTTAAATCTAATCTGCAGTTGGGTTTAATAATACAAGTATTACACGTAATTGTAAGTATATAGCGTCAGATGCATTTAAAATTATTAAGGTTACATCTGATTCAACAATACATTTTTTCTTTTATTTATAACAGAATGATTTACATTTAATATTTTGCAATACTAAACGGAATGGATTTACAAAATTTTAATTTTAATTTGTAAAAGACTTGTACTATTCTATTCTTATAATTTACACATAAGAAAATCTATTAGAAAATATTATAGAATGAATTTATTGATCTATAATTTATTTACTTTCTCGTTATTACCTATTTATTTATCTACCGTTTAAATATGTATGAAAAACTTGTACAAACTACGTTTAACTCTAATCAATTTGATTAATATCTCAATTTAGTGGACATCAAAAATCACAAGGCTTGAATCGTATATTCATTACTACTAATACTTGAATCATATGCATAGTAAAATTATTAAAATAAAGCAGTTTGTAATCTTTAGAAATGACTGGTGATAATATAATATATAATGGTAATATTAAGTTTAAATATTGTAATGCACATTCTCTTTAGATACTTGGTTCGTAAGTTATTGCTCTTCGTTGTTGTACAACATTAATACTACTCGTTTATTTAGTCTACACTTTTATGTTCCCATACAATATTATCACATATAATTATAAGAAATTACAAAATGATTTTCTTGTTGAAAAAAATAATATATATGTATAATATACATTTACTTTTGCACATCCAATAATTTTTAAATGTTAGAATTGGATAATACTAAACATCATTTGTTGCTTATATAATTTTTTTGGTTTACCAGAAGCTTATAAACTACTTGTTTTTGAATGTAACAACAAAATAATTACACGATAATACCATAGACTCATACCTTATATGTTACCATATGTAGCTACGTTGCACAATTAAATTATTATCACAATACTTAATACTTTTTTGTGATCACGCACTACAATACTGTACCAGGCAAAAAAATACGTACATCATAATGAATATTGATATTACCTTTCACTACAATCTTACAATAAGCATTATTGTCATTAATTAAATACATTAAACCGTTTTCTTTAAGATTTTGGTTACCTACAGTATAAATTAAACAATACAGGTACAACGTGGTTTGACGAGAATAACATACATGCATATCCCTAATTCAAGTATCAATTTTTTTCTTACTAGCGTACAAACCATACCGATTTTATCAATAGAGCAGGCGAACGAAATAAAAAAATATCCCTTCAAATCACTGTGAAGTAAAAAGAGAAAGAAGATCAGAGAGAAATCGTATATCGGCCTATCACAATAGTGTACAGAGAGAAAGTATGCTCCTGGGAATTTTTTTCTCTATTCAATTTAACAGACATTACCACTTTTAATCGTAAATATAATCCAGCAGCGATGTTATATTATAATATGACAGACATATTAAGAGTAAATGTAATCCTAATCCTGTTTTTCTTTTCTTTGCCTTTTGCCCATCGCTAAGTTTGTGATATCTACAAGTTTCCTTTTAGGTTCCCGAACTTTTCTCGCTTGCACATTATTATTGGGCCGCAGTGCTCTATTCATTTTCACATTCTTCTTTTTATTCTCAATATACGTCTCACTCATCTTCTTATGTACCTTGTTTGTCTCCCCATTATCTTCATCTTCAGATATCGGTGGAACGATTGGTTCAACTTCTAAGATATTCATCTCCTGCAAAAAGTATTTATTTAGCATTAGTTTAAACAGTGACATTTTTTATTCTAATGAAAAATTGACGTTGTAAATTAAGAACAATATTTTTGCCATAATTAAACAAAAAATAAAATAAAGGGAGGAATGCTCATGCGTGCTCATGTTAAAACATAAAAAAAGTATACTGTACATTAAATAAATACGTCATAATTCTAAGTACAATGGTTGCAATTCAATACTGATCTCTTTATATTAGTAAAGAGATACACATATTTGCTCCTTAATTTAAATCCAGTGAAGTTTTTATGATGTCCACTCAAAAATAAGCTATGTACAATTACCTTAAATAATTATTTTTTCTATGCATGATAAATACGTCCTTGAAAAATCACAATTTTTAGATTATTAATTTCTTGACTACTTTACATCTTCAACATTTTAAATATGTCGTACAAGATTTTAATTTATGACATAAATATTCTATGTACAGGTTTTTTTTTCAAACCCTTACAGCTTTTATGGAAATTTGAGAAATTTTAAAAACAGATGCTTCAAAAAGTTTCTCACTTATGAGTGAAAACAAATCGTGAAGTTAATTGACGCACATTTGTAAAAACAAAAAGCCCTACTAAACAAACTTGCTCAAAAACTCTTAAAATATTCGAAAAGTGGTCGCTAAAAAAATAACTGACAAATATTGTGAATTATGTATCCAAGGCCGCTTTACAAATAAATTTAGCAAATCTGGTACATAAAATTGTGTACTTTATTTCAAAAGTACTTTTTTAGTTAGATAATAACAATACCAACAGTATTTTTTTAGTAAAATCCAAAAAACTACTTTTTTGTGCCATTTTTTTAAATTCCATAATTTTTGCTCTGTTGCATATAAAACTTTGACAGAATATTTGTTTCACAGACCTCAATACCAATAAAAAAATTGCAATGTCAATGTTATACTTTTTGAGAAACTTTGAGAAAACTGGAAGAAGGTCGTTTCAAAAAATAAACGTAAAAAAGTTTTTGGCCAACTTAGATCAATTTTTTTAACGTATTTTTGTTAATTGACGGCTGCTTTACAACATATTGAAATGCCATATTATTATACCCAGAAAAAGTTTTAAAAAAATTGATTTTTGAAGAAAGGGCTTCCACGGTGCGGCGGTGGAGGGCCGCCAAGCTCGAAATACGGCTATAGAAAAAATTTCACAAAATTTTGACTCAAATTTTTTTTTAATTTCCTTATGTTTTACAATGAAAAAGGAAATTATAATAACGATGTCATAATACATTTACTTACAATTGTACATATATCTCACATGCATACATTTATTTGGAAGTTCTTAAAATCCAGAAATTAAAAACTAATGTTTTATTATCATTGTTATCCGTATGCATGTAAAACAAATGCTCAATTGTAAGTGCATCTTATCATATCGTCATTATAATGACTTTTTACGTTGTCAAACATAAGGAAATGAGAAAAAAAAAATTTTAGTCGAAATTCTGCGGAATTTTTCCTATAGCCGTATTTTGAGCTTGGCGCCCCTCCCACTACCGGACCATGGAGGCGTCATTTTTCAAAAACAATTTTTTTCACACTTTGGCTAGGCTAAATAATAAGGACCTATTAATAGTTATTTTAAAGTTTCGCAAAAAGTAAAACATCCATCTTGCTGAAATTTTTTATAGGTATTAGAGCTTATAAAATACATATTCTTTCAAAGTTTTAAGTTTTTATATGCAGCAGAAAAAAAATTAAGGAATTTTGAAAAAATGGCACAAAAAAGTAGTCTTTTGGACTTTACTTAAAAACTACTGAACCGGTCGGAACTTAAAAAATTAATTAGATTTGTACTTTCATTACGCATTTTCATTTTATTACACCTTATTTGTCGAATGCATAATTTTTCTGTGAATCGCAAAAAATGACTTCAAAGATTTTTACCATTTTTTTAAGCCATCTTACCCTGGAGGGACTGGCCTTCTAACCTGATACATTACTGTTAAGTTTTTTAGTTAAAGCTCGTAATTTTATGTCTTTTAGGCCACAAATCAGCTTATTTTACTTGACAAATGTTGAGAGTGCAGTAGACTGTTATAGCTAACTTCTTTCGAGGTTATTAAAAATGTACATTAAGTTGCAGTTATTTAAAATAAATTAATATTGCTAACAAATTTAGAAACAACATCTTAACGATAAAAATCTTCAGATTTAAAAATACATATCACATTTTATTTAAAGAGGAAACTATTTTATATCTAGTGGCAAGTGCAACCTCTAAAATGAATAGGTTTTCAGGATGATAATTTTAATTTTGTGACTTAATCAAAAGATTTTAATCAAGAGCTATATACTGAAGGAATCATAATGAAAAGATAATGGACACTCTTATACATATATACATACATACATACATACATACATACATACATAACTGCACACACATATACACACTAATTTTCACGTACGTACATACATACACACCATCAAAATGACAATCCTAATGTTTCATTAATGCTAAATATGAAATAATACGTAACTTACATTCTCCACTGATATTTTAGCAAAAGGTTTTTGGGGATTTTGCTTGGTGTCCATGTTCATACACTCATCGCACTCTGAATCGTAGTTAAAATCCTTGTAGTCCATATCAATATCTTGGACGTCAGAATCAAAGACCTCTTCCTCTGCGTCACTCCCACTTGTATCATCTTCTGCGTCATCTACAATTATAATTATGTCGTATAGAGTTTTCTAATAAAAAGTCTTCATTAAATAGCTGACCTAAGGCTTTCTTATTAATTTTTTTGGTATCTATATGGTTTGTATAACTTCAGAAATTTTTGTTTAATTCAATAGATAGATACAATTAATATAATAAACAGTCATAATATTTCGTCAATGCTCTCTAACCAGGTGAAAATCAGCGGCGGATATTCTGCTATAAGATTGATTCTCCACGGTTGCCTGCATTCCTAAGCAGTTTTTACGTTAATAATTATTTAAGGAAAATAATATTAAAATTTGTATAAGACACCATACGAAATAATACTCTCAAAATAAAGAACTCTAAATTTAAATTATTTCAGTGACATTTAATCTCTACAACCAAAAAATTTAAATAAAGCAAAAATATAATAAAATAGATAATATTTGTATTTTTTAAGAAACCAGTACTGTTTAGCTGCCATAGCAAAGTTGAAACAATTGATGTTCAAGGTATTTCTATCTCAAATACCATTCCCAATGAGTATTCGAAGCAATTTTACATGGAAGTCATTTGGCCAAAATATATACGAGACATGTTTTAAAAAAAATTTTTTTTCCATTTTCCCAAAAATTACATCTACAATTTGTTTCAAATATGGGTTGATAACAGCGCGTCTGATTGTTCACTTGTATATCATAGTGTACAAACCTACTGTTACGTAGTGGTACGAAATGATTCAGGGCTATTATCAAGGCCTAATACACGATGTACCACTTCGGTTGCAAAGTTGGTAGCAATATATGAAACATTATCTAAAGTTATTGAATTTTACCTGTAGCTGGGGTAATAAACGCTCAATGCTAGCATAGCTAGGGTCTAAAGGTGAAAAAACATATAAACTAACCTAAAAGGAAAGTACAACTCTGCCGTTTTTTTTTTAATTTGTGCCACATAACAACTTTGAATGTGTTTTTCCTGATTGAAACTGTAAGAGGGCAACTGTTTACATATTTATAAATTTCTACATTAATGCATTGCACTCATTACGCGCCTACCAAAGGGGGAGGGATTTCAAGTCAGTTACGGCGAACTTACCCGTGCGCGTGTGTGTGTGTATGTGTGTGTGCGTGTGTGTGTGTGTAGGTGGGTGAGTGAGTGGATGGAAGACACAATTGCAACGTATATACGGACAACCGTTGCAAATATATTTGTTGACAAGTACGTGAAATATGAATAAGTCACTTCCTATAAATAAACGCGCTCATGTAGTGTATCATCTAACCATGCAGTAAATTAACTTTAGTTTTCTATAAATGTTATTGACTATTTTGGAAAATATGATAATATAACAAAGGAGATCTAATTTTTCTTTTTCACCATTATAAACTAAAACAGTTCTTCGTAATTACTTTGTTGGATTACTTCAATAAACAAGTCGTCCTCGAAACCAGACAAATGATTAATAAACTTTTCCACAGACCATGGTGGAGATGATCGTAGCTCCATCCAGGCTTGGGCAATAGATTGATCACGTAATCGTTGGATAATTTTTTTTCCTACTGTAGTGTCAATTTTTTTTTTGGCTCATTGAAGATCCAAGAGAGACTTCTCCTTGATTTTCATTACACATACTGCAAATTGTGAAAACTGTACTTATTAACACGCAATACTATGCCTACTAGTGTTACGAAATTATCCGTAGAGTTAGCACGCAAAAAACTTCTAAATATTCTTGCAATATATGTTAGAACTTGTCCACATACTATATTAACTTTACGGGGGGGAGAGGGTTCTCTCACATTATGTACTATGGTTGGTGATAAGGTAGAATATGGGGGTCAAAAAAAAGGTCACGAAGAGTATGAGCGAGCCCTTACTTTTTTTTCTATATTACAGCCAGTCTCACAAACTTTGCATTTAATGGCTCTGCTTTTCTGTGTTACTCTTACATGTGTATAAGTAATGACGTAATAAATTAAAATTTTAGCTTATAAAGAATTATGGAAAAGCAAGTTATGCATACTTTCATGAATGAAAACCTCTTACAAAGAAACATCAACGCAAGTGCCTCTACAAAAAAATCGTAACATGAGAGAGATGTTGACCAGAATCGTAATAATGTATTACTTACTTAAAAATTTCAAAACGCTAGGGTTTGTTCCAAGAAGCTCATTTAAAATTCGGTGAAGACTTTCCAAGTAATTGTTCGTACGATCGATCATGTCAAACACTGAGAATACTTCCGGCTTTATTTTTTGCATCCACTTGTCTTCAAAGTAATGGGTGATGAATTTTTTCCATTTTTTATTGGTGCGCTCGTCATCTGGGAACAATTTATCTACTAATTTTGTTATAAGAGTTAAACCGCTTCTTATTTGATCTGGAGGAAGTAGAGGAAGAGTGAGAATCTTCTTCAAGATTTCGTGTCCCTTTGGATTCTCAACTTTGTTGTTGACCCGTAGAAACAAACGATAACCCTTCGACTTAGCTTTACGAACTATACTCTGAAAAAAAATTATTATCGTACATGATATTCGGTACATCAACTCATGCATTAACACACCCTTAACGTTATTCATTACTATTGCTATAAAAATATTCGTACATTTTGAATCAAAACCACATCACCCACATCACTCGTTGTGACAATTCTGAGTAAAACATAATTTGTTATCAAAATTAACAGGCATTATGAATGTTATAATAGTAATAACTATCTACAACGTAGCTATGAACATTAAAAAAAATAAAAGTAAATAAATAAATTACTACCTTATTTTATAACTTGTTATTAGATTCGAATTAATAAGGAATGTTTTGAGTTTTATTAACAGTGCTCTGAGAGCGGAAATTTTTCGGTGTAGTACCAATTATTTACATGAATAATAGTAGTAGAGCTGCAATGGCTTGGTGGTTGGCCTGCTAGTCTTTTATCCAGAGAAACTGAAGGTGTTGAGTCCCGTCGAAAAAAATCGAAATTTTTTATCAGGCTTTTTTGGTGAAATAAGGTTTTTGCACTTCTGACGTCGTTATGCATAATGGTGTTTTATATAATTTTAATCGCGACTATAAAGTTTATTAAAATATTCTAGTTACTCAATTTGATTACAAAAACTTTTCCTTTTCACGAGCTATTGAATGTCTATCAGAAATACGGCATTTTTTCTTAATAAATAAGTGAAATCGATAAATAAAGTTGTCGTGGGCAAAAAGTAAAGCCGGAAAACATTTTTTAAAACCCTTTACAAGCATTTGATCGCAAATGTTTTAAAATATAGCAACAATCGATATTTAATTATTGATTACAAATTTTTGCTGCATGATATAACATCATGGAAATAGCCTTAAATTCAGCTCAACTGAAAAGTATGGATTGTTTAGTTAGAGTTTCAGTTACTTCTATACCTATATATACAGTTTAATAAAAACTCTACCCAGTAGCCAATGTGAATGTATTTAGGCTATTTGCGTAAAATTATGTCATGCAGAAAAAATTTTTAATTAATAATTAAATATTGATTGATGCTATATTTCAAAACAGTTGCGATAAGATGCTTGTAAAGGGCTTAAAAAAAATGTTTTTTGGCTTTACTTGTCGCCCACAACAACTTCATTTATCGATTTTACTTTTTTATAAAGAAAAAATGCCGTATTTCTGATAGCCATTCAATAGCTCGTGAAAAAGAGAAGTTTTTGTAATCAAATTGAGTAAGTAGAATATCTTAATACATTTTATAGTCGCGATTAAGCTTATTGTGTGAATTAAAACTTTGTTCCCCAGCCATCACCATTTTGCATAATAACGTCAGAAGAGAAAACACCTTATAAGTACCAATGATGCTGAAAGGAATTTCTCAGGATGATTATGGATTTCTCTAGTGCCGTCTAAGCCTCCAGGGGCCCCCCTTTCAAGGAAAACCGTCTCCTCACCAGCTCATTAATTTTCAAGCCTTAATATTTAAAAGAATGCAAATCATAGATATTTAAAAAATGGTTCTACGTAGCAGTTTTTTCCAAATTGCGAGAAAATAGCTGGACCAATTTTATCTTACTCGAGCTAATTTTTTTGTTTTGAAATTGCGTATCTTGTTTACTCGTATGACTTTTTTGTCCGACTCTAGTTTTTTTCTAGACGCGAAAAACCATTTCTGGCCACTATTACTATTTTTTTGGGCCGTGAGCTGACACAATTTATAGTATTAGAAATAACTGAGATCTTTCGAGAAACAGTGCGCCTTGATTAACCCAAAACCAGCTCACTCGAGTACTAGTAATACTATTATTTTTGTATATTACATTTCTTACGTATTCTTTTATTTCTCACCTGACAAATATGAAAGTAGCAGCCCTTAACCTTGATACCAGGGAACGACTCACGCAATGATCTGATCAAGGCTTTTTTGTAGTCTACCATAGCACGTTGAGGCATAAAGTTTGGGGCAAGTTCTTTAATAGCATTTCATACTGAGTTGTACGCTTTGCTAGTTCTCTGGGTCATTAGAATCCAGGCACAAGGGACAACCTTTGACATGAGTAGATATGATGAGAACATATTATAACAGTACGTACGAGGGTGGATTGATAAGTTTCCGGCCTGACCAAGAGATGATGCCACTAGGCCTACCTTGAAGTGGCGTTCTATAGTACCATCCTTAGATAGCTTGTAGCTATAGTTTCAGTCCGATCGTCATGTTAGTTTAGGTTTGAGAGCACGCTGAACAAGACGCCTCTGTGTTTTTCGTAAAAATGGAAAAGCTGGAAAATCGTGCTGTCATCAAATACTTTTATTTGAAGGGGTTAAAGCCGAAGGAAATTAAAGAAGAGATGGACTCAACACTGGGGACATCCTCCCCATCATATTCAACCGTTAAGCAGTGGGTTTCTGAGCCTAAAAAGGGTCGTGTGAGCACCTCTGATGAGCCTCGCTCAGGACGCCCCATTGAGGTCACAACTCTAGATATGATCGAAAAAATCCATCAAATAGTGCTGAAAGACTGCAGATTAAAAGTGCGTGAGATAGCTGACACTTGTAAGATGTCATATTAACGTGTAAAAAATATTTTGCACCAACATTTGTACATGGAAAAGCTCTGTGCAAGATGGGTGCCGCGTTTGCTAACAGTCGTTTGCGCACACGTCAATCGTTGCGATGGCTAAAATCAACGATCTGAAGTTTGAATTAATGCCGCACCCTCCCTACTCTCCAGACCTAGCCCCGAGTGACTATTATCTGTTTCCTAACCTCAAAAAATGGCTTGGCGGTAAGAGATTTGCGGACAATGAAGAAGTAATCGAAGCCGTAAATGGGTATTTTGAGGAGCTTGACGAATCAGTCTATAGAGATGGCATTACTAGACTAGAACACCGCTATGAAAAATGTATCAGCCTTGAAGGAGATTATGTTGAGAAATAAAAAAAAAAAAATTCTTAAAAACGTTGTTTTTCTTGGCCAGGCCGGAAACTTATCAATCCACCCTTGTACATAAGAGTCAATTTAAATTTTCAACATTGTTTGATGTACCACATCATGTTTCTTGGACATAATAGTCACAAACTGTTGGACACCTTTTATATTCGGTCGACAACGAAATGTGCCGTCTACATAAATGTCGTTGCTGTCATTGAATTCAGACAGCAATTTTTCATCATAAAGGATCAAATGCTGACATTGTGATGATGACGAGACTAACTTTGCAGACAACGACATATTGTTTTCCTTGTTTTTGTACAGCAGAAGTTCTGGATAGCTTTCAAGGTGGTTATAAAAAGCTTTAATAGAGCTACATTTATTTCCCACTCAACTTTTGTTGATATTTTTTGCCCGTTGCATCGTCTTTTGCATTTTCGGATACGATGCTTCCACGGCAATATCTTTATTTCTGAAAATTTATAGTTAATATCATGTTATTACGTAATAACGCCATTATTCTAGATTTTCCTGCAAGAGACAAAAAAAAAAATAAATAAAACAAGAAATAAAGAAAAAAATAAAACAAGAAATTAAAAAAAAAAAAAACAAATGAAAAAATTATAAAGGAAATTAATACAACAAACCAGAGGGTATTAATTTGTCATGGGACCCACGGTAAGAACGAAGTTTTTTAAACATGAGATGAGTATAGACACAATTTCTCAGGTAACAAGGGGGTCGCCAGACCCACAGGAAGAACGAAGCTCTGTTAACGTTAGTGCTGCATTCATGTTGTTTACTAAAACAAAAACTTGAAAAACGAATAAAATAAAAAAAAAAAATAATAGTTTAGTACTCACGATGGTTGAACTTCGTGAGTACTGTATTTATGCACGACGTTCTCACGAAGTTCAACCATCGTGAGTAGTAAACTAATTTTTTTTTTTTTTTTTTATGCGTTTTTCAAGTTTTTGTTTTAGTAAACAACATGAATGCAGTACTAACGTTAACAGAGCTTCGTTCTTCCTGTGGGTCTAGCGACCCCCTTGTTACCTGAGAAATTGTGTCTATACTCATCTCATGCTTAAAGAACTACGCTCTTACCGTGGGTCCCATGACCCATTAATACCCCCTGGTTTGTTGTATTCATTTCCTTTATAATTTTTTCATTTGTTTTTTTTTTTTTTTCAATTTCTTGTTTTATTTTTTTTTTCCATTTCTTGTTTTATTTTTTTTCATATTTCATTTTATTACATTTTTTTTCATTTTTTTGTATTTCCTTTATTCAATTTCTTTTTTTAATTTCATATTTAATGTTTTTCTTTTCATTCCTTTTTTTATTTCATTTTTTTTCATTCCATTGTATTCATTCATGTCTTTCGTAATTTTATTTTATTTTATTTTCATATTTCATTTCATTAATTTTTTTGTTAAAATTTTTTTTTCACTTATTTTTTTGCAATTTTATAGCTCATTAATGCAATTTTTGTTTTAATTTTATATAATTACTAAATGATATTGTGCCATTATTTTTTTATTAAATTCAAAATAAGTGCCTTTAAAAACCATTAAAATGATATAAAACTCGAAATATATTTATATAATGATCTTACATAATTCATTTATCATTGATTTAATGAATTACTTTATTCATATAATTATGTGATAATGTAACATAATTTGTTTGTCGAATTAGAAATAAGCGCCTTTAAAAACCATTGATACGTTCTTTAACTCTATTCTACATGTTTATTATTATTTTTTTTTAGATGTATTATTTAGAAAACAAAAACATAATTGAATGTATTATCAGTGAATACATTTAAAAATGGAATGTTATGGTTACGAACCACACAATAAGTACAAGAAACCGAGATTCTATAGTCGGCAGTGCTCGTAGCAGAGTGAGTAAGGTACTGGACTCATATGCAGGAGGGTGAGGGTTCAAATCTCTTTATTGGAAAATACTTTTTTTTTTTTTTTTTTTTTTTTTTTTGTAAAAGAAAAAAATTCAAAAGAAAATAAAAATTACTATTGTGGTAAATTAAATTAAAATTTGTTCAAAAGTTAATTGCTTGGGAGTGTGAGGGGGAACGGTGGGTAAAGGTGTGCAGAAGAGTAACACGGCACGGTTGGTAGATATACATATATAGTGGGGAGAGGGGAAGTGTATAGAGAACAGTTGGTGAGGGGGACGGGGTAAAGGGGGAAACTTGAGAGGAAGAGACATTGGGTGACACCACTTTCGTTTAAAAAAAAAAAAATCTGTCGGTTTTAAAATTCCAGCCCCCCGAGTAACGCAACATAAAGAACTTCCTTCTAAAAAATTTTCACGTTACTATAGTATTTGTATTCGTCTAGTGATAAGTACAGACTGTTTAAAGTAGCAAGTAAATTTGAACATGAAATGTTAGATAATGTATAGAAAAAATATTAAGTTGTATCTTAAGAACACCTTAGAACAATATCTTCTAACATAACTTATTACTAAATAAAGTTGTGGGGTTGGCTCGCGAACCACACTAGAAGTGAGGCCGCCCAGTTGTATGATAAAATTAACATTTGTCATTTTTAAAAATCGAGTCGTACTATAATGTTTATTGCTGGAAATGCAATGCATTGAATGACCAAAAATTTGAAGAGAGTTTTTACAATTAAAAATGAACGTGGAAGTTCTCATGGCTTTTGTAAATATTTTTGTTACCCAAGTAAAAATTATTTTAATTAATATAAAATAACAACTAATGATGAGAATGACTAAAGTCCAAACTGAATAATAGTTATAAAACTTAATTAATAATATTTTATATTATCAGTTACTCTTATTACACTTTTTTAGTCGTAATTATCATTTCAGAAACATAGAGAAACATAGTAAACGGAAAGAACTTTTATTATAAATTATTACTGTATCACACTTGACTTTTTTAAACTATCAGAAACTAAAAACTACTCGTAATTGTTAATAACAGATTATTTATATTGTATGATACGTCAGATTAGATATATAAATGATAATGAAAAATAATAAGATAAACTAAATTTAGCGGGCTCTCGTGCTAATATATCTAGTAAACAAAAAACAATTTTCGATAATAACACGTGACATATAATTGTGAGCAAGAAGTTTTATAAGTTGTTCCAAACACTGTTTATCTTTTTGTTTGTTACTTAAAAGTACAATATATTGTTGTATTGTTATTAATATTTAATAGAGTAATAGTACGTCTGCTGGGGTTTTAACATTATAGCGAAGAACAGTAGAATTATAGTAATTTTGTGAATAGATTGAAGCTCTTTTAATATTTTTTGAGAGAAGTTGCTTCACTTATTTATGCAGTGTATATAGGTAGCAAAAACTGTAACTGAACTTTTTGTCATAAGACACTAAGTAATCGTCAGTAAATGCATGTATACTGAAAATGAACCTATGTCACGCACTCAGTTATACGTTACATGGAGTAAAAGATGAAGTTTTAGAGATGAAAAGATCGTACAGCCTTGTAATTTTTTTATGTAAGTATTTTATACTTTTTCAAGAGAGACTGAGGTTGACTAGGCTTATGACACCAAATTTTATGTCAAATATGCAAGGAGAAGAAGAAGTAGACTTTTAATTTTTGTTTTGCGCCACCAGCCATGCCGATAACTGTATACATACTTATTATTTATTTTAAAAAAAATACGAAACTAGACAAATCCAAGATATTACATAAAATAGATAATAGGATTATTTACTACTATACAAATGTTGAAATTGATACGTAAATGACACTTTGAAAAAATTCTGCACTGAAACGAAAAAACGTCAGAGCAGAATTTTTCAGGTTGTTAATCATGTATGAACTTTAAACTTTGTGCAGTAATAAATAATCATGTTGTCTAGTGCATGCAATGGTTAGCTGTCTCTAATGTTTCAGCTGTTTATAAAGAAACAAAGATAGTGTACATGGTTACCGACAAAGCCTGTGGCGCAATGCTACGATCGCGATTGTGATAAAAAAATGAAATTATTATGATACTAAATAGCACTATTATTTTACGAATGTTACAACACAGTTGACATACAATTAGTTAAGAGCATCGATTGGATGGAGTGTCCTACGTAACATTTACCTTTTTTTTTATTTTTTAATACTTACTGAAGTGATACATCATTGAAAATCTTACGAGTTGAAGTTGAAGCACAGTTTTTGCTGGATGCATCTTTCAGCTTTTGTCTCATCTCCTTTTTTCCCAATGTCTCATGGGTTGCTCTTATACAAGAATGATTCTCATAAATTTCAACGGTAGGTGGATTTTAACTTCGATTAATCCGAAGTTTGCCCTTGCAACCTTTTTTAATGCAGGAGTATCTGTAACGTAATGCATTATGATATAGGCAATAAATGTATACTCATGTTGTAAAAAGGCGTACAAAATATTTGCAGAGTGATACACATATTTAAATTGGCACGCATACCGATACACTTGCGCATACATAAATATGGACGTAAATGGACGTATTTATGTGTATACGTACACACACATATGTGCGTATGTATGTGCATATGTATAAATATATACGTATTTTTCTATTCGTGTGAATTAAATATCTGCTTATGTATGGATGTAAGTATGTAAGAATGTACATACACACTTTAAGTCATTTGTGTAATTTATATTTTTTTTTCTGTCGGGGGAACTACATTTGGCATAAAAACTAATTACTTTTTAATCAATATATCAAATTTTATATATTTAAAAAAGTTAAAAAAATATAGTTTTTGTAAGTTAAGCTGAGGGTACACTTAATTGGTGAAACATACATAAGTTCTACGTATTATGACTGTTGCTACATGTACTACTATCATGACAAGACGTCTTATATATTACTTTGTTTTTAATGTAAAATACTAAGGTCTTAGGTATTATACATGGTCAAACCGTAAGATTGATATACGCAAAATTTACTAACTATGCAGAAAATTCTATAATTGCGTTGGGTTTTGTGCCGTTTATTTATTATGAACAATTGTATTAGTAGTTAAATATTTTAATTTAGAGTTATCTTTATTAAAAAGTATCGTCTCATTTATTTTCGTTATCTACAAGATATAAAAAGTACCTGATACAACTAATTTAATTGATAAAAAAACAAATATCCTAATCAGAGAATATGTCAAATCGATAGAAAATTTCGAAAAACAAAAAAAAAACTCATCCCTATAAGATTATTTCTTTTTACTAATAAAGATTTTTCTTTAAACTCGAAACATTCAATGCTGTGCGTAAGCAGAAAAACGAAAGTCCCTCCCAGTTCGTACATGGCTGCTGCCTGTCCTCTTGCCCCTTACCGAGCATCTTCATACTTTGTCCCCTACCTGTATTGCACGTAGCAAAGCATAGAGGGGATATAGATGTGCTTCGCCATCAGCACTACTGACAGAGTCAGATTTAATTATTCTCCCTTATGCGTTAACTTCGAAACTATCTAGTAAATTACCTTACCGCATATCACCAGATAACTAATAGTGTTTACTGACCACTTTGTTAATTAATAAAACGTTGATTAATAACACAAGCGCTTATGATCAAGTAACCCGAAGCGCTTGCTGTCCCCATTATTAACTGAAAAGTATTTAAGTAATACACTTGTTAATTTATTAGTAATATTTTTATTAATAACTCAACATTACAAACGCAATATTCAAGTAGTACAAACATGCAATATGAATAAAGAAGTCCGTAAAAAAGTTATTGAGTTCATTATGTAAAAATTAAAGCCCTCTATTGCAGTAGGCTAACTACGTAGGATAAAGCAATTTTTTTTTTAAATTTTTTTTTTGGAATGTAACAAAAATGGTACGTCTAAATCATACTTTTTAATATAATGTGGTTGTTCGTTAATTTAATATTGTAATTAATTGTAAGAAACGAAAAGCATTCGATAATAGGTACTTGTGGTATTAGTCAATGTTTAATTAATCAATGGAGATGTGAGTAAGTGTCCCGAGTCATGTGGTAACCTGTACTATGATAATAAGAACTTGTGTTGATAATCAACATTTTATTAATTAATACAGTAATCGCTACGGATCTCATGTAATTTGATTATAGTCAATTTTATTGTTAATCAATATATTATATTAGTTAATAATGTGATCAGTTAGTGCCATGTGTCACTTAGTAATAGGCGCTTCGGTCATTAGTCAAAGTCATTATTCAAGGAGGTTCTATCCCTCGCATAGACCTATAGTCTATGCCACGCTCTCTATAGTCTGGTATGTCATCTGTCTTTGTCGCTCTCCTGTGACAACATAACCTTATTTAGTTTTAACCACGCTTATTAATAAATTATTTCTCTCACAAGGACCCTCGAGATGTTCAACAAAATTAAATACGATCATAAAATACTTTTTCATTGATCAAGTTTGAATCTAAAGTTTATTGTTAATAAGCGAAGTAAATGCAATAGAAGCGCTTTAAAAGACGTCAGCTTATAAGCCTTCATGTAAAAATTAGCTGAATATGAATATTAATTACTGGCTCTTAGGAACTCTCGTGCCTTCAAATTTTGACGGTGCCATTTTCATGACATCAATCATTTATTAACAAACTTTGGAAATTGTCATTGTCCATTCTATTACCAATAGAACTTCCTTAATTACGAAGCCCGTAAGCACCCTTAGTTATGTGGTGATAGGCAATTGTGTTACCAATCAACGTTTTATTAATCAAAAAAATGGAGACACCCTTATATTTATACGTATGTTAAGTACACTAACTGCGAGAAGATAATTAAGAAAAATCAGCCACCCCATTGATTTATTTTAAGAATTTAATATAAAATACTTTGTTCATATAAGAATAAAAAAATGTCTATTATAGTCAGCTGATTTTTCCTTTCGTATTTTAAAATATTAACATTAAAATTCGGAACTTGGTTATTTTCGAGGTAAGCACATTGTGACAAGTAGGTGAAAATTATTTATATCGTCGATTATTATTAAGAATATAAAGATTTTCTCACGTTTATTATATAGTTATAAATAATGTTCATAATTTTTAACAACCCCCACCCCCATTCAAGTTTTAAAACTTGGAACTAAGTTGTAAACAACCAATAATTATAATAATAAATAGGTAGAAAATCAACTACCTCGCTGTTTTTTCTAGATGTGTAAACGGTATGACCCTTCAGCTCCAAATGTTCCACGAATAGAATTTAAAAACTGATATAAAAACCATATAAGATACCAAATATGTCAAAAACACATTCTCCAAGTATTCGTAACAATTTAGATTACAAACAAACTAAAAGCTGCGCAATCGATAAAAAATTGTTAAAAAAACTCTTATCCTCCATATTTTCTACCGATTTTTAATTTTTAATTTATTGATTGCATAAAAATAAACAATGTATATAAATTTTATGGTGGTCTTTGTTCTAAATCATAAATTATAAAATGGAGCTGAAAGTAACCCCACGCCGAAGTAGCCTCACCAAGGACGAATCGAGCTAGAGGGGCCCCGAGGTTTAACGTTTTTTTTTATTAGCTTATATATGCCAAAAAAAATTAATATCATTGCCATTCTCTAATGTACGACATTTATTGGCCTTCCTAGCCGTGAAAGGCTGCCAGGCTTGGAAAACAAAGAGTTTTTCATCCATAGGCATATACGCGTTTACGAAAAAATTGGAAAAAAATTAATATTTTTTTTAGCTCTTGTGCCACTTTAAATTTAAATACAATACATTTCTATTAGTTCCATATGTAATATATATATACATATATATATACATATAAGTTTTAGAAGCCTTAAAACACCGCTATGCTTGGAAAATACAGAGTTCTCTGTGGATACATAGGTACTTGTAAACATAAAAAATGAAAAAAAATTTATAATTTTACTTGGAGCCACAGGATAAAAATAAAGAGAATACTTTCAAATTATATATTCTCATAATCTTAATGGATTTTTTTTGTTAAAAAAGACTGCCAGGCATTAAAAAATTATTGATTTTTTTTCAATTTTTTATGTTTAGGCGAATGTATGTACCAATGGTGAACTTGGTATTTTTATCAACTTTTTCTCAAACATGAGTATACGTATCGTTAAAAATCGATGGAAACTTACCCACCCCATCAATATTCTTTGGATATTTCGATTGAAATACATTAATTATATAATAATCAACAATGTGTGTGACTTTCAGCAGGGCTTTCATTCTGGTTTTATTGTTATGAGCACCAGAAGTCGAAACTTAGGACTTTTCAATGTATGTGCATCGTGGAAATTGACATAAAAACACCTGCTTTGTCGATTTGATTTAAAAATATAAATTAAAATACATAGTTTATATAGTAATAAACAATATGTGTGATTTTTAGCGTGGCCTTCGTACTGGTTTTTTTGTTATGAGCACCAGAAGTCAGAACTTGGGCGTTTTTGATATACGCGTATCGTGGAAAATCGATGGAAACTTACTCTCCCCATCAACTTTCTTTGTATGTTTTAACTGATATACACTTTTTATATAATTATTAATAATGTGTGTGTTTTTTTATCAAAGCATTCGTTCTGATTTTGTTATTTTGAGGCTAGACTTCGGAACTTCGAATTTTTCGATATATATACATACGTCGTGAAAAATTGATGTGAAAACATTTTCCCTGTTGATTTTATTTGAATATTTTAATTGAAGTACATTGTTTATATAATAATAAACAGTGTGTGTTATCTTTGTCGGGGCCTTCGTTCTCGTTGTTTTCTTACAAACACCAGAGTTCAGAACTTCGGCGTTTCTGATATGCGCGTTTCGTGGAAAGTCGATGAGAATCAAGTAAAAACCACTTCCGTTACACTTTTTCGTAAGGTCACTAATGTGGAATAGTTGGTTTGCTCCGTAGGGCAGTTTATAAAAACACGTTTATAAAAGTATAACTTCAAAAATTAAAAAATTAAAACAGTCTCTAAAAAAGAACATTACATTAACAATCGTTAGAAAAATACGTTTTGGGACATTGACAGCAGAACGTAAAAGGTGAGAATTATGACGCTTTGTAAATTTTCTGTAACACAAACTACAAGTTTTACGCACTGGAAAGAGTTTAAGTCCCATCAGTCTCAAAAAATACAAGTACCAATGAAAAAAAAATTAAATTTCTTATTGCCAAAAATATGCAGTTCAGGATATTAACAGTAGAACAAAACAGATGAATAGTGTAATGTTTTAAATATTTTTGATGAAAAAAATTTAAGATTTCGTGAGCTAGAAAAAGTAGAACTCCCATCAGTAGGAAAAAATATGTCACTGAAGTTTAGATCGTTCCGGAAAAAAAATTAAGAAAATTAAGTAAAGACTTATTTGCAACTGATTATGTCGAGAAACTGTTGAAACAACCTCAACAACGTCTAACGAAGTAAAGAAGGCGTAGAAGACGATAATATAGCTGTTTTAAAGCCCAAAAAAAAAAACCTAACTAATAACTCAGTAAATGAACAAGCTGCTATGCGTGTAGCTAGACACGTATGCTAAAATACTGCGCAAACTCCCCACTGAAACTTATATACATTGTTGTTGATTATGACGTAAACGTGTATTGAAAGTAAGAAATCATAATAAAAATAGGAGGACAAGTGATTTTTCTCCGATTTTCCATTATACGTTTAGCACGCAAGGGCCGAAAACGCCACTTTATTTTCTATAAAATTTTATACAGGCCGAAAGTCCCGCTCAAATTGATGGATGTTATTTATAATTATGTAAACCATGTACTAAAAATCGAAAAATAATTAAAAATTGGGAGGACGAGTGATTTTCCCCCGATTTTCCATCGTATGTTTAGCACGCAAGGACCGAAAACGCGACTCCAATCTTTTCGCGCGTTTGACGGCCCAATACTGGCTCTCAGCCTTCGATATTCACTAGGGAAACACTGGGGACTTGTAGAGCAGCTTACTGGCGACAAAAAAGCCCGCAGTGACTTTGTTAAGAAACGTCATTTTGACCTTTAAATAGCCTTCCGAACAATTTAACATGATTTTCTGCCGATTTGCACGTTTCACGGCCCAATACTGGCTCTCAGCCTTAGATATTCATTTAAGAAACACTGGGGACTTGTAGAGCAGCTGATGATAGATTTGTAAAATTTTCATTACTACAAATTACAAGGTCTGTGCGCTAAAAAAAGTTGAAGTCCCATTAGTCCCAAAAAATACGTGTCTCGAAGAAAAAAATTTCATTAACGATTGTCAAAAATACGCGTTTTGAAACATTTACCGTATAAAGAGACAAGTAAAAAGAGGTTTAAAAAACTAAATCTTACTCAATACTAAATTCTCCAAAGTGCAAGCATTCAAAATTAAAATAAAGAGTTTTGGTTCTCGGAACCTGTAATTTTTCACTAGTCTTTTTTTCGCTGTAACAATACTTGCAATTCACAAAGAGGTTAAAAAATTACTTGTTTTGACCATATTTTTAAACTTTTTCCAGCACACTAACTTAATCATTTCTTCTATCAAAAATTTTCAAAATGTTAAAATATTTACCTGTCTCATTCTGTCGTAAATGTCCCAAAATACATTTTTTGGGTGATGAGGTATGTAATTTTTTTCATTGATATTTGTGCTTTTTGGCACTGATAGAACTTTAACCTTGTTTCACCGCGTGAAACTTGTAATTTGTGCTATTAAAAATTCTCTAAACCTTTCAATTTTTACCTATCTCGTTCTGCTGCAAATGTTTTAAAACGCATATTTTTGACGATCGTTATTGTAATGTTTTTTCTTAGAGACTATTTTTTTCCACTGGTGTGACTTGAACTATTTCAAGCACACAGAATTAGTAATTTTTTTCATTGAAAGTTGTCAAAACAATAAAATATTTACCTGTTTGCTTCTGCTGTGGATGTCTTAGAGTGCATATTTTCAGTGACAGAAAATACAATTTTTTTTTCTCGGAACTTTTTTTTAAGTACTGATGAGACTTCAACTTTCTTTAAAACTTGAAATTTTTAACCTCATTGATAGAAAATTTTTTCATTTTAAATAATTATCCGTCACATTCTACTGCAAATGTCCCAAGCTGTAAATTTTTGGTGATAGGAAATATATTTCTTTTTTCGTCGGGACCTGTATTTATTGGCAATGATGTGACCAACCTTTTTCAGAACACGGAATATAATTTTTTCGCTACTTGTGTATTTTGTTACTATTGGAACTTAAACTATTTCCAGCACACGAAATTTTGAAATGTTTCTTTCGAAAATTTTTAAGACATTAAAATATTTACCTATCGTATTTTACTCTAAATGTCCAGGAGTGAATACTTTTAGTGATAAGAGATGTTATTTTTCTTTCATTAGGACTTGTATTTTTTGGCACAGATAGAATATTAACTTATTCCAGCACAAGGAATATAATTTTTTTCGCGACTTGTATATTTTGTCACTGATGCAACTTCAATATTTTCCAGCACACGAAATTTTTACGTTAAAATATTTACCTTTCTTATTTTTCTTTAAATGTCCACGAGTGCATTGTTTGAGAGATAAAAAATGTTGTATTTTTTGGAACTAATAGAATTTTAACTTATTCCAGCACAAAATATCTGTTATTTTTTCTATTAAAAATTTTCAAAATGTTGCAAATATTAACTTGTGTCATTCTGCTGTAAATGTCCTGAAGTGCATACAATAGTATATTTACTGTCGCTATTTGTTATTGGCTGACCTTACAGTTTGTTAAAAAAGCTGAGGTAAACTATATTTTTATTAAAAACAAGTACAATTTTAGTTTGCAAACTTTTTGTAACCACACACAATTTGTTATAATGCTCGTTTTTATTTATCTATTAAGTAATAAATATTTTGTTTTCAATGTTGGAAATAATTTTAATTTTTTTAATAAAAAATACTAACACCCTTCACTGTGGAGTCAGCTATTTTCCAAAATAAAAAATAATGTCAGTTTTTTTGATAAAAATTTGGGTTTTTTGGCAATGATGAAATTTTAACTCATTCCAGAACAAAAAATAAGTAATTTTTTCTATTAAAAATTTTCAAAATGTTGCAAATATTAACTTGTCTCATTCTGCTGTAAATGTCTTAAAGTGCATTTAATTGGTGATAAGAAATGTATTTTTTTTTTCATAGGAATTTTTTTTTTTTGGCACCGATAGAACTTGAACTTTTCCCAGTGCGAGAAGCTTATAATTTGTGTTATCGAGAATTATCAAAACCTTGTAATTCTCACCTGTCTCATTCCGCTGCAAATGTTCCAAAATCCATATTTTGACGATCGTTAATGTAATTTTTTTTCTTAGAGACTTTTTTTTACACTGAGGGGACTTAAACTTTTTCTAGCACACGATATTTTTAATTTAATTATATTGTAAATTTTCAAAACGTTACAATATTTACCTGTCTCATTTTGTCATAAATGTCCCGAAATACATTTTTTGGGTAATGAGGTATGTAATTTTTTTTATTGAGACTTACGCTTTTTGGCACTGATAGGACTTCAACCTTGTTTCACCGCGTGAAACTTGTAATTTGTGCTATTAAAAATTCTCTAAACCTTTTAATTTTAACCTATCTCGTTCTGCTGCAAATGTTTTAAAACGCATATTTTTGACGATCATTGTTGTAATTTTTTTTTTTTTAGAGACTATTTTTTTCGCACTGGTGTGACTTGAACTATTTTCAGCACACAGAATTAGTAATTTTTTTTTTAATTTTTTAATTTTTTTTTTTTATTTCTTATTAGTACTTTTTTATTAGTATTTTTTTATTGAAAGTTGTCAAAACAATAAAATATTCACCCGTTTGCTTCTGCTGTAGATGTCTTGAAGTGCATATTTTCGGTGATAGAAAATACAATTTTTTTTCTCGGGACTTTTTTTTTAGTTCCCATGAGGATTTCTCTAAAACTCAAAATTTTTAACTTTTTTAACAGAAAATTTTCAAATTTCAAATAATTATCTGTCACATTTTACTGCAAATGTCCCAAACTGTATATTTTTGGTAATAAGAAATATATTGTTTTTTCGTCGGAACCTGTATTTTTTAGCACTGATGTGATTCAAACTTTTACCAGCACATGAAATTTTCATTTTTTTGTATCGAAAATTTTCAAAACGTGGAAATTTCAACCTGTCCCATTTTGCTGTAAATTTCTCAAAGTGCATATTTTTGGTGATAAGAAATGTCTTTTTTTTCGATTAGGACTTGTATTTCTCGTCACTGATAGAATTTTCACTTATTCCAGCACACTATATGTGTGATTTTTTCCATTAAAAATTTTTTAAAATATTTACCTCTTTCTTTCTACTGTTGATATCCTTAGTTGTATAGATGCATAAATATATACATATATACATACATTCATACATACATACATGCATACATATACGTACGTAAAAAATGTGTATCGATGTAATTGAATATGCATATTTTATCTCGAAGTCATTTAAGAATAATTGTTAAGCATTGAGTTGGATTAGAAAATAATTAAGTAATCTAGAGTTACGTAAGAATAACTGTTTCACACTTTTTCTATCATGCAGCAAGGCAAAGCAAGAGTTATGGGGTCACGTCAATACTGCTTATGTGTCTGAAACAATTCCGAAAAAAGCACTATTTAATACAACGAGAAACGGAAGAAATGCATATAAGCGATGTTATGACGAACTTGTATGAAGTCGGGTGTCAACAAAGGAAAAATTTCGTAACAAAGAAAGTACAAGAAGTGTACGAAAAAAACTATTGTTTCTTAAATAAATATACCTTACCTGGTTTTCTTCTTGTTTTTTACACCATAGTTGTAGCCGTCATGACTATACCCACGAGTTTCGGCAATGTTATTACTTTCTTGTTTTTTTTGAAGACTCATTGTGATGTTAACATGTAGTACAACAATGTCCTCAAAAAATTAAATACTTGATAACTGCTGAATATACAAACTTGTAGTCACGTGGAGATTTACAAATGCACATAATTAATAAATGCTCATGAAAAAAGTTACACTGTCACTCAGCACTGTTATATACCAATTACTCGTGTAGTTTTCTCACCCGGTACCACAAGAAATAATATGTGGCACTTGTCCAGTTAGAAAAAAGTAACAGAAAGATACACGCATTTTGTCATTATTTCATAATAACACAGTCGACCTACCACTGCTAATAAGATTTGTAAAAATAGCAGTAAACTCGAACTAGAAAAAAAAGCGAGCAAAGGCACAGCGGAGAACAAGCACGTCAGGCACAGGCAAGAGTTGGTGCACGAGTGAACACGAATGAGACTTGTGGCAATGAAACTTGCCCAGGGACTGCGGTAGACAACGGCATAGCACTAAAGAGATGAAGGGGGAAAGACGGTACATATCTTTCTTTGCCATAAGCCATCAGATATTTTGAAGATGAACAAATATTCATTTTTATAGAAGCGTGACAGCAGAATAAAGAGGAGAGAGATGAGAGAGATAGCAGTTGGCAAAAACAAAGCATTATAGATATGTGGCAATAAATATACGTATCTTTTTAATAATAGTTCTAACAACGTACCGTAGATAAGTTTTTTAACCATATATACGTAAGTCAAACAGATAAAATGTAATAATTAATCACATACTTACCAAGACCTTCTTCTTCTCAAAATGTAAATAAAATATAATTAAAATTATAATGTACATGCTTATTTGTTAAAAAATAATTTAAACTTATGAATATTCATCTGATTTTTATTATACGTATAAATTCGTTCATAGAACTTGATTATAATATTATTCATTAGGAAATTGAAGTTTCCTGATCTTATTTAATTTGTGTTGGCGATGTACTAAATATACATATGCCAGACATCGGAAATATTTTTTTATTCTTTCATTCATCATCGCCCGTAGGCTCAGACATGGCATTTTTTTACACAAGCATAGTGTTGATTAGCCACCGGTGCACCTGAGTTATGACCAGATGTTTATATACATATACATACATAAACATCTGAACCAACTCAGTCACACCTATGATCACGTAGACGAAGCGTCAGAGAAACAGTTAATCGACATCGAAAATATAATTTGGCAATATAGGTCTGACATCTAGCGGTTACTAAGGAATTAAATTGCTATCTACACTACCGATTTTAGATTCAAAATGATATCTACGTTATCGACAAACTTAATCTGTTTTGACTTAGTGCGGGAAACTAAGCTCGGTCCTGATTGGTGGGAGCTTTTTGAAATGTAGGCGTCTAATTGGTGGGAGTTTTGTCGTTTGGGAGAAATGTCCATGACTCACAGGGTCGGGGTTATTTACTTTGTTTTCGATTCAATAGAATAACATGTCACCGATGGTGAGACTGCTGATAGACTACTTAAACGACATTTGTCTGATTCGACATTAAATATAAAAATTTACATATATATATATTAACTACACGTACACAGATTTCTTCATTAATACTAAAATAATTAAAGGGCAATTAGGCTGGCAGAACAACAGTCGTATCTCTCAAGAAAACAATGAAAAAAATTAATAACACGAGCAAAAAAAAAAGTATTTCTCTTTAAAAAAAGAAAAAAAATTATCTCAATAATTAAGTAATAACTTTTCATACAGATAAGGCCCTGATTTTTATTATTTAATTTTTTCTATGAATCAAACAGGACAAAAAATAATCCGTAAGCCAGTTGAATTAACATTTGCTGGCCACAATTAGTACCTCTGAGTTCTCTCACCCAAGGAAACTAACGTGTTTCTTAGAGCGATTAAGAATATTACAAATGGATCTAATAAAGCTGTCTTTACTTGCTCACATTGTTTACAGGATCAGGGTTATTTACTTAGTTTTCATTCCAAAAGATAGACATGTCACCGATGGTAGGACTGCTCATGGGTTGTTGGGTTGTTGGGTTTTATAAGCGTGTGACATGAGAGAAGAGTTCTTTTTATTCGATTAGTTAACTATAAATCACAAAAAAAAAAGTATTGAATTATCGTCTTTTTTACTAAGATTTAATTAATTATAAGAAAAAAGGGTCTCTGTAGTGACAACTTAGGTATAGGGGTATGATAACCGTGTGACATGTAAATATAAGTACTTACATCTTATGAGTTAGGGTTTTATAAGCATGTAACATAAGAGACAAGCCTTTTTTGTTCTACCAGTTAACTTTAATTATAGAAATACGGAAAACATCAGATCATCGACTTATTTACTAAGATTTAATAAGTTTTGAGCAACAAGTAGCGACAACTTGGGTATGGGGGTGTCTGCAACTAGGGTTCAAGAAGAATACTACTTTAAGGGTTTCATAAGCGTGTGACATAAGAGACGAGTCTTTTTTATTTCATTAGTTAACTATAAATCACAAAATACAGAGAGTATTGGATTCTTGTTTTTTTCACTAAGATTTAATTAATTATAAGCAACAAGGGTCTCTGTAGCGACATCTTCGGTATAGAGGTTTTATAAGCATGTGACATGAGAGACGAGCCTTTTTTGTTTTATCAGTTAACTATAAATAACAAAATACAGGAAGCTTCGGATTATTGTCTTTAAAACTAAGATTCAATAAGTTTTAAGCAACAAGGGTCTTTGTAACGGAAACTTGGGTATAGGGGTTTTAGCGTTTGAAATAAATTATCAGATTGATATTAGTGTGACATATAAGAAGAATCTCTTACGACTTATTAGTTAGTAATTTGTGACAAAATACAGAGTCAATAAACAAAATAATTTTTCTTTTAAGATTCAGTTTGTAGTCTGCAACTAGGGTCTCTAAAGGATCAACTCGGGTATGCGGGTATTTGCAATCAGGGTTGTATAACTGTGTGACATAAACGGGTTTTATAAGCGTGTGACATGAGGGACGAACTTTTTCTATTTGATTAGTTAACTACAAATCATAAAATACACAGAGTATTGATTCATCGTCTTTTTTACTAACATTTAATTGATTATAAGAAAAAAAGGGTCTCTGTAGTGACAACTTAGGTATGGGGGTATAATAACCGTGTGACATAGAAGAATAAGTACTAACGTCTTATAAGTAAAGGTTTTATAAGTATGTGACATGAGAGACAAGCTTTTTTTGTTTTATCAGTTAACTTTAATTAAAAAAATACAGAGAACATCGGATCATTGTCTTATTTACTAACATTTAGTAAGTTTTGAGCAACAAGTAGCGAAAACTTGGGTATAGGGGTGTCTGCAACTGGAATTCAAAAAGAATACTACTTAAAGGGTTTTATAAGCGTGTGACATGAGATACGAGCCTTTTTTAATTATTAGTTAACTATAAACAACAAAATACAGAAAAAATCAGATTATTGTCTTTTTTACTGGAATTCAATGAGTTAATCGACGTATATCGTTTCTGAGATCGCCCCTTTTTCCAATAGTGCAAGTCAAATTTTTATAACAACCTTTTCTTAAAAAAATTTGTGCGAAATGATGTAAGAAATACTCTTTGTAAATATAATATCGAAAAAAATTTATGACTTTGTATTCAACGAGATGACAAATTATAGCTTCACTACTAAAGTTACATTTTTTTAATCTTCATAGCAAAGCATTAAAATAAAACAAGAATGTAATAAAAGGAGAGAGAGCAATAAAAATGGTACATTACGTCAATAGGGCGAAAAGTACAAAATGAACGCCCGAAAGGCGCGGTTGTTGTATGTTAGTGCGCGAGTCGCATATTATGTTTTTTCTCACCGAAAGTAGAATATTTTTTTTTTCGCCCGTGGACACACATCGCAAAAAGTAAATCAATTTGTAAAAATTTGTACAAAAGTAATACAATTTTTTTTTCTTCTATCGCTCGCCAAAAACATAATGTTTTTTCATGATTACGGGAAGAAAAAGGCAATGTAACCTCTTAGGTAGGAATCGCATTTACTGCTTATGAGGAAATGTGTTTTGGCACTCTTATAGCGAGGATATTGCCTCCCAAGCCGTAGTTGAGAGGGGCAACGATGCAGTGGATATAAAAATATTTGTCCAGGTTCAAACCTCAAAATAGCACCATCGCTGCTTGATTTTCGGTTCTCAGGCGGAGAAATAGTAAACGAAACTCGTTTAAAAAGGCTACCTTACGAATCCTCGTTACGTCCCTCATCTTTGGCTCGTGCCGTTAATCTGTCGGTTCGTAAATCAAATCGTTTGCAAACTCGTACGTAATATACTATTTCCTACTAGCAGTAGATACATGCGATTTTTTGCCTGAAAAGAATGTTGCGCTTTAATTTTCGAAAACAGAAAACAAAGTCGTACTTTAGGCAGGGGGATAAGGCAGTTGCACTTTGCGCCCACAGTAAGAATAATATATTACGTACAAGTTTGCAAAGGCTTCGATTTACGAACCGAGGGGTGTACGGCACAAGACGAAGGTGAGGTACGTAATACAATGTTTGTAAAAAAGCCTTTTAGAATAAGTTTCGTATACTATTTTTCCGCCTGTTAACTCGAAATCAAGCGGCGATGGTGCTATATATTTTGAGGTTACGAAGTGGAGAATCATGGTTTTCGTATCTGTTTCATACGGTAATTCTCAAAATCCTTTGCAGGTCCCTTAAGCGGTACTTGCCCACGTTAAACGCGCCACCAGGTGCAGACCCTAGTTTTTCTACTGAGAAAACACCCGATCCTCAGAATCACCCAAGGTTTTTGAGAGGCTAAAGTGCCCTTGGTAGACAAATTAGGATTTGCCACATCATCACCAACGCACCGCGGCTATCTTACGTCCCTTGAGCTGCAAAATAGCCCCGAAAACGATGACACTTATCCGACAAAAAGTACCTTAAAAAAAATTATAACATTAAGTAACAAATTTAATAGAAGAATAAATGTAGGAAAAATAACTTTTAAAATATCTATTAGAATAAATTGTCACCGTCGCTTAAATTTATGCAAAAACTTCGTTTTCTTACACGAGGCACGCTTGATATGAATAAATTTTTTTCATAGCAAACTCTGTTGTACTCTCTGTCTTTAAAGAAGTTATCTTTTTCTTGATTAAATACTTAATATTAATGAATTATCAAGGTTATCAGTGAGATTTTAAGGTTCTTTAAAAAGTTATACGAAACTCTTTTGTTTGATGTATAAAATTCATTGATTTCTTAGTACAGGTTGTAAATAAAATTCTTAATTATATAATTTTGTAGTCTTAATCGATAAAAATACAACTTACTTAACACATTGTTAAATTTGAAATAATGCATATTTTTTATAATTAAACTGCTCGCTCTTGATAGTACATATGTACATATTTACATACTTGCGTTTAACAAAAAAGAATAACGCAAAAGTAAGGAAAATCATCTCGTTGACAGATTAAAAAGGTCACTGTTTAAAGCGATAGAGTAGCTTAGATATTACTGGAAAGACTTAGGTCATGCGTAGTTTAATTATTACATGTTATAAAATAGTACGTGTCAGCTAGGTTATTGAATGGATACCAAAGTTCACGCTCACATTTCATTCTTAACGGCATACACATTCAACAAGGATATAAGAGAGATTCAAATTACTTGTCAATAATATTTCAAGTTAAAAAAAAATTATGCTATTCAATAAATTTCAGATTCTTTTAACGTTGCAAAGGATCGTGTCACACTCTATAGTTAAAACTACCGTGAAAGTTTTGCAGCAGATCGCGTTTGTACTGTTGCAATTACTGTAGCCGCTGTCCTTGTAGATGCTCAGATTAAATGTGTAGTTGCTAATGCTGCTGGGGCTGTTGCATCAACTGTACCGGTGAATACATTTGTTTACGAAGCTGTTGCAGATGCATCAGTTGCTCTCGTTTAAGCACATTTAATTGGAATCTACAATAAGTTGAAAAGTTTAAAAAAATTTTTCAAATGCCGTTGTTAAAAACATACAATTTAAAGAAAAATTAACGACTAACTGTTATATTTCTGGCGATTAGAAAAATTAGTTATCAAAATGGTAAGAACTTAATATGCGCGTTTTTGAGTTGAATTAGAAGTTTAATGCCGACTCTTGTCGTGTAATCGTCTGATTAGCCCAAGGCAGTGCATTAACGAATCTTTCGTATGATTAACTTTTTTCTTTGATTTTGTAAGATATCGAGCTTTTGTTTAATGTTTACATTATAGCGCTCTTTTAACGAAAGGTTAAGTATCGAATGAGCAATATTTACGACGAAATTAAAAGTTATTTTTTATATATGATGTCTTATTAAATTAATACATGATGTATGTATGTACAGTAATAAACCAAAGATGGAAGAATTTTTCTAGCCAACTAGCATATACTTTTATTTTTTTTTTCCATGTTTTATTTATCTACATTATCCTGTGGATATGGGTGATTTAACATTTTTGTATTTCCAACACAATTTGTAACTGTTTTTATTCCGCATAACATGAGTAAGTATAGTTCTTACAGCAATAATAATCATACATTAGGAGAACGTTCGCGTATCATGTTTTGAGCGAAAATAACTGTACGAGATAAAAGTTTAATATTTTAATGCTAATTACTTTGCATGAATTTAAAGGATCAAAATAAAATCTCGTATTACCTGGCGTAATTATGAGCAGCCAAATTGTCGTACAAAACGCTGGCTGGAGTCAAAGGTGCCAGGGCTCCAGAGCTCGTTGGTTGAGGCATCCGTTTTAGAACTCCAAGCTGTCGAGTTGCCGGAAGGTATGGATGTGGCACTGGATTTCGCTGCACTCGAAAAAAATACATGGGCCGTCGGGGTATCGGCTTATGTAGCACCTGCTGATGGGAAACAAGCGTTTGCTGATGATAAAACGGAGGCAACGGCTTTTGCGGACCGTGTGATGGCAGCTCGCCTTGAAGCGATTAGGGAACACTGACGGCGCTTAACTGGCCTAGCGTTACCGTGAATGGCAGCGATGTACTGTTTTTACCATTAGGGCCACTTTCGTTGTCTGTCTTGAACTCCATTCTACGATTTTGGAACCATATTTGCACCTGGAGCTCCGTGAGTTCCAACTGTTGTGCCATGAGGAATCGATGGGACTGACTCAAATATTTAGTTGTCTCGAATGTCCGTTTAAGCGATATAATCTGCGGCGTTGTGAATATTGTCCCGTTTCTTTTCTTTGCACATTCGTCTAGAAATATTAAAACATGCATATTGTAAGTATCCAAATATTTATTTGACGCAACATAATTGTATGAGTAATATGTTTACATTGCGGTTTTTTGTTCTTGTGGCTTGTGCTCCTCAGCAACGTCATTTAGTTGTTCTGAATACCGCATCTCCATTATGTTCTGAACGAAATCTTTATACTTTGAAGTCAGTAGGTATATTATTCCAATTCTACAGAGGTACGGATCTTCAGAAGAAGCTCTGACGATTTAATAAACTTTATTGGCTACTATGTGTACGATCACGACAGTAGATTCTTACTGACATTTCATAGGTACAAGCTAGAATGGGAAGCCAACACTAAACTAACTTGTAAGGCAAATACACACGGGTCCAAATACCCCAGTCGTTGTTACTTTCTTCTATGAAAGGGATCGTAAATCAATTTGCTGTTCTCCCTTAGAAAGCCCTTTAAGTTTAGTAGATTCTGTAAAATGAAATCATTACTAATTGGCGCCGGCACTCACCTATGTAAAACTGACGATTATCGTATGACGAATACTGTGCAAGTATTGACTTTAGCATATGACTGTATCGACGTATATCGTTTTTAAGATCGCCCCTTTTTTCAATGGCGCAATTCAAATTCTTCTAACGTCCTTTTTTCCAAAAAATTTGTGCAAATTGATGTAAAAAATACTCTTTGTGAATATAATATCGGAAAAAACTTATGACTTTGTGTTCAACAAGATGACAAATTATAGCTTCACTACTAAAGTTACATTTTTCTTATCTTTATAGCAAAGCATTGAAATACAACAAAAATGTAATAAAAAGGAATAAAGCAATAAAAATGGTACATTACGTCAATAGGGCAAGAAGTACAAAATAAACGCCCGAAAGGCGCGGTTGTTGTATGTTAGTGCGAGAGTCGCATATTATGTTTTTTTTCACCGAGTGTAAAAAACGTCATTTTTCGCCCGTGGACACACATCGTGCAAAGTAAATCAATTTGTAAAAATTTGTACACAAGTAATACAATTTTTTTTTCTTCCGTCGCTCACCAAAAACATGACGTTTTTCCATGATTACGGAAAGAAAAATGCAATGTAACCTCTTAGGTAGAAATCGCATTTACTGCTTATAAGAAAATGTGCTTTGGCACTCTTCTGGCGAGGATATTGCCTTCTAAGCCGTAGTTGAGAGAGGCAACGATGCAGTGGATATAAAAATATTTCTCCAGGTTTAAACCTCAAAATAGCACCTTTGCTGCTTGATTTTTGGTTTTCAGGCGGAAAAATAGTATACGAAACTCGTTAAAATAGGCAACTTCACGAATCCTCGTTACGTTCCTTACCTTTGGCTTGTGCCGTTAACCTGTTGGTTCGTAAATCGAATCCTTTGCAAACTCGTACGTAATATACTATTTCCTACTAGCAGTAGGTACATGCGATTTTTTGCCTGAGAAGAATGTTGCGCTTTACTCCATAAAAACAGAGAACAAAGTCGTACATTAAGCAGGGGTATAAGGCAGTTGCACTTTGCGCTTACGGTGAGAATAATATATTACGTACTTGTTTGCAAAGGCTTCGATTTACGAACCAAGAGGTGTACGGCACAAGACAAAGGTTAGGTACGTAATACAATGTTTGTAAAAAAGCTTTTTTAAATAAGTTTTGTATACTATTTTTCCGCCTGTGAACCCAAAATCAAGCGTCGATGGTGCTATATATTTTGAGGTTACATAGTGGAGAATCATAGTTTTCGTATCTGTTCCATATGGTAATTTTCGGAATCCTTTGCAGGTCCCTTGGGCAGTACTTGCCCACGTTGAACGCACCACCAGGTGCAAACCCTAGTTTTTCTATTGAGGAAACACCCGATCCTCAAAATCGCCCGAGGTTAATTAGAAGCTAATGTGTCCTTGGTAGGAAAATTAGGATTTGCCGCATAATCGCCATCGCACCACGGCTATTTTACGTCCCTCAAGCCACAAAAAAGCCCCGAAAACGATGATACTTATCCGACAAAAAGTACCATTAAAAAAATTATAAAATTAGGTAACAAATTTAGTAAAAGAATAAAAGTAGAAAAAATAGCTTTTAGTATATCAATTAGAATTAATTGTCACAAGCGCTTAAATTTATGCAAAAACTTCGTTTTCTTACACAAGGCACGCTTGATTAAAGGGAGTAAATTACTGTTGTAACCACATTGTGCTGACAGTCGGCACTTTTCAGTTCAGGGTAGGTAAAAAAATGAATGCTTTTTTCAAGACGTAGAGAAGCAAGCCTCAGAACACAATGATTATCGCCCTTGGGTTAACCTCAAACATCGATCGTATAACTATATTCTAAACAAGTTTTTTATTTTTCCATTTTTTTGCGATTAATAGCGTTAATTGTATTTTACAAATAAGAATGTTGTAAACAGAATAGTTACATTTTTTAAGGTCTATGAGTTTTTTATCAACTTTGTGATCTAAAATGCAAAACAACTAAGTTATATAGGGGTCACAATTTTGCTTCCGAAACAGTTGGATTACATATCCTGGGCGAAAAAGGTTGGATAACAAAAATTTGTATTTCAGTCACATCTACAACTTTGTCTTTCACAGTAAACCATGAAAATATCACGTAAATAAAAAAGTTTTTTTTTAATTATTGACAGTACCATCTTAAAATGATGAAACCTTGCTGATTTCGAATCATAAGAGATAACACATAAAAGATGAAACTCTCTGTCGAAATTCAGCCCAATGCGACAAAAACTACATCAGTTAATCAAAAAAAATTTTCATTACGCCCATACATACATACACCTCTAACGACGAGGTCCACAATAACAATTTTAGATTTACCATTAGCTTTTTTTTGCTTACTGAGTTATTCAGAAAAGCGAAAGAAATTTTTAAGTTACTTGTTCGTTGTTTTACACAATGTTTTTCACTTCGTCAATAAATATGACGAAAAATGATAAAAAACTTTATGAAAAATAAATAAATGAATTTTTTTCATAGCAAACTCTGTTATACTTACTGTCTTTAAAGAAATTATCTTCTTCTTGATAAAATACTTAATATTAATGACTTATCAAGGTTATCAGTGAGATTTTAAGGTTTTTTGAAAAGTTATACGAAACTCTTCTGTTTGATGTATAAAATTTATTGATTTCTTATTACAAATTGTAAATAAAATTCTCAATTAAATGATTTTGTAGTCTTAATCGATAAAAATACAACTTACGTAACACATTGTTAAATTTCAAATAGTGCATATTTTTTTTAATTAAACTTCTCGCACTTGATAGTACATAAATACATATTTACATACTTGAGTTTAACAAAAAAGAATAACGCAAAAGTAAGGAAAATCATCTCGTTGACAAATCAAAAAGGTCACTGTTTGAAGCGATAGAGTAGCTTAAATATTACTGGAAAGACTTAGGTCATGCGTAGTTTAATAATTACATGTTATTAAATGGTACGTGTCAGCTAGATTTTCGAATGGATACCAAAGTTGACGCTCACATTTCATTCTTAACGGCACACACGTTTAACAAGGATATAAGAGAGATTAAATTTACTTGTCGATCTATATTTCAAGTTAAAAAAAAATCATGCTATTCAACAAATATCAGATTCTTTGACCTTTGCAAAGGATTGTGTCACACACTATAGTTAAAACTACCGTGAAAGTTGTGCAGCAGATCGCGTTTGTACTGTTGCAATTACTCTAGCCGCTGTACTTGTGGATGCTCAGATTAAATGTGTAGTTGCTGATAGTGCTGGGGCTGTTGCATCAACTGTACCGGTGAATACAGTTGTTTACGAAGCTGTTGCAGATGCATCTCGTTCAAGCACATTCAATTGGAATTTACAATTAGTTGAAAAGTTTACCAAAATTTTTTCAATGCCGTTGTTAAAAACATATAATTCAAAGAAAAATTAACGACTAACTTTGATATTTCTGTCAATTAGAAAAATTGTTTACCAAAATGGTAAGAACCTAATCTGCGCGTTTTTGAGTTGAATCAAAAGTTTAATGCCGACTCTTGTCGTGTAAGCGTCTAATTGGCCCAAGGCGGTGCATTAACGACTCTTCCTCATGACTTACTTTCGTCTTTAATTTTGTAAGAACTCGAGCTTTTGTTTAATGTTTACATCATAGCGCTCTTTTAACGATAGGTTAAGTATCAACTAAGCAATATTGACGAAAAAATTAAAAGTTAATTTTCATATAGAATATCCTGGTAAAATTAATACACGATGTATGTATAAAGAATTTTTCTAGCAAACTAGCATATACTTTTATTTTTCTTTCCATGTTTCATTTATCTACATTATCCTGTGGATATGGGTGATTTAACATTTTTTGTATTTCCAACACAATTTGTAAGTGTTTTTATTTCGCATTACATCAGAAAGTATAGTTTTAACAGCAATAATAATAATACATTAAGAGAACGTTCGCGTATCATGTTTTAAGCAAATATAACTGTACGAGATAAAAGTTTAATATTTTAATGATAATTACTTTGCATGAATTTAAAGGATCAAAATGAAATCTCTTATTACCTGGCGTAATCATAAGCAGCCAAATTGTCATACAAAACGCTGGCTCGAGTCGAAGGTGCCAGGGCTCCAGAGCTTGTTGGTTGCGGCATCCGTTTCAGAACGCCAAGCTGTTGAGTTGCCGGAAGGTATGGATGTGGCCCTGGATTTTGCTGCACTCTAGAAAAATACATGGGCCGTCGGAGTATCGGTTTATGTAGCACCTGCTGATGGGAAACAAGCATTTGCTAATGATGAAACGGAGGCAACAGCTTTTTCGGACCATGTTATGGAAGCTCGCCCTGAAGCGATTCGGGGACACTGACGGATCCCAACTGGCCCGGCGTCACCGTGGATGGCAGCGATGTACTGTTTTTACCATTAGGGCCACTTTCGTTGTCTTTTTTGAACTTCATCCTACGATTCTGAAACCATATTTGCACCTGAAGTTCTGTGAGCTCCAACTGTTGTGCCACGAGGGATCGATGGGACCGACTTAAATACTTAGTTGTCTCGAATATCCGTTCGAGCGATATAATCTGCGGCGTTGTCAATATCGTCCTGTTCCTTTTCTTTGCACATTCGTCTAGAAATATCAAAACATAATATACCTACTGACTTTAAAGTATAAAGATTTCGTCCAGGACATAATGAAGATGCGTTATTCAGAACAACTAAATGACGTTGCTGAGGAGCACAAATACAAAAATATTAAATCACCCATATCCACAGGATATTGTAGATAAATGAAACATGGAAAGAAAAATAGAAGTATATGCTAGTTGGCTGAAAAAATTTTTTCGTCTTTAGATTATTACTGTACATACAGACATCGTGTATTAATTTTATCAAGATATCCTGTATAAAAATTAACTTTTAATATTGTCGTAAATATTGCTTCGTTGATACTTAACCTATCGTAAAAAGAGCGCTATAATGTTAACATTAAACGAAAGCTCGAGTTCTTACAAAATTAAAGACTCAAGTAAGTTATGAAGAAGAGTTATTAATGCACCGCCTTGGGCCAATTAGACAATTACACGACAAGAGTCGGCATTGAACTTTTAATTCAACTCAAAAACGCGCAGATTAAGTTCTTACCATTTTGGTAAACAATTTTTCTAATTGACAGAAATATCAAAGTTAGTCGTTAATTTTTCTTTGAATTATATGTTTTTAACAACGGCATTGAAAAAATTTTGGTAAACTTTTCAACTAATTGTAAATTCCAATTGAATGTGCTTGAACGAGATGCATCTGCAACAGCTTCGTAAACAACTGTATTCACCGGTACAGTTAATGCAACAGCCCCAGCAGCATCAGCAACTACACATTTAATCTGAGCATCCACAAGTACAGCGGCTACAGTAATTGCAACAGTACAAACGCGATCTGCTGCAAAACTTTCACGGTAGTTTTAACTATAGAGTGTGACACGATCCTTTGCAACGTTCAAAAAATCTAATATTTGTTAAATAGCATAATTTTTTTTTAACTTAAAATATAGATCGACAAGTAATTTTAATCTCTCTTATATCCTTGTTAAACGTGTGCGCCGTTGAGAATGAAATGTGAGCGTGAACTTTGGTATCCATTCGAGAATCTAGCTGACATGTACCATTTTATAACATGTAATAATTAAACTACGCATGACCTAAGTTTTCTCAGTATTATCTAAGCTACTCTATCGCTTCAAACAGTGACCTTTTTAATTTGTCAACGAGATGATTTTCCTTACTTTTGCGTTATTCTTTTTCGTCAAACTCAAGTATGTAAATATGTATATATGTACAATTAAGTGCGAGCAGTTTAATTATAAAAAATATGCACTATTCAAAATTCAACAATGTGTTAAATAAGTTGTATTTTTATCGATTAAGACTGCAAAATTATTTAATTAAGAATTTTATTTACAACTTGTACTAAAAAATCAATAAATTTTATACATCAAACAGGAGAGTTTCGTATGATTTCTTAAAAAACCTTGAAATCTCACTGATAACCTTGATAAGTCATTTATATTAAGTATTTTATCAAGAAGAAGATAATTTCTATAAAGACAGAGAGAATAACAGAGTTTGCTATGAAAAAAATTTATTTATTAATTCTTCATTAAGTTTTTTATCATTTTTTGTCATATTTATTGACGAAGTGACAACATTGTGTAAAACAACGAACAAGTAACTAAAAAATTTCTTTCACTTCTCTGAATAACTCAGTAAGCAAAAAAAAGCTAATGGTAAATCTGAAATTGTTATTGTGGACCTCGGCGTTAGAGGTGTTCGTATGTATGGGCGTAATAAAAATTTTTTTTGATTAACTGATGTAGTTTTTGTCGCATTGGGCTAAATTTTGACGGAGAGTTTCATCTCTTATGTGTAATCTCTTTTGATTTAGAATCAGCAAGGTTTTATCATTTTCAGATGGTACTGTCAATGAATATAAAAAAACTTTTTTATTTACGTGATATTTTCATGGTTTACTGCGAAAGACAAAGTTGTAGATGTGACTTAAATATAACTTTTTGGTATCCAACCTCTTTTGTCCAGGATATGTAATCCAACCGTTTTGGGAGCAAAATCGTAACCCCTATATAACTTAGTTATTTTGCATTTTAGATTACAAAGTTAATATAAAACTCATAGATCTTAAAAAATGTAACTATTCTGTATACTACATTCTTATCTGTAAGATACAATTAACGCTATTAATCGCAAAAAAACAGAGAAATTAACAACTTGTTTAGAATATAGTTATACAATTAGTGTTTGAGGTAAACCCAAAGGCGATAATCATTGTGTTCTGAGGCTTGCTCCTCTTTGTCTTGAGAAAAGCATATATTTTTTTACCTACCCTGCACTGAAAAGTGCCGACTGTTGGCACAATGTGGTAAAAACAGTAATTTACTCCCTTAAATCAAGCGATCTTGTGTAAGTAAACGAAGTTTTTGCATAAATTTAAGCGCTTGTGACAATTTATTCTAATAAATATACTAAAAGCTATTTTTTCTACTTTTATTCTTTTATTAAATTTGTTACCTGATTTTATAATTTTTTCAATGGTACTTTTTGTCGGATAAGTGTCATCGTTTTCGGGGCTTTTTTGCGGCTCGAAGGGGGTAAAAAAGCCGCGGTGCCATGACGATTATGTGGCAAATCCTAATTTTTCGACCAAGGACACATTAGCTTCTCATAAACCTCGGGCGATTTTGAGGATCGGGTGTTTCCTCAGTAGAAAAACTAGGGTTTGCACCTGGTGGTGCGTTTAACGTGGGCAAGTACTGCCCAAGGGACCTGCAAAAAAATTCGAGAATTACCGTATAGAACTTATACAAAAACTATGATTCTCTCCTACGTAACCTTAAAATATATAGCACCATCGCCGCTTGATTTTGGGTTTACAGGCAAAAAAATAGTATACAAAACTTATTTAAAAAAGCTTTTTTACAAACATTGTATTACGTACCTTACCTTCATCTTGTGCCGTACACCTCTCGGTTCGTAAATTGAAGCCTTTGCAAACTCGTACGTAATATATTTTTCTTACCGTAAGCGCAAAGTGCAACTGCCTCATACCCCTGCCTAAAGTACGACTTTGTTTCATGTTTTCAGGGAGTAAAGCGCAACATTCTTTTCAGGCGAAAAATCGCATGTACCTACTGCTAGTAAAAAATAGTATATTACGGACGAGTTGGCAAAGGATTCGATTTATGAACCGACAGGTTAACGGCACGAGCCAAAGGTGAGGGACGTGACGAGGATTTGTAAAGTTGCCTTTTTGAACGAGTTTCGTATACTACTTTTCCGCCTGAGAACCAAAAATCAAGCGGCGAAGGTGCTATTTTGAGGTTTGAACCTGGAAAAATATTTTTATCTCCACTGCAGTGTTGCCCCTCTCAACTACGGCTTGGGAGGCAATATCCTTGCCGAAGAAAGTGCCAAAACACATTTCTTATATGCAGTAAATGTGATTCCCACCTAAGAGGTTACAGTGCATTCTCTTCCCGTAATCATGGAAAAACGTCATGTTTTTGGCAAGCGAGAGAAGAAAAAATAATTGTATTACTTTTCTACAAAATTTCACAAATTGATTTACTTTGCGCGATGTGTGTCCACGGGCGAAAAATGACATATTCTACTCTCGGTGAAAAAAAACATAATATGCGACTCGCGCACTAACATACAACAACCGCGCCTTACGGGAGTTTATTTTGTACTTTTCGCCCTATTGACGTAATGTACCATTTTTATTGCTTTCTTTCCTTTTATTACATTTTTGTTTCATTTCAATGCTTTGTTATTAAGATAAAAAACATGTAACTTCAGTAGCGAAGCTATAATTTGTCATCTTGTTGAACACAAAGTCATAAATTTTTTTTTGATATTAAATTCACAAAGAGTATTTTTTACATCAATTTGCACAAATTTTTTGGAAAGAAGGACGTCACGTAAATAAAAGAGTTCTTTTTTATATTGACAGTACCTTTTTAAAATGTTAAAACCTTGCTGATTTTAAATCATAAGAGATTTTACAAAAGAGATGAAACTCTCTGTCAAAATTCAGCCCAATGCGACAAAAAATACATCAGTTAATCAAAAAAAATTTTTATCATGCCCATACATACATACACCTCCAACGCCGAAATCCACGATATCAATTTTAGATTTACTATTAGCTTTTTTTTGCTTACTGAGTTATTCAGAGAAGCGAAAGAAATTTTTTAGTTACTTGTTCGTTGTTTTACACAATGTTGTTACTTCGTCAATAAATATGACGGAAAATGATAAAAAACTTAATGAAAAATAAATAAATAAATTTTTTTCGTAGCAAACTCTGTTATACTCTCTGTCTTTAAAGAAATTTTTTTCTTCTTAATAAAATACTTATTATTAATGACTTATCAAGGTTATCGGTGAGATTTTAAGGTTTTTTAAAAAGTTATACGAAACTCTTCTGTTTGATGTATGAAATTTATTGATTTTTTAGTACAAGTTGTAAATAAAATTTTTAATTTAATAATTTTGCTGTCTTAATCGATAAAAATACAACTTATTTAACACATTGTTAAATTTTGAATGATTCATAATTTTTATAATTAAACTGCTCGCACTTAATAGTACATATATATATATTTACATACTTGAGTTTGACGAAAAAGAATAACGCAAAAGTAAGGAAAACCATTACGTTGACAAATTAAAAAGGTCACTGTTTGAAGTGATAGAGTAGTTTGGATATTACTGAAAATACTTAGGTCATGCGTAGTTTAATTATTACATATTATCAAATGGTACGTGTCAGCTAGATTTCCGAAGCGATACCAAAGTTCACGCTCACATTTCATTCTTAACGGCACACACGTTTAACAAGGATATAAAAGAGATTAAAATAACTCGTCGATCTATATTTTAAGTTAGAATAAAATTATGCTATTCAACAAAAATCAGATTCTTTGAACGTTGCAAAAGATCGTGTCACACTTTATAGTTAAAACTACCGTGAAAGTTTTGCAGCAGGTCGCGTTTGTACTGTTGCAATTACTGTAGCCACTGTACTTGTGGATGCTCAGATTGAATGTGTTGTTGCTGATGCTGCTGGGGCTGTTGCATTAACTGTACCAGTGAATACAGTTATTTACGAAGCTTTTGCAGATGCATCAGTTGCTCTCGTTTAAGCACATTTAATTGGAATCTACAATTAGTTAAAAAGTTTACCAAAATTTCTTTAATGCGGTTGTTAAAAACATATAATTTAAAGAAAAATTATTGACTAACTGTTATATTCCTGGCAATTAGAAAAATTAATTATTAGACTGGTAAGAACTTAATCTGCGCGTTTTTGAGTTGAATTAGAAGTTTAACGCCGACTCTTCATGTGTAATTATCTAATTGGCCCAAGGCGGTTCATTAACGACTTTTTCTCATGACTTACTTTTGTCTTTAATTTTGTAAGAACTCAAGCTTTTGTTTAATGTTTACATCATAGCGCTTATTTAACGATAGGTTAAGTACCAACTGAGCAATATTTACGACGAAATTAAAAGTTAATTTTCGTGTGGATTATCTTAATAAAATTAATACACGATGTATGTATGTATAAAAATAAACCAAAAACGAAAGAATTTTTTTAGCCAACTACCATATACTTTCATTTTTCTTTCCATGTTTCATTTATCTACATTATCCTGTGGATATGGGTGATTTAACATTTTTGTATTTCCAACACAATTTGTAACTGTCTTTATTCCGCATAACATAAGTAAGTATAGTTCTTACAGCAATAATAATAATAGATTAAGAGAACGTTCGCGTATCATGTTTTGAGCGAAAATAACTGTACGAGATAAAAGTTTAATATTTCAATGCTATTTACTTTGCATAAATTTGAAGGATAAAAATAAAATCTCGTATTTCCTATCGTATTTATGAGCAGCCAAATTGTTGTACAAAACGCTGGCTCGAGTCAAAGGTGCCAGGGCTCCAGAGCTCGTTGGTTGCAGCATCCGTTTTAGAACTCTAAGCTGTTAGGTTGCCGGAAAGTATGGATGTGGCACTGGATTTCGCTGCACTCGAGATAAATACATTGGCCGTCGGGGTAACGGTTTATGTAGCACCTGCTGATGGGGAACAAGCATTTGCTAATGATGAAACGGAGGCATCGGCTTTTGTGGACCGTGTGATGGCAGCTCGCATTGAAGCGATTCGGGGACACCGGCAGTGCCCAACTGGCCTGGCGTCACCGTGGATGGTAGCGATGTACTGTTTTTACCATTAGGGTCTCTTTTGTTGTCTTTCTTAAACTTCATCCTACAATTCTGGAACCATATTTGCACCTGAAGATCTGTGAGCTCTAACTGTTGTGCCACGAGGAATCAATGATACCGGCTCAAATACTTAGTTGTCTCGAATATCCGTTAGAGCGATATAATCTGTGGCGTTGTAAATCTTGTCTTGTTTCTTTTTTTTGCACATTTGTCTAGAAATATCAGATTATGCATATTGTAAGTGTCCAAATATTTATTTTAAGCAAAATAATTATATAAGTATTATGTTGACCTTTCGGTTTGTGATCTTGTGGCTTGTGCTTCTTAGCAACGTCATTTAGTTGTTCTGAATACCGCATCTCCATTATGTCCTGGACAAAATCTTTATACTTTAAAGTCAGTAGTTATATTATTCCAATTCTACATAGGTACGGATCTTTAGAAGAAGCTCTGACGATTTAATAAACTTTATTGGCTACTATGTGTACGATCACGACAGTAGATTCTTACTGACACTTCGAAGGTACAAGCTAGAATTGGAAGCCAACACTGAACTGACTTGTAAAGCAAATACACACGGGCTTAAATACCCCAGTCGTTGTTACTTTCTTCTATGAAAGGGATCGTAAATTAATTTGCTGTTCTCCCTAAGAAAGCGCTCAAAGTTTAGTAGATTCTGTGAAATAATATTATTACCAATTGGCGCCGGCACTTACCTATGTAAAACTGACGATTAGCGTATGACGAATACTGAGCGAGTATTGACTCAAGCATATGACTGTATCGACGTATATCGTTTATGAGATCGCCCCTTCTTCCAATTGTGCAATTTAAATTTTTCTAACGTCCTTTTTTTCAAAAAATTTGTGCAAATTGATGTAAAAAATACTCTTTGTGAATATAATATAAAAAAAAATTTATGACTTTGTGTTTAACAAGATGGCAAATTATAGCTTCGTTACTAAAGTTACATGTTTTTTATCTTCACAACGAAGCATTAAAATAAAACAAAAATGTAATAAAAGGAAAGAAAGCAATAAAAATGGTACATTACGTCAATAGGGCGAAAAGTACAAAATAAACTCCCGTAAGGCGCGGTTGTTGTATGTTAGTGCGCGAGTCGCATATTATGTTTTTTTTCACCGAGAGTAGAATATGTCATTTTTCGCCCGTGGACACACATCGCGCAAAGTAAATCAATTTGTGAAATTTTGTAGAAAAGTAATACAATTATTTTTTCTTCTCTCGCTTGCCAAAAACATGACGTTTTTCCATGATTACGGGAAGAGAATGCACTGTAACCTCTTAGGTGGGAATCACATTTACTGCATATAAGAAATGTGTTTTGGCACTTTCTTCGGCGAGGATATTGCCTCCCAAGCCGTAGTTGAGAGGGGCAACACTGCAGTGGAAATAAAAATATTTTTTCAGGTTCAAACCTCAAAATAGCACCTTCGCCGCTTGATTTTCGGTTCTCAGGCGGAAAAGTAGTATACGAAACTCGTTCAAAAAGGCAACTTTACGAATCCTCGTTACGTCCCTCACCTTTGGCTCGTGCCGTTAACCTGTCGGTTCGTAAATCGAATCCTTTGCCAACTCGTCCGTAATATACTATTTCCTACTAGCAGTAGGTACATGCGATTTTTCGCCTGAAGAAAATGTTGCCCTTTACTCCCTGAAAACAGGGAACAAAGTCGTACTTTAGGCAGGGGTATAAGGCAGTTGCACTTTGCGCTTACGGTAAGAATAATATATTACGTACGAGTTCGCAAAGGCTTCGATTTACGAACCGAGAGGTGTACGGCACAAGATGAAGGTAAGGTACGTAATACAATGTTTGTAAAGAAGCTTTTTTAAATAAGTTTTGTGTACTATTTTTTTGCCTGTAAACCCAAATTTAAGCGGCGATGGTGCTATATATTTTGAGGTTACGTAGTGGAGAATCATAGTTTTTGTATAAGTTCCATACGGTGATTCTCAAAATTTTTTGCAGGTCCCTTGGGCGGTACTTGCCCACGTTAAACGCACCACCAGGTGCAAACCCTAGTTTTTCTACTGAGGAAACACCCGATCCTCAAAACCGTCCGAGGTTTATGAGAAGCTAATGTGTCCTTGGTCGAAAAATTAGGATTTGCCACATGATCGCCATGGCTTCGCGGCTTTTTTACCTCCTTCGAGCCGCAAAAAAGCCATGAAAACGATGACACTTATCCGACAAAAAGTACCATTGAAAAAATTATAAAATCAGGTAACAAATTTAATAAAAGAATAAAAGTAGAAAAAAAAGCTTTTAGTATATTTATTAGAATAAATTGTCACAAGCGCTTGAATTTATGCAAAAACTTTGTTTTCTTACACAAGATCGCTTGATATAAGGTAGTAAATTACTGTTTTTACCACATTGTGCCGACAGTCGACACTTTGCAGTGCAGGGTAGGTAAAAAAATATATGCTTTTCTCAAGACAAAGTGAAGCAAGCCTCAGAACACAATGATTATCGCCCTTGGGTTTACCTCAAACATCAATTGTATAACTATATTCTAAACAAGTTGTTAATTTTTCTGTTTTTTTGCGATTAATAGCGTTAATTGCATCTTACAGATAAGAATGTAGTTTACAGAATAGTTACATTTTTTAAGGTCTATGAGTTTTATATTAACTTTGTAATCTAAAATGCAAAACAACTAAGTTATATAGGGGTCACGATTTTGCTCCCAAAACGGTTGGATTACATATTCTGGACGGAAAAGGTTGTATACCAAAAAGTTATATTTCAGTCACATTAACAACTTTGTCTTTCGCAGTAAACCATGAAAATATCACGTAAATAAAAAAGTTTTTTTTCATTTATTGACAGTACCATCTGAAAATGATAAAACCTTGCTGATTCTAAATCAAAAGAGATTACACATAAGAGATGAAACTCTCCGTCAAAATTCAGCCCAATGCAACAAAAACTACATCAGTTAATTAAAAAAAAATTTTATTACGCCCATACATACATACACCTCTAACGCCGAGGTCCACAATAACAATTTCAGATTTACCATTAGCTTTTTTTTGGTTACTGAGTTATTTAGAGAAGTGAAAGAAATTTCTCAGTTACTTGTTCGTTGTTTTACACAATGTTGTCACTTCGTCAATAAATATGACAAAAAATTATAAAAAACTTAATGAAAAATTGATAAATAAATTTTTTTCATAGCAAACTCTGTTATACTCTCTGTCTTTATAGAAATTATCTTTTTTTTTAAAATACTTAATATAAATGACTTATCAAGGTTATCAGTGAGATTTCAAGGTTTTTTAAGAAGTTATACGAAACTTTTCTGTTTGATGTATGAAATTCATTGATTTCTTAGTACAAGTTGTAAGTAAAATTCTTAATTAAATAATTTTGCAGTCTTAATCGATATACCGGTTAACAAGATACCGGTAACTATATACCGGCAACTTAATACTGGTAACTAGATATTAATAACTAGTTACCGGTAACTAGATGACGGTAACAAGCTACCGGTAACTAGCTTCCAGTAACTGGATATTGGTATATGAGTTGCGTTAATTGTGACGAGCATTTAGTATTTGATCGTTCGTCAAGCGAAGCAGACATCGCGTCATTAAGGTGAGATGCATTGATAGTTCATTTATGTTTTAAATTATTGCAGATACAATTAAAATTTTCTTTTATTTTGTCTTTCATTTTAAAAATAACCATGCCATCTGGAAAAAAATCAAAGAATAGTAGAAGGAAAAAGGGAAAGTGGATTTCGTCAGTGTTAAGTAACATAAAAACTGCTGAATCCAGCTATAATTTAACGGTTCGTATAAATGATGGAAGAACTTTCATAGAACCGGAGGAGTTGAGACTGTTGGCAGCTAGGTGTGAGCTGCAATACCATAGATTGAAAAAGGCAAAAGGTGCTACCAATGACACAGTTATTGCTGAGTCCGGAATACAATTGCTACTTTAAGGTAAACAAACATTTATTTTTTTCGTTTTTTTAAATATTTAAAAAATTTTTTTTTCAGTGCTGAATCAATTCGTGAGAAAACCCTGTGTGAAAAGGTTGAAAAAATTTATCAGGTAAATGATAACGTTTTATTTACATTGTACAAGTTTCTCAAGTTTTTAATTTTTTCAGGAATATAAGAAATCCGTTGAGAATTGTTACACGACTGAAGAGCAACTCACTATTGTAAGAAAGTGGAAAGAAAAATTAGCTATCTTCGCGTTGCGGAAAAAAAAGGTTGATATTTAACAAAATGTGAGTTTCTTATGGTAGCTCTCCTGTCTTAAAAAAATAATTTTATCTATACACTGATTTTTTTTAAGGTAAAGCTGTGGAGAAGCTTCATCCAGAGCCGAAAGTTGAAAGAACTGGTCTTCTGACAACAGCAGAAGCAGAGAAAAAATGTTGTACAAGTAGTAAAATTAGTGCTGATTGCACCCCAGAGATTTCTATTCCAGCAATAGAAAGAACTCAGAGTGCTTTTGTACCAAAACGTAAGTATTTGAAATCTTACAACTGTATTTGACGTTTTCTGAATTTAATAAGAATATTATTTTGTTTGTTTAACAGCCACTAAGTCCATCAGTATTGAAGAATACAGAGCCAGAAAATTAGTTATAAGACCAATTAAGAAAATACAACCTTAAAAAATTATAAAACTTTTATGCATTTTTGTATGATTATATATTATTTGAATTTGTACTTTTTTTAATAAAGATTTAAACATACATTTTATTGGAGAGATCAGAATATGGTTGGACCTCACAGATACGAGCGAGGTTGGGGCTCTTATCACTTAAATCTTAAATATACATTTTTTGAAATTTTTTAATGTTAGCTAAGCAAAAAATGTGTTTTATGCTTAACAACTTTATATTTTAATTAGTTATTTAAATTAACATGTTTATTTTCTAATAAAATTTACGAACAAACTAATACGATAAAATATATGTTAAAGAATTTGCAAAAAAAAAATATTAGTAATAAAAAAATTTGTTTCACTACTAGAACAATTCAAATTAATTTAGAGTACTTCAGAAGCTTTGAAATTTAAAAAATTCCTTATTATACGAACAAAAACTACTTAAATTTAAAATTGCAGGTATGAAATTGATTGGATTTATTAATCCAATTAAAAAACACAAAAACTTCGTAAAAACAAAAATCAGACATTTTTAAGTGGGTTATAGGTGGGTCGTGCCCCAGGTTACAAATAGTGGATTATTACGAAAATTTTGTAAGTTTATGCGGGTTACTTGAGGTACACACAAAAACTCTGTAAGAAAACGAATTCGACGTTTTTACGTAGGTTACTGACGGGTTGTGCCCCAGGTTACGGATCGTGGGTTATTAGAAAATTTTTGAGGGTTACTCGGGTTGTGACCTAGGGCATGTGTTTGGGGTATTTGGGGTACAAAGGGTTACGCTCCGACAGAACCTATTTTTTTTTGATTTTCTATCGTTTCCGCTTGGTTTTGGGTCACGAAACACCTTTTTAAAGAAACGCACCGGTAGGCAGTGCCGAATTCACCAACTTCTCACCCAACTTTGACATTTGCAAACATGTATTTTCGTATTACGTATCTACGTGGGATTTCTTGAGACGAAATATTTTTCCACCATATCTTTTATTCCCCTTTTTTTATCCATCTTGGCTTTGAACTCTCGCACGGTTGCCCTGAAGTGTGAAATTGAATAACTTCTACGTTGGACGCATACAATACACACATACGCTGACGCACGATCACAAAGAAAAAAAATGAACAAATGCAAGACATTGTAGGTGTTGATCTGCTTTCAACTCAATATTTTTCAACACTATTGAGTTTCAATACATAAAGCTTGTTAATTTTCAGAATAACGTTTCCGTGTATTTATAGCGTAGTGACAAATTTAACAAAAATGTCCCTTCTTGCGAGCACTAAAGTACAATCTTGTAGGTTACAACGCAGGAAAGCAGCCAGTAAGCATTGACACATTGAGCGTCCAGCGAGCCCGCGAATTCAAGGACGTGTACGATGCCCTCCGGACTCCGGACGACTACGAAGACAATAACGAGCAACAGTGCAACCTGAACAACCGCGTTGAGCTCCCGTACTTGGTCAAAAGAATCGCGTCCTAGCATACATGTGCAGCTTCGACGAGCCTTAAAAACTTAATAGACCAGGAACTGTATCTGCTGGAGCAGGCTGCCTCACCGTCCTTGAGACTCGAGCCGCGGCGTCTATTGAGACACCTGAGGAGCCGAGTGAGGCTCGCCTTTCTCAACCTAGCTAGGAACGCCTTGGCTCACCACGACAATCGAGCCAAGATAAGGGAACTTTCGAAAATTTACCTAGTGTGCAGTATACACGGTAATTTGTCTGGAATCAGAAAACCGTGAGCAATCCGATTTTTAGTAGTATGAGTCCAAGTTTGTTTAGACAGGAAAATATTTTTAAATCAGTTGTCCTGTTCATCCGATTTTAAGTAGTGCGAGTCCAAGTAAGATCAGCCAGGTGAATATTCTCAAATCAGTATACCTATCATTCTGATTTTAAGTAGTAGGAGTCCAAGTTTAAGTTTGGCCAGATAGAAGAATATTTTAAAACCAATTTCCCCACCGATTCGATTCTAAGTAGTACGAGCCCAAGTTCAGTCAAACATGATAATATTTTTTAATCAGTATTCCTATTAAACCTATTCTAAGTAGTACGAATCCAAGTTTGGTCAGACATGAGGAAATTTTTCAATCAGTATTCCTATAAATTCAATTTTAAGTAGTACTAGTCCCAGTTTGGTAAGATAAAAGAATATTTTTTAATCAGTTTTCCTGTTAGTCCGATTTTTAGTAGTGCGAGTCCAAGTAAGATTAGGCAGGAAAATAATTTCAAATCAAATTTCACATCAAACCGATTTTAAGTAGTACGAGTCCAAGTTTTGCCAGACATAAGGATATTTTTTAATCAGTATTCCTATAAATTCAATTTCAAGTAGTGTGAGTCCAAGTTTGGTCAGATATGGACAGATTTTTTAAAAATATAGATACACGTTTCTTAGAAATGTATCTATAATACAGGGGAAAAAAAAATTTTAATTAATTCGCAGGAATCAACGCGGACGCGACTGTGCCCGTCATGCGGGCATCTCAGGGGACTCGAGGATTTTGAGACCGATCACCGCGAGCGGGTCTCGAGAAAGTGTGTCGACTGCACGGCTCTAAGGCCAGGGCGCCGACCTGGCCACTACCCAGAAATCTACGAGAGGTTGCTCAGAGAGCTGCGAAGGCAAGAAGCCCCACCCTTTAAATCATCCCAAATTATTTTTTTTTCCCCATTTCAATTCCCTTTTCGTTTACCGCAGACGAGACGGTGACAGCAGCCTTGCGTTTGTCGTGGGTCCAAAGGCAGTTGGTTACCTGGTAAATGACATATGGCACGGGCGCTCGATCTTTTCGGGGTGTGACGAGCTCGAGTGACTGCGGCTCGCGAGGCTTGACCCTCGCAAGCCCTGGACACCCTGGAATAATCTGTTGGCGACAAGACGCGAGACTCGGATGCACGAGGTGCTCGCGAGCGATTCCTCGGGCCCACCGGATGCCTACGACGGAGAGCTGGTTCGCAAACTCAGGAAGATGAATGCACTGGCGAGACTTTACTTTGAGTCAATGGTCAGATACCACTCGGACCCGGGGATGTCTCTGTGAGGTAGGATTTTTTTACATAAGTGTTGCGATTGTAACTGCCATTTTTTCAATAATGCTAATGAAGCATTGTTTCTTTGTTACGACATATTTTTGTATGATCACGCATTTGATGCTGAACCATGATGATACATTAAAAAAATTAACAGTAAAGACTATGATTATGTTGTCAGGTAAATAAAAAATATAAATATCAAAATGAACAATTCAAGAGTTTTAAACTTAATTTGATTATAAGTCGACGTATGGTATGCAATGTTTCACTGAAATAGTTTTATTTCAGCAGAGCAGTTGCATCGCGGATAATGAAATAACAGTTGGTATTTATTTTAAATCCAACTCTGTTATAATTAAAAATATTTTTTTTTTTACGAAATAAAACATAATGCATTTTGCACATGTTTTTAACTTTTGATTATATCGTGCTATTACATGAATCGTGTTCTTCGCAAGTTTTTGTTGCAGAACGGAGATTCCTACGTAGCCTGAAAAAAGTTTTTTTGTTAAAATTTAATTCCTTTATGTTCATAAAGAAGTCTAAATGAGTCTTATATATTCATTATTTTTTTGTGAACTATTACATGATTAGAAGCAAGAAATAAAAGTTATCTCCTTCACCTTTAAATACCTGTCCTGTACATTCAACAAGTTAAATTGGCATTATTTGTGTGGCTGTAGTGTACAAACAAAACAAATTTTCAATCTTGTATAGCAAAGAATCTTATACAATCTAATAATTGAACCACAAGGATAGACTTTAGAAATAATTGAGATATGTTTTGGAGAAGGATTGTATTTTACCCGGTTTTTTGTTAAAAATTTCAAAAATTGAGTAATAATTTGCCGCAGATTGTGTGGGAGCAGTTCAGTGTGCAGTTGTTAGTCTTTACATGGCAAAGAAAAAATTTAGTTGTACAATAAATCCTCTAAATAAGAAATGTTACTTTATACACTAAACGTAATAATCACTTTGTAATTTTATTTTAATAAATTATTTTTTCCTGATTAATGCATTAAAATGTTAATCCACGCTGAGTACTCATCATGCCTAAAAATGTGATTATTATATGTTATTTTTTAGACCGTTATTTTCTACCAGCTCTATGAGTGCTCGATAATCAATTTTGAGATTTTATTTTGTTTTATTATCGTTTATTAATTTTTTTGAGAAGGCCGAAGAAAAAAAAAATTAATAAAAAATGAATTAAATATTCAGGCTGCGTGCGATTGCAGGACAACTCGAGCATTCCTCTGGACATGGGCCCTTTCGCGAGGCTCCTACGCACAATTCGTACAGATAAGCCCGAAGGCTTGGCCGATGCAGTTTCGGTGCCAGACTGGCGACACTTCATGCTTACCATCTGGCACGGGCATTTGGTGCTGAGGGAAAGCTCGGAGCTTAAAGATTTAGGTTTTCCGCGTTACGAACTCGACCAGCCCTGGAGTTCTTGAAACTGTGTGCTGCTCACAGAGGACAAAGCTAAGGCCCACTCTTGCGTTTGGGGGTGGCGGGGAGTACTACTCAGACTATCTTAAACGGAAGATAGGCTCAGCTTTTTGGGTCGCGAGAATGGACTTTAAGTGGAAGTCTTTGTTTTCTTTTTTTTTTATGATTTTTTAATTGAGGTACGACCTAATACATATCAACATGGAGCAGGCAATAATCATTAAACAAATCTGATTTTTTAAGGGTACTTAACAAATAATATCGAAAGTAGATTAATCTGCAGTAGAAGTCAAAATAATATCACTAGTTTTAACTGACGAGAGACTGGCGTTTATGCACAAGAAAAAAATTATGCAAATAGAGGTAAAAACAACGAGCACGCTATTCGTAAACGAGAGCACGGCAAAGTAAGTAAAACACAGGACCTATAAGGGTCAATCATACTCGCTTGATAGGAAGATCTCTGGTTTTTTTAAGGCCGTCGAGCAATTGGTCAGTTTAAAAGAGTTTATTGTAACGTATTTCAACTCAAACGCACAAGATTGGGGATTCCATCTAGTCGAAGTAAGTGAGATAAACGAAGCTATGATCATGGAAACAATAAAAATTATTCTAAGTGCAGAAATGCACTGGGGTCGGGAACCGGATTCTAGATGATACTGTAGGGAAAACGAAAGTAGGTGCAGGTTTACCAAGCAAAAACGAAAAATAAGTGAAAGGAAGAGAGTGACCGAGAGGTTTACCAATTATGTATTGTGAAAATAATATATTTAAAAAAACATAATAAAAAATAAATAAGTAAAAGCAATTCAACGATATATTCATATATACGGCTCCACCTCCCTGGTATATATATTTATTTAACCCTCTAGTAATAGAATATGACTTAATTTTTTTGATTTGTATTACCTTACTATCTATTATTCTGGTGTTGTCACAATCATTATACATTATAAAAATTGTATTAGAATAATATTTTTTAGATCTTTATTTTTCTTTATAATATAAAACCTTATTATTATATTATCCTGTAACTTTCAAGTTAATGTCTTAAAATAGTAAGTGTTTCTGTATATCTTAAAATTAAGCAAAAATTACTGTTACAAAAAATTAAATGAAGAACAAGATTAAAAAATGTCAGATTTTCTTAACACTTATGAAATAAATGCAAAATTTAGAAAAAAATTGTTGTTAAAATAATCTTCAGCTATAAAAAAAAGAAAATTGTGGGAAAATATAATATAGCAATAATAGATCCTGAGGTTCATTAACAATTTCTGAAAGTTATCATTAAAAAAAAAATTGTTGGGTAAAAAACATTAATCAATGATAAAAAAAATTCGTAAAAATAGTAAGTCTGCAACATTTAAAGGTACTACAATTGTCCTACAGGTTCAATCGATCATATCACTAAAATTAATGTAAGTTTTGATCAAATCGGCACAATTATAATTCCTTTTCGATAACGGCAATTTTTTGCGTCGTTATTGATTTCAGAAATCATTTATGGCGATGATGTATGGAAGAGAGCGTGCTCTCTTCTACACATAAATCAAGTTTTTAAATCTAAAGACACATCAAACTTATTGTTTAATTAACTCATTTAAAAAAATAGCCTTTATGCATCGAATAGTGTTGACTAGTTTTTCTTCGTTCGTGGGCTCTATACAGATGCACGTATCTTCCTAAATACGGCAGTGATGTCACGCACGCGACACGTAGTAACACTAGAATCTACTTTGGTCTTCGTCAGTAACTCTTCAGACTTTTTCAAACAAGCATTTGCGCTGTTAAATTCTAGTAGTTTTAAAAAAATGAGTGATTGGGAAGATCCGATTACTGGTGAAAGTAGACCGGCAGTAGAAAATCCTATGAACCAACCTCCTTTGCCTGCAATAATTTTTCGCGATCGCAACCTATTGGGAATAGAACATCAGATCACGTCTCCCAGCAGCATATCAAGAAATTTGGATGTTAAACTCAGCGTTGATTTGTCATCAAAGTACAATGCTAAAGTAAGGCCATGAGCTATGATACTCAAATATGAATTCATTAGACCCTCCTTCAAAAGACGACGTTTCGTCTCTGTTTTCAAGAACGAAAGTGCAACATTCCTTTTCGGTAAAACTTGCGTTCTCTGCTCATACAAAAGTGTTTTGGTTACTATAGCATATTCGCTACCTGGGCCCACGGCTCTAGATACAATTTATAGGCAGATTTAGCCACAATACTTTTATAGAAAGCATATGATGCCAATTTTACTTGAAAGGCTGCTACGCTCTCTATCTTAAAAATTTTGTTAAAGGGAGGTAAAAAATTTAGTACGCTACACGGAGTAAAAGTGCGGTATCACATTCGGGGTGTTGACACGACCCAATGGAACTATACCGTACTATTGCCCCTTGGGGCGTATAACTATTATTTTTTTTGTTCCTTGAATACTTAATAAAGTGGTATATTTGTAGGACGTGAAAAAAATTGATTGCACGAAATTCATCATGGATTCATTTAACGTTGTCGTAAGTATAAAGTTCTTTGTTTATATCTTTTTCTCTTTTTTTTTTTTTTTATTTTTAATTATATAAAATCCTGCGATGATGATCGAAAACTTTTTGATATGGCAATATTTCTCTTACTTGAGTAAGTATTTCCATAAATAAGGGAGTATAAAAAATTGGCCGCCAACGATCAAACTTATAAGCAGCTTGCCTCGCACGATTTTAAGGTATAGTAATATTTACTAAGGTGGCTTTCTCGAACACAATTGCCTATTTTCCTTTTATCCTCCTTCCAGTAACCGAAGGCCACCCATCATCCCTTCCCTAATCTTTTTTCAAAGTGTTGAGTGCCTATCTTAAGTAGAGGACCATTGTGTAGTAATATGCAAAAAATAGTTGTAGATATGTGCGTGTGAATCTGCGTTTTTCTTTCCACTGCTTCTCTCATCCATGCGGTCCCGCGAATGGCGTCTTTAGCTACACTCTGATACTCTAGGCAAGGTGATCACAAGCCTACCCTTCGACTGCCAATTTTTTGATTCCTTCTAGTTGACCAACTGATGAAACGTTACACATCACAACATTTAGAATTTGTACTAAATATTTTGTTAAGATTGTATAATACTGGATCCGTAATATTTGAAATTTTATGAACATACAGTTATAGTACATTACGCACTCTGCGAGTGAGTTAAAAAAGCTTCAGGCTTCATATAAATAAATAGTAAATATGAAATCTAAAGCCTTTCTTAATCTCCGAACGTGGTGCGTAAACAATTTTACGTCTCGTGATGCTTGGGAGTAAACATTTCCAAGTGTTAATAAAAAAATATGTTGAATTTTAGGTCACTGATGAATCCATTTCAGTAACGGGCATAAAAAAAAATGAACAAGACGACGACTCTGTAAATGCTTTTCCACAACTCATTATAAAATATAACATCCCAGATGAGTGCGATGTGGATAGGATTGAGGCAAGACTTTGCTCTGACGAAGTTCTATGTATCTGGATTCCTGTAAAAATCAAGTCAGTTGTCGATGTACCAGATTGTTACAAAAATTAAAAATATCGAATGAGTCATTGTTACAGGCGATAAAAGAAAATGTAGCAAGAAAAAAAATAAATAATGACGTTTTATTATATAATCTATATTATTTACAAATAATTAATTAAAACAATTTTATTTATCTCATAGTTTTAATTATATCAACTAAAAGTTGAAAACACAATTCAATCTTTTTATAATATAAAATAATTGATCCACTTTTTACAGTCGTCCATTTACTGTTTAATAATGTTAAGATCAATTTTGTTGTCCAACACTCAATTCAGATATTCATAACTTGAGAGTCTACTGTAAAAATACCTGTTATGTAGTAATCCTTGTAGAAAAATGTCCTAAAAAATTTTTCCTTGTTTTGCTGTTAAACATTTTTTTGAATGAAGAGAAGCTGTAGAAGAGGAAGAGTGGAGACGGGACATAAAGGGAGAGTAGCTAGAGAAAGTTTATACTTAACGTCGTAATTCCTAGTAAAAGAAAAAAAAAATTTTGTTCAAACACTTATATCAGTGAGTATTATAATGATCTGACCAACAAACAAAATTTCAATACACTTTGTTAGCGTTCATCAGCAGTATAAATTTTTAGTTCTCAGATTACATCTGTTATCATGTCATTGATTTTTACTCGCAATTGTCTGATAATTTTAAATATATTTTATAATACCAATAAAAGGCATCTCATTAAAAGTTTATGGTTACAGTTCCGTATTTTTTTAGAATAAATTTTAAGAATGTTATTGTAATGTTTCATTCCTTTTCGAAATTATTTATAAAAATTTTTTCATTTTTACAAAAGAAGGAGTAGAATTTTAGGAAGTCCAACCTTATTTTTTCCCTTTATTGATCAAACATAGCTTCACACAGACGGCTCATTATAGATCAATTGCGGACAGTGAATTAAAAAACACTGTTAATTTGTTTAACAATCGCTCAAAAAAGTTTGTGCGAGAATTCTCTTATTAAAATCATATAATCTAAAAATTTATTTTTGTGGTTTGCTGTATCGATTTAACCGTCTTATGGGGTATAAGGCCACAAAGGACGTGGCTGCGTTTCCCTGTACTGAGAGTAAACTGAAAATGGCTTTCCATCATTGTACAAACGGTTGGTTTTTTTTGGTTTCCTTATTTTCTTAATTTTCTTACATGGTTTCCTCACTAAATACAATATTAACAGCTTGTGATACTTCTCAAATAAAAATATGATTAAGCTAAGGACAAATCCACTTAGTAAAAATACAAACAGTGGAGCGAGTTCAATAATGCCAAATGATGTAAATGAAACTTCTTTTTGAACAAGATTTATTCTGCTACGAAAAGCCTTTATCTTTCGAGACATTATTCCATTCTCTCTGTTCTTCTGCAGGCTGAAAAAACAATTGTTAAAATTCTTGAAAAATAGTTTTTTACTCACAAATACTTACAAATGACTCAAAAATGTATGGATTGGATCTTCTTTTTTTAAAGCAAGGCCTCTTTTTCTAGAATTACCTAGTGGAATAGCATAGACTTTGCAACGTGAATTTAAAGTAACAGAGCTTGATATTATATCAGCAGAATAATAAGCCACTTTCTCGTTGCATATCTAAAATTTTAAAAAAACTTTAAATTATTCATACACTGAAAAATAATCTGTTTTAATTTATTATATCTTTGTAGCTTTCAAAAACTTTTGGGAATCGCTCAGATGTGTATTAGCCTGTAACTAGTGTACCAGCTTGTAACTAGTACATTGCAATATTTAACAATGTCTTTGTATTACTATTTTTCAAGTAAAATTCTTTGGATATTTGAAATAATTTTTTTCAAATAGATCTTGGGGACAAAAATCATTCTTTGTAATAGAATGTAAGAAGTTTATTCTTAGAGAAATACTTTTACCGCTATTTTAAGAAAAATTACAAAATGTTATGAAAAGAGTATCATAAACAATTTTTGAATACTTTTTCGAAAAATAGTGCATCGCCAAATATTAAAAAAAATTAATTAACACTCAAACTCAATATTTTAAATTACCTGACCCAAGACTTCATCCATGTTTGAAGGCATACTATCCTTATCCTTCAACAATAAGCTTAATTTTTCATTTACATCGTCCTTGGAGCTCTAATAATATCACGAAATTAGTTTTTTTATATTATGTTTAGAATTTAAATGAAATTTAAGTTTAATTACCGAAAAAATTTTCAAATTTTGAGAGCCTTTGAAAATGATCAATTTGTATGTGCCATCCTCCAGAAATTCCTGAACATTTCTAAATGGTACGTGTGGTATGTCAACTGTCACAAAACTTGTGAAACAGCCTGAATACATTGAAATGATAATGTATGCTGTCAGATACAGCGATATTTTCGCAATTTTCGATGACAAAGAACTGAATTGCACATCTATAAATTTTAAAGAAATGTTAGTAGTTATAGTCAAGCAATTTTATAATATTTGATCTTCAATTTCTAGGACTCCTAGACTATATTTAACAGTTTGTAATGGCTTAACAAGTACATAGTCTAAAATTTTGCAACGTTAAGTAATTATTTATACTTTTCAGTTTTTGAAGTTCAAGTTTCCAGAAATGATGTAAAATCTAAATGCATGTATAAACAGAAGTATCCTGTACATACAACGTACAGATAAGTTATTTCACTTAGTTAGTGCGAAAATGACCTCTCCTAGCTCTTCAAAAAATGGTTGCACAATGATTTTATAAGAAAATTTTTAATTTTTTCTAACTCTCTTATCACCCTTTTTTTTAGAAGCGTTCCTCTCCGAACTGTAGGTCTTCGGTGGGTAGGTTAGTGTTTTGTGGCTTACAATTTATCAGTTTAGTTAAATCAAATAAATAAAAAAGGCAAAATAGTAGTTCTTGTACCATCGGTATACAGTAAAAAAATTTGACCAAAAAAGCAAGGTTTATGTATGTTTGTGCCCAAGGAGCAAACGTTTTTTTTTTTTTTTTAGGAGGGCACAGAGAGTTTGCACTCATGTTGAGAAAATAGTAATTTAAAATTTGGTGGTGTATGTCTTCATGGTAAGCACCAGGCTCTGGTTGGATGCACACTAAATGCGATCTTTAATTTTTTCACTCAGGCGTAGTAAAGGTCCAAGGGTTAGAAAAAACGTCTAAAAGAGAAAAAATAGCTTTCGCCACACAATCAAGATCTAACCGGGATATCCCTACGGTCCCTCGCAAGCCCGAGGCCTTTTGAATATTTAAACATAAAATATACTGAAATTTGTATATTAATTTTATAGTTTTTGAAAAATTAACAATTTACTTTTTGAGAGAGAAGGGGGTGAAGATTATTACTACATTTTTCGAGAATAAAGTGTTTTTGTAATAAGTATTTTTTAACTTAAAAACTTTTTTTTTGCGTTTGATAAACATACTGACTTTCGAATACAATGTAGCCCAAAAGTATAAAAACTATGATTATTTGTCATATTAAATCAGAAGAACTAAATATTAAGAGCCCTAACTGTTCTGGTAAATATAATTTGATTGGTTATCGATAAAAAAGGAAATTGACAAAACTTGTAGGTTTATTTATTTTTTCAACCTTGTAATCTTTATTGCATACACAAGCATACAAAGGTCCCCCCTTTAAATAAAGTTTTTGCACTTTACACCCACGGTACAAAATTTCTATATTATTCTATATGACAAGAGATTTGCCAACAGAATTTAGTAAAGGTGACAACCTTTTTTTACGATGTACATGTTAAAATTTTATCCATATAGATAATGTGTTTAGGTATATTATCAGCAAGTAAATCACAGAAAAAAGATGTCACCACCGATTGAACCTGTGATCAGAATTTTTTCCTCATAATACATGACATGGTCAATAGAATAAGCCCCATTTCAAGGGATTGAAAAAGGTACAGCGTACCAAAACAGTTGTAACGTGTTCCTTCGGAATGAATCAATATATATTAAAAAATAAGTTGGGGAGCGGCGTTGGCTCAGTGGTGAGCGTGCTTGCTACTGATACAACGCTGTACTAGGGGCCGTGGGTTCGATTTCCGGTGAGTGCAGATTTTTTCAGAAACTGTTTTTACCGGAAAAAGTTCCTATGTAACCCTGGCTGTTTCGGGGTGGGTTTTTTCGTGGAATTTTCCTTCAGAGTAATTCAAGGGTTTTTTCCTTGCTCCACAGGTCTTTAGGCCTGGGTGAATGCGAAACAGTGTTAGGGCCTAATAGATAGGGATTAGTGGGCCCGATGCCAGGCAGGGATCGCCGGCCTTACTGGCGAGGAGTGGCCCCTGAAACATGGGGCTTCTCCGGGGATGCTAATTAGCCTGGATCCGATGCTTCGGACCCAGGCTACACAGTGGCGAGTTGACCCGATGCACTTCCCCCCGGTGCAAAGAGTCAGCTTAACTGACAAGGTGTGTTACACCGAAGATACTTCCACTGTGCCCATGGTATGATTTGTATGGTAACAGTTAAAGAAAAAATTTGGGGTAAAATGGGTGTGGCAGTACACCCCGACACATAGGTGGTGAGTGGGTGGCCCCGGCGACTGGGCCAATAGGCTGTCATGGTAACTTAATATAAAAAAAAAAAAAATATAAAAATCAGTTACAAATAAGTTTGTTTCAATTATCACCTTTTTTTTTAAGGAATAATACTTTTTGTTTCAAAAACATAAGAGAAAAAACAAACACGATAAAGATAACTTGGAATAAATTGTCATACAAATCGTGTACGATCTAGTATTAATAACGTGAAGAAAGTATTAGTGCTTTAATATTTTTAGAAATTTCGTAACATTTTACCTGTATATTCCTGGTGGACGAACACTCGCCATACGTTTAAAAAGCCATCCGAAAGTTTTTGGATAAATCCTCTTCTATCATTATGTAATACTAAAATTAAACTAAACAATATTGATGAAACAACTACGACTATAACCAAGAAGTACCAGATACACTTGCTGAAAACCTTTTCAACAAAAATTAGATTAAACGTTACAAAGAAGTAAAGTCATGATTACTTTATACTCTCAATTTTTATACCTTAAAATATGCTGTCCATGGAATTTCCTTGGTATCGGGTGATTTATAATATAAATAGTCTTGAAAATCTATGATATCAATTGATCTCTTAGCCTTATTGCTATTTTCGACAGTTAAATATTCGTCAGTTACAATAATACTTTCATTTAACAATTTTGTGGAATCAATTGACGTATTTTTAACACTTGAATTTGATTTTTTTTTCATGTTTAAGTTTTTATACTCAAATGCTAATCCAGAGTCAGATGCAAAATCTTCAACTACTTCAGAACAAAAAGAAGAAGGCTGCAAAATTTGCCAAAAAATAATTAATTTTTTCTACGCAATAATTGTTGTTTCAAAACAAACCAACGTTCTATTTAATAAATTCGTTACCTTTCCAAAAATTTTAGCCGATGCTCCGGTCAAATTCTTCCGTCTCTCAGTAAAAACTCGATTGTCTTCGAGGATTAATTCGTTTGCCTTGCTCCACTTGAATAATTTGTTAACTTGTAATTTATTTCCAGAGCTGAAGGTAAACCATTCTAAGATGTCGCTATTACCTCCACATTTAACTAAAATCTCGCTTAATGCGTTTAGGTGGAAATAATTTTTTTTAGGACGTCGACATATGTCATTAATTTGTCCAGTGGCAGCTGACTCGAATAATAATAGCCAAACATGTGGCGATAGGTTATGATCCTCGGAGAAGTGCGAGAATATTTTAAAATCATTGTCGCTCTTTAAAAATACAACGAAGAGTGTTTTTGAGTAATTTTTTATTTTGGGGTATTTCACGGTAAGATCCGCTATGGTCACTGCGACCGAGTAAACCTGTTTTTTCGAAAATGCCTTCACCATGTTAACTACTGAATGAATTTCTGTAATATTTGGACGAAAATTATTAATTTTAGGTATTTATCTCTTTAATTATTTACACTTTACTTTTGCTCACCTTCGTTGCTTCTATACACGATGCCTATGCTAGTCGTTTTATAAAAATTTTGTACCCCCAAAATTAATGGGATGTCACCTTCCATGTTATCGCTTGCATGACATGTCACCAATGGCATAGTGGTTAACATAATAATAATACCCGTAAGCATCATCATTTTTATCTAAAAATAGATTAAGAGAATATAAACGTTAGTTCACAGGACTAGATAAATTACTAGAACAACGCATTTTATGCGACTTAGCAAAAGCGATACTATTTACCGAGAGCGTAACTTCTAATGCATAGTAAAACAAATATTGAATTGAATGAGAATATAAATTTTGTACTACTATACTATTTTCATTACATGGTCCAAGGTTAATTAGGCATGAAAATTGTAAAATACGCATTTCTATATTATTGCTTTAAATGTATGTTAGGCTAGTATTTAATTATTTCAGAGAAACTTTTTTTTTAAATCATGGATAAACTATAAAGTGTACTCAACACTTTATAAAATAGTGGATGATGTGGTTGGAATTTTACGCACTTAAAAATCTAGATGATTCCTGTTACAAATTCCAATAAAAATAAAAATTTTTATGAAAACATGTATATTTTGTTTAATTCTTTGGTTGTATAATTTAGGTTGTAGCACATAAATTTTTATACGATTTGGTATACGTATAAATACAGTTTACTGCAAATCAACTTTTCTTTATTATTTTTATCATATAGAATGTCTGAGTGTGTCGTGGGAAGTTATAGTTATTTAAAAAGACAATTGAAATGATTAAAAAAAGCCTTACTTTCTGAATTCGAAGTAAGACAAGAATTGACGAATTTTATTTAAATGTTAAACTTTCAACTTTAACTTCCACCTCTAATTTTTTATGCTTACCATTACTTTAAACGTCTCATATATATAGAACTCAAGTTTGTGTCAAGAGCTTTTCATTAACCTTTTTTCTAAAAACCCATACATTTTTCTAGGACACTGATATGATGTAAATAGTAGAAAAATTTATAACTATTATTCAATTGTTAATGTTATTTTGCTTGTAACGTTACTTCGACAGGTCATAGGGAATTATTTGAGGAAATAATTGAAGGGCACAAAACAAGCTGTAAAATGTTACGAGCATTTTTTTAGGTCTTTATAGTTATTTGTGATATTTTTCAAGTTTTGGGGAATCTTGATTGAAAAAAGGTTTGTAATGCGTGTCAGGTTACGTTAAGAAAAGTTTGTTCAAAAATTCAGCACTATATTTATTGATAGGAAAAAAATTTTGCTTTTTAACCCTTTACTTCTTTATATAACTTTAAAGATAGCTTTAAGATATAAATTGTGCAGTGTTATACTTGTTTTAAGTTTCAACTTTATTTTACATTAAAACAAAACAATATGATTTCGATAATGTTGAGATGAATATATTTCTGCAGAGAGAAGACTTCAACATGCACTTACTTGATAACTTGACACTCGTGGCCCAAAAAATAATTCCCAAGAACTCCTTGGACCAAGTTGGGCACGGCTCGAATAGACTCTCTTTCGATGCTGTGAGTTTTGGTGTCTCGAGCTTTGCAAGACACTTCTCGCCAATGACTACGGAGTTGAAAGCTAGGCTCCTCCGTCAAACTGAAATGGAAATGTCGTACAAGGTGACATACACACATACGTACACACACACACACGACAGTACAATTTGACACTTAATTTAAAATTAAATTTAAAAACTTTTTTTAGCCTTTTTACTATATTTTTGCCTTAGTATAATGTAAGAGTTATTTACAGAGACAATGAAATTTTTTTAAAAGCTTGACTTCACTTTATTTAGAATATCAAAAAGGTCTGTGTATTGACAGTTACATGCATCTAAAATTAGAGCAAAGCAAAATTGTTACGTATATCATCGAAATTTAATCTGATACAGGCATTTTAAGATAAGCAATTCATAATATACTATAAATGATGGATTTTGCATTTTTTTTAAAAGTCAATTTTCGTAAGTTTGATTAATCACTTTCAATGTGAGTTGTATCATTCTTCACATTTTAATTTTATCGTAAATCTATGATGAAAAATTAAAGAAACAAAAAATTAGATTGAAATTAAATACTAAGGATGCAAAAAATAAGATAACGGGTTTGCCGAAATCTGCTTAGCTTTTGGTAACATTTTTTTATCGAATGTAATCTCTTGCTGAAAAAAAGCTTGGTTAAGCGTGTAAAATTACGTCAAGAAAAATTAAGCAAAGTTAGCACCGATTCGTAAAAATTAAGCTCCAGTTCTATTAGTAGGTAAGAAATTTTTAAAGGAATATTTAATATGCGTTAAATATTCCAATATGCAACAAACTGCATATATGGTGAATAGCAAAATCCAAACTTTTCCATGCTAATACTGCATTTTAACTGTCATAATTTACACCAAATAAATTTTTTTTTTATATATGCTTGTAGGGAAAAAAGAGAAAATTTTATATTTGTTTCCACTAAGGCACACATAAAATTATAATGATTATAATAATAATTATAATAAAAATAATAATAATAATAATAATAATAATAATAATAATATCAATTACAATAATAATAAAAAATCGTTAAAGTGATAATGATTAATAATGTAAGTAGTGATAATAATCGTAAGACTAATTACAGAAATAATAAACAACGCAAAAATTACAGTAAAATTAAATATTAACTCTTTTATGTAAATTCAAAGATATAAAAGCTTTTAATAAATTGAAAAGTATTTTGCTGATTTTGTTTTAAAACGGTATATCACTTAAAAGGAAACAACATTATGTCGCTAAGGGCGAGATAAATCTATTTCAGCAAAAAGAAGACTTCAACATGCACTTACTCGATAACTTGACACTCGTGGCGCAAAAAATAATTCCCAAGAACTCCTTGGACCAAATTGGGCACGGCTGGAATAGACTCTCTTTCGATGCTGGGGGTTTTGGTTTCTCAAGCTTCGCAGGACACTTCTCGCCAATGACTAAGGAGTTGAAAGCTAGGCTTCTTCGTCAAACTGAATTGGAAATATCGTACAAGGTATTCACTTTATGTTGAAGTGTTGTCTAGCTGGCGCACTGACATACAGTGTCGTGTTGGGGTTGTGCCTTGAAGGGTATGGTATTCTATTTCCCACTACAAAAATTTACTGGCCATCAAGTGGGAGGAATGTCACGCCCATCAACATACTTTATCCCTTCCAGACTTCCCCTCTTTTTTCTGTATTTTTGGAAACAAAAAAAATTATAAGCCAATCCATGTAGGACGGGTTACAATAAGACCATTAAATGACAAATTTTTGAATCCTTTTAATACAGATTTAAATTCATAACAAGTAACTCTTTAATTACATTCTTGTTTTTCAAAATATTTAATTATTCAAATATGTTTTTAAAAGATAATTTCTTGGGTCTGAAGTAGTTTTATGTTACTAATTTTTAAAAACTTTAGTTGTTTTTAAGCGTCCCAAATTTATTTAGCAATTGAAATTTTTACTGTATCAAGCAAATTCTAACTATTCTAAGCCTACTGTATAACATAAAACATAAATTTTAGTTATTTTTTTTTGTAACTTGTGTGCAATAAGGGCTAGATATTCTATTATTACTTGGTATTAAATTAAATTCTGCTTGAAGACAAATTATCTTCACATGAACTATAACATAACACGCTTACTACGCTATATATTATAGATTTACTAATAGAGTTTGAATTAAAGTAACAACCAATTTTCGTACGAATCATGATTTCCCTATTTTTTATGCGTTGTAGAAATTTGATGTTCAATTATTGCTGCAGGTACGAATATGTTTTTTAGTTTTTTTGTTATGAAATATTACTGGGTAGTTGAGAGAATAAGAGTATTTTACTTGGTTTCAGATAGAAATTGCAAAAAGTAAGAGATACTTTTCCGCGGATTGTGAGGGAGCAGTTTGATGTACTACTAGCTAACCTCCATATTGCAAGGAGAAAATTGAGTAGTACAATTAAATCAGAAAATTAGAAATATTATTAAATACCTTTCAAGTTATAATCGCTTACTGTTTTTAATTTTTATTAATTAATTTTATAAATTAATAATTTAAAAAAATAAACTACGCTGAGTATTATTTAAGCTTAAAAATTGTAATATGGTTAGTTTATATTGTCTTAATTGTAAGAAATTCAGTATTATCTACTTATAAAAAAAACTTAGGATTAAAACATTAATACAATGAAAATATTAATACTTATAGATATTGATAGGAAACTAAAAATAATAACTTGGTCTTGAGTAGATTGAGTCAAGTGAGTAGTTTTTTTTTCTTTTTTTTTCTTTTAAATGTTTATTTCCTAAAGTTAAAGCATCGAGGAAACGTATTTTATGGCCTAATTTTTATCTGCGTGCTATAAGTGTACATACAAGCAAGGTTATTTGAAGACAAGGATTAAATCAAATGTTGCATTAAGATTTGAGGCATCATTTTCTATTTCAGCTATTTCTCCATGAAACGCTTTACTGATCTAAGTGAAAATAAAAAAAAAAAAAGAAAGTAAAAATAAGGCTTTACTCTAAACACATACGTATACTAATCTCCCTCAACGCACCACATACTCCAGCGGTTAAGGACATATAATTATAGGCTTTTATAAAAGTTTCTCCGAGATTTTCCTTGCCAATGCCAAAATTTCCGAAGGCTCATCTTTACTTTCTGGCATAAAATGAACTAGTGACTGTAGAATTCAGCCGAAAAAGAATATTTAATTTCCTAGTACAGCGCGTGTCCGTACTGATGTGGTCAATGTGCATGACAATAGAATTTTACCACCTTCTACTACGCAGCTATGCTTATAATATATTTATAATTATTCGTGTATGTCCTGCGCGTGTTTTTACTCCACGTTCATTTTTCCCATAATCTGTTTCTTTATCAGCACTAAGCCACTGGTAAATACTTCATGTCATTGATCTAGTGCCCGTTTTTGGATGTTTGTAGAAAAAAACAAGCTTGTTGTTTGTTGGTGTGTATGTATTTTTATATTTAACGTCAATGTAGTGATGTTTCGATGAGCACGTTGTTGTTCTTCTGGTAAGGAAAAAGTAAAAAAAATTAATATTTGTTATCTACTAGAAACTGAAAAAAATAAACAATTAAACACACCTAAACATTTTGTTCAACACATGTTGAATAAAGTTGAATGAAATATTCACGTTTCATTTTGACGATTAAAAAAATATTTATCCATTCATCTCTATCGTAGTTTTATTTTTCAGTGAACTGCATCTCAAAAAGCAAGTAACAATTTTTGTTGCAACCAATGAGTGTTCCTTTTTCTATGGTACCAGATTTCTTATTTTTATTTTAATATGAAAAAGATAATGTGATCCAGATATGGATTTTTAGGGATCAATTTAGAAATTTTAACCATAGCATCCTATTAATTTTAGAGTACACAAATTTTTGACCTTTTGCATATGGTTAAAATAAAAATAAAGAAAATCGTATTTTCTTTATTTTCTATACCTTTACTTCTTTCTTTGGTCTCTGCTTACAACGAGAAATATTCCATCGAGTAAACCAACGTGTGCGTCAGTGATTTTCAATGTCAATGCCATAGTTTTAAGTAAATAATATATTGAGCCACCCCTAACATCATGACTACCACCACCAAACTAGGCCGATAGAATATGAAGTCCATTGCTCCAACCAATTACAATGCAAAGTAATGCCACGTACCTACTCGCAGCAAATAAGAGCTACTGTTGCTCCTACCCTTTAAGTACGACAGCCAATCTACTCAAACTCGATAAATTTTTTCTCCTACACTACCTGCGCCAACGAAGGTAGGGTTGCCCAAGCGCCTTTTTTCCCCTGCCACCGCAAGATTTGGATGTTTTTGGCCTCTTCTGCTACTTATTTATGAGTGTACAAACAATGTATTGATCTTTGGCGTATAGTACGTATACGCTCGTACGTATACGTACGTATACGTATAAATAGTTAACAATAAGGAGATTTTGTTGCTGTTGGTTGATAGAAACGACAATTTAGTAGACGTGCAGACATTTCTACCCGTATTGGAATATCCTATCTTGTTTGTAGTATTAGGTATGACTTTCAATAGAAAAGGGAAATTCTTATTCGAAATGGTCAATTATCTTATTCTGCAAATTTTTATAAACTTTAACCTCTAGATAATAAACATGTTTCGAAAAGAGCTAGAAGTTCCGAATTTTTATTAAAACTGAAGTCGTTCAAGATGTCAAGATATCACCACCAGATTCAAAGTACTGAATAGGAAATACTACTAAACACTGGTATAACTTAGTAATTTATTATCTTTTTAGGGAAACTCATCGGTGCAATCAATTTCATGCAGCGTTAAAATTTTTTGAAAAAAAAAAAAAAAAAAAAAAAAAAAGGAACGAAGGACAAAAGTATTATAATTTTGGACTAAATGTAAAGTTAATTTTAAATAATTTATCTTAAGTTGGTTGAAGTAAGTTTATATTACAAAACAATCGCATCGACAGTATATTACTTTTGCTTAAAATTTTCAGACCTTCATTTCTTCGACGCTCGAGATGTGCTCGATATCTGTGAAATGTAATATAGTGTATATTCTATTTTTGCTTTTTTTAAAATAGGAATGCCCTTCAAAAGTTTTGAATATCATGCGATTTTATGTACCGTGAGAATTTTCAATTTTAAGATTTTATTTCATTTTATCATTTTTTAAGTGGTGAGAGATACCCAAATTGTTATTGTTAACGACTTCGATATAATACTTGTTTTTTTATTTTATCTATTTTATACTGATGTGGAAACATTTTATTCAACCAAATTAAATTTCCACTATGTAGAGTTCTTGGTTGACTTTAAAAACAGACATAAGGATTAAAAAAAAAAAAAAAAATTGACTGACCATTATGGCTGAAAGAATAAGTATCTAAATAAACATCGAAATTATCCAAACTATGGCAGCGAGAGTTTATTTGTGAAAGGTCAGCTGGCTAACTAACTCTTTCTTTTAAAAAATGGTTAAATCATTTTGGTTGAAGTAACAAATGATCCCCTTTTTGTTCGATCGATATTACACCAGTATGTAGGTACTAAGACATCGGATCTCACGTTGTAGTCTATAATGGATTCTGTTTGGTTCGTTTCGTCGATATCGAAGTTAAAGGGAGATGCGCAACTATTTCATTGCTCCATATACGTACGCGTGTACTCCAACTTTTCTCGTAATACACCTATCCATTGATGGATGTCTGCATCCCCACGACTCGTTCCACAGCATCCATCTCTTTTCTGCCCTGCAGAAATTAATAACACGATGGGTCCCTAGACATAAAATAAGTGCACTCACGGAATAGAGGAGAAGTAGAAAAAAAAGGGATAAACAATAGTAATAAAAATATTTACAGAGTTTATCGTGGTCGTCGGCAGCGTATCAAGGACAAACAAGGATGGCGACGGCTCGAATTGTTTACCTGGAAAACTCGACGCGGATGATGGGAACGAGGATCTTACGGCCAACGATCAATCGTCCCTTTCTACCCTCGGGTCATTGGAGGATTATTATCGGTGGTCTCGATATTTTTTTAATGCGTCCCTCTCAAGGATGTGTTTCGATTTTTGTTGTTTCAGTTGATTTTTTCACGATGAGTTTTATAATTTTTTAAAATATACTACACATTTTTACGGTAGTTTTTAAAGATTTTTAAGGCTTTTTTTATATCTTTTAAAATTAATTTAAAGTGGTGATCGTAACTCTTTTTTAATCGAAAAATTAATAATTTCAAGATTGCTCAGTTATAACTTTGATATCTTTAATTTTTTTTCCAATGATTATTTTTTATTGCGATGTATTTTTCATTTTGTCAAAACAATGAGCACATATGATTAAAAAATCTTACGACAACATACATGTCTTATTTTAAAAATATTTTTTTAAGGTTCCTTTGTTTATTTTTATACAAACGTTACTACTTCAACGAAAATGCACGTGTATACAAGTGTAAAAAGCACACTTAAAAAAAAAAAAAGTTTAAATTCAGAACTTTTTACAATCGTCTTCATACAATTTATGTTTGTATTAATAAAAACAAAAATCTTTATAGTGTTTCTTTAACGCCTTGAAAATACATAAGACAATAAAAATCATGCAACGACAAAGGCTTGGAGACATTAAAAAAAATAATTTTTTCAAACCATCTTGAATGGTCGAGAAAATATGTCTTAAAGGGATCATGGAAAGATAAAAATGAAACGTCCTTACGAGACAGTTGTTATCATTTTTCATTTGTCCAATCAATAGTCCAAATAGTTTGAGCAAAAGTAATTGAACTTCTCGATGCACTGCAGCACCAAACAAGCCATTCCGTCGATCCAAGAAAACAGCAACCAACTCCACTTGATGAATAATCCAGCGGCAACCAATAATATGGTCATCAAGCCCTTGGATCTCGCGGTTTTGCGGAGCTTAGTGGAGCACTGGATCGTCACCGAGGAAGCGAGAATCCGCGAGTCCTACAACGAAGCCGAGTCGAGGATTGCGGAACAAGCGAGGAAGCTGGAGCAGGAGGTCGAGGCTTTGCGGGCGATAGAAAGCTCGAGAAGCAGCATCGCTAGTAGAAGAGCCGAGCGTGCAAGGGCCAACTTTCTCCATGTGCTCGCGAGACCTGTTCTGCTCAGAGGTGATTATTAATTGCATTGGACGTTAGACAACAAAGTATAGTACACATCTTATTATGTTTGGAATTGATTTGCTCCCCGAACTGACAGGATAGAGTCTCTTTAAACACAGGTAACAGTGGAAAAAGAGTACTACTTCTGAGACAATAGCATCAGAATCGAGATACAATCTTTTGATAAGTAAATGAGATACCAAACCAACTTCTCACCCAACTTTGACATTTGCAAACATGTATTTTCGTATTACGTATCTACGTGGGATTTCTTGAGACGAAATATTTTTCCACCATATCTTTTATTCCCCTTTTTTTATCCATCTTGGCTTTGAACTCTCGCACGGTTGCCCTGAAGTGTGAAATTGAATAACTTCTACGTTGGACGCATACAATACACACATACGCTGACGCACGATCACAAAGAAAAAAAATGAACAAATGCAAGACATTGTAGGTGTTGATCTGCTTTCAACTCAATATTTTTCAACACTATTGAGTTTCAATACATAAAGCTTGTTAATTTTCAGAATAACGTTTCCGTGTATTTATAGCGTAGTGACAAATTTAACAAAAATGTCCCTTCTTGCGAGCACTAAAGTACAATCTTGTAGGTTACAACGCAGGAAAGCAGCCAGTAAGCATTGACACATTGAGCGTCCAGCGAGCCCGCGAATTCAAGGACGTGTACGATGCCCTCCGGACTCCGGACGACTACGAAGACAATAACGAGCAACAGTGCAACCTGAACAACCGCGTTGAGCTCCCGTACTTGGTCAAAAGAATCGCGTCCTAGCATACATGTGCAGCTTCGACGAGCCTTAAAAACTTAATAGACCAGGAACTGTATCTGCTGGAGCAGGCTGCCTCACCGTCCTTGAGACTCGAGCCGCGGCGTCTATTGAGACACCTGAGGAGCCGAGTGAGGCTCGCCTTTCTCAACCTAGCTAGGAACGCCTTGGCTCACCACGACAATCGAGCCAAGATAAGGGAACTTTCGAAAATTTACCTAGTGTGCAGTATACACGGTAATTTGTCTGGAATCAGAAAACCGTGAGCAATCCGATTTTTAGTAGTATGAGTCCAAGTTTGTTTAGACAGGAAAATATTTTTAAATCAGTTGTCCTGTTCATCCGATTTTAAGTAGTGCGAGTCCAAGTAAGATCAGCCAGGTGAATATTCTCAAATCAGTATACCTATCATTCTGATTTTAAGTAGTAGGAGTCCAAGTTTAAGTTTGGCCAGATAGAAGAATATTTTAAAACCAATTTCCCCACCGATTCGATTCTAAGTAGTACGAGCCCAAGTTCAGTCAAACATGATAATATTTTTTAATCAGTATTCCTATTAAACCTATTCTAAGTAGTACGAATCCAAGTTTGGTCAGACATGAGGAAATTTTTCAATCAGTATTCCTATAAATTCAATTTTAAGTAGTACTAGTCCCAGTTTGGTAAGATAAAAGAATATTTTTTAATCAGTTTTCCTGTTAGTCCGATTTTTAGTAGTGCGAGTCCAAGTAAGATTAGGCAGGAAAATAATTTCAAATCAAATTTCACATCAAACCGATTTTAAGTAGTACGAGTCCAAGTTTTGCCAGACATGAGGATATTTTTTAATCAGTATTCCTATAAATTCAATTTCAAGTAGTGTGAGTCCAAGTTTGGTCAGATATGGACAGATTTTTTAAAAATATAGATACACGTTTCTTAGAAATGTATCTATAATACAGGGGAAAAAAAAATTTTAATGAATTCGCAGGAATCAACGCGGACGCGACTGTGCCCGTCATGCGGGCATCTCAGGGGACTCGAGGATTTTGAGACCGATCACCGCGAGCGGGTCTCGAGAAAGTGTGTCGACTGCACGGCTCTAAGGCCAGGGCGCCGACCTGGCCACTACCCAGAAATCTACGAGAGGTTGCTCAGAGAGCTGCGAAGGCAAGAAGCCCCACCCTTTAAATCATCCCAAATTATTTTTTTTTCCCCATTTCAATTCCCTTTTCGTTTACCGCAGACGAGACGGTGACAGCAGCCTTGCGTTTGTCGTGGGTCCAAAGGCAGTTGGTTACCTGGTAAATGACATATGGCACGGGCGCTCGATCTTTTCGGGGTGTGACGAGCTCGAGTGACTGCGGCTCGCGAGGCTTGACCCTCGCAAGCCCTGGACACCCTGGAATAATCTGTTGGCGACAAGACGCGAGACTCGGATGCACGAGGTGCTCGCGAGCGATTCCTCGGGCCCACCGGATGCCTACGACGGAGAGCTGGTTCGCAAACTCAGGAAGATGAATGCACTGGCGAGACTTTACTTTGAGTCAATGGTCAGATACCACTCGGACCCGGGGATGTCTCTGTGAGGTAGGATTTTTTTACATAAGTGTTGCGATTGTAACTGCCATTTTTTCAATAATGCTAATGAAGCATTGTTTCTTTGTTACGACATATTTTTGTATGATCACGCATTTGATGCCGAACCATGATGATACATTAAAAAAATTAACAGTAAAGACTATGATTATGTTGTCAGGTAAATAAAAAATATAAATATCAAAATGAACAATTCAAGAGTTTTAAACTTAATTTGATTATAAGTCGACGTATGGTATGCAATGTTTCACTGAAATAGTTTTATTTCAGCAGAGCAGTTGCATCGCGGATAATGAAATAACAGTTGGTATTTATTTTAAATCCAACTCTGTTATAATTAAAAATATTTTTTTTTTTACGAAATAAAACATAATGCATTTTGCACATGTTTTTAACTTTTGATTATATCGTGCTATTACATGAATCGTGTTCTTCGCAAGTTTTTGTTGCAGAACGGAGATTCCTACGTAGCCTGAAAAAAGTTTTTTTGTTAAAATTTAATTCCTTTATGTTCATAAAGAAGTCTAAATGAGTCTTATATATTCATTATTTTTTTGTGAACTATTACATGATTAGAAGCAAGAAATAAAAGTTATCTCCTTCACCTTTAAATACCTGTCCTGTACATTCAACAAGTTAAATTGGCATTATTTGTGTGGCTGTAGTGTACAAACAAAACAAATTTTCAATCTTGTATAGCAAAGAATCTTATACAATCTAATAATTGAACCACAAGGATAGACTTTAGAAATAATTGAGATATGTTTTGGAGAAGGATTGTATTTTACCCGGTTTTTTGTTAAAAATTTCAAAAATTGAGTAATAATTTGCCGCAGATTGTGTGGGAGCAGTTCAGTGTGCAGTTGTTAGTCTTTACATGGCAAAGAAAAAATTTAGTTGTACAATAAATCCTCTAAATAAGAAATGTTACTTTATACACTAAACGTAATAATCACTTTGTAATTTTATTTTAATAAATTATTTTTTCCTGATTAATGCATTAAAATGTTAATCCACGCTGAGTACTCATCATGCCTAAAAATGTGATTATTATATGTTATTTTTTAGACCGTTATTTTCTACCAGCTCTATGAGTGCTCGATAATCAATTTTGAGATTTTATTTTGTTTTATTATCGTTTATTAATTTTTTTGAGAAGGCCGAAGAAAAAAAAAATTAATAAAAAATGAATTAAATATTCAGGCTGCGTGCGATTGCAGGACAACTCGAGCATTCCTCTGGACATGGGCCCTTTCGCGAGGCTCCTACGCACAATTCGTACAGATAAGCCCGAAGGCTTGGCCGATGCAGTTTCGGTGCCAGACTGGCGACACTTCATGCTTACCATCTGGCACGGGCATTTGGTGCTGAGGGAAAGCTCGGAGCTTAAAGATTTAGGTTTTCCGCGTTACGAACTCGACCAGCCCTGGAGTTCTTGAAACTGTGTGCTGCTCACAGAGGACAAAGCTGAAGGCCCACTCTTGCGTTTGGGGGTGGCGGGGAGTACTACTCAGACTATCTTAAACGGAAGATAGGCTCAGCTTTTTGGGTCGCGAGAATGGACTTTAAGTGGAAGTCTTTGTTTTCTTTTTTTTTTATGATTTTTTAATTGAGGTACGACCTAATACATATCAACATGGAGCAGGCAATAATCATTAAACAAATCTGATTTTTTAAGGGTACTTAACAAATAATATCGAAAGTAGATTAATCTGCAGTAGAAGTCAAAATAATATCACTAGTTTTAACTGACGAGAGACTGGCGTTTATGCACAAGAAAAAAATTATGCAAATAGAGGTAAAAACAACGAGCACGCTATTCGTAAACGAAAGCACGGCAAAGTAAGTAAAACACAGGACCTATAAGGGTCAATCATACTCGCTTGATAGGAAGATCTCTGGTTTTTTTAAGGCCGTCGAGCAATTGGTCAGTTTAAAAGAGTTTATTGTAACGTATTTCAACTCAAACGCACAAGATTGGGGATTCCATCTAGTCGAAGTAAGTGAGATAAACGAAGCTATGATCATGGAAACAATAAAAATTATTCTAAGTGCAGAAATGCACTGGGGTCGGGAACCGGATTCTAGATGATACTGTAGGGAAAACGAAAGTAGGTGCAGGTTTACCAAGCAAAAACGAAAAATAAGTGAAAGGAAGAGAGTGACCGAGAGGTTTACCAATTATGTATTGTGAAAATAATATATTTAAAAAAACATAATAAAAAATAAATAAGTAAAAGCAATTCAACGATATATTCATATATACGGCTCCACCTCCCTGGTATATATATTTATTTAACCCTCTAGTAATAGAATATGACTTAATTTTTTTGATTTGTATTACCTTACTATCTATTATTCTGGTGTTGTCACAATCATTATACATTATAAAAATTGTATTAGAATAATATTTTTTAGATCTTTATTTTTCTTTATAATATAAAACCTTATTATTATATTATCCTGTAACTTTCAAGTTAATGTCTTAAAATAGTAAGTGTTTCTGTATATCTTAAAATTAAGCAAAAATTACTGTTACAAAAAATTAAATGAAGAACAAGATTAAAAAATGTCAGATTTTCTTAACACTTATGAAATAAATGCAAAATTTAGAAAAAAATTGTTGTTAAAATAATCTTCAGCTATAAAAAAAAGAAAATTGTGGGAAAATATAATATAGCAATAATAGATCCTGAGGTTCATTAACAATTTCTGAAAGTTATCATTAAAAAAAAAATTGTTGGGTAAAAAACATTAATCAATGATAAAAAAAATTCGTAAAAATAGTAAGTCTGCAACATTTAAAGGTACTACAATTGTCCTACAGGTTCAATCGATCATATCACTAAAATTAATGTAAGTTTTGATCAAATCGGCACAATTATAATTCCTTTTCGATAACGGCAATTTTTTGCGTCGTTATTGATTTCAGAAATCATTTATGGCGATGATGTATGGAAGAGAGCGTGCTCTCTTCTACACATAAATCAAGTTTTTAAATCTAAAGACACATCAAACTTATTGTTTAATTAACTCATTTAAAAAAATAGCCTTTATGCATCGAATAGTGTTGACTAGTTTTTCTTCGTTCGTGGGCTCTATACAGATGCACGTATCTTCCTAAATACGGCAGTGATGTCACGCACGCGACACGTAGTAACACTAGAATCTACTTTGGTCTTCGTCAGTAACTCTTCAGACTTTTTCAAACAAGCATTTGCGCTGTTAAATTCTAGTAGTTTTAAAAAAATGAGTGATTGGGAAGATCCGATTACTGGTGAAAGTAGACCGGCAGTAGAAAATCCTATGAACCAACCTCCTTTGCCTGCAATAATTTTTCGCGATCGCAACCTATTGGGAATAGAACATCAGATCACGTCTCCCAGCAGCATATCAAGAAATTTGGATGTTAAACTCAGCGTTGATTTGTCATCAAAGTACAATGCTAAAGTAAGGCCATGAGCTATGATACTCAAATATGAATTCATTAGACCCTCCTTCAAAAGACGACGTTTTGTCTCTGTTTTCAAGGACGAAAGTGCAACATTCCTTTTCGGTAAAACTTGCGTTCTCTGCTCATACAAAAGTGTTTTGGTTACTATAGCATATTCGCTACCTGGGCCCACGGCTCTAGATACAATTTATAGGCAGATTTAGCCACAATACTTTTATAGAAAGCATATGATGCGAATTTTACTTGAAAGGCTGCTACGCTCTCTATCTTAAAAATTTTGTTAAAGGGAGGTAAAAAATTTAGTACGCTACACGGAGTAAAAGTGCGGTATCACATTCGGGGTGTTGACACGACCCAATGGAACTATACCGTACTATTGCCCCTTGGGGCGTATAACTATTATTTTTTTTGTTCCTTGAATACTTAATAAAGTGGTATATTTGTAGGACGTGAAAAAAATTGATTGCACGAAATTCATCATGGATTCATTTAACGTTGTCGTAAGTATAAAGTTCTTTGTTTATATCTTTTTCTCTTTTTTTTTTTTTTTTATTTTTAATTATATAAAATCCTGCGATGATGATCGAAAACTTTTTGATATGGCAATATTTCTCTTAATTGAGTAAGTATTTCCATAAATAAGGGAGTATAAAAAATTGGCCGCCAACGATCAAACTTGTAAGCAGCTTGCCTCGCACGATTTTAAGGTATAGTAATATTTACTAAGGTGGCTTTCTCGAACACAATTGCCTATTTTCCTTTTATCCTCCTTCCAGTAACCGAAGGCCACCCATCATCCCTTCCCTAATCTTTTTTCAAAGTGTTGAGTGCCTATCTTAAGTAGAGGACCATTGTGTAGTAATATGCAAAAAATAGTTGTAGATATGTGCGTGTGAATCTGCGTTTTTCTTTCCACTGCTTCTCTCATCCATGCGGTCCCGCGAATGGCGTCTTTAGCTACACTCTGATACTCTAGGCAAGGTGATCACAAGCCTACCCTTCGACTGCCAATTTTTTGATTCCTTCTAGTTGACCAACTGATGAAACGTTACACATCACAACATTTAGAATTTGTACTAAATATTTTGTTAAGATTGTATAATACTGGATCCGTAATATTTGAAATTTTATGAACATACAGTTATAGTACATTACGCACTCTGCGAGTGAGTTAAAAAAGCTTCAGGCTTCATATAAATAAATAGTAAATATGAAATCTAAAGCCTTTCTTAATCTCCGAACGTGGTGCGTAAACAATTTTACGTCTCGTGATGCTTGGGAGTAAACATTTCCAAGTGTTAATAAAAAAATATGTTGAATTTTAGGTCACTGATGAATCCATTTCAGTAACGGGCATAAAAAAAAATGAACAAGACGACGACTCTGTAAATGCTTTTCCACAACTCATTATAAAATATAACATCCCAGATGAGTGCGATGTGGATAGGATTGAGGCAAGACTTTGCTCTGACGAAGTTCTATGTATCTGGATTCCTGTAAAAATCAAGTCAGTTGTCGATGTACCAGATTGTTACAAAAATTAAAAATATCGAATGAGTCATTGTTACAGGCGATAAAAGAAAATGTAGCAAGAAAAAAAATAAATAATGACGTTTTATTATATAATCTATATTATTTACAAATAATTAATTAAAACAATTTTATTTATCTCATAGTTTTAATTATATCAACTAAAAGTTGAAAACACAATTCAATCTTTTTATAATATAAAATAATTGATCCACTTTTTACAGTCGTCCATTTACTGTTTAATAATGTTAAGATCAATTTTGTTGTCCAACACTCAATTCAGATATTCATAACTTGAGAGTCTACTGTAAAAATACCTGTTATGTAGTAATCCTTGTAGAAAAATGTCCTAAAAAATTTTTCCTTGTTTTGCTGTTAAACATTTTTTTGAATGAAGAGAAGCTGTAGAAGAGGAAGAGTGGAGACGGGACATAAAGGGAGAGTAGCTAGAGAAAGTTTATACTTAACGTCGTAATTCCTAGTAAAAGAAAAAAAAAATTTTGTTCAAACACTTATATCAGTAAGTATTATAATGATCTGACCAACAAACAAAATTTCAATACACTTTGTTAGCGTTCATCAGCAGTATAAATTTTTAGTTCTCAGATTACATCTGTTATCATGTCATTGATTTTTACTCGCAATTGTCTGATAATTTTAAATATATTTTATAATACCAATAAAAGGCATCTCATTAAAAGTTTATGGTTACAGTTCCGTATTTTTTTAGAATAAATTTTAAGAATGTTATTGTAATGTTTCATTCCTTTTCGAAATTATTTATAAAAATTTTTTCATTTTTACAAAAGAAGGAGTAGAATTTTAGGAAGTCCAACCTTATTTTTTCCCTTTATTGATCAAACATAGCTTCACACAGACGGCTCATTATAGATCAATTGCGAACAGTGAATTAAAAAACACTGTTAATTTGTTTAACAATCGCTCAAAAAAGTTTGTGCGAGAATTCTCTTATTAAAATCATATAATCTAAAAATTTATTTTTGTGGTTTGCTGTATCGATTTAACCGTCTTATGGGGTATAAGGCCACAAAGGACGTGGCTGCGTTTCCCTGTACTGAGAGTAAACTGAAAATGGCTTTCCATCATTGTACAAACGGTTGGTTTTTTTTGGTTTCCTTATTTTCTTAATTTTCTTACATGGTTTCCTCACTAAATACAATATTAACAGCTTGTGATACTTCTTAAATAAAAATATGATTAAGCTAAGGACAAATCCACTTAGTAAAAATACAAACAGTGGAGCGAGTTCAATAATGCCAAATGATGTAAATGAAACTTCTTTTTGAACAAGATTTATTCTGCTACGAAAAGCCTTTATCTTTCGAGACATTATTCCATTCTCTCTGTTCTTCTGCAGGCTGAAAAAACAATTGTTAAAATTCTTGAAAAATAGTTTTTTACTCACAAATACTTACAAATGACTCAAAAATGTATGGATTGGATCTTCTTTTTTTAAAGCAAGGCCTCTTTTTCTAGAATTACCTAGTGGAATAGCATAGACTTTGCAACGTGAATTTAAAGTAACAGAGCTTGATATTATATCAGCAGAATAATAAGCCACTTTCTCGTTGCATATCTAAAATTTTAAAAAAACTTTAAATTATTCATACACTGAAAAATAATCTGTTTTAATTTATTATATCTTTGTAGCTTTCAAAAACTTTTGGGAATCGCTCAGATGTGTATTAGCCTGTAACTAGTGTACCAGCTTGTAACTAGTACATTGCAATATTTAACAATGTCTTTGTATTACTATTTTTCAAGTAAAATTCTTTGGATATTTGAAATAATTTTTTTCAAATAGATCTTGGGGACAAAAATCATTCTTTGTAATAGAATGTAAGAAGTTTATTCTTAGAGAAATACTTTTACCGCTATTTTAAGAAAAATTACAAAATGTTATGAAAAGAGTATCATAAACAATTTTTGAATACTTTTTCGAAAAATAGTGCATCGCCAAATATTAAAAAAAATTAATTAACACTCAAACTCAATATTTTAAATTACCTGATCCAAGACTTCATCCATGTTTGAAGGCATACTATCCTTATCCTTCAACAATAAGCTTAATTTTTCATTTACATCGTCCTTGGAGCTCTAATAATATCACGAAATTAGTTTTTTTATATTATGTTTAGAATTTAAATGAAATTTAAGTTTAATTACCGAAAAAATTTTCAAATTTTGAGAGCCTTTGAAAATGATCAATTTGTATGTGCCATCCTCCAGAAATTCCTGAACATTTCTAAATGGTACGTGTGGTATGTCAACTGTCACAAAACTTGTGAAACAGCCTGAATACATTGAAATGATAATGTATGCTGTCAGATACAGCGATATTTTCGCAATTTTCGATGACAAAGAACTGAATTGCACATCTATAAATTTTAAAGAAATGTTAGTAGTTATAGTCAAGCAATTTTATAATATTTGATCTTCAATTTCTAGGACTCCTAGACTATATTTAACAGTTTGTAATGGCTTAACAAGTACATAGTCTAAAATTTTGCAACGTTAAGTAATTATTTATACTTTTCAGTTTTTGAAGTTCAAGTTTCCAGAAATGATGTAAAATCTAAATGCATGTATAAACAGAAGTATCCTGTACATACAACGTACAGATAAGTTATTTCACTTAGTTAGTGCGAAAATGACCTCTCCTAGCTCTTAAAAAAATGGTTGCACAATGATTTTATAAGAAAATTTTTAATTTTTTCTAACTCTCTTATCACCCTTTTTTTTAGAAGCGTTCCTCTCCGAACTGTAGGTCTTCGGTGGGTAGGTTAGTGTTTTGTGGCTTACAATTTATCAGTTTAGTTAAATCAAATAAATAAAAAAGGCAAAATAGTAGTTCTTGTACCATCGGTATACAGTAAAAAAATTTGACCAAAAAAGCAAGGTTTATGTATGTTTGTGCCCAAGGAGCAAACGTTTTTTTTTTTTTTTAGGAGGGCACAGAGAGTTTGCACTCATGTTGAGAAAATAGTAATTTAAAATTTGGTGGTGTATGTCTTCATGGCAAGCACCAGGCTCTGGTTGGATGCACACTAAATGCGATCTTTAATTTTTTCACTCAGGCGTAGTAAAGGTCCAAGGGTTAGAAAAAACGTCTAAAAGAGAAAAAATAGCTTTCGCCACACAATCAAGATCTAACCGGGATATCCCTACGGTCCCTCGCAAGCCCGAGGCCTTTTGAATATTTAAACATAAAATATACTGAAATTTGTATATTAATTTTATAGTTTTTGAAAAATTAACAATTTACTTTTTGAGAGAGAAGGGGGTGAAGATTATTACTACATTTTTCGAGAATAAAGTGTTTTTGTAATAAGTATTTTTTAACTTAAAAACTTTTTTTTTGCGTTTGATAAACATACTGACTTTCGAATACAATGTAGCCCAAAAGTATAAAAACTATGATTATTTGTCATATTAAATCAGAAGAACTAAATATTAAGAGCCCTAACTGTTCTGGTAAATATAATTTGATTGGTTATCGATAAAAAAGGAAATTGACAAAACTTGTAGGTTTATTTATTTTTTCAACCTTGTAATCTTTATTGCATACACAAGCATACAAAGGTCCCCCCTTTAAATAAAGTTTTTGCACTTTACACCCACGGTACAAAATTTCTATATTATTCTATATGACAAGAGATTTGCCAACAGAATTCAGTAAAGGTGACAACCTTTTTTTACGATGTACATGTTAAAATTTTATCCATATAGATAATGTGTTTAGGTATATTATCAGCAAGTAAATCACAGAAAAAAGATGTCACCACCGATTGAACCTGTGATCAAAATTTTTTCCTCATAATACATGACATGGTCAATAGAATAAGCCCCATTTCAAGGGATTGAAAAAGGTACAGCGTACCAAAACAGTTGTAACGTGTTCCTTCGGAATGAATCAATATATATTAAAAAATAAGTTGGGGAGCGGCGTTGGCTCAGTGGTGAGCGTGCTTGCTACTGATACAACGCTGTACTAGGGGTCGTGGGTTCGATTTCCGGTGAGTGCAGATTTTTTCAGAAACTGTTTTTACCGGAAAAAGTTCCTATGTAACCCTGGCTGTTTCGGGGTGGGTTTTTTCGTGGAATTTTCCTTCAGAGTAATTCCAGGGTTTTTTCCTTGCTCCACAGGTCTTTAGGCCTGGGTGAATGCGAAACAGTGTTAGGGCCTAATAGATAGGGATTAGTGGGCCCGATGCCAGGCAGGGATCGCCGGCCTTACTGGCGAGGAGTGGCCCCTGAAACATGGGGCTTCTCCGGGGATGCTAATTAGCCTGGATCCGATGCTTCGGACCCAGGCTACACAGTGGCGAGTTGACCCGATGCACTTCCCCCCGGTGCAAAGAGTCAGCTTAACTGACAAGGTGTGTTACACCGAAGATACTTCCACTGTGCCCATGGTATGATTTGTATGGTAACAGTTAAAGAAAAAATTTGGGGTAAAATGGGTGTGGCAGTACACCCCGACACATAGGTGGTGAGTGGGTGGCCCCGGCGACTGGGCCAATAGGCTGTCATGGTAACTTAATATAAAAAAAAAAAAAATATAAAAATCAGTTACAAATAAGTTTGTTTCAATCATCACCTTTTTTTTTTAAGGAATAATACTTTTTGTTTCAAAAACATAAGAGAAAAAACAAACACGATAAAGATAACTTGGAATAAATTGTCATACAAATCGTGTACGATCTAGTATTAATAACGTGAAGAAAGTATTAGTGCTTTAATATTTTTAGAAATTTCGTAACTTTTTACCTGTATATTCCTGGTGGACGAACACTCGCCATACGTTTAAAAAGCCATCCGAAAGTTTTTGGATAAATCCTCTTCTATCATTATGTAATACTAAAATTAAACTAAACAATATTGATGAAACAACTACGACTATAACCAAGAAGTACCAGATACACTTGCTGAAAACCTTTTCAACAAAAATTAGATTAAACGTTACAAAGAAGTAAAGTCATGATTACTTTATACTCTCAATTTTTATACCTTAAAATATGCTGTCCATGGAATTTCCTTGGTATCAGGTGATTTATAATATAAATAGTCTTGAAAATCTATGATATCAATTGATCTCTTAGCCTTATTGCTATTCTCGACAGTTAAATATTCGTCAGTTACAATAATACTTTCATTTAACAATTTTGTGGAATCAATTGACGTATTTTTAACACTTGAATTTGATTTTTTTTTCATGTTTAAGTTTTTATACTCAAATGCTAATCCAGAGTCAGATGCAAAATCTTCAACTACTTCAGAACAAAAAGAAGAAGGCTGCAAAATTTGCCAAAAAATAATTAATTTTTTCTACGCAATAATTGTTGTTTCAAAACAAACCAACGTTCTATTTAATAAATTCGTTACCTTTCCAAAAATTTTAGCCGATGCTCCGGTCAAATTCTTCCGTCTCTCAGTAAAAACTCGATTGTCTTCGAGGATTAATTCGTTTGCCTTGCTCCACTTGAATAATTTGTTAACTTGTAATTTATTTCCAGAGCTGAAGGTAAACCATTCTAAGATGTCGCTATTACCTCCACATTTAACTAAAATCTCGCTTAATGCGTTTAGGTGGAAATAATTTTTTTTAGGACGTCGACATATGTCATTAATTTGTCCAGTGGCAGCTGACTCGAATAATAATAGCCAAACATGTGGCGATAGGTTATGATCCTCGGAGAAGTGCGAGAATATTTTAAAATCATTGTCGCTCTTTAAAAATACAACGAAGAGTGTTTTTGAGTAATTTTTTATTTTGGGGTATTTCACGGTAAGATCCGCTATGGTCACTGCGACCGAGTAAACCTGTTTTTTCGAAAATGCCTTCACCATGTTAACTACTGAATGAATTTCTGTAATATTTGGACGAAAATTATTAATTTTAGGTATTTATCTCTTTAATTATTTACACTTTACTTTTGCTCACCTTCGTTGCTTCTATACACGATGCCTATGCTAGTCGTTTTATAAAAATTTTGTACCCCCAAAATTAATGGGATGTCACCTTCCATGTTATCGCTTGCATGACATGTCACCAATGGCATAGTGGTTAACATAATAATAATACCCGTAAGCATCATCATTTTTATCTAAAAATAGATTAAGAGAATATAAACGTTAGTTCACAGGACTAGATAAATTACTAGAACAACGCATTTTATGCGACTTAGCAAAAGCGATACTATTTACCGAGAGCGTAACTTCTAATGCATAGTAAAACAAATATTGAATTGAATGAGAATATAAAATTTGTACTACTATACTATTTTCATTACATGGTCCAAGGTTAATTAGGCATGAAAATTGTAAAATACGCATTTCTATATTATTGCTTTAAATGTATGTTAGGCTAGTATTTAATTATTTCAGAGAAACTTTTTTTTTAAATCATGGATAAACTATAAAGTGTACTCAACACTTTATAAAATAGTGGATGATGTGGTTGGAATTTTACGCACTTAAAAATCTAGATGATTCCTGTTACAAATTCCAATAAAAATAAAAATTTTTATGAAAACATGTATATTTTGTTTAATTCTTTGGTTGTATAATTTAGGTTGTAGCACATAAATTTTTATACGATTTGGTATACGTATAAATACAGTTTACTGCAAATCAACTTTTCTTTATTATTTTTATCATATAGAATGTCTGAGTGTGTCGTGGGAAGTTATAGTTATTTAAAAAGACAATTGAAATGATTAAAAAAAGCCTTACTTTCTGAATTCGAAGTAAGACAAGAATTGACGAATTTTATTTAAATGTTAAACTTTCAACTTTAACTTCCACCTCTAATTTTTTATGCTTACCATTACTTTAAACGTCTCATATATATAGAACTCAAGTTTGTGTCAAGAGCTTTTCATTAACCTTTTTTCTAAAAACCCATACATTTTTCTAGGACACTGATATGATGTAAATAGTAGAAAAATTTATAACTATTATTCAATTGTTAATGTTATTTTGCTTGTAACGTTACTTCGACAGGTCATAGGGAATTATTTGAGGAAATAATTGAAGGGCACAAAACAAGCTGTAAAATGTTACGAGCATTTTTTTAGGTCTTTATAGTTATTTGTGATATTTTTCAAGTTTTGGGGAATCTTGATTGAAAAAAGGTTTGTAATGCGTGTCAGGTTACGTTAAGAAAAGTTTGTTCAAAAATTCAGCACTATATTTATTGATAGGAAAAAAATTTTGCTTTTTAACCCTTTACTTCTTTATATAACTTTAAAGATAGCTTTAAGATATAAATTGTGCAGTGTTATACTTGTTTTAAGTTTCAACTTTATTTTACATTAAAACAAAACAATATGATTTCGATAATGTTGAGATGAATATATTTCTGCAGAGAGAAGACTTCAACATGCACTTACTTGATAACTTGACACTCGTGGCCCAAAAAATAATTCCCAAGAACTCCTTGGACCAAGTTGGGCACGGCTCGAATAGACTCTCTTTCGATGCTGTGAGTTTTGGTGTCTCGAGCTTTGCAAGACACTTCTCGCCAATGACTACGGAGTTGAAAGCTAGGCTCCTCCGTCAAACTGAAATGGAAATGTCGTACAAGGTGACATACACACATACGTACACACACACACGACAGTACAATTTGACACTTAATTTAAAATTAAATTTAAAAACTTTTTTTAGCCTTTTTACTATATTTTTGCCTTAGTATAATGTAAGAGTTATTTACAGAGACAATGAAATTTTTTTAAAAGCTTGACTTCACTTTATTTAGAATATCAAAAAGGTCTGTGTATTGACAGTTACATGCATCTAAAATTAGAGCAAAGCAAAATTGTTACGTATATCATCGAAATTTAATCTGATACAGGCATTTTAAGATAAGCAATTCATAATATACTATAAATGATGGATTTTGCATTTTTTTTAAAAGTCAATTTTCGTAAGTTTGATTAATCACTTTCAATGTGAGTTGTATCATTCTTCACATTTTAATTTTATCGTAAATCTATGATGAAAAATTAAAGAAACAAAAAATTAGATTGAAATTAAATACTAAGGATGCAAAAAATAAGATAACGGGTTTGCCGAAATCTGCTTAGCTTTTGGTAACATTTTTTTATCGAATGTAATCTCTTGCTGAAAAAAAGCTTGGTTAAGCGTGTAAAATTACGTCAAGAAAAATTAAGCAAAGTTAGCACCGATTCGTAAAAATTAAGCTCCAGTTCTATTAGTAGGTAAGAAATTTTTAAAGGAATATTTAATATGCGTTAAATATTCCAATATGCAACAAACTGCATATATGGTGAATAGCAAAATCCAAACTTTTCCATGCTAATACTGCATTTTAACTGTCATAATTTACACCAAATAAATTTTTTTTTTATATATGCTTGTAGGGAAAAAAGAGAAAATTTTATATTTGTTTCCACTAAGGCACACATAAAATTATAATGATTATAATAATAATTATAATAAAAATAATAATAATAATAATAATAATAATAATAATAATATCAATTACAATAATAATAAAAAATCGTTAAAGTGATAATGATTAATAATGTAAGTAGTGATAATAATCGTAAGACTAATTACAGAAATAATAAACAACGCAAAAATTACAGTAAAATTAAATATTAACTCTTTTATGTAAATTCAAAGATATAAAAGCTTTTAATAAATTGAAAAGTATTTTGCTGATTTTGTTTTAAAACGGTATATCACTTAAAAGGAAACAACATTATGTCGCTAAGGGCGAGATAAATCTATTTCAGCAAAAAGAAGACTTCAACATGCACTTACTCGATAACTTGACACTCGTGGCGCAAAAAATAATTCCCAAGAACTCCTTGGACCAAATTGGGCACGGCTGGAATAGACTCTCTTTCGATGCTGGGGGTTTTGGTTTCTCAAGCTTCGCAGGACACTTCTCGCCAATGACTAAGGAGTTGAAAGCTAGGCTTCTTCGTCAAACTGAATTGGAAATATCGTACAAGGTATTCACTTTATGTTGAAGTGTTGTCTAGCTGGCGCACTGACATACAGTGTCGTGTTGGGGTTGTGCCTTGAAGGGTATGGTATTCTATTTCCCACTACAAAAATTTACTGGCCATCAAGTGGGAGGAATGTCACGCCCATCAACATACTTTATCCCTTCCAGACTTCCCCTCTTTTTTCTGTATTTTTGGAAACAAAAAAAATTATAAGCCAATCCATGTAGGACGGGTTACAATAAGACCATTAAATGACAAATTTTTGAATCCTTTTAATACAGATTTAAATTCATAACAAGTAACTCTTTAATTACATTCTTGTTTTTCAAAATATTTAATTATTCAAATATGTTTTTAAAAGATAATTTCTTGGGTCTGAAGTAGTTTTATGTTACTAATTTTTAAAAACTTTAGTTGTTTTTAAGCGTCCCAAATTTATTTAGCAATTGAAATTTTTACTGTATCAAGCAAATTCTAACTATTCTAAGTCTACTGTATAACATAAAACATTAATTTTAGTTATTTTTTTTTGTAACTTGTGTGCAATAAGGGCTAGATATTCTATTATTACTTGGTATTAAATTAAATTCTGCTTGAAGACAAATTATCTTCACATGAACTATAACATAACACGCTTACTACGCTATATATTATAGATTTACTAATAGAGTTTGAATTAAAGTAACAACCAATTTTCGTACGAATCATGATTTCCCTATTTTTTATGCGTTGTAGAAATTTGATGTTCAATTATTGCTGCAGGTACGAATATGTTTTTTAGTTTTTTTGTTATGAAATATTACTGGGTAGTTGAGAGAATAAGAGTATTTTACTTGGTTTTAGATAGAAATTGCAAAAAGTAAGAGATACTTTGCCACGGATTGTGAGGGAGCAGTTTGATGTACTACTAGCTAACCTCCATATTGCAAGGAGAAAATTGAGTAGTACAATTAAATCAGAAAATTAGAAATATTATTAAATACCTTTCAAGTTATAATCGCTTACTGTTTTTAATTTTTATTAATTAATTTTATAAATTAATAATTTAAAAAAATAAACTACGCTGAGTATTATTTAAGCTTAAAAATTGTAATATGGTTAGTTTATATTGTCTTAATTGTAAGAAATTCAGTATTATCTACTTATAAAAAAAACTTAGGATTAAAACATTAATACAATGAAAATATTAATACTTATAGATATTGATAGGAAACTAAAAATAATAACTTGGTCTTGAGTAGATTGAGTCAAGTGAGTAGTTTTTTTTTCTTTTTTTTTCTTTTAAATGTTTATTTCCTAAAGTTAAAGCATCGAGGAAACGTATTTTATGGCCTAATTTTTATCTGCGTGCTATAAGTGTACATACAAGCAAGGTTATTTGAAGACAAGGATTAAATCAAATGTTGCATTAAGATTTGAGGCATCATTTTCTATTTCAGCTATTTCTCCATGAAACGCTTTACTGATCTAAGTAAAAATAAAAAAAAAAAAAGAAAGTAAAAATAAGGCTTTACTCTAAACACATACGTATACTAATCTCCCTCAACGCACCACATACTCCAGCGGTTAAGGACATATAATTATAGGCTTTTATAAAAGTTTCTCCGAGATTTTCCTTGCCAATGCCAAAATTTCCGAAGGCTCATCTTTACTTTCTGGCATAAAATGAACTAGTGACTGTAGAATTCAGCCGAAAAAGAATATTTAATTTCCTAGTACAGCGTGTGTCCGTACTGATGTGGTCAATGTGCATGACAATAGAATTTTACCACCTTCTACTACGCAGCTATGCTTATAATATATTTATAATTATTCGTGTATGTCCTGCGCGTGTTTTTACTCCACGTTCATTTTTCCCATAATCTGTTTCTTTATCAGCACTAAGCCACTGGTAAATACTTCATGTCATTGATCTAGTGCCCGTTTTTGGATGTTTGTAGAAAAAAACAAGCTAGTTGTTTGTTGGTGTGTATGTATTTTTATATTTAACGTCAATGTAGTGATGTTTCGATGAGCACGTTGTTGTTCTTCTGGTAAGGAAAAAGTAAAAAAAATTAATATTTGTTATCTACCAGAAACTAAAAAAAATAAACAATAAAACACACCTAAACATTTTGTTCAACACATGTTGAATAAAGTTGAATGAAATATTCACGTTTCATTTTGACGATTAAAAAAATATTTATCCATTCATCTCTATCGTAGTTTTATTTTTCAGTGAACTGCATCTCAAAAAGCAAGTAACAATTTTTGTTGCAACCAATGAGTGTTCCTTTTTCTATGGTACCAGATTTCTTATTTTTATTTTAATATGAAAAAGATAATGTGATCCAGATATGGATTTTTAGGGATCAATTTAGAAATTTTAACCATAGCATCCTATTAATTTTAGAGTACACAAATTTTTGACCTTTTGCATATGGTTAAAATAAAAATAAAGAAAATCGTATTTTCTTTATTTTCTATACCTTTACTTCTTTCTTTGGTCTCTGCTTACAACGGGAAATATTCCATCGAGTAAACCAACGTGTGCGTCAGTGATTTTCAATGTCAATGCCATAGTTTTAAGTAAATAATATATTGAGCCACCCCTAACATCATGACTACCACCACCAAACTAGGCCGATAGAATATGAAGTCCATTGCTCCAACCAATTACAATGCAAAGTAATGCCACGTACCTACTCGCAGCAAATAAGAGCTACTGTTGCTCCTACCCTTTAAGTACGACAGCCAATCTACTCAAACTCGATAAATTTTTTCTCCTACACTACCTGCGCCAACGAAGGTAGGGTTGCCCAAGCGCCTTTTTTCCCCTGCCACCGCAAGATTTGGATGTTTTTGGCCTCTTCTGCTACTTATTTATGAGTGTACAAACAATGTATTGATCTTTGGCGTATAGTAAGTATACGCTCGTACGTATACGTACGTATACGTATAAATAGTTAACAATAAGGAGATTTTGTTGCTGTTGGTTGATAGAAACGACAATTTAGTAGACGTGCAGACATTTCTACCCGTATTGGAATATCCTATCTTGTTTGTAGTATTAGGTATGACTTTCAATAGAAAAGGGAAATTCTTATTCGAAATGGTCAATTATCTTATTCTGCAAATTTTTATAAACTTTAACCTCTAGATAATAAACATGTTTCGAAAAGAGCTAGAAGTTCCGAATTTTTATTAAAACTGAAGTCGTTCAAGATGTCAAGATATCACCACCAGATTCAAAGTACTGAATAGGAAATACTACTAAACACTGGTATAACTTAGTAATTTATTATCTTTTTAGGGAAACTCATCGGTGCAATCAATTTCATGCAGCGTTAAAATTTTTTGAAAAAAAAAAAAAAAAAAAAAAAAAAAGGAACGAAGGACAAAAGTATTATAATTTTGGACTAAATGTAAAGTTAATTTTAAATAATTTATCTTAAGTTGGTTGAAGTAAGTTTATATTACAAAACAATCGCATCGACAGTATATTACTTTTGCTTAAAATTTTCAGACCTTCATTTCTTCGACGCTCGAGATGTGCTCGATATCTGTGAAATGTAATATAGTGTATATTCTATTTTTGCTTTTTTTAAAATAGGAATGCCCTTCAAAAGTTTTGAATATCATGCGATTTTATGTACCGTGAGAATTTTCAATTTTAAGATTTTATTTCATTTTATCATTTTTTAAGTGGTGAGAGATACCGAAATTGTTATTGTTAACGACTTCGATATAATACTTGTTTTTTTATTTTATCTATTTTATACTGATGTGGAAACATTTTATTCAACCAAATCAAATTTCCACTATGTAGAGTTCTTGGTTGAATTTAAAAACAGACATAAGGATTAAAAAAAAAAAAAAAATTGACTGACCATTATGGCTGAAAGAATAAGTATCTCAATGAACATCGAAATTATCTAAACTATGGCAGCGAGAGTTTATTTGTGAAAGGTCAGCTGGCTAACTAACTCTTTCTTTAAAAAAATGGTTAAATCATTTTGGTTGAAGTAACAAATGATCCCCTTTTTATTCGATCGATATTACACCAGTATGTAGGTACTAAGACATCGGATCTCACGTTGTAGTCTATAATGGATTCTGTTTGGTTCGTTTCGTCGATATCGAAGTTAAAGGGAGATGCGCAACTATTTCATTGCTCCATATACGTACGCGTGTACTCCAACTTTTCTCGTAATACACCTATCCATTGATGGATGTCTGCATCCTCACGACTCGTTCCACAGCATCCATCTCTTTTCTGCCCTGCAGAAATTAATAACACGATGGGTCCCTAGACATAAAATAAGTGCACTCACGGAATAGAGGAGAAGTAGAAAAAAAAGGGATAAACAATAGTAATAAAAATATTTACAGAGTTTATCGTGGTCGTCGGCAGCGTATCAAGGACAAACAAGGATGGCGACGGCTCGAATTGTTTACCTGGAAAACTCGACGCGGATGATGGGAACGAGGATCTTACGGCCAACGATCAATCGTCCCTTTCTACCCTCGGGTCATTGGAGGATTATTATCGGTGGTCTCGATATTTTTTTAATGCGTCCCTCTCAAGGATGTGTTTCGATTTTTGTTGTTTCGGTTGATTTTTTCACGATGAGTTTTATAATTTTTTAAAATATACTACACATTTTTACGGTAGTTTTTAAAGATTTTTAAGGCTTTTTTTATATCTTTTAAAATTAATTTAAAGTGGTGATCGTAACTCTTTTTTAATCGAAAAATTAATAATTTCAAGATTGCTCAGTTATAACTTTGATATCTTTAATTTTTTTTCCAATGATTATTTTTTATTGCGATGTATTTTTCATTTTGTCAAAACAATGAGCACATATGATTAAAAAATCTTACGACAACATACATGTCTTATTTTAAAAATATTTTTTTAAGGTTCCTTTGTTTATTTTTATACAAACGTTACTACTTCAACGAAAATGCACGTGTATACAAGTGTAAAAAGCACACTTAAAAAAAAAAAAAGTTTAAATTCAGAACTTTTTACAATCGTCTTCATACAATTTATGTTTGTATTAATAAAAACAAAAATCTTTATAGTGTTTCTTTAACGCCTTGAAAATACATAAGACAATAAAAATCATGCAACGACAAAGGCTTGGAGACATTAAAAAAAATAATTTTTTCAAACCATCTTGAATGGTCGAGAAAATATGTCTTAAAGGGATCATGGAAAGATAAAAATGAAACGTCCTTACGAGACAGTTGTTATCATTTTTCATTTGTCCAATCAATAGTCCAAATAGTTTGAGCAAAAGTAATTGAACTTCTCGATGCACTGCAGCACCAAACAAGCCATTCCGTCGATCCAAGAAAACAGCAACCAACTCCACTTGATGAATAATCCAGCGGCAACCAATAATATGGTCATCAAGCCCTTGGATCTCGCGGTTTTGCGGAGCTTAGTGGAGCACTGGATCGTCACCGAGGAAGCGTAAAACCGCGAGTCCTACAACGAAGCCGAGTCGAGGATTGCGGAACAAGCGAGGAAGCTGGAGCAGGAGGTCGAGGCTTTGCGGGCGATAGAAAGCTCGAGAAGCAGCATCGCTAGTAGAAGAGCCGAGCGTGCAAGGGCCAACTTTCTCCATGTGCTCGCGAGACCTGTTCTGCTCAGAGGTGATTATTAATTGCATTGGACGTTAGACAACAAAGTATAGTACACATCTTATTATGTTTGGAATTGATTTGCTCCGTGAACTGACAGGATAGAGTCTCTTTAAACACAGGTAACAGTGGAAAAAGAGTACTACTTCTGAGACAATAGCATCAGAATCGAGATACAATCTTTTGATAAGTAAATGAGATACCAAACCAACTTCTCACCCAACTTTGACATTTGCAAACATGTATTTTCGTATTACGTATCTACGTGGGATTTCTTGAGACGAAATATTTTTCCACCATATCTTTTATTCCCCTTTTTTTATCCATCTTGGCTTTGAACTCTCGCACGGTTGCCCTGAAGTGTGAAATTGAATAACTTCTACGTTGGACGCATACAATACACACATACGCTGACGCACGATCACAAAGAAAAAAAATGAACAAATGCAAGACATTGTAGGTGTTGATCTGCTTTCAACTCAATATTTTTCAACACTATTGAGTTTCAATACATAAAGCTTGTTAATTTTCAGAATAACGTTTCCGTGTATTTATAGCGTAGTGACAAATTTAACAAAAATGTCCCTTCTTGCGAGCACTAAAGTACAATCTTGTAGGTTACAACGCAGGAAAGCAGCCAGTAAGCATTGACACATTGAGCGTCCAGCGAGCCCGCGAATTCAAGGACGTGTACGATGCCCTCCGGACTCCGGACGACTACGAAGACAATAACGAGCAACAGTGCAACCTGAACAACCGCGTTGAGCTCCCGTACTTGGTCAAAAGAATCGCGTCCTAGCATACATGTGCAGCTTCGACGAGCCTTAAAAACTTAATAGACCAGGAACTGTATCTGCTGGAGCAGGCTGCCTCACCGTCCTTGAGACTCGAGCCGCGGCGTCTATTGAGACACCTGAGGAGCCGAGTGAGGCTCGCCTTTCTCAACCTAGCTAGGAACGCCTTGGCTCACCACGACAATCGAGCCAAGGTAAGGGAACTTTCGAAAATTTACCTAGTGTGCAGTATACACGGTAATTTGTCTGGAATCAGAAAACCGTGAGCAATCCGATTTTTAGTAGTATGAGTCCAAGTTTGTTTAGACAGGAAAATATTTTTAAATCAGTTGTCCTGTTCATCCGATTTTAAGTAGTGCGAGTCCAAGTAAGATCAGCCAGGTGAATATTCTCAAATCAGTATACCTATCATTCTGATTTTAAGTAGTAGGAGTCCAAGTTTAAGTTTGGCCAGATAGAAGAATATTTTAAAACCAATTTCCCCACCGATTCGATTCTAAGTAGTACGAGCCCAAGTTCAGTCAAACATGATAATATTTTTTAATCAGTATTCCTATTAAACCTATTCTAAGTAGTACGAATCCAAGTTTGGTCAGACATGAGGAAATTTTTCAATCAGTATTCCTATAAATTCAATTTTAAGTAGTACTAGTCCCAGTTTGGTAAGATAAAAGAATATTTTTTAATCAGTTTTCCTGTTAGTCCGATTTTTAGTAGTGCGAGTCCAAGTAAGATTAGGCAGGAAAATAATTTCAAATCAAATTTCACATCAAACCGATTTTAAGTAGTACGAGTCCAAGTTTTGCCAGACATGAGGATAATTTTTAATCAGTATTCCTATAAATTCAATTTCAAGTAGTGTGAGTCCAAGTTTGGTCAGATATGGACAGATTTTTTAAAAATATAGATACACGTTTCTCAGAAATGTATCTATAATACAGGGGAAAAAAAATTTTTAATGAATTCGCAGGAATCAACGCGGACGCGACTGTGCCCGTCATGCGGGCATCTCAGGGGACTCGAGGATTTTTAGACCGATCACCACGAGCGGGTCTCGAGAAAGTGTGTCGACTGCACGGCTCTAAGGCCAGGGCGCCGACCTGGCCACTACCCAGAAATCTACGAGAGGTTGCTCAGAGAGCTGCGAAGGCAAGAAGCCCCACCCTTTAAATCATCCCAAATTATTTTTTTTTCCCCATTTCAATTCCCTTTTCGTTTACCGCAGACGAGACGGTGACAGCAGCCTTGCGTTTGTCGTGGGTCCAAAGGCAGTTGGTTACCTGGTAAATGACATATGGCACGGGCGCTCGATCTTTTCGGGGTGTGACGAGCTCGAGTGACTGCGGCTCGCGAGGCTTGACCCTCGCAAGCCCTGGACACCCTGGAATAATCTGTTGGCGACAAGACGCGAGACTCGGATGCACGAGGTGCTCGCGAGCGATTCCTCGGGCCCACCGGATGGCTACGACGGAGAGCTGGTTCGCAAACTCAGGAAGATGAATGCACTGGCGAGACTTTACTTTGAGTCAATGGTCAGATACCACTCGGACCCGGGGATGTCTCTGTGAGGTAGGATTTTTTTACATAAGTGTTGCGATTGTAACTGCCATTTTTTCAATAATGCTAATGAAGCATTGTTTCTTTGTTACGACATATTTTTGTATGATCACGCATTTGATGCTGAACCATGATGATACATTAAAAAAATTAACAGTAAAGACTATGATTATGTTGTCAGGTAAATAAAAAATATAAATATCAAAATGAACAATTCAAGAGTTTTAAACTTAATTTGATTATAAGTCGACGTATGGTATGCAATGTTTCACTGAAATAGTTTTATTTCAGCAGAGCAGTTGCATCGCGGATAATGAAATAACAGTTGGTATTTATTTTAAATCCAACTCTGTTATAATTAAAAATATTTTTTTTTTTACGAAATAAAACATAATGCATTTTGCACATGTTTTTAACTTTTGATTATATCGTGCTATTACATGAATCGTGTTCTTCGCAAGTTTTTGTTGCAGAACGGAGATTCCTACGTAGCCTGAAAAAAGTTTTTTTGTTAAAATTTAATTCCTTTATGTTCATAAAGAAGTCTAAATGAGTCTTATATATTCATTATTTTTTTGTGAACTATTACATGATTAGAAGCAAGAAATAAAAGTTATCTCCTTCACCTTTAAATACCTGTCCTGTACATTCAACAAGTTAAATTGGCATTATTTGTGTGGCTGTAGTGTACAAACAAAACAAATTTTCAATCTTGTATAGCAAAGAATCTTATACAATCTAATAATTGAACCACAAGGATAGACTTTAGAAATAATTGAGATATGTTTTGGAGAAGGATTGTATTTTACCCGGTTTTTTGTTAAAAATTTCAAAAATTGAGTAATAATTTGCCGCAGATTGTGTGGGAGCAGTTCAGTGTGCAGTTGTTAGTCTTTACATGGCAAAGAAAAAATTTAGTTGTACAATAAATCCTCTAAATAAGAAATGTTACTTTATACACTAAACGTAATAATCACTTTGTAATTTTATTTTAATAAATTATTTTTTCCTGATTAATGCATTAAAATGTTAATCCACGCTGAGTACTCATCATGCCTAAAAATGTGATTATTATATGTTATTTTTTAGACCGTTATTTTCTACCAGCTCTATGAGTGCTCGATAATCAATTTTGAGATTTTATTTTGTTTTATAATCGTTTATTAATTTTTTTGAGAAGGCCGAAGAAAAAAAAAATTAATAAAAAATGAATTAAATATTCAGGCTGCGTGCGATTGCAGGACAACTCGAGCATTCCTCTGGACATGGGCCCTTTCGCGAGGCTCCTACGCACAATTCGTACAGATAAGCCCGAAGGCTTGGCCGATGCAGTTTCGGTGCCAGACTGGCGACACTTCATGCTTACCATCTGGCACGGGCATTTGGTGCTGAGGGAAAGCTCGGAGCTTAAAGATTTAGGTTTTCCGCGTTACGAACTCGACCAGCCCTGGAGTTCTTGAAACTGTGTGCTGCTCACAGAGGACAAAGCTAAGGCCCACTCTTGCGTTTGGGGGTGGCGGGGAGTACTACTCAGACTATCTTAAACGGAAGATAGGCTCAGCTTTTTGGGTCGCGAGAATGGACTTTAAGTGGAAGTCTTTGTTTTCTTTTTTTTGTATGATTTTTTAATTGAGGTACGACCTAATACATATCAACATGGAGCAGGCAATAATCATTAAACAAATCTGATTTTTTAAGGGTACTTAACAAATAATATCGAAAGTAGATTAATCTGCAGTAGAAGTCAAAATAATATCACTAGTTTTAACTGACGAGAGACTGGCATTTATGCACAAGAAAAAAATTATGCAAATAGAGGTAAAAACAACGAGCACGCTATTCGTAAACGAGAGCACGGCAAAGTAAGTAAAACACAGGACCTATAAGGGTCAATCATACTCGCTTGATAGGAAGATCTCTGGTTTTTTTAAGGCCGTCGAGCAATTGGTCAGTTTAAAAGAGTTTATTGTAACGTATTTCAACTCAAACGCACAAGATTGGGGATTCCATCTAGTCGAAGTAAGTGAGATAAACGAAGCTATGATCATGGAAACAATAAAAATTATTCTAAGTGCAGAAATGCACTGGGGTCGGGAACCGGATTCTAGATGATACTGTAGGGAAAACGAAAGTAGGTGCAGGTTTACCAAGCAAAAACGAAAAATAAGTGAAAGGAAGAGAGTGACCGAGAGGTTTACCAATTATGTATTGTGAAAATAATATATTTAAAAAAACATAATAAAAAATAAATAAGTAAAAGCAATTCAACGATATATTCATATATACGGCTCCACCTCCCTGGTATATATATTTATTTAACCCTCTAGTAATAGAATATGACTTAATTTTTTTGATTTGTATTACCTTACTATCTATTATTCTGGTGTTGTCACAATCATTATACATTATAAAAATTGTATTAGAATAATATTTTTTAGATCTTTATTTTTCTTTATAATATAAAACCTTATTATTATATTATCCTGTAACTTTCAAGTTAATGTCTTAAAATAGTAAGTGTTTCTGTATATCTTAAAATTAAGCAAAAATTACTGTTACAAAAAATTAAATGAAGAACAAGATTAAAAAATGTCAGATTTTCTTAACACTTATGAAATAAATGCAAAATTTAGAAAAAAATTGTTGTTAAAATAATCTTCAGCTATAAAAAAAAGAAAATTGTGGGAAAATATAATATAGCAATAATAGATCCTGAGGTTCATTAACAATTTCTGAAAGTTATCATTAAAAAAAAAATTGTTGGGTAAAAAACATTAATCAATGATAAAAAAAATTCGTAAAAATAGTAAGTCTGCAACATTTAAAGGTACTACAATTGTCCTACAGGTTCAATCGATCATATCACTAAAATTAATGTAAGTTTTGATCAAATCGGCACAATTATAATTCCTTTTCGATAACGGCAATTTTTTGCGTCGTTATTGATTTCAGAAATCATTTATGGCGATGATGTATGGAAGAGAGCGTGCTCTCTTCTACACATAAATCAAGTTTTTAAATCTAAAGACACATCAAACTTATTGTTTAATTAACTCATTTAAAAAAATAGCCTTTATGCATCGAATAGTGTTGACTAGTTTTTCTTCGTTCGTGGGCTCTATACAGATGCACGTATCTTCCTAAATACGGCAGTGATGTCACGCACGCGACACGTAGTAACACTAGAATCTACTTTGGTCTTCGTCAGTAACTCTTCAGACTTTTTCAAACAAGCATTTGCGCTGTTAAATTCTAGTAGTTTTAAAAAAATGAGTGATTGGGAAGATCCGATTACTGGTGAAAGTAGACCGGCAGTAGAAAATCCTATGAACCAACCTCCTTTGCCTGCAATAATTTTTCGCGATCGCAACCTATTGGGAATAGAACATCAGATCACGTCTCCCAGCAGCATATCAAAAAATTTGGATGTTAAACTCAGCGTTGATTTGTCATCAAAGTACAATGCTAAAGTAAGGCCATGAGCTATGATACTCAAATATGAATTCATTAGACCCTCCTTCAAAAGACGACGTTTCGTCTCTGTTTTCAAGAACGAAAGTGCAACATTCCTTTTCGGTAAAACTTGCGTTCTCTGCTCATACAAAAGTGTTTTGGTTACTATAGCATATTCGCTACCTGGGCCCACGGCTCTAGATACAATTTATAGGCAGATTTAGCCACAATACTTTTATAGAAAGCATATGATGCCAATTTTACTTGAAAGGCTGCTACGCTCTCTATCTTAAAAATTTTGTTAAAGGGAGGTAAAAAATTTAGTACGCTACACGGAGTAAAAGTGCGGTATCACATTCGGGGTGTTGACACGACCCAATGGAACTATACCGTACTATTGCCCCTTGGGGCGTATAACTATTATTTTTTTTGTTCCTTGAATACTTAATAAAGTGGTATATTTGTAGGACGTGAAAAAAATTGATTGCACGAAATTCATCATGGATTCATTTAACGTTGTCGTAAGTATAAAGTTCTTTGTTTATATCTTTTTCTCTTTTTTTTTTTTTTTTATTTTTAATTATATAAAATCCTGCGATGATGATCGAAAACTTTTTGATATGGCAATATTTCTCTTAATTGAGTAAGTATTTCCATAAATAAGGGAGTATAAAAAATTGGCCGCCAACGATCAAACTTATAAGCAGCTTGCCTCGCACGATTTTAAGGTATAGTAATATTTACTAAGGTGGCTTTCTCGAACACAATTGCCTATTTTCCTTTTATCCTCCTTCCAGTAACCGAAGGCCACCCATCATCCCTTCCCTAATCTTTTTTCAAAGTGTTGAGTGCCTATCTTAAGTAGAGGACCATTGTGTAGTAATATGCAAAAAATAGTTGTAGATATGTGCGTGTGAATCTGCGTTTTTCTTTCCACTGCTTCTCTCATCCATGCGGTCCCGCGAATGGCGTCTTTAGCTACACTCTGATACTCTAGGCAAGGTGATCACAAGCCTACCCTTCGACTGCCAATTTTTTGATTCCTTCTAGTTGACCAACTGATGAAACGTTACACATCACAACATTTAGAATTTGTACTAAATATTTTGTTAAGATTGTATAATACTGGATCCGTAATATTTGAAATTTTATGAACATACAGTTATAGTACATTACGCACTCTGCGAGTGAGTTAAAAAAGCTTCAGGCTTCATATAAATAAATAGTAAATATGAAATCTAAAGCCTTTCTTAATCTCTGAACGTGGTGCGTAAACAATTTTACGTCTCGTGATGCTTGGGAGTAAACATTTCCAAGTGTTAATAAAAAAATATGTTGAATTTTAGGTCACTGATGAATCCATTTCAGTAACGGGCATAAAAAAAAATGAACAAGACGACGACTCTGTAAATGCTTTTCCACAACTCATTATAAAATATAACATCCCAGATGAGTGCGATGTGGATAGGATTGAGGCAAGACTTTGCTCTGACGAAGTTCTATGTATCTGGATTCCTGTAAAAATCAAGTCAGTTGTCGATGTACCAGATTGTTACAAAAATTAAAAATATCGAATGAGTCATTGTAACAGGCGATAAAAGAAAATGTAGCAAGAAAAAAAATAAATAATGACGTTTTATTATATAATCTATATTATTTACAAATAATTAATTAAAACAATTTTATTTATCTCATAGTTTTAATTATATCAACTAAAAGTTGAAAACACAATTCAATCTTTTTATAATATAAAATAATTGATCCACTTTTTACAGTCGTCCATTTACTGTTTAATAATGTTAAGATCAATTTTGTTGTCCAACACTCAATTCAGATATTCATAACTTGAGAGTCTACTGTAAAAATACCTGTTATGTAGTAATCCTTGTAGAAAAATGTCCTAAAAAATTTTTCCTTGTTTTGCTGTTAAACATTTTTTTGAATGAAGAGAAGCTGTAGAAGAGGAAGAGTGGAGACGAGACATAAAGGGAGAGTAGCTAGAGAAAGTTTATACTTAACGTCGTAATTCCTAGTAAAAGAAAAAAAAAATTTTGTTCAAACACTTATATCAGTAAGTATTATAATGATCTGACCAACAAACAAAATTTCAATACACTTTGTTAGCGTTCATCAGCAGTATAAATTTTTAGTTCTCAGATTACATCTGTTATCATGTCATTGATTTTTACTCGCAATTGTCTGATAATTTTAAATATATTTTATAATACCAATAAAAGGCATCTCATTAAAAGTTTATGGTTACAGTTCCGTATTTTTTTAGAATAAATTTTAAGAATGTTATTGTAATGTTTCATTCCTTTTCGAAATTATTTATAAAAATTTTTTCATTTTTACAAAAGAAGGAGTAGAATTTTAGGAAGTCCAACCTTATTTTTTCCCTTTATTGATCAAACATAGCTTCACACAGACGGCTCATTATGGATCAATTGCGGACAGTGAATTAAAAAACACTGTTAATTTGTTTAACAATCGCTCAAAAAAGTTTGTGCGAGAATTCTCTTATTAAAATCATATAATCTAAAAATTTATTTTTGTGGTTTGCTGTATCGATTTAACCGTCTTATGGGGTATAAGGCCACAAAGGACGTGGCTGCGTTTCCCTGTACTGAGAGTAAACTGAAAATGGCTTTCCATCATTGTACAAACGGTTGGTTTTTTTTGGTTTCCTTATTTTCTTAATTTTCTTACATGGTTTCCTCACTAAATACAATATTAACAGCTTGTGATACTTCTCAAATAAAAATATGATTAAGCTAAGGACAAATCCACTTAGTAAAAATACAAACAGTGGAGCGAGTTCAATAATGCCAAATGATGTAAATGAAACTTCTTTTTGAACAAGATTTATTCTGCTACGAAAAGCCTTTATCTTTCGAGACATTATTCCATTCTCTCTGTTCTTCTGCAGGCTGAAAAAACAATTGTTAAAATTCTTGAAAAATAGTTTTTTACTCACAAATACTTACAAATGACTCAAAAATGTATGGATTGGATCTTCTTTTTTTAAAGCAAGGCCTCTTTTTCTAGAATTACCTAGTGGAATAGCATAGACTTTGCAACGTGAATTTAAAGTAACAGAGCTTGATATTATATCAGCAGAATAATAAGCCACTTTCTCGTTGCATATCTAAAATTTTAAAAAAACTTTAAATTATTCATACACTGAAAAATAATCTGTTTTAATTTATTATATCTTTGTAGCTTTCAAAAACTTTTGGGAATCGCTCAGATGTGTATTAGCCTGTAACTAGTGTACCAGCTTGTAACTAGTACATTGCAATATTTAACAATGTCTTTGTATTACTATTTTTCAAGTAAAATTCTTTGGATATTTGAAATAATTTTTTTCAAATAGATCTTGGGGACAAAAATCATTCTTTGTAATAGAATGTAAGAAGTTTATTCTTAGAGAAATACTTTTACCGCTATTTTAAGAAAAATTACAAAATGTTATGAAAAGAGTATCATAAACAATTTTTGAATACTTTTTCGAAAAATAGTGCATCGCCAAATATTAAAAAAAATTAATTAACACTCAAACTCAATATTTTAAATTACCTGATCCAAGACTTCATCCATGTTTGAAGGCATACTATCCTTATCCTTCAACAATAAGCTTAATTTTTCATTTACATCGTCCTTGGAGCTCTAATAATATCACGAAATTAGTTTTTTTATATTATGTTTAGAATTTAAATGAAATTTAAGTTTAATTACCGAAAAAATTTTCAAATTTTGAGAGCCTTTGAAAATGATCAATTTGTATGTGCCATCCTCCAGAAATTCCTGAACATTTCTAAATGGTACGTGTGGTATGTCAACGGTCACAAAACTTGTGAAACAGCCTGAATACATTGAAATGATAATGTATGCTGTCAGATACAGCGATATTTTCGCAATTTTCGATGACAAAGAACTGAATTGCACATCTATAAATTTTAAAGAAATGTTAGTAGTTATAGTCAAGCAATTTTATAATATTTGATCTTCAATTTCTAGGACTCCTAGACTATATTTAACAGTTTGTAATGGCTTAACAAGTACATAGTCTAAAATTTTGCAACGTTAAGTAATTATTTATACTTTTCAGTTTTTGAAGTTCAAGTTTCCAGAAATGATGTAAAATCTAAATGCATGTATAAACAGAAGTATCCTGTACATACAACGTACAGATAAGTTATTTCACTTAGTTAGTGCGAAAATGACCTCTCCTAGCTCTTAAAAAAATGGTTGCACAATGATTCTATAAGAAAATTTTTAATTTTTTCTAACTCTCTTATCACCCTTTTTTTTAGAAGCGTTCCTCTCCGAACTGTAGGTCTTCGGTGGGTAGGTTAGTGTTTTGTGGCTTACAATTTATCAGTTTATTTAAATCAAATAAATAAAAAAGGCAAAATAGTAGTTCTTGTACCATCGGTATACAGTAAAAAAATTTGACCAAAAAAGCAAGGTTTATGTATGTTTGTGCCCAAGGAGCAAACGTTTTTTTTTTTTTTTAGGAGGGCACAGAGAGTTTGCACTCATGTTGAGAAAATAGTAATTTAAAATTTGGTGGTGTATGTCTTCATGGCAAGCACCAGGCTCTGGTTGGATGCACACTAAATGCGATCTTTAATTTTTTCACTCAGGCGTAGTAAAGGTCCAAGGGTTAGAAAAAACGTCTAAAAGAGAAAAAATAGCTTTCGCCACACAATCAAGATCTAACCGGGATATCCCTACGGTCCCTCGCAAGCCCGAGGCCTTTTGAATATTTAAACATAAAATATACTGAAATTTGTATATTAATTTTATAGTTTTTGAAAAATTAACAATTTACTTTTTGAGAGAGAAGGGGGTGAAGATTATTACTACATTTTTCGAGAATAAAGTGTTTTTGTAATAAGTATTTTTTAACTTAAAAACTTTTTTTTTGCGTTTGATAAACATACTGACTTTCGAATACAATGTAGCCCAAAAGTATAAAAACTATGATTATTTGTCATATTAAATCAGAAGAACTAAATATTAAGAGCCCTAACTGTTCTGGTAAATATAATTTGATTGGTTATCGATAAAAAAGGAAATTGACAAAACTTGTAGGTTTATTTATTTTTTCAACCTTGTAATCTTTATTGCATACACAAGCATACAAAGGTCCCCCCTTTAAATAAAGTTTTTGCACTTTACACCCACGGTACAAAATTTCTATATTATTCTATATGACAAGAGATTTGCCAACAGAATTCAGTAAAGGTGACAACCTTTTTTTACGATGTACATGTTAAAATTTTATCCATATAGATAATGTGTTTAGGTATATTATCAGCAAGTAAATCACAGAAAAAAGATGTCACCACCGATTGAACCTGTGATCAAAATTTTTTCCTCATAATACATGACATGGTCAATAGAATAAGCCCCATTTCAAGGGATTGAAAAAGGTACAGCGTACCAAAACAGTTGTAACGTGTTCCTTCGGAATGAATCAATATATATTAAAAAATAAGTTGGGGAGCGGCGTTGGCTCAGTGGTGAGCGTGCTTGCTACTGATACAACGCTGTACTAGGGGTCGTGGGTTCGATTTCCGGTGAGTGCAGATTTTTTCAGAAACTGTTTTTACCGGAAAAAGTTCCTATGTAACCCTGGCTGTTTCGGGGTGGGTTTTTTCGTGGAATTTTCCTTCAGAGTAATTCAAGGGTTTTTTCCTTGCTCCACAGGTCTTTAGGCCTGGGTGAATGCGAAACAGTGTTAGGGCCTAATAGATAGGGATTAGTGGGCCCAATGCCAGGCAGGGATCGCCGGCCTTACTGGCGAGGAGTGGCCCCTGAAACATGGGGCTTCTCCGGGGATGCTAATTAGCCTGGATCCGATGCTTCGGACCCAGGCTACACAGTGGCGAGTTGACCCGATGCACTTCCCCCCGGTGCAAAGAGTCAGCTTAACTGACAAGGTGTGTTACACCGAAGATACTTCCACTGTGCCCATGGTATGATTTGTATGGTAACAGTTAAAGAAAAAATTTGGGGTAAAATGGGTGTGGCAGTACACCCCGACACATAGGTGGTGAGTGGGTGGCCCCGGCGACTGGGCCAATAGGCTGTCATGGTAACTTAATATAAAAAAAAAAAAAATATAAAAATCAGTTACAAATAAGTTTGTTTCAATCATCACCTTTTTTTTTTAAGGAATAATACTTTTTGTTTCAAAAACATAAGAGAAAAAACAAACACGATAAAGATAACTTGGAATAAATTGTCATACAAATCGTGTACGATCTAGTATTAATAACGTGAAGAAAGTATTAGTGCTTTAATATTTTTAGAAATTTCGTAACTTTTTACCTGTATATTCCTGGTGGACGAACACTCGCCATACGTTTAAAAAGCCATCCGAAAGTTTTTGGATAAATCCTCTTCTATCATTATGTAATACTAAAATTAAACTAAACAATATTGATGAAACAACTACGACTATAACCAAGAAGTACCAGATACACTTGCTGAAAACCTTTTCAACAAAAATTAGATTAAACGTTACAAAGAAGTAAAGTCATGATTACTTTATACTCTCAATTTTTATACCTTAAAATATGCTGTCCATGGAATTTCCTTGGTATCAGGTGATTTATAATATAAATAGTCTTGAAAATCTATGATATCAATTGATCTCTTAGCCTTATTGCTATTTTCGACAGTTAAATATTCGTCAGTTACAATAATACTTTCATTTAACAATTTTGTGAAATCAATTGACGTATTTTTAACACTTGAATTTGATTTTTTTTTCATGTTTAAGTTTTTATACTCAAATGCTAATCCAGAGTCAGATGCAAAATCTTCAACTACTTCAGAACAAAAAGAAGAAGGCTGCAAAATTTGCCAAAAAATAATTAATTTTTTCTACGCAATAATTGTTGTTTCAAAACAAACCAACGTTCTATTTAATAAATTCGTTACCTTTCCAAAAATTTTAGCCGATGCTCCGGTCAAATTCTTCCGTCTCTCAGTAAAAACTCGATTGTCTTCGAGGATTAATTCGTTTGCCTTGCTCCACTTGAATAATTTGTTAACTTGTAATTTATTTCCAGAGCTGAAGGTAAACCATTCTAAGATGTCGCTATTACCTCCACATTTAACTAAAATCTCGCTTAATGCGTTTAGGTGGAAATAATTTTTTTTAGGACGTCGACATATGTCATTAATTTGTCCAGTGGCAGCTGACTCGAATAATAATAGCCAAACATGTGGCGATAGGTTATGATCCTCGGAGAAGTGCGAGAATATTTTAAAATCATTGTCGCTCTTTAAAAATACAACGAAGAGTGTTTTTGAGTAATTTTTTATTTTGGGGTATTTCACGGTAAGATCCGCTATGGTCACTGCGACCGAGTAAACCTGTTTTTTCGAAAATGCCTTCACCATGTTAACTACTGAATGAATTTCTGTAATATTTGGACGAAAATTATTAATTTTAGGTATTTATCTCTTTAATTATTTACACTTTACTTTTGCTCACCTTCGTTGCTTCTATACACGATGCCTATGCTAGTCGTTTTATAAAAATTTTGTACCCCCAAAATTAATGGGATGTCACCTTCCATGTTATCGCTTGCATGACATGTCACCAATGGCATAGTGGTTAACATAATAATAATACCCGTAAGCATCATCATTTTTATCTAAAAATAGATTAAGAGAATATAAACGTTAGTTCACAGGACTAGATAAATTACTAGAACAACGCATTTTATGCGACTTAGCAAAAGCGATACTATTTACCGAGAGCGTAACTTCTAATGCATAGTAAAACAAATATTGAATTGAATGAGAATATAAAATTTGTACTACTATACTATTTTCATTACATGGTCCAAGGTTAATTAGGCATGAAAATTGTAAAATACGCATTTCTATATTATTGCTTTAAATGTATGTTAGGCTAGTATTTAATTATTTCAGAGAAACTTTTTTTTTAAATCATGGATAAACTATAAAGTGTACTCAACACTTTATAAAATAGTGGATGATGTGGTTGGAATTTTACGCACTTAAAAATCTAGATGATTCCTGTTACAAATTCCAATAAAAATAAAAATTTTTATGAAAACATGTATATTTTGTTTAATTCTTTGGTTGTATAATTTAGGTTGTAGCACATAAATTTTTATACGATTTGGTATACGTATAAATACAGTTTTCTGCAAATCAACTTTTCTTTATTATTTTTATCATATAGAATGTCTGAGTGTGTCGTGGGAAGTTATAGTTATTTAAAAAGACAATTGAAATGATTAAAAAAAGCCTTACTTTCTGAATTCGAAGTAAGACAAGAATTGACGAATTTTATTTAAATGTTAAACTTTTAACTTTAACTTCCACCTCTAATTTTTTATGCTTACCATTACTTTAAACGTCTCATATATAGAACTCAAGTTTGTGTCAAGAGCTTTTCATTAACCTTTTTTCTAAAAACCCATACATTTTTCTAGGACACTGATATGATGTAAATAGTAGAAAAATTTATAACTATTATTCAATTGTTAATGTTATTTTGCTTGTAACGTTACTTCGACAGGTCATAGGGAATTATTTGAGGAAATAATTGAAGGGCACAAAACAAGCTGTAAAATGTTACGAGCATTTTTTTAGGTCTTTATAGTTATTTGTGATATTTTTCAAGTTTTGGGGAATCTTGATTGAAAAAAGGTTTGTAATGCGTGTCAGGTTACGTTAAGAAAAGTTTGTTCAAAAATTCAGCACTATATTTATTGATAGGAAAAAAATTTTGCTTTTTAACCCTTTACTTCTTTATATAACTTTAAAGATAGCTTTAAGATATAAATTGTGCAGTGTTATACTTGTTTCAAGTTTCAACTTTATTTTACATTAAAACAAAACAATATGATTTCGATAATGTTGAGATGAATATATTTCTGCAGAGAGAAGACTTCAACATGCACTTACTTGATAACTTGACACTCGTGGCCCAAAAAATAATTCCCAAGAACTCCTTGGACCAAGTTGGGCACGGCTCGAATAGACTCTCTTTCGATGCTGTGAGTTTTGGTGTCTCGAGCTTTGCAAGACACTTCTCGCCAATGACTACGGAGTTGAAAGCTAGGCTCCTCCGTCAAACTGAAATGGAAATGTCGTACAAGGTGACATACACACATACGTACACACACACACGACAGTACAATTTGACACTTAATTTAAAATTAAATTTAAAAACTTTTTTTAGCCTTTTTACTATATTTTTGCCTTAGTATAATGTAAGAGTTATTTACAGAGACAATGAAATTTTTTTAAAAGCTTGACTTCACTTTATTTAGAATATCAAAAAGGTCTGTGTATTGACAGTTACATGCATCTAAAATTAGAGCAAAGCAAAATTGTTACGTATATCATCGAAATTTAATCTGATACAGGCATTTTAAGATAAGCAATTCATAATATACTATAAATGATGGATTTTGCATTTTTTTTAAAAGTCAATTTTCGTAAGTTTGATTAATCACTTTCAATGTGAGTTGTATCATTCTTCACATTTTAATTTTATCGTAAATCTATGATGAAAAATTAAAGAAACAAAAAATTAGATTGAAATTAAATACTAAGGATGCAAAAAATAAGATAACGGGTTTGCCGAAATCTGCTTAGCTTTTGGTAACATTTTTTTATCGAATGTAATCTCTTGCTGAAAAAAAGCTTGGTTAAGCGTGTAAAATTACGTCAAGAAAAATTAAGCAAAGTTAGCACCGATTCGTAAAAATTAAGCTCCAGTTCTATTAGTAGGTAAGAAATTTTTAAAGGAATATTTAATATGCGTTAAATATTCCAATATGCAACAAACTGCATATATGGTGAATAGCAAAATCCAAACTTTTCCATGCTAATACTGCATTTTAACTGTCATAATTTACACCAAATAAATTTTTTTTTTATATATGCTTGTAGGGAAAAAAGAGAAAATTTTATATTTGTTTCCACTAAGGCACACATAAAATTATAATGATTATAATAATAATTATAATAAAAATAATAATAATAATAATAATAATAATAATAATATCAATTACAATAATAATAAAAAATCGTTAAAGTGATAATGATTAATAATGTAAGTAGTGATAATAATCGTAAGACTAATTACAGAAATAATAAACAACGCAAAAATTACAGTAAAATTAAATATTAACTCTTTTATGTAAATTCAAAGATATAAAAGCTTTTAATAAATTGAAAAGTATTATGCTGATTTTGTTTTAAAACGGTATATCACTTAAAAGGAAACAACATTATGTCGCTAAGGGCGAGATAAATCTATTTCAGCAAAAAGAAGACTTCAACATGCACTTACTCGATAACTTGACACTCGTGGCGCAAAAAATAATTCCCAAGAACTCCTTGGACCAAATTGGGCACGGCTGGAATAGACTCTCTTTCGATGCTGGGGGTTTTGGTTTCTCAAGCTTCGCAGGACACTTCTCGCCAATGACTAAGGAGTTGAAAGCTAGGCTTCTTCGTCAAACTGAATTGGAAATATCGTACAAGGTATTCACTTTATGTTGAAGTGTTGTCTAGCTGGCGCACTGACATACAGTGTCGTGTTGGGGTTGTGCCTTGAAGGGTATGGTATTCTATTTCCCACTACAAAAATTTACTGGCCATCAAGTGGAAGGAATGTCACGCCCATCAACATACTTTATCCCTTCCAGACTTCCCCTCTTTTTTCTGTATTTTTGGAAACAAAAAAAATTATAAGCCAATCCATGTAGGACGGGTTACAATAAAACCATTAAATGACAAATTTTTGAATCCTTTTAATACAGATTCAAATTCATAACAAGTAACTCTTTAATGACATTCTTATTTTTCAAAATATTTAATTATTCAAATATGTTTTTAAAAGATAATTTCTTGGGTCTGAAGTAGTTTTATGTTACTAATTTTTAAAAACTTTAGTTGTTTTTAAGCGTCCCAAATTTATTTAGCAATTGAAATTTTTACTGTATCAAGCAAATTCTAACTATTCTAAGTCTACTGTATAACATAAAACATTAATTTTAGTTATTTTTTTTTGTAACTTGTGTGCAATAAGGGCTAGATATTCTATTATTACTTGGTATTAAATTAAATTCTGCTTGAAGACAAATTATCTTCACATGAACTATAACATAACACGCTTACTACGCTATATATTATAGATTTACTAATAGAGTTTGAATTAAAGTAACAACCAATTTTCGTACGAATCATGATTTCCCTATTTTTTATGCGTTGTAGAAATTTGATGTTCAATTATTGCTGCAGGTACGAATATGTTTTTTAGTTTTTTTGTTATGAAATATTACTGGGTAGTTGAGAGAATAAGAGTATTTTACTTGGTTTCAGATAGAAATTGCAAAAAGTAAGAGATACTTTTCCGCGGATTGTGAGGGAGCAGTTTGATGTACTACTAGCTAACCTCCATATTGCAAGGAGAAAATTGAGTAGTACAATTAAATCAGAAAATTGGAAATATTATTAAATACCTTTCAAGTTATAATCGCTTACTGTTTTTAATTTTTATTAATTAATTTTATAAATTAATAATTTAAAAAAATAAACTACGCTGAGTATTATTTAAGCTTAAAAATTGTAATATGGTTAGTTTATATTGTCTTAATTGTAAGAAATTCAGTATTATCTACTTATAAAAAAAACTTAGGATGAAAACATTAATACAATGAAAATATTAATACTTATAGATATTGATAGGAAACTAAAAATAATAACTTGGTCTTGAGTAGATTGAGTCAAGTGAGTAGTTTTTTTTTCTTTTTTTTTCTTTTAAATGTTTATTTCCTAAAGTTAAAGCATCGAGGAAACGTATTTTATGGCCTAATTTTTATCTGCGTGCTATAAGTGTATATACAAGCAAGGTTATTTGAAGACAAGGATTAAATCAAATGTTGCATTAAGATTTGAGGCATCATTTTCTATTTCAGCTATTTCTCCATGAAACGCTTTACTGATCTAAGTAAAAATAAAAAAAAAAAAAGAAAGTAAAAATAAGGCTTTACTCTAAACACATACGTATACTAATCTCCCTCAACGCACCACATACTCCAGCGGTTAAGGACATATAATTATAGGCTTTTATAAAAGTTTCTCCGAGATTTTCCTTGCCAATGCCAAAATTTCCGAAGGCTCATCTTTACTTTCTGGCATAAAATGAACTAGTGACTGTAGAATTCAGCCGAAAAAGAATATTTAATTTCCTAGTACAGCGTGTGTCCGTACTGATGTGGTCAATGTGCATGACAATAGAATTTTACCACCTTCTACTACGCAGCTATGCTTATAATATATTTATAATTATTCGTGTATGTCCTGCGCGTGTTTTTACTCCACGTTCATTTTTCCCATAATCTGTTTCTTTATCAGCACTAAGCCACTGGTAAATACTTCATGTCATTGATCTAGTGCCCGTTTTTGGATGTTTGTAGAAAAAAACAAGCTAGTTGTTTGTTGGTGTGTATGTATTTTTATATTTAACGTCAATGTAGTGATGTTTCGATGAGCACGTTGTTGTTCTTCTGGTAAGGAAAAAGTAAAAAAAATTAATATTTGTTATCTACCAGAAACTAAAAAAAATAAACAATAAAACACACCTAAACATTTTGTTCAACACATGTTGAATAAAGTTGAATGAAATATTCACGTTTTATTTTGACGATTAAAAAAATATTTATCCATTCATCTCTATCGTAGTTTTATTTTTCAGTGAACTGCATCTCAAAAAGCAAGTAACAATTTTTGTTGCAACCAATGAGTGTTCCTTTTTCTATGGTACCAGATTTCTTATTTTTATTTTAATATGAAAAAGATAATGTGATCCAGATATGGATTTTTAGGGATCAATTTAGAAATTTTAACCATAGCATCCTATTAATTTTAGAGTACACAAATTTTTGACCTTTTGCATATGGTTAAAATAAAAATAAAGAAAATCGTATTTTCTTTATTTTCTATACCTTTACTTCTTTCTTTGGTCTCTGCTTACAACGGGAAATATTCCATCGAGTAAACCAACGTGTGCGTCAGTGATTTTCAATAACAATGCCATAGTTTTAAGTAAATAATATATTGAGCCACCCCTAACATCATGACTACCACCACCAAACTAGGCCGATAGAATATGAAGTCCATTGCTCCAACCAATTACAATGCAAAGTAATGCCACGTACCTACTCGCAGCAAATAAGAGCTACTGTTGCTCCTACCCTTTAAGTACGACAGCCAATCTACTCAAACTCGATAAATTTTTTCTCCTACACTACCTGCGCCAACGAAGGTAGGGTTGCCCAAGCGCCTTTTTTCCCCTGCCACCGCAAGATTTGGATGTTTTTGGCCTCTTCTGCTACTTATTTATGAGTGTACAAACAATGTATTGATCTTTGGCGTATAGTACGTATACGCTCGTACGTATACGTACGTATACGTATAAATAGTTAACAATAAGGAGATTTTGTTGCTGTTGGTTGATAGAAACGACAATTTAGTAGACGTGCAGACATTTCTACCCGTATTGGAATATCCTATCTTGTTTGTAGTATTAGGTATGACTTTCAATAGAAAAGGGAAATTCTTATTCGAAATGGTCAATTTTCTTATTCTGCAAATTTTTATAAACTTTAACCTCTAGATAATAAACATGTTTCGAAAAGAGCAAGAAGTTCCGAATTTTTATTAAAACTGAAGTCGTTCAAGATGTCAAGATATCACCACCAGATTCAAAGTACTGAATAGGAAATACTACTAAACACTGGTATAACTTAGTAATTTATTATCTTTTTAGGGAAACTCATCGGTGCAATCAATTTCATGCAGCGTTAAAATTTTTTGAAAAAAAAAAAAAAAAAAAAAAAAAAAAGGAACGAAGGACAAAAGTATTATAATTTTGGACTAAATGTAAAGTTAATTTTAAATAATTTATCTTAAGTTGGTTGAAGTAAGTTTATATTACAAAACAATTGCATCGACAGTATATTACTCTTGCTTAAAATTTTCAGACCTTCATTTCTTCGACGCTCGAGATGTGCTCGATATCTGTGAAATGTAATATAGTGTATATTCTATTTTTGCTTTTTTTAAAATAGGAATGCCCTTCAAAAGTTTTGAATATCATGCGATTTTATGTACCGTGAGAATTTTCAATTTTAAGATTTTATTTCATTTTATCATTTTTTAAGTGGTGAGAGATACCCAAATTGTTATTGTTAACGACTTCGATATAATACTTGTTTTTTTATTTTATCTATTTTATACTGATGAGGAAACATTTTATTCAACCAAACCAAATTTCCACTATGTAGAGTTCTTGGTTGAATTTAAAAACAGACATAAGGATTAAAAAAAAAAAAAAAAATTGACTGACCATTATGGCTGAAAGAATAAGTATCTCAATGAACATCGAAATTATCCAAACTATGGCAGCGAGAGTTTATTTGTGAAAGGTCAGCTGGCTAACTAACTCTTTCTTTAAAAAAATGGTTAAATCATTTTGGTTGAAGTAACAAATGATCCCCTTTTTATTCGATCGATATTACACCAGTATGTAGGTACTAAGACATCGGATCTCACGTTGTAGTCTATAATGGATTCTGTTTGGTTCGTTTCGTCGATATCGAAGTTAAAGGGAGATGCGCAACTATTTCATTGCTCCATATACGTACGCGTGTACTCCAACTTTTCTCGTAATACACCTATCCATTGATGGATGTCTGCATCCTCACGACTCGTTCCACAGCATCCATCTCTTTTCTGCCCTGCAGAAATTAATAACACGATGGGTCCCTAGACATAAAATAAGTGCACTCACGGAATAGAGGAGAAGTAGAAAAAAAAGGGATAAACAATAGTAATAAAAATATTTACAGAGTTTATCGTGGTCGTCGGCAGCGTATCAAGGACAAACAAGGATGGCGACGGCTCGAATTGTTTACCTGGAAAACTCGACGCGGATGATGGGAACGAGGATCTTACGGCCAACGATTAATCGTCCCTTTCTACCCTCGGGTCATTGGAGGATTATTATCGGTGGTCTCGATATTTTTTTAATGCGTCCCTCTCAAGGATGTGTTTCGATTTTTGTTGTTTCGGTTGATTTTTTCACGATGAGTTTTATAATTTTTTAAAATATACTACACATTTTTACGGTAGTTTTTAAAGATTTTTAAGGCTTTTTTTATATTTTTTAAAATTAATTTAAAGTGGTGATCGTAACTCTTTTTTAATCGAAAAATTAATAATTTCAAGATTGCTCAGTTATAACTTTGATATCTTTAATTTTTTTTCCAATGATTATTTTTTATTGCGATGTATTTTTCATTTTGTCAAAACAATGAGCACATATGATTAAAAAATCTTACGACAACATACATGTCTTATTTTAAAAATATTTTTTTAAGGTTCCTTTGTTTATTTTTATACAAACGTTACTACTTCAACGAAAATGCACGTGTATACAAGTGTAAAAAGCACACTTAAAAAAAAAAAAAGTTTAAATTCAGAACTTTTTACAATCGTCTTCATACAATTTATGTTTGTATTAATAAAAACAAAAATCTTTATAGTGTTTCTTTAACGCCTTGAAAATACATAAGACAATAAAAATCATGCAACGACAAAGGCTTGGAGACATTAAAAAAAATAATTTTTTCAAACCATCTTGAATGGTCGAGAAAATATGTCTTAAAGGGATCATGGAAAGATAAAAATGAAACGTCCTTACGAGACAGTTGTTATCATTTTTCATTTGTCCAATCAATAGTCCAAATAGTTTGAGCAAAAGTAATTGAACTTCTCGATGCACTGCAGCACCAAACAAGCCATTCCGTTGATCCAAGAAAACAGCAACCAACTCCACTTGATGAATAATCCAGCGGCAACCAATAATATGGTCATCAAGCCCTTGGATCTCGCGGTTTTGCGGAGCTTAGTGGAGCACTGGATCGTCACCGAGGAAGCGAGAATCCGCGAGTCCTACAACGAAGCCGAGTCGAGGATTGCGGAACAAGCGAGGAAGCTGGAGCAGGAGGTCGAGGCTTTGCGGGCGATAGAAAGCTCGAGAAGCAGCATCGCTAGTAGAAGAGCCGAGCGTGCAAGGGCCAACTTTCTCCATGTGCTCGCGAGACCTGTTCTGCTCAGAGGTGATTATTAATTGCATTGGACGTTAGACAACAAAGTATAGTACACATCTTATTATGTTTGGAATTGATTTGCTCCCCGAACTGACAGGATAGAGTCTCTTTAAACACAGGTAACAGTGGAAAAAGAGTACTACTTCTGAGACAATAGCATCAGAATCGAGATACAATCTTTTGATAAGTAAATGAGATACCAAACCAACTTCTCACCCAACTTTGACATTTGCAAACATGTATTTTCGTATTACGTATCTACGTGGGATTTCTTGAGACGAAATATTTTTCCACCATATCTTTTATTCCCCTTTTTTTATCCATCTTGGCTTTGAACTCTCGCACGGTTGCCCTGAAGTGTGAAATTGAATAACTTCTACGTTGGACGCATACAATACACACATACGCTGACGCACGATCACAAAGAAAAAAAATGAACAAATGCAAGACATTGTAGGTGTTGATCTGCTTTCAACTCAATATTTTTCAACACTATTGAGTTTCAATACATAAAGCTTGTTAATTTTCAGAATAACGTTTCCGTGTATTTATAGCGTAGTGACAAATTTAACAAAAATGTCCCTTCTTGCGAGCACTAAAGTACAATCTTGTAGGTTACAACGCAGGAAAGCAGCCAGTAAGCATTGACACATTGAGCGTCCAGCGAGCCCGCGAATTCAAGGACGTGTACGATGCCCTCCGGACTCCGGACGACTACGAAGACAATAACGAGCAACAGTGCAACCTGAACAACCGCGTTGAGCTCCCGTACTTGGTCAAAAGAATCGCGTCCTAGCATACATGTGCAGCTTCGACGAGCCTTAAAAACTTAATAGACCAGGAACTGTATCTGCTGGAGCAGGCTGCCTCACCGTCCTTGAGACTCGAGCCGCGGCGTCTATTGAGACACCTGAGGAGCCGAGTGAGGCTCGCCTTTCTCAACCTAGCTAGGAACGCCTTGGCTCACCACGACAATCGAGCCAAGATAAGGGAACTTTCGAAAATTTACCTAGTGTGCAGTATACACGGTAATTTGTCTGGAATCAGAAAACCGTGAGCAATCCGATTTTTAGTAGTATGAGTCCAAGTTTGTTTAGACAGGAAAATATTTTTAAATCAGTTGTCCTGTTCATCCGATTTTAAGTAGTGCGAGTCCAAGTAAGATCAGCCAGGTGAATATTCTCAAATCAGTATACCTATCATTCTGATTTTAAGTAGTAGGAGTCCAAGTTTAAGTTTGGCCAGATAGAAGAATATTTTAAAACCAATTTCCCCACCGATTCGATTCTAAGTAGTACGAGCCCAAGTTCAGTCAAACATGATAATATTTTTTAATCAGTATTCCTATTAAACCTATTCTAAGTAGTACGAATCCAAGTTTGGTCAGACATGAGGAAATTTTTCAATCAGTATTCCTATAAATTCAATTTTAAGTAGTACTAGTCCCAGTTTGGTAAGATAAAAGAATATTTTTTAATCAGTTTTCCTGTTAGTCCGATTTTTAGTAGTGCGAGTCCAAGTAAGATTAGGCAGGAAAATAATTTCAAATCAAATTTCACATCAAACCGATTTTAAGTAGTACGAGTCCAAGTTTTGCCAGACATGAGGATATTTTTTAATCAGTATTCCTATAAATTCAATTTCAAGTAGTGTGAGTCCAAGTTTGGTCAGATATGGACAGATTTTTTAAAAATATAGATACACGTTTCTTAGAAATGTATCTATAATACAGGGGAAAAAAAAATTTTAATGAATTCGCAGGAATCAACGCGGACGCGACTGTGCCCGTCATGCGGGCATCTCAGGGGACTCGAGGATTTTTAGACCGATCACCACGAGCGGGTCTCGAGAAAGTGTGTCGACTGCACGGCTCTAAGGCCAGGGCGCCGACCTGGCCACTACCCAGAAATCTACGAGAGGTTGCTCAGAGAGCTGCGAAGGCAAGAAGCCCCACCCTTTAAATCATCCCAAATTATTTTTTTTTCCCCATTTCAATTCCCTTTTCGTTTACCGCAGACGAGACGGTGACAGCAGCCTTGCGTTTGTCGTGGGTCCAAAGGCAGTTGGTTACCTGGTAAATGACATATGGCACGGGCGCTCGATCTTTTCGGGGTGTGACGAGCTCGAGTGACTGCGGCTTGCGAGGCTTGACCCTCGCAAGCCCTGGACACCCTGGAATAATCTGTTGGCGACAAGACGCGAGACTCGGATGCACGAGGTGCTCGCGAGCGATTCCTCGGGCCCACCGGATGCCTACGACGGAGAGCTGGTTCGCAAACTCAGGAAGATGAATGCACTGGCGAGACTTTACTTTGAGTCAATGGTCAGATACCACTCGGACCCGGGGATGTCTCTGTGAGGTAGGATTTTTTTACATAAGTGTTGCGATTGTAACTGCCATTTTTTCAATAATGCTAATGAAGCATTGTTTCTTTGTTACGACATATTTTTGTATGATCACGCATTTGATGCTGAACCATGATGATACATTAAAAAAATTAACAGTAAAGACTATGATTATGTTGTCAGGTAAATAAAAAATATAAATATCAAAATGAACAATTCAAAAGTTTTAAACTTAATTTGATTATAAGTCGACGTATGGTATGCAATGTTTCACTGAAATAGTTTTATTTCAGCAGAGCAGTTGCATCGCGGATAATGAAATAACAGTTGGTATTTATTTTAAATCCAACTCTGTTATAATTAAAAATATTTTTTTTTTTACGAAATAAAACATAATGCATTTTGCACATGTTTTTAACTTTTGATTATATCGTGCTATTACATGAATCGTGTTCTTCGCAAGTTTTTGTTGCAGAACGGAGATTCCTACGTAGCCTGAAAAAAGTTTTTTTGTTAAAATTTAATTCCTTTATGTTCATAAAGAAGTCTTAATGAGTCTTATATATTCATTATTTTTTTGTGAACTATTACATGATTAGAAGCAAGAAATAAAAGTTATCTCCTTCACCTTTAAATACCTGTCCTGTACATTCAACAAGTTAAATTGGCATTATTTGTGTGGCTGTAGTGTACAAACAAAACAAATTTTCAATCTTGTATACCAAAGAATCTTATACAATCTAATAATTGAACCACAAGGATAGACTTTAGAAATAATTGAGATATGTTTTGGAGAAGGATTGTATTTTACCCGGTTTTTTGTTAAAAATTTCAAAAATTGAGTAATAATTTGCCGCAGATTGTGTGGGAGCAGTTCAGTGTGCAGTTGTTAGTCTTTACATGGCAAAGAAAAAATTTAGTTGTACAATAAATCCTCTAAATAAGAAATGTTACTTTATACACTAAACGTAATAATCACTTTGTAATTTTATTTTAATAAATTATTTTTTCCTGATTAATGCATTAAAATGTTAATCCACGCTGAGTACTCATCATGCCTAAAAATGTGATTATTATATGTTATTTTTTAGACCGTTATTTTCTACCAGCTCTATGAGTGCTCGATAATCAATTTTGAGATTTTATTTTGTTTTATTATCGTTTATTAATTTTTTTGAGAAGGCCGAAGAAAAAAAAAATTAATAAAAAATGAATTAAATATTCAGGCTGCGTGCGATTGCAGGACAACTCGAGCATTCCTCTGGACATGGGCCCTTTCGCGAGGCTCCTACGCACAATTCGTACAGATAAGCCCGAAGGCTTGGCCGATGCAGTTTCGGTGCCAGACTGGCGACACTTCATGCTTACCATCTGGCACGGGCATTTGGTGCTGAGGGAAAGCTCGGAGCTTAAAGATTTAGGTTTTCCGCGTTACGAACTCGACCAGCCCTGGAGTTCTTGAAACTGTGTGCTGCTCACAGAGGACAAAGCTAAGGCCCACTCTTGCGTTTGGGGGTGGCGGGGAGTACTACTCAGACTATCTTAAACGGAAGATAGGCTCAGCTTTTTGGGTCGCGAGAATGGACTTTAAGTGGAAGTCTTTGTTTTCTTTTTTTTTTATGATTTTTTAATTGAGGTACGACCTAATACATATCAACATGGAGCAGGCAATAATCATTAAACAAATCTGATTTTTCAAGGGTACTTAACAAATAATATCGAAAGTAGATTAATCTGCAGTAGAAGTCAAAATAATATCACTAGTTTTAACTGACGAGAGACTGGCGTTTATGCACAAGAAAAAAATTATGCAAATAGAGGTAAAAACAACGAGCACGCTATTCGTAAACGAGAGCACGGCAAAGTAAGTAAAACACAGGACCTATAAGGGTCAATCATACTCGCTTGATAGGAAGATCTCTGGTTTTTTTAAGGCCGTCGAGCAATTGGTCAGTTTAAAAGAGTTTATTGTAACGTATTCCAACTCAAACGCACAAGATTGGGGATTCCATCTAGTCGAAGTAAGTGAGATAAACGAAGCTATGATCATGGAAACAATAAAAATTATTCTAAGTGCAGAAATGCACTGGGGTCGGGAACCGGATTCTAGATGATACTGTAGGGAAAACGAAAGTAGGTGCAGGTTTACCAAGCAAAAACGAAAAATAAGTGAAAGGAAGAGAGTGACCGAGAGGTTTACCAATTATGTATTGTGAAAATAATATATTTAAAAAAACATAATAAAAAATAAATAAGTAAAAGCAATTCAACGATATATTCATATATACGGCTCCACCTCCCTGGTATATATATTTATTTAACCCTCTAGTAATAGAATATGACTTAATTTTTTTGATTTGTATTACCTTACTATCTATTATTCTGGTGTTGTCACAATCATTATACATTATAAAAATTGTATTAGAATAATATTTTTTAGATCTTTATTTTTCTTTATAATATAAAACCTTATTATTATATTATCCTGTAACTTTCAAGTTAATGTCTTAAAATAGTAAGTGTTTCTGTATATCTTAAAATTAAGCAAAAATTACTGTTACAAAAAATTAAATGAAGAACAAGATTAAAAAATGTCAGATTTTCTTAACACTTATGAAATAAATGCAAAATTTAGAAAAAAATTGTTGTTAAAATAATCTTCAGCTATAAAAAAAAGAAAATTGTGGGAAAATATAATATAGCAATAATAGATCCTGAGGTTCATTAACAATTTCTGAAAGTTATCATTAAAAAAAAAATTGTTGGGTAAAAAACATTAATCAATGATAAAAAAAATTCGTAAAAATAGTAAGTCTGCAACATTTAAAGGTACTACAATTGTCCTACAGGTTCAATCGATCATATCACTAAAATTGATGTAAGTTTTGATCAAATCGGCACAATTATAATTCCTTTTCGATAACGGCAATTTTTTGCGTCGTTATTGATTTCAGAAATCATTTATGGCGATGATGTATGGAAGAGAGCGTGCTCTCTTCTACACATAAATCAAGTTTTTAAATCTAAAGACACATCAAACTTATTGTTTAATTAACTCATTTAAAAAAATAGCCTTTATGCATCGAATAGTGTTGACTAGTTCTTCTTCGTTCGTGGGCTCTATACAGATGCATGTATCTTCCTAAATACGGCAGTGATGTCACGCACGCGACACGTAGTAACACTAGAATCTACTTTGGTCTTCGTCAGTAACTCTTCAGACTTTTTCAAACAAGCATTTGCGCTGTTAAATTCTAGTAGTTTTAAAAAAATGAGTGATTGGGAAGATCCGATTACTGGTGAAAGTAGACCGGCAGTAGAAAATCCTATGAACCAACCTCCTTTGCCTGCAATAATTTTTCGCGATCGCAACCTATTGGGAATAGAACATCAGATCACGTCTCCCAGCAGCATATCAAGAAATTTGGATGTTAAACTCAGCGTTGATTTGTCATCAAAGTACAATGCTAAAGTAAGGCCATGAGCTATGATACTCAAATATGAATTCATTAGACCCTCCTTCAAAAGACGACGTTTCGTCTCTGTTTTCAAGAACGAAAGTGCAACATTCCTTTTCGGTAAAACTTGCGTTCTCTGCTCATACAAAAGTGTTTTGGTTACTATAGCATATTCGCTACCTGGGCCCACGGCTCTAGATACAATTTATAGGCAGATTTAGCCACAATACTTTTATAGAAAGCATATGATGCCAATTTTACTTGAAAGGCTGCTACGCTCTCTATCTTAAAAATTTTGTTAAAGGGAGGTAAAAAATTTAGTACGCTACACGGAGTAAAAGTGCGGTATCACATTCGGGGTGTTGACACGACCCAATGGAACTATACCGTACTATTGCCCCTTGGGGCGTATAACTATTATTTTTTTTGTTCCTTGAATACTTAATAAAGTGGTATATTTGTAGGACGTGAAAAAAATTGATTGCACGAAATTCATCATGGATTCATTTAACGTTGTCGTAAGTATAAAGTTCTTTGTTTATATCTTTTTCTCTTTTTTTTTTTTTTTATTTTTAATTATATAAAATCCTGCGATGATGATCGAAAACTTTTTGATATGGCAATATTTCTCTTAATTGAGTAAGTATTTCCATAAATAAGGGAGTATAAAAAATTGGCCGCCAACGATCAAACTTATAAGCAGCTTGCCTCGCACGATTTTAAGGTATAGTAATATTTACTAAGGTGGCTTTCTCGAACACAATTGCCTATTTTCCTTTTATCCTCCTTCCAGTAACCGAAGGCCACCCATCATCCCTTCCCTAATCTTTTTTCAAAGTGTTGAGTGCCTATCTTAAGTAGAGGACCATTGTGTAGTAATATGCAAAAAATAGTTGTAGATATGTGCGTGTGAATCTGCGTTTTTCTTTCCACTGCTTCTCTCATCCATGCGGTCCCGCGAATGGCGTCTTTAGCTACACTCTGATACTCTAGGCAAGGTGATCACAAGCCTACCCTTCGACTGCCAATTTTTTGATTCCTTCTAGTTGACCAACTGATGAAACGTTACACATCACAACATTTAGAATTTGTACTAAATATTTTGTTAAGATTGTATAATACTGGATCCGTAATATTTGAAATTTTATGAACATACAGTTATAGTACATTACGCACTCTGCGAGTGAGTTAAAAAAGCTTCAGGCTTCATATAAATAAATAGTAAATATGAAATCTAAAGCCTTTCTTAATCTCCGAACGTGGTGCGTAAACAATTTTACGTCTCGTGATGCTTGGGAGTAAACATTTCCAAGTGTTAATAAAAAAATATGTTGAATTTTAGGTCACTGATGAATCCATTTCAGTAACGGGCATAAAAAAAATGAACAAGACGACGACTCTGTAAATGCTTTTCCACAACTCATTATAAAATATAACATCCCAGATGAGTGCGATGTGGATAGGATTGAGGCAAGACTTTGCTCTGACGAAGTTCTATGTATCTGGATTCCTGTAAAAATCAAGTCAGTTGTCGATGTACCAGATTGTTACAAAAATTAAAAATATCGAATGAGTCATTGTTACAGGCGATAAAAGAAAATGTAGCAAGAAAAAAAATAAATAATGACGTTTTATTATATAATCTATATTATTTACAAATAATTAATTAAAACAATTTTATTTATCTCATAGTTTTAATTATATCAACTAAAAGTTGAAAACACAATTCAATCTTTTTATAATATAAAATAATTGATCCACTTTTTACAGTCGTCCATTTACTGTTTAATAATGTTAAGATCAATTTTGTTGTCCAACACTCAATTCAGACATTCATAACTTGAGAGTCTACTGTAAAAATACCTGTTATGTAGTAATCCTTGTAGAAAAATGTCCTAAAAAATTTTTCCTTGTTTTGCTGTTAAACATTTTTTTGAATGAAGAGAAGCTGTAGAAGAGGAAGAGTGGAGACGGGACATAAAGGGAGAGTAGCTAGAGAAAGTTTATACTTAACGTCGTAATTCCTAGTAAAAGAAAAAAAAAATTTTGTTCAAACACTTATATCAGTAAGTATTATAATGATCTGACCAACAAACAAAATTTCAATACACTTTGTTAGCGTTCATCAGCAGTATAAATTTTTAGTTCTCAGATTACATCTGTTATCATGTCATTGATTTTTACTCGCAATTGTCTGATAATTTTAAATATATTTTATAATACCAATAAAAGGCATCTTATTAAAAGTTTATGGTTACAGTTCCGTATTTTTTTAGAATAAATTTTAAGAATGTTATTGTAATGTTTCATTCCTTTTCGAAATTATTTATAAAAATTTTTTCATTTTTACAAAAGAAGGAGTAGAATTTTAGGAAGTCCAACATTATTTTTTCCCTTTATTGATCAAACATAGCTTCACACAGACGGCTCATTATGGATCAATTGCGAACAGTGAATTAAAAAACACTGTTAATTTGTTTAACAATCGCTCAAAAAAGTTTGTGCGAGAATTCTCTTATTAAAATCATATAATCTAAAAATTTATTTTTGTGGTTTGCTGTATCGATTTAACCGTCTTATGGGGTATAAGGCCACAAAGGACGTGGCTGCGTTTCCCTGTACTGAGAGTAAACTGAAAATGGCTTTCCATCATTGTACAAACGGTTGGTTTTTTTTGGTTTCCTTATTTTCTTAATTTTCTTACATGGTTTCCTCACTAAATACAATATTAACAGCTTGTGATACTTCTCAAATAAAAATATGATTAAGCTAAGGACAAATCCACTTAGTAAAAATACAAACAGTGGAGCGAGCTCAATAATGCCAAATGATGTAAATGAAACTTCTTTTTGAACAAGATTTATTCTGCTACGAAAAGCCTTTATCTTTTGAGACATCATTCCATTCTCTCTGTTCTTCTGCAGGCTGAAAAAACAATTGTTAAAATTCTTGAAAAATAGTTTTTTACTCACAAATACTTACAAATGACTCAAAAATGTATGGATTGGATCTTCTTTTTTTAAAGCAAGGCCTCTTTTTCTAGAATTACCTAGTGGAATAGCATAGACTTTGCAACGTGAATTTAAAGTAACAGAGCTTGATATTATATCAGCAGAATAATAAGCCACTTTCTCGTTGCATATCTAAAATTTTAAAAAAACTTTAAATTATTCATACACTGAAAAATAATCTGTTTTAATTTATTATATCTTTGTAGCTTTCAAAAACTTTTGGGAATCGCTCAGATGTGTATTAGCCTGTAACTAGTGTACCAGCTTGTAACTAGTACATTGCAATATTTAACAATGTCTTTGTATTACTATTTTTCAAGTAAAATTCTTTGGATATTTGAAATAATTTTTTTCAAATAGATCTTGGGGACAAAAATCATTCTCTGTAATAGAATGTAAGAAGTTTATTCTTAGAGAAATACTTTTACCGCTATTTTAAGAAAAATTACAAAATGTTATGAAAAGAGTATCATAAACAATTTTTGAATACTTTTTCGAAAAATAGTGCATCGCCAAATATTAAAAAAAATTAATTAACACTCAAACTCAATATTTTAAATTACCTGATCCAAGACTTCATCCATGTTTGAAGGCATACTATCCTTATCCTTCAACAATAAGCTTAATTTTTCATTTACATCGTCCTTGGAGCTCTAATAATATCACGAAATTAGTTTTTTTATATTATGTTTAGAATTTAAATGAAATTTAAGTTTAATTACCGAAAAAATTTTCAAATTTTGAGAGCCTTTGAAAATGATCAATTTGTATGTGCCATCCTCCAGAAATTCCTGAACATTTCTAAATGGTACGTGTGGTATGTCAACTGTCACAAAACTTGTGAAACAGCCTGAATACATTGAAATGATAATGTATGCTGTCAGATACAGCGATATTTTCGCAATTTTCGATGACAAAGAACTGAATTGCACATCTATAAATTTTAAAGAAATGTTAGTAGTTATAGTCAAGCAATTTTATAATATTTGATCTTCAATTTCTAGGACTCCTAGACTATATTTAACAGTTTGTAATGGCTTAACAAGTACATAGTCTAAAATTTTGCAACGTTAAGTAATTATTTATACTTTTCAGTTTTTGAAGTTCAAGTTTCCAGAAATGATGTAAAATCTAAATGCATGTATAAACAGAAGTATCCTGTACATACAACGTACAGATAAGTTATTTCACTTAGTTAGTGCGAAAATGACCTCTCCTAGCTCTTCAAAAAATGGTTGCACAATGATTTTATAAGAAAATTTTTAATTTTTTCTAACTCTCTTATCACCCTTTTTTTTAGAAGCGTTCCTCTCCGAACTGTAGGTCTTCGGTGGGTAGGTTAGTGTTTTGTGGCTTACAATTTATCAGTTTAGTTAAATCAAATAAATAAAAAAGGCAAAATAGTAGTTCTTGTACCATCGGTATACAGTAAAAAAATTTGACCAAAAAAGCAAGGTTTATGTATGTTTGTGCCCAAGGAGCAAACGTTTTTTTTTTTTTTTTAGGAGGGCACAGAGAGTTTGCACTCATGTTGAGAAAATAGTAATTTAAAATTTGGTGGTGTATGTCTTCATGGTAAGCACCAGGCTCTGGTTGGATGCACACTAAATGCGATCTTTAATTTTTTCACTCAGGCGTAGTAAAGGTCCAAGGGTTAGAAAAAACGTCTAAAAGAGAAAAAATAGCTTTCGCCACACAATCAAGATCTAACCGGGATATCCCTACGGTCCCTCGCAAGCCCGAGGCCTTTTGAATATTTAAACATAAAATATACTGAAATTTGTATATTAATTTTATAGTTTTTGAAAAATTAACAATTTACTTTTTGAGAGAGAAGGGGGTGAAGATTATTACTACATTTTTCGAGAATAAAGTGTTTTTGTAATAAGTATTTTTTAACTTAAAAACTTTTTTTTTGCGTTTGATAAACATACTGACTTTCGAATACAATGTAGCCCAAAAGTATAAAAACTATGATTATTTGTCATATTAAATCAGAAGAACTAAATATTAAGAGCCCTAACTGTTCTGGTAAATATAATTTGATTGGTTATCGATAAAAAAGGAAATTGACAAAACTTGTAGGTTTATTTATTTTTTCAACCTTGTAATCTTTATTGCATACACAAGCATACAAAGGTCCCCCCTTTAAATAAAGTTTTTGCACTTTACACCCACGGTACAAAATTTCTATATTATTCTATATGACAAGAGATTTGCCAACAGAATTTAGTAAAGGTGACAACCTTTTTTTACGATGTACATGTTAAAATTTTATCCATATAGATAATGTGTTTAGGTATATTATCAGCAAGTAAATCACAGAAAAAAGATGTCACCACCGATTGAACCTGTGATCAGAATTTTTTCCTCATAATACATGACATGGTCAATAGAATAAGCCCCATTTCAAGGGATTGAAAAAGGTACAGCGTACCAAAACAGTTGTAACGTGTTCCTTCGGAATGAATCAATATATATTAAAAAATAAGTTGGGGAGCGGCGTTGGCTCAGTGGTGAGCGTGCTTGCTACTGATACAACGCTGTACTAGGGGCCGTGGGTTCGATTTCCGGTGAGTGCAGATTTTTTCAGAAACTGTTTTTACCGGAAAAAGTTCCTATGTAACCCTGGCTGTTTCGGGGTGGGTTTTTTCGTGGAATTTTCCTTCAGAGTAATTCAAGGGTTTTTTCCTTGCTCCACAGGTCTTTAGGCCTGGGTGAATGCGAAACAGTGTTAGGGCCTAATAGATAGGGATTAGTGGGCCCGATGCCAGGCAGGGATCGCCGGCCTTACTGGCGAGGAGTGGCCCCTGAAACATGGGGCTTCTCCGGGGATGCTAATTAGCCTGGATCCGATGCTTCGGACCCAGGCTACACAGTGGCGAGTTGACCCGATGCACTTCCCCCCGGTGCAAAGAGTCAGCTTAACTGACAAGGTGTGTTACACCGAAGATACTTCCACTGTGCCCATGGTATGATTTGTATGGTAACAGTTAAAGAAAAAATTTGGGGTAAAATGGGTGTGGCAGTACACCCCGACACATAGGTGGTGAGTGGGTGGCCCCGGCGACTGGGCCAATAGGCTGTCATGGTAACTTAATATAAAAAAAAAAAAAATATAAAAATCAGTTACAAATAAGTTTGTTTCAATTATCACCTTTTTTTTTAAGGAATAATACTTTTTGTTTCAAAAACATAAGAGAAAAAACAAACACGATAAAGATAACTTGGAATAAATTGTCATACAAATCGTGTACGATCTAGTATTAATAACGTGAAGAAAGTATTAGTGCTTTAATATTTTTAGAAATTTCGTAACATTTTACCTGTATATTCCTGGTGGACGAACACTCGCCATACGTTTAAAAAGCCATCCGAAAGTTTTTGGATAAATCCTCTTCTATCATTATGTAATACTAAAATTAAACTAAACAATATTGATGAAACAACTACGACTATAACCAAGAAGTACCAGATACACTTGCTGAAAACCTTTTCAACAAAAATTAGATTAAACGTTACAAAGAAGTAAAGTCATGATTACTTTATACTCTCAATTTTTATACCTTAAAATATGCTGTCCATGGAATTTCCTTGGTATCGGGTGATTTATAATATAAATAGTCTTGAAAATCTATGATATCAATTGATCTCTTAGCCTTATTGCTATTTTCGACAGTTAAATATTCGTCAGTTACAATAATACTTTCATTTAACAATTTTGTGGAATCAATTGACGTATTTTTAACACTTGAATTTGATTTTTTTTTCATGTTTAAGTTTTTATACTCAAATGCTAATCCAGAGTCAGATGCAAAATCTTCAACTACTTCAGAACAAAAAGAAGAAGGCTGCAAAATTTGCCAAAAAATAATTAATTTTTTCTACGCAATAATTGTTGTTTCAAAACAAACCAACGTTCTATTTAATAAATTCGTTACCTTTCCAAAAATTTTAGCCGATGCTCCGGTCAAATTCTTCCGTCTCTCAGTAAAAACTCGATTGTCTTCGAGGATTAATTCGTTTGCCTTGCTCCACTTGAATAATTTGTTAACTTGTAATTTATTTCCAGAGCTGAAGGTAAACCATTCTAAGATGTCGCTATTACCTCCACATTTAACTAAAATCTCGCTTAATGCGTTTAGGTGGAAATAATTTTTTTTAGGACGTCGACATATGTCATTAATTTGTCCAGTGGCAGCTGACTCGAATAATAATAGCCAAACATGTGGCGATAGGTTATGATCCTCGGAGAAGTGCGAGAATATTTTAAAATCATTGTCGCTCTTTAAAAATACAACGAAGAGTGTTTTTGAGTAATTTTTTATTTTGGGGTATTTCACGGTAAGATCCGCTATGGTCACTGCGACCGAGTAAACCTGTTTTTTCGAAAATGCCTTCACCATGTTAACTACTGAATGAATTTCTGTAATATTTGGACGAAAATTATTAATTTTAGGTATTTATCTCTTTAATTATTTACACTTTACTTTTGCTCACCTTCGTTGCTTCTATACACGATGCCTATGCTAGTCGTTTTATAAAAATTTTGTACCCCCAAAATTAATGGGATGTCACCTTCCATGTTATCGCTTGCATGACATGTCACCAATGGCATAGTGGTTAACATAATAATAATACCCGTAAGCATCATCATTTTTATCTAAAAATAGATTAAGAGAATATAAACGTTAGTTCACAGGACTAGATAAATTACTAGAACAACGCATTTTATGCGACTTAGCAAAAGCGATACTATTTACCGAGAGCGTAACTTCTAATGCATAGTAAAACAAATATTGAATTGAATGAGAATATAAATTTTGTACTACTATACTATTTTCATTACATGGTCCAAGGTTAATTAGGCATGAAAATTGTAAAATACGCATTTCTATATTATTGCTTTAAATGTATGTTAGGCTAGTATTTAATTATTTCAGAGAAACTTTTTTTTTAAATCATGGATAAACTATAAAGTGTACTCAACACTTTATAAAATAGTGGATGATGTGGTTGGAATTTTACGCACTTAAAAATCTAGATGATTCCTGTTACAAATTCCAATAAAAATAAAAATTTTTATGAAAACATGTATATTTTGTTTAATTCTTTGGTTGTATAATTTAGGTTGTAGCACATAAATTTTTATACGATTTGGTATACGTATAAATACAGTTTACTGCAAATCAACTTTTCTTTATTATTTTTATCATATAGAATGTCTGAGTGTGTCGTGGGAAGTTATAGTTATTTAAAAAGACAATTGAAATGATTAAAAAAAGCCTTACTTTCTGAATTCGAAGTAAGACAAGAATTGACGAATTTTATTTAAATGTTAAACTTTCAACTTTAACTTCCACCTCTAATTTTTTATGCTTACCATTACTTTAAACGTCTCATATATATAGAACTCAAGTTTGTGTCAAGAGCTTTTCATTAACCTTTTTTCTAAAAACCCATACATTTTTCTAGGACACTGATATGATGTAAATAGTAGAAAAATTTATAACTATTATTCAATTGTTAATGTTATTTTGCTTGTAACGTTACTTCGACAGGTCATAGGGAATTATTTGAGGAAATAATTGAAGGGCACAAAACAAGCTGTAAAATGTTACGAGCATTTTTTTAGGTCTTTATAGTTATTTGTGATATTTTTCAAGTTTTGGGGAATCTTGATTGAAAAAAGGTTTGTAATGCGTGTCAGGTTACGTTAAGAAAAGTTTGTTCAAAAATTCAGCACTATATTTATTGATAGGAAAAAAATTTTGCTTTTTAACCCTTTACTTCTTTATATAACTTTAAAGATAGCTTTAAGATATAAATTGTGCAGTGTTATACTTGTTTTAAGTTTCAACTTTATTTTACATTAAAACAAAACAATATGATTTCGATAATGTTGAGATGAATATATTTCTGCAGAGAGAAGACTTCAACATGCACTTACTTGATAACTTGACACTCGTGGCCCAAAAAATAATTCCCAAGAACTCCTTGGACCAAGTTGGGCACGGCTCGAATAGACTCTCTTTCGATGCTGTGAGTTTTGGTGTCTCGAGCTTTGCAAGACACTTCTCGCCAATGACTACGGAGTTGAAAGCTAGGCTCCTCCGTCAAACTGAAATGGAAATGTCGTACAAGGTGACATACACACATACGTACACACACACACGACAGTACAATTTGACACTTAATTTAAAATTAAATTTAAAAACTTTTTTTAGCCTTTTTACTATATTTTTGCCTTAGTATAATGTAAGAGTTATTTACAGAGACAATGAAATTTTTTTAAAAGCTTGACTTCACTTTATTTAGAATATCAAAAAGGTCTGTGTATTGACAGTTACATGCATCTAAAATTAGAGCAAAGCAAAATTGTTACGTATATCATCGAAATTTAATCTGATACAGGCATTTTAAGATAAGCAATTCATAATATACTATAAATGATGGATTTTGCATTTTTTTTAAAAGTCAATTTTCGTAAGTTTGATTAATCACTTTCAATGTGAGTTGTATCATTCTTCACATTTTAATTTTATCGTAAATCTATGATGAAAAATTAAAGAAACAAAAAATTAGATTGAAATTAAATACTAAGGATGCAAAAAATAAGATAACGGGTTTGCCGAAATCTGCTTAGCTTTTGGTAACATTTTTTTATCGAATGTAATCTCTTGCTGAAAAAAAGCTTGGTTAAGCGTGTAAAATTACGTCAAGAAAAATTAAGCAAAGTTAGCACCGATTCGTAAAAATTAAGCTCCAGTTCTATTAGTAGGTAAGAAATTTTTAAAGGAATATTTAATATGCGTTAAATATTCCAATATGCAACAAACTGCATATATGGTGAATAGCAAAATCCAAACTTTTCCATGCTAATACTGCATTTTAACTGTCATAATTTACACCAAATAAATTTTTTTTTTATATATGCTTGTAGGGAAAAAAGAGAAAATTTAATATTTGTTTCCACTAAGGCACACATAAAATTATAATGATTATAATAATAATTATAATAAAAATAATAATAATAATAATAATAATAATAATAATAATATCAATTACAATAATAATAAAAAATCGTTAAAGTGATAATGATTAATAATGTAAGTAGTGATAATAATCGTAAGACTAATTACAGAAATAATAAACAACGCAAAAATTACAGTAAAATTAAATATTAACTCTTTTATGTAAATTCAAAGATATAAAAGCTTTTAATAAATTGAAAAGTATTTTGCTGATTTTGTTTTAAAACGGTATATCACTTAAAAGGAAACAACATTATGTCGCTAAGGGCGAGATAAATCTATTTCAGCAAAAAGAAGACTTCAACATGCACTTACTCGATAACTTGACACTCGTGGCGCAAAAAATAATTCCCAAGAACTCCTTGGACCAAATTGGGCACGGCTGGAATAGACTCTCTTTCGATGCTGGGGGTTTTGGTTTCTCAAGCTTCGCAGGACACTTCTCGCCAATGACTAAGGAGTTGAAAGCTAGGCTTCTTCGTCAAACTGAATTGGAAATATCGTACAAGGTATTCACTTTATGTTGAAGTGTTGTCTAGCTGGCGCACTGACATACAGTGTCGTGTTGGGGTTGTGCCTTGAAGGGTATGGTATTCTATTTCCCACTACAAAAATTTACTGGCCATCAAGTGGAAGGAATGTCACGCCCATCAACATACTTTATCCCTTCCAGACTTCCCCTCTTTTTTCTGTATTTTTGGAAACAAAAAAAATTATAAGCTTATCCATGTAGGACGGGTTACAATAAAACCATTAAATGACAAATTTTTGAATCCTTTTAATACAGATTCAAATTCATAACAAGTAACTCTTTAATTACATTCTTATTTTTCAAAATATTTAATTATTCAAATATGTTTTTAAAAGATAATTTCTTGGGTCTGAAGTAGTTTTATGTTACTAATTTTTAAAAACTTTAGTTGTTTTTAAGCGTCCCAAATTTATTTAGCAATTGAAATTTTTACTGTATCAAGCAAATTCTAACTATTCTAAGCCTACTGTATAACATAAAACATAAATTTTAGTTATTTTTTTTTGTAACTTGTGTGCAATAAGGGCTAGATATTCTATTATTACTTGGTATTAAATTAAATTCTGCTTGAAGACAAATTATCTTCACATGAACTATAACATAACACGCTTACTACGCTATATATTATAGATTTACTAATAGAGTTTGAATTAAAGTAACAACCAATTTTCGTACGAATCATGATTTCCCTATTTTTTATGCGTTGTAGAAATTTGATGTTCAATTATTGCTGCAGGTACGAATATGTTTTTTAGTTTTTTTGTTATGAAATATTACTGGGTAGTTGAGAGAATAAGAGTATTTTACTTGGTTTCAGATAGAAATTGCAAAAAGTAAGAGATACTTTTCCGCGGATTGTGAGGGAGCAGTTTGATGTACTACTAGCTAACCTCCATATTGCAAGGAGAAAATTGAGTAGTACAATTAAATCAGAAAATTAGAAATATTATTAAATAGCTTTCAAGTTATAATCGCTTACTGTTTTTAATTTTTATTAATTAATTTTATAAATTAATAATTTAAAAAAATAAACTACGCTGAGTATTATTTAAGCTTAAAAATTGTAATATGGTTAGTTTATACTGTCTTAATTGTAAGAAATTCAGTATTATCTACTTATAAAAAAAACTTAGGATTAAAACATTAATACAATGAAAATATTAATACTTATAGATATTGATAGGAAACTAAAAATAATAACTTGGTCTTGAGTAGATTGAGTCAAGTGAGTAGTTTTTTTTTCTTTTTTTTTCTTTTAAATGTTTATTTCCTAAAGTTAAAGCATCGAGGAAACGTATTTTATGGCCTAATTTTTATCTGCGTGCTATAAGTGTATATACAAGCAAGGTTATTTGAAGACAAGGATTAAATCAAATGTTGCATTAAGATTTGAGGCATCATTTTCTATTTCAGCTATTTCTCCATGAAACGCTTTACTGATCTAAGTAAAAATAAAAAAAAAAAAGAAAGTAGAAATAAGGCTTTACTCTAAACACATACGTATACTAATCTCCCTCAACGCACCACATACTCCAGCGGTTAAGGACATATAATTATAGGCTTTTATAAAAGTTTCTCCGAGATTTTCCTTGCCAATGCCAAAATTTCCGAAGGCTCATCTTTACTTTCTGGCATAAAATGAACAAGTGACTGTAGAATTCAGCCGAGGAAGAATATTTAATTCCCTAGTACAGCGCGTGTCCGTACTGATGTGGTCAATGTGCATGACAATAGAATTTTACCACCTTCTACTACGCAGCTATGCTTATAATATATTTATAATTATTCGTGTATGTCCTGCGCGTGTTTTTACTCCACGTTCATTTTTCCCATAATCTGTTTCTTTATCAGCACTAAGCCACTGGTAAATACTTCATGTCATTGATCTAGTGCCCGTTTTTGGATGTTTGTAGAAAAAAACAAGCTAGTTGTTTGTTGGTGTGTATGTATTTTTATATTTAACGTCAATGTAGTGATGTTTCGATGAGCACGTTGTTGTTCTTCTGGTAAGGAAAAAGTAAAAAAAATCAATATTTGTTATCTACCAGAAACTGAAAAAAATAAACAATAAAACACACCTAAACATTTTGTTCAACACATGTTGAATAAAGTTGAATGAAATATTCACGTTTCATTTTGACGATTAAAAAAATATTTATCCATTCATCTCTATCGTAGTTTTATTTTTCAGTGAACTGCATCTCAAAAAGCAAGTAACAATTTTTGTTGCAACCAATGAGTGTTCCTTTTTCTATGGTACCAGATTTCTTATTTTTATTTTAATATGAAAAAGATAATGTGATCCAGATATGGATTTTTAGGGATCAATTTAGAAATTTTAACCATAGCATCCTATTAATTTTAGAGTACACAAATTTTTGACCTTTTGCATATGGTTAAAATAAAAATAAAGAAAATCGTATTTTCTTTATTTTCTATACCTTTACTTCTTTCTTTGGTCTCTGCTTACAACGGGAAATATTCCATCGAGTAAACCAACGTGTGCGTCAGTGATTTTCAATGTCAATGCCATAGTTTTAAGTAAATAATATATTGAGCCACCCCTAACATCATGACTACCACCACCAAACTAGGCCGATAGAATATGAAGTCCATTGCTCCAACCAATTACAATGCAAAGTAATGCCACGTACCTACTCGCAGCAAATAAGAGCTACTGTTGCTCCTACCCTTTAAGTACGACAGCCAATCTACTCAAACTCGATAAATTTTTTCTCCTACACTACCTGCGCCAACGAAGGTAGGGTTGCCCAAGCGCCTTTTTTCCCCTGCCACCGCAAGATTTGGATGTTTTTGGCCTCTTCTGCTACTTATTTATGAGTGTACAAACAATGTATTGATCTTTGGCGTATAGTACGTATACGCTCGTACGTATACGTACGTATACGTATAAATAGTTAACAATAAGGAGATTTTGTTGCTGTTGGTTGATAGACACGACAATTTAGTAGACGTGCAGACATTTCCACCCGTATTGGAATATCCTATCTTGTTTGTAGTATTAGGTATGACTTTCAATAGAAAAGGGAAATTCTTATTCGAAATGGTCAATTATCTTATTCTGCAAATTTTTATAAACTTTAACCTCTAGATAATAAACATGTTTCGAAAAGAGCTAGAAGTTTCGAATTTTTATTAAAACTGAAGTCGTTCAAGATGTCAAGATATCACCACCAGATTCAAAGTACTGAATAGGAAATACTACTAAACACTGGTATAACTTAGTAATTTATTATCTTTTTAGGGAAACTCATCGGTGCAATCAATTTCATGCAGCGTTAAAATTTTTTGAAAAAAAAAAAAAAAAAAAAAAAGGAACGAAGGACAAAAGTATCATAATTTTGGACTAAATGTAAAGTTAATTTTAAATAATTTATCTCAAGTTGGTTGAAGTAAGTTTATATTACAAAACAATCGCATCGACAGTATATTACTTTTGCTTAAAATTTTCAGACCTTCATTTCTTCGACGCTCGAGATGTGCTCGATATCTGTGAAATGTAATATAGTGTATATTCTATTTTTGCTTTTTTGAAAATAGGAATGCCCTTTAAAAGTTTTGAATATCATGCGATTTTATGTACCGTGAGAATTTTCAATTTTAAGATTTTATTTCATTTTATCATTTTTTAAGTGGTGAGAGATACCCAAATTGTTATTGTTAACGACTTCGATATAATACTTGTTTTTTTATTTTATCTATTTTATACTGATGTGGAAACATTTTATTCAACCAAATCAAATTTCCACTATGTAGAGTTCTTGGTTGAATTTAAAAACAGACATAAGGATTAAAAAAAAAAAGAAAAATTGACTGACCATTATGGCTGAAAAAATAAGTATCTCAATGAACATCGAAATTATCCAAACTATGGCAGCGAGAGTTTATTTGTGAAAGGTCAGCTGGCTAACTAACTCTTTCTTTAAAAAAATGGTTAAATCATTTTGGTTGAAGTAACAAATGATCCCCTTTTTATTCGATCGATATTACACCAGTATGTAGGTACTAAGACATCGGATCTCACGTTGTAGTCTATAATGGATTCTGTTTGGTTCGTTTGGTCGATATCGAAGTTAAAGGGAGATGCGCAACTATTTCATTGCTCCATATACGTACGCGTGTACTCCAACTTTTCTCGTAATACACCTATCCATTGATGGATGTCTGCATCCTCACGACTCGTTCCACAGCATCCATCTCTTTTCTGCCCTGCAGAAATTAATAACACGATGGGTCCCTAGACATAAAATAAGTGCACTCACGGAATAAAGGAGAAGTAGAAAAAAAAGGGATAAACAATAGTAATAAAAATATTTACAGAGTTTATCGTGGTCGTCGGCAGCGTATCAAGGACAAACAAGGATGGCGACGGCTCGAATTGTTTACCTGGAAAACTCGACGCGGATGATGGGAACGAGGATCTTACGGCCAACGATCAATCGTCCCTTTCTACCCTCGGGTCATTGGAGGATTATTATCGGTGGTCTCGATATTTTTTTAATGCGTCCCTCTCAAGGATGTGTTTCGATTTTTGTTGTTTCAGTTGATTTTTTCACGATGAGTTTTATAATTTTTTAAAATATACTACACATTTTTACGGTAGTTTTTAAAGATTTTTAAGGCTTTTTTTATATCTTTTAAAATTAATTTAAAGTGGTGATCGTAACTCTTTTTTAATCGAAAAATTAATAATTTCAAGATTGCTCAGTTATAACTTTGATATCTTTAATTTTTTTTCCAATGATTATTTTTTATTGCGATGTATTTTTCATTTTGTCAAAACAATGAGCACATATGATTAAAAAATCTTACGACAACATACATGTCTTATTTTAAAAATATTTTTTTAAGGTTCCTTTGTTTATTTTTATACAAACGTTACTACTTCAACGAAAATGCACGTGTATACAAGTGTAAAAAGCACACTTAAAAAAAAAAAAAGTTTAAATTCAGAACTTTTTACAATCGTCTTCATACAATTTATGTTTGTATTAATAAAAACAAAAATCTTTATAGTGTTTCTTTAACGCCTTGAAAATACATAAGACAATAAAAATCATGCAACGACAAAGGCTTGGAGACATTAAAAAAAATAATTTTTTCAAACCATCTTGAATGGTCGAGAAAATATGTCTTAAAGGGATCATGGAAAGATAAAAATGAAACGTCCTTACGAGACAGTTGTTATCATTTTTCATTTGTCCAATCAATAGTCCAAATAGTTTGAGCAAAAGTAATTGAACTTCTCGATGCACTGCAGCACCAAACAAGCCATTCCGTCGATCCAAGAAAACAGCAACCAACTCCACTTGATGAATAATTCAGCGGCAACCAATAATATGGTCATCAAGCCCTTGGATCTCGCGGTTTTGCGGAGCTTAGTGGAGCACTGGATCGTCACCGAGGAAGCGAGAATCCGCGAGTCCTACAACGAAGCCGAGTCGAGGATTGCGGAACAAGCGAGGAAGCTGGAGCAGGAGGTCGAGGCTTTGCGGGCGATAGAAAGCTCGAGAAGCAGCATCGCTAGTAGAAGAGCCGAGCGTGCAAGGGCCAACTTTCTCCATGTGCTCGCGAGACCTGTTCTGCTCAGAGGTGATTATTAATTGCATTGGACGTTAGACAACAAAGTATAGTACACATCTTATTATGTTTGGAATTGATTTGCTCCGTGAACTGACAGGATAGAGTCTTTTTAAACACAGGTAACAGTGGAAAAAGAGTACTACTTCTGAGACAATAGCATCAGAATCGAGATACAATCTTTTGATAAGTAAATGAGATACCAAACCAACTTCTCACCCAACTTTGACATTTGCAAACATGTATTTTCGTATTACGTATCTACGTGGGATATCTTGAGACGAAATATTTTTCCACCATATCTTTTATTCCCCTTTTTTTATCCATCTTGGCTTTGAACTCTCGCACGGTTGCCCTGAAGTGTGAAATTGAATAACTTCTACGTTGGACGCATACAATAAACACATACGCTGACGCACGATCACAAAGAAAAAAAATGAACAAATGCAAGACATTGTAGGTGTTGATCTGCTTTCAACTCAATATTTCTCAACACTATTGAGTTTCAATACATAAAGCTTGTTAATTCTCAGAATAACGTTTCCGTGTATTTATAGCGTAGTGACAAATTTAACAAAAATGTCCCTTCTTGCGAGCACTAAAGTACAATCTTGTAGGTTACAACGCAGGAAAGCAGCCAGTAAGCATTGACACATTGAGCGTCCAGCGAGCCCGCGAATTCAAGGACGTGTACGATGCCCTCCGGACTCCGGACGACTACGAAGACAATAACGAGCAACAGTGCAACCTGAACAACCGCGTTGAGCTCCCGTACTTGGTCAAAAGAATCGCGTCCTAGCATACATGTGCAGCTTCGACGAGCCTTAAAAACTTAATAGACCAGGAACTGTATCTGCTGGAGCAGGCTGCCTCACCGTCCTTGAGACTCGAGCCGCGGCGTCTATTGAGACACCTGAGGAGCCGAGTAAGGCTCGCCTTTCTCAACCTAGCTAGGAACGCCTTGGCTGACCACGACAATCGAGCCAAGGTAAGGGAACTTTCGAAAATTTACCTAGTGTGCAGTATACACAATAATTTGTCTGGAATCAGAAAACCGTGAGCAATCCGATTTTTAGTAGTATGAGTCCAAGTTTGTTTAGACAGGAAAATATTTTTAAATCAGTTGTCCTGTTCATCCGATTTTAAGTAGTGCGAGTCCAAGTAAGATCAGCCAGGTGAATATTCTCAAATCAGTATTCCTATCATTCTGATTTTAAGTAGTAGGAGTCCAAGTTTAAGTTTGGCCAGATAGAAGAATATTTTAAAACCAATTTCCCCACCGATTCGATTCTAAGTAGTACGAGCCCAAGTTCAGTCAAACATGATAATATTTTTTAATCAGTATTCCTATTAAACCTATTCTAAGTAGTACGAATCCAAGTTTGGTCAGACATGAGGAAATTTTTCAATCAGTATTCCTATAAATTCAATTTTAAGTAGTACTAGTCCCAGTTTGGTAAGATAAAAGAATATTTTTTAATCAGTTTTCCTGTTAGTCCGATTTTTAGTAGTGCGAGTCCAAGTAAGATTAGGCAGGAAAATAATTTCAAATCAAATTTCACATCAAACCGATTTTAAGTAGTACGAGTCCAAGTTTTGCCAGACATGAGGATATTTTTTAATCAGTATTCCTATAAATTCAATTTCAAGTAGTGTGAGTCCAAGTTTGGTCAGATATGGACAGATTTTTTAAAAATATAGATACACGTTTCTTAGAAATGTATCTATAATACAGGGGAAAAAAAAATTTTAATGAATTCGCAGGAATCAACGCGGACGCGACTGTGCCCGTCATGCGGGCATCTCAGGGGACTCGAGGATTTTGAGACCGATCACCGCGAGCGGGTCTCGAGAAAGTGTGTCGACTGCACGGCTCTAAGGCCAGGGCGCCGACCTGGCCACTACCCAGAAATCTACGAGAGGTTGCTCAGAGAGCTGCGAAGGCAAGAAGCCCCACCCTTTAAATCATCCCAAATTATTTTTTTTTCCCCATTTCAATTCCCTTTTCGTTTACCGCAGACGAGACGGTGACAGCAGCCTTGCGTTTGTCGTGGGTCCAAAGGCAGTTGGTTACCTGGTAAATGACATATGGCACGGGCGCTCGATCTTTTCGGGGTGTGACGAGCTCGAGTGACTGCGGCTCGCGAGGCTTGACCCTCGCAAGCCCTGGACACCCTGGAATAATCTGTTGGCGACGAGACGCGAGACTCGGATGCACGAGGTGCTCGCGAGCGATTCCTCGGGCCCACCGGATGCCTACGACGGAGAGCTGGTTCGCAAACTCAGGAAGATGAATGCACTGGCGAGACTTTACTTTGAGTCAATGGTCAGATACCACTCGGACCCGGGGATGTCTCTGTGAGGTAGGATTTTTTTACATAAGTGTTGCGATTGTAACTGCCATTTTTTCAATAATGCTAATGAAGCATTGTTTCTTTGTTACGACATATTTTTGTATGATCACGCATTTGATGCTGAACCATGATGATACATTAAAAAAATTAACAGTAAAGACTATGATTATGTTGTCAGGTAAATAAAAAATATAAATATCAAAATGAACAATTCAAGAGTTTTAAACTTAATTTGATTATAAGTCGACGTATGGTATGCAATGTTTCACTGAAATAGTTTTATTTCAGCAGAGCAGTTGCATCGCGGATAATAAAATAACAGTTGGTATTTATTTTAAATCCAACTCTGTTATAATTAAAAATATTTTTTTTTTTTCGAAATAAAACATAATGCATTTTGCACATGTTTTTAACTTTTGATTATATCGTGCTATTACATGAATCGTGTTCTTCGCAAGTTTTTGTTGCAGAACGGAGATTCCTACGTAGCCTGAAAAAAGTTTTTTTGTTAAAATTTAATTCCTTTATGTTCATAAAGAAGTCTAAATGAGTCTTATATATTCATTATTTTTTTGTGAACTATTACATGATTAGAAGCAAGAAATAAAAGTTATCTCCTTCACCTTTAAATACCTGTCCTGTACATTCAACAAGTTAAATTGGCATTATTTGTGTGGCTGTAGTGTACAAACAAAACAAATTTTCAATCTTGTATAGCAAAGAATCTTATACAATCTAATAATTGAACCACAAGGATAGACTTTAGAAATAATTGAGATATGTTTTGGAGAAGGATTGTATTTTACCCGGTTTTTTGTTAAAAATTTAAAAAATTGAGTAATAATTTGCCGCAGATTGTGTGGGAGCAGTTCAGTGTGCAGTTGTTAGTCTTTACATGGCAAAGAAAAAATTTAGTTGTACAATAAATCCTCTAAATAAGAAATGTTACTTTATACACTAAACGTAAGAATCACTTTGTAATTTTATTTTAATAAATTATTTTTTCCTGATTAATGCATTAAAATGTTAATCCACGCTGAGTACTTATCATGCCTAAAAATGTGATTATTATATGTTATTTTTTAGACCGTTATTTTCTACCAGCTCTATGAGTGCTCGATAATCAATTTTGAGATTTTATTTTGTTTTATTATCGTTTATTAATTTTTTTGAGAAGGCCGAAGAAAAAAAAAATTAATAAAAAATGAATTAAATATTCAGGCTGCGTGCAATTGCAGGACAACTCGAGCATTCCTCTGGACATGGGCCCTTTCTCGAGGCTCCTACGCACAATTCGTACAGATAAGCCCAAAGGCTTGGCCGATGCAGTTTCGGTGCCAGACTGGTGACACTTCATGCTTACCATCTGGCACGGGCATTTGGTGCTGAGGGAAAGCTCGGAGCTTAAAGATTTAGGTTTTCCGCGTTACGAACTCGACCAGCCCTGGAGTTCTTGAAACTGTGTGCTGCTCACAGAGGACAAAGCTAAGGCCCACTGTTGCGTTTGGGGGTGGCGGGGAGTACTACTCAGACTATCTTAAACGGAAGATAGGCTCAGCTTTTTGGGTCGCGAGAATGGACTTTAAGTGGAAGTCTTTGTTTTCTTTTTTTTGTATGATTTTTTAATTGAGGTACGACCTAATACATATCAACATGGAGCAGGCAATAATCATTAAACAAATCTGATTTTTTAAGGGTACTTAACAAATAATATCGAAAGTAGATTAATCTGCAGTAGAAGTCAAAATAATATCACTAGTTTTAACTGACGAGAGACTGGCGTTTATGCACAAGAAAAAAATTATGCAAATAGAGGTAAAAACAACGAGCACGCTATTCGTAAACGAGAGCACGGCAAAGTAAGTAAAACACAGGACCTATAAGGGTCAATCATACTCGCTTGATAGGAAGATCTCTGGTTTTTTTAAGGCCGTCGAGCAATTGGTCAGTTTAAAAGAGTTTATTGTAACGTATTTCAACTCAAACGCACAAGATAAGGAATTCCATCTAGTCGAAGTAAGTGAGATAAACGAAGCTATGATCATGGAAACAATAAAAATTATTCTAAGTGCAGAAATGCACTGGGGTCGGGAACCGGATTCTAGATGATACTGTAGGGAAAACGAAAGTAGGTGCAGGTTTACCAAGCAAAAACGAAAAATAAGTGAAAGGAAGAGAGTGACCGAGAGGTTTACCAATTATGTATTGTGAAAATAATATATTTAAAAAAACATAATAAAAAATAAATAAGTAAAAGCAATTCAACGATATATTCATATATACGGCTCCACCTCCCTGGTATATATATTTATTTAACCCTCTAGTAATAGAATATGACTTAATTTTTTTGATTTGTATTACCTTACTATCTATTATTCTGGTGTTGTCACAATCATTATACATTATAAAAATTGTATTAGAATAATATTTTTTAGATCTTTATTTTTCTTTATAATATAAAACCTTATTATTATATTATCCTGTAACTTTCAAGTTAATGTCTTAAAATAGTAAGTGTTTCTGTATATCTTAAAATTAAGCAAAAATTACTGTTACAAAAAAATTAAATGAAGAACAAGATTAAAAAATGTCAGATTTTCTTAACACTTATGAAATAAATGCAAAATTTAGAAAAAAATTGTTGTTAAAATAATCTTCAGCTATAAAAAAAAGAAAATTGTGGGAAAATATAATATAGCAATAATAGATCCTGAGGTTCATTAACAATTTCTGAAAGTTATCATTAAAAAAAAATTGTTGGGTAAAAAACATTAATCAATGATAAAAAAAATTCGTAAAAATAGTTAGTCTGCAACATTTAAAGGTACTACAATTGTCCTACAGGTTCAATCAATCATATCACTAAAATTGATGTAAGTTTTGATCAAATCGGCACAATTATAATTCCATTTCGATAACGGCAATTTTTTGCGTCGTTATTGATTTCAGAAATCATTTATGGCGATGATGTACGGAAGAGAGCGTGCTCTCTTCTACACATAAATTAAGTTTTTAAATCTAGAGACACATCAAACTTATTGTTTAATTAACTCATTTAAAAAAATAGCCTTTATGCATCGAATAGTGTTGACTAGTTTTTCTTCGTTCGTGGGCTCTATACAGATGCACGTATTTTCCTAAATACGGCAGTGATGTCACGCACGCGACACGTAGTAACACTAGAATCTACTTTGGTCTTCGTCAGTGACTCTTCAGACTTTTTCAAACAAGCATTTGCGCTGTTAAATTCTAGTAGTTTTAAAAAAATTAGTGATTGGGAAGATCCGATTACTGGTGAAAGTAGACCGGCAGTAGAAAATCCTATGAACCAACCTCCTTTGCCTGCAATAATTTTTCGCGATCGCAACCTATTGGGAATAGAACATCAGATCACGTCTTCCAGCAGCATATCAAGAAATTTGGATGTTTAACTCAGCGTTGATTTGTCATCAAAGTACAATGCTAAAGTAAGGCCATGAGCTATGATACTCAAATATGAATTCATTAGACCCTCCTTCAAAAGACGACGTTTCGTCTCTGTTTTCAAGAACGAAAGTGCAACATTCCTTTTCGGTAAAACTTGCGTTCTCTGCTCATACAAAAGTGTTTTGGTTACTATAGCATATTCGCTACCTGGGCCCACGGCTCTAGATACAATTTATAGGCAGATTAAGCCACAATACTTTTATAGAAAGCATATGATGTGAATTTTACTTGAAAGGCTGCTACGCTCTCTATCTTAAAAATTTTGTTAAAGGGAGGTAAAAAATTTAGTACGCTACACGGAGTAAAAGTGCGGTATCACATTCGGGGTGTTGACACGACCCAATGGAACTATACCGTACTATTGCCCCTTGGGGCGTATAACTATTATTTTTTTTGTTCCTTGAATACTTAATAAAGTGGTATATTTGTAGGACGTGAAAAAAATTGATTGCACGAAATTCATCATGGATTCATTTAACGTTGTCGTAAGTATAAAGTTCTTTGTTTATATCTTTTTCTCTTTTTTTTTTTTAATTTTTAATTATATAAAATCCTGCGATGATGATCGAAAACTTTTTGATATGGCAATATTTCTCTTAATTGAGTAAGTATTTCCATAAATAAGGGAGTATAAAAAATTGGCCGCCAACGATCAAACTTATGAGCAGCTTCCCACGCACGATTTTAAGGTATAGTAATATTTACTAAGGTGGCTTTCTCGAACACAATTGCCTATTTTCCTTTTATCCTCCTTCCAGTAACCGAAGGCCACCCATCATCCCTTCCCTAATCTTTTTTCAAAGTGTTGAGTGCCTATCTTAAGTAGAGGACCATTGTGTAGTAATATGCAAAAAATAGTTGTAGATATGTGCGTGTGAATCTGCGTTTTTCTTTCCACTGCTTCTCTCATCCATGCGGTCCCGCGAATGGCGTCTTTAGCTACACTCCGATACTCTAGGCAAGGTGATCACAAGCCTACCCTTCGACTGCCAATTTTTTGATTCCTTCTAGTTGACCAACTGATGAAACGTTACACATCACAACATTTAGAATTTGTACTAAATATTTTGTTAAGATTGTATAATACTGGATCCGTAATATTTGAAATTTTATGAACATACAGTTATAGTACATTACGCACTCTGCGAGTGAGTTAAAAAAGCTTCAGGCTTCATATAAATAAATAGTAAATATGAAATCTAAAGCCTTTCTTAATCTCCGAACGTGGTGCGTAAACAATTTTACGTCTCGTGATGCTTGGGAGTAAACATTTCCAAGTGTTAATAAAAAAATATGTTGAATTTTAGGTCACTGATGAATCCATTTCAGTAACGGGCATAAAAAAAAATGAACAAGACGACGACTCTGTAAATGCTTTTCCACAACTCATTATAAAATATAACATCCCAGATGAGTGCGATGTGGATAGGATTGAGGCAAGACTTTGCTCTGACAAAGTTCTATGTATCTGGATTCCTGTAAAAATCAAGTCAGTTGTCGATGTACCAGATTGTTACAAAAATTAAAAATATCGAATGAGTCATTGTTACAGGCGATAAAAGAAAATGTAGCAAGAAAAAAAATAAATAATGACGTTTTATTATATAATCTATATTATTTACAAATAATTAATTAAAACAATTTTATTTATCTCATAGTTTTAATTATATCAACTTAAAGTTGAAAACACAATTCAATCTTTTTATAATATAAAATAATTGATCCACTTTTTACAGTCGTCCATTTACTGTTTAATAATGTTAAGATCAATTTTGTTGTCCAACACTCAATTCAGATATTAATAACTTGAGAGTCTACTGTAAAAATACCTGTTATGTAGTAATCCTTGTAGAAAAATGTCCTAAAAAATTTTTCCTTGTTTTGCTGTTAAACATTTTTTTGAATGAAGAGAAGCTGTAGAAGGGGAAGAGTGGAGACGGGACATAAAGGGAGAGTAGCTAGAGAAAGTTTATACTTAACGTCGTAATTCCTAGTAAAAGAAAAAAAAAATTTTGTTCAAACACTTATATCAGTAAGTATTATAATGATCTGACCAACAAACAAAATTTCAATACACTTTGTTAGCGTTCATCAGCAGTATAAATTTTTAGTTCTCAGATTACATCTGTTATCATGTCATTGATTTTTACTCGCAATTGTCTGATAATTTTAAATATATTTTATAATACCAATAAAAGGCATCTCATTAAAAGTTTATGGTTACAGTTCCGTATTTTTTTAGAATAAATTTTAAGAATGTTATTGTAATGTTTCATTTCTTTTCGAAATTATTTATAAAAATTTTTTCATTTTTACAAAAGAAGGAGTAGAATTTTAGGAAGTCCAACCTTATTTTTTCCCTTTATTGATCAAACATAGCTTCACACAGACGGCTCATTATGAATCAATTGCGAACAGTGAATTAAAAAACACTGTTAATTTGTTTAACAATCGCTTAAAAAAGTTTGTGCGAGAATTCTCTTATCAAAATCATATAATCTAAAAATTTATTTTTGTGGTTTGCTGTATCGATTTAAACGTCTTATGGGGTATAAGGCCACAAAGGACGTGGCTGCGCTTCCCTGTACTGAGAGTAAACTGAAAATGGCTTTCATCATTGTACAAACGGTTGGTTTTTTTTGGTTTCCTTATTTTCTTAATTTTCTTACATGGTTTCCTCACTAAATACAATATTAACAGCTTGTGATACTTCTCAAATAAAAATATGATTAAGCCAAGGACAAATCCACTTAGTAAAAATACAAACAGTGGAGCGAGCTCAATAATGCCAAATGATGTAAATGAAACTTCTTTTTGAACAAGATTTATTCTGCTACGAAAAGCCTTTATCTTTCGAGACATTATTCCATTCTCTCTGTTCTTCTGCAGGCTGAAAAAACAATTGTTAAAATTCTTGAAAAATAGTTTTTTACTCACAAATACTTACAAATGACTCAAAAATGTATGGATTGAATCTTCTTTTTTTAAAGCAAGGCCTCTTTTTCTAGAATTACCTAGTGGAATAGCATAGACTTTGCAACGTGAATTTAAAGTAACAGAGCTTGATATTATATCAGCAGAATAATAAGCCACTTTCTCGTTGCATATCTAAAATTTTAAAAAAACTTTAAATTATTCATACACTGAAAAATAATCTGTTTTAATTTATTATATCTTTGTAGCTTTCAAAAACTTTTGGGAATCGCTCGGATGTGTATTAGCCTGTAACTAGTGTACCAGCTTGTAACTAGTACATTGCAATATTTAACAATGTCTTTGTATTACTATTTTTCAAGTAAAATTCTTTGGATATTTGAAATAATTTCTTTCAAATAGATCTTGGGGACAAAAATCATTCTTTGTAATAGAATGTAAGAAGTTTATTCTTAGAGAAATACTTTTACCGCTATTTTAAGAAAAATTACAAAATGTTATAAAAAGAGTATTATAAACAATTTTTGAATACTTTTTCGAAAAATAGTGCATCGCCAAATATTAAAAAAAATTAATTAACACTCAAACTCAATATTTTAAATTACCTGATCCAAGACTTCATCCATGTTTGAAGGCATACTATCCTTATCCTTCAACAATAAGCTTAATTTTTCATTTACATCGTCCTTGGAGCTCTAATAATATTACGAAATTAGTTTTTTTATATTATGTTTAGAATTTAAATGAAATTTAAGTTTAATTACCGAAAAAATTTTCAAATTTTGAGAGCCTTTGAAAATGATCAATTTGTATGTGCCATCCTCCAGAAATTCCTGAACATTTCTAAATGGTACGTGTGGTATGTCAACTGTCACAAAACTTGTGAAACAGCCTGAATACATTGAAATGATAATGTATGCTGTCAGATACAGCGATATTTTCGCAATTTTCGATGACAAAGAACTGAATTGCACATCTATAAATTTTAAAGAAATGTTAGTAGTTATAGTCAAGCAATTTTATAATATTTGATCTTCAATTTCTAGGACTCCTAGACTATATTTAACAGTTTGTAATGGCTTAACAAGTACATAGTCTAAAATTTTGCAACGTTAAGTAATTATTTATACTTTTCAGTTTTTGAAGTTCAAGTTTCCAGAAATGATGTAAAATCTAAATGCATGTATAAACAGAAGTATCCTGTACATACAACGTACAGATAAGTTATTTCACTTAGTTAGTGCGAAAATGACCTCTCCTAGCTCTTAAAAAAATGGTTGCACAATGATTTTATAAGAAAATTTTTAATTTTGTCTAACTCTCTTATCACCCTTTTTTTTTAGAAGCGTTCCTCTCCGAACTGTAGGTCTTCGGTGGGTAGGTTAGTGTTTTGTGGCTTACAATTTATCAGTTTAGTTAAATCAAATAAATAAAAAAGGCAAAATAGTAGTTCTTGTACCATCGGTATACAGTAAAAAAATTTGACCAAAAAAGCAAGGTTTATGTATGTTTGTGCCCAAGGAGCAAACGTTTTTTTTTTTTTTTAGAAGGGCACAGAGAGTTTGCACTCATGTTGAGAAAATAGTAATTTAAAATTTGGTGGTGTATGTCTTCATGGCAAGCACCAGGCTCTGGTCGGATGCACACTTAATGCGATCTTTAATTTTCTCACTCAGGCGTAGTAAAGGTCCAAGGGTTAGAAAAAACGTCTAAAAGAGAAAAAATAGCTTTCGCCACACAATCAAGATCTAACCGGGATATCCCTACGGTCCCTCGCAAGCCCGAGGCCTTTTGAATATTTAAACATAAAATATACTGAAATTTGTATATTAATTTTATAGTTTTTGAAAAATTAACAATTTACTTTTTGAGAGAGAAGGGGGTGAAGATTATTACTACATTTTTCGAGAATAAAGTGTTTTTGTAATAAGTATTTTTTAACTTAAAAACTTTTTTTTTGCGTTTGATAAACATACTGACTTTCGAATACAATGTAGCCCAAAAGTATAAAAACTATGATTATTTGTCATATTAAATCAGAAGAACTAAATATTAAGAGCCCTAACTGTTCTGGTAAATATAATTTGATTGGTTATCGATAAAAAAGGAAATTGACAAAACTTGTAGGTTTATTTATTTTTTCAACCTTGTAATCTTTATTGCATACACAAGCATACAAAGGTCCCCCCTTTAAATAAAGTTTTTGCACTTTACACCCACGGTACAAAAATTTCTATATTCTTCTATATGACAAGAGATTTGCCAACAGAATTCAGTGAAGGTGACAACCTTTTTTTACGATGTACATGTTAAAATTTTATCCATATAGATAATGTGTTTAGGTATATTATCAGCAAGTAAATCACAGAAAAAAGATGTCACCACCGATTGAACCTGTGATCAAAATTTTTTCCTCATAATACATGACATGGTCAATAAAATAAGCCCCATTTCAAGGGATTGAAAAAGGTACAGCGTACCAAAACAGTTGTAACGTGTTCCTTCGGAATGAATCAATATATATTAAAAAATAAGTTGGGGAGCGGCGTTGGCTCAGTGGTAAGCGTGCTTGCTACTGATACAACGCTGTACTAGGGGTCGTGGGTTCGATTTCCGGTGAGTGCAGATTTTTTCAGAAACTGTTTTTAACGGAAAAAGTTCCTATGTAACCCTGGCTGTTTCGGGGTGGGTTTTTTCGTGGAATTTTCCTTCAGAGTAATTCCAGGGTTTTTTCCTTGCTCCACAGGTCTTTAGGCCTGGGTGAATGCGAAACAGTGTTAGGGCCTAATAGATAGGGATTAGTGGGCCCGATGCCAGGCAGGGATCGCCGGCCTTACTGGCGAGGAGTGGCCCCTGAAACATGGGGCTCCTCCGGGGATGCTAATTAGCCTGGATCCGATGCTTCGGACCCAGGCTACACAGTGGCGAGTTGACCCGATGCACTTCCCCCCGGTGCAAAGAGTCAGCTTAACCGACAAGGTGTGTTACACCGAAGATACTTCCACTGTGCCCATGGTATGATTTGTATGGTAACAGTTAAAGAAAAAATTTGGGGTAAAATGGGTGTGGCAGTACACCCCGACACATAGGTGGTGAGTGGGTGGCCCCGGCGACTGGGCCAATAGGCTGTCATGGTAACTTAATATAAAAAAAAAAAAAATATAAAAATCAGTTACAAATAAGTTTGTTTCAATCATCACCTTTTTTTTTTAAGGAATAATACTTTTTGTTTCAAAAACATAAGAGAAAAAACAAACACGATAAAGATAACTTGGAATAAATTGTCATACAAATCGTGTACGATCTAGTATTAATAACGTGAAGAAAGTATTAGTGCTTTAATATTTTTAGAAATTTCGTAACATTTTACCTGTATATTCCTGGTGGACGAACACTCGCCATACGTTTAAAAAGCCATCCGAAAGTTTTTGGATAAATCCTCTTCTATCATTATGTAATACTAAAATTAAACTAAACAATATTGATGAAACAACTACGACTATAACCAAGAAGTACCAGATACACTTGCTGAAAACCTTTTCAACAAAAATTAGATTAAACGTTACAAAGAAGTAAAGTCATGTAAACTTTATACTCTCAATTTTTATACCTTAAAATATGCTGTCCATGGAATTTCCTTGGTATCAGGTGATTTATAATATAAATAGTCTTGAAAATCTATGATATCAATTGATCTCTTAGCCTTATTGCTATTTTCGACAGTTAAATATTCGTCAGTTACAATAATACTTTCATTTAACAATTTTGTGGAATCAATTGACGTATTTTTAACACTTGAATTTGATTTTTTTTTCATGTTTAAGTTTTTATACTCAAATGCTAATCCAGAGTCAGATGCAAAATCTTCAACTACTTCAGAACAAAAAGAAGAAGGCTGCAAAATTTGCCAAAAAATAATTAATTTTTTCTACGCAATAATTGTTGTTTCAAAACAAACCAACGTTCTATTTAATAAATTCGTTACCTTTCCAAAAATTTTAGCCGATGCTCCGGTCAAATTCTTCCGTCTCTCAGTAAAAACTCGATTGTCTTCGAGGATTAATTCGTTTGCCTTGCTCCACTTGAATAATTTGTTAACTTGTAATTTATTTCCAGAGCTGAAGGTAAACCATTCTAAGATGTCGCTATTACCTCCACATTTAACTAAAATCTCGCTTAATGCGTTTAGGTGGAAATAATTTTTTTTAGGACGTCGACATATGTCATTAATTTGTCCAGTGGCAGCTGACTCGAATAATAATAGCCAAACATGTGGCGATAGGTTATGATCCTCGGAGAAGTGCGAGAATATTTTAAAATCATTGTCGCTCTTTAAAAATACAACGAAGAGTGTTTTTGAGTAATTTTTTATTTTGGGGTATTTCACGGTAAGATCCGCTATGGTCACTGCGACTGAGTAAACCTGTTTTTTCGAAAATGCCTTCACCATGTTAACTACTGAATGAATTTCTGTAATATTTGGACGAAAATTATTAATTTTAGGTATTCATCTCTTTAATTATTTACACTTTACTTTTGCTCACCTTCGTTGCTTCTATACACGATGCCTATGCTAGTCGTTTTATAAAAATTTTGTACCCCCAAAATTAATGGGATGTCACCTTCCATGTTATCGCTTGCATGACATGTCACCAATGGCATAGTGGTTAACATAATAATAATACCCGTAAGCATCATCATTTTTATCTAAAAATAGATTAAGAGAATATAAACGTTAGTTCACAGGACTAGATAAATTACTAGAACAACGCATTTTATGCGACTTAGCAAAAGCGATACTATTTACCGAGAGCGTAACTTCTAATGCATAGTAAAACAAATATTGAATTAAATGAGAATATAAATTTTGTACTACTATACTATTTTCATTACATGGTCCAAGGTTAATTAGGCATGAAAATTGTAAAATACGCATTTCTATATTATTGCTTTAAATGTATGTTAGGCTAGTATTTAATTATTTCAGAGAAACTTTTTTTTTAAATCATGGATAAACTATAAAGTGTACTCAACACTTTATAAAATAGTGGATGATGTGGTTGGAATTTTACGCACTTAAAAATCTAGATGATTCCTGTTACAAATTCCAATAAAAATAAAAATTTTTATGAAAACATGTATATTTTGTTTAATTCTTTGGTTGTATAATTTAGGTTGTAGCACATAAATTTTTATACGATTTGGTATACGTATAAATACAGTTTACTGCAAATCAACTTTTCTTTATTATTTTTATCATATAGAATGTCTGAGTGTGTCGTGGGAAGTTATAGTTATTTAAAAAGACAATTGAAATGATTAAAAAAAGCCTTACTTTCTGAATTCGAAGTAAGACAAGAATTGACGAATTTTATTTAAATGTTAAACTTTTAACTTTAACTTCCACCTCTAATTTTTTATGCTTACCATTACTTTAAACGTCTCATATATAGAACTCAAGTTTGTGTCAAGAGCTTTTCATTAACCTTTTTTCTAAAAACCCATACATTTTTCTAGGACACTGATATGATGTAAATAGTAGAAAAATTTATAACTATTATTCAATTGTTAATGTTATTTTGCTTGTAACGTTACTTCGACAGGTCATAGGGAATTATTTGAGGAAATAATTGAAGGGCACAAAACAAGCTGTAAAATGTTACGAGCATTTTTTTAGGTCTTTATAGTTATTTGTGATATTTTTCAAGTTTTGGGGAATCTTGATTAAAAAAAGGTTTGTAATGCGTGTCAGGTTACGTTAAGAAAAGTTTGTTCAAAAATTCAGCACTATATTTATTGATAGGAAAAAAATTTTGCTTTTTAACCCTTTACTTCTTTATATAACTTTAAAGATAGCTTTAAGATATAAATTGTGCAGTGTTATACTTGTTTTAAGTTTCAACTTTATTTTACATTAAAACAAAACAATATGATTTCGATAATGTTGAGATGAATATATTTCTGCAGAGAGAAGACTTCAACATGCACTTACTTGATAACTTGACACTCGTGGCCCAAAAAATAATTCCCAAGAACTCCTTGGACCAAGTTGGGCACGGCTCGAATAGACTCTCTTTCGATGCTGTGAGTTTTGGTGTCTCGAGCTTTGCAAGACACTTCTCGCCAATGACTACGGAGTTGAAAGCTAGGCTCCTCCGTCAAACTGAAATGGAAATGTCGTACAAGGTGACATACACACATACGTACACACACACACGACAGTACAATTTGACACTTAATTTAAAATTAAATTTAAAAACTTTTTTTAGCCTTTTTACTATATTTTTGCCTTAGTATAATGTAAGAGTTATTTACAGAGACAATGAAATTTTTTTAAAAGCTTGACTTCACTTTATTTAGAATATCAAAAAGGTCTGTGTATTGACAGTTACATGCATCTAAAATTAGAGCAAAGCAAAATTGTTACGTATATCATCGAAATTTAATCTGATACAGGCATTTTAAGATAAGCAATTCATAATATACTATAAATGATGGATTTTGCATTTTTTTTAAAAGTCAATTTTCGTAAGTTTGATTAATCACTTTCAATGTGAGTTGTATCATTCTTCACATTTTAATTTTATCGTAAATCTATGATGAAAAATTAAAGAAACAAAAAATTAGATTGAAATTAAATACTAAGGATGCAAAAAATAAGATAACGGGTTTGCCGAAATCTGCTTAGCTTTTGGTAACATTTTTTTATCGAATGTAATCTCTTGCTGAAAAAAAGCTTGGTTAAGCGTGTAAAATTACGTCAAGAAAAATTAAGCAAAGTTAGCACCGATTCGTAAAAATTAAGCTCCAGTTCTATTAGTAGGTAAGAAATTTTTAAAGGAATATTTAATATGCGTTAAATATTCCAATATGCAACAAACTGCATATATGGTGAATAGCAAAATCCAAACTTTTCCATGCTAATACTGCATTTTAACTGTCATAATTTACACCAAATAAATTTTTTTTTTATATATGCTTGTAGGGAAAAAAGAGAAAATTTAATATTTGTTTCCACTAAGGCACACATAAAATTATAATGATTATAATAATAATTATAATAAAAATAATAATAATAATAATAATAATAATAATAATAATATCAATTACAATAATAATAAAAAATCGTTAAAGTGATAATGATTAATAATGTAAGTAGTGATAATAATCGTAAGACTAATTACAGAAATAATAAACAACGCAAAAATTACAGTAAAATTAAATATTAACTCTTTTATGTAAATTCAAAGATATAAAAGCTTTTAATAAATTGAAAAGTATTTTGCTGATTTTGTTTTAAAACGGTATATCACTTAAAAGGAAACAACATTATGTCGCTAAGGGCGAGATAAATCTATTTCAGCAAAAAGAAGACTTCAACATGCACTTACTCGATAACTTGACACTCGTGGCGCAAAAAATAATTCCCAAGAACTCCTTGGACCAAATTGGGCACGGCTGGAATAGACTCTCTTTCGATGCTGGGGGTTTTGGTTTCTCAAGCTTCGCAGGACACTTCTCGCCAATGACTAAGGAGTTGAAAGCTAGGCTTCTTCGTCAAACTAAATTGGAAATATCGTACAAGGTATTCACTTTATGTTGAAGTGTTGTCTAGCTGGCGCACTGACATACAGTGTCGTGTTGGGGTTGTGCCTTGAAGGGTATGGTATTCTATTTCCCACTACAAAAATTTACTGGCCATCAAGTGGGAGGAATGTCACGCCCATCAACATACTTTATCCCTTCCAGACTTCCCCTCTTTTTTCTGTATTTTTGGAAACGAAAAAATTATAAGCCAATCCATGTAGGACGGGTTACAATAAAACCATTAAATGACAAATTTTTGAATCCTTTTAATACAGATTCAAATTCATAACAAGTAACTCTTTAATGACATTCTTATTTTTCAAAATATTTAATTATTCAAATATGTTTTTAAAAGATAATTTCTTGGGTCTGAAGTAGTTTTATGTTACTAATTTTTAAAAACTTTAGTTGTTTTTAAGCGTCCCAAATTTATTTAGCGATTGAAATTTTTACTGTATCAAGCAAATTCTAACTATTCTAAGCCTACTGTATAACATAAAACATAAATTTTAGTTATTTTTTTTTGTAACTTGTGTGCAATAAGGGCTAGATATTCTATTATTACTTGGTATTAAATTAAATTCTGCTTGAAGACAAATTATCTTCACATGAACTATAACATAACACGCTTACTACGCTATATATTATAGATTTACTAATAGAGTTTGAATTAAAGTAACAACCAATTTTCGTACGAATCATGATTTCCCTATTTTTTATGCGTTGTAGAAATTTGATGTTCAATTATTGCTGCAGGTACGAATATGTTTTTTAGTTTTTTTGTTATGAAATATTACTGGGTAGTTGAGAGAATAAGAGTATTTTACTTGGTTTTAGATAGAAATTGCAAAAAGTAAGAGATACTTTGCCACGGATTGTGAGGGAGCAGTTTGATGTACTACTAGCTAACCTCCATATTGCAAGGAGAAAATTGAGTAGTACAATTAAATCAGAAAATTAGAAATATTATTAAATACCTTTCAAGTTATAATCGCTTACTGTTTTTAATTTTTTTTAATTAATTTTATAAATTAATAATTTAAAAAAATAAACTACGCTGAGTATTATTTAAGCTTAAAAATTGTAATATGGTTAGTTTATATTGTCTTAATTGTAAGAAATTCAGTATTATCTACTTATAAAAAAAACTTAGGATGAAAACAATAATACAATGAAAATATTAATACTTATAGATATTGATAGGAAACTAAAAATAATAACTTGGTCTTGAGTAGATTGAGTCAAGTGAGTAGTTTTTTTTTCTTTTTTTTTCTTTTAAATGTTTATTTCCTAAAGTTAAAGCATCGAGGAAACGTATTTTATGGCCTAATTTTTATCTGCGTGCTATAAGTGTATATACAAGCAAGGTTATTTGAAGACAAGGATTAAATCAAATGTTGCATTAAGATTTGAGGCATCATTTTCTATTTCAGCTAGAATTCAGCCGAGAAAGAATATTTAATTCCCTAGTACAGCGCGTGTCCGTACTGATGTGGTCAATGTGTATGACAATAGAATTTTACCACCTTCTACTACGCAGCTATGCTTATAATATATTTATAATTATTCGTGTATGTCCTGCGCGTGTTTTTACTCCACGTTCATTTTTCCCATAATTTGTTTCTTTATCAGCACTAAGCCACTGGTAAATACTTCATGTCATTGATCTAGTGCCCGTTTTTGGATGTTTGTAGAAAAAAACAAGCTAGTTGTTTGTTGGTGTGTATGTATTTTTATATTTAACGTCAATGTAGTGATGTTTCGATGAGCACGTTGTTGTTCTTCTGGTAAGGAAAAAGTAAAAAAAATCAATATTTGTTATCGACCAGAAACTGAAAAAAATAAACAATAAAACACACCTAAACATTTTGTTCAACACATGTTGAATAAAGTTGAATGAAATATTCACGTTTCATTTTGACGATTAAAAAAATATTTATCCATTCATCTTTATCGTAGTTTTATTTTTCAGTGAACTGCATCTCAAAAAGCAAGTAACAATTTTTGTTGCAACCAATGAGTGTTCCTTTTTCTATGGTACCAGATTTCTTATTTTTATTTTAATATGAAAAAAATTATGTGATCCAGATATGGATTTTTAGGGATCAATTTAGAAATTTTAACCATAGCATCCTATTAATTTTAGAGTACACAAATTTTTGACCTTTTGCATATGGTTAAAATAAAAATAAAGAAAATCGTATTTTCTTTATTTTCTATACCTTTACTTCTTTCTTTGGTCTCTGCTTACAACGGGAAATATTCCATCGAGTAAACCAACGTGTGCGTCAGTGATTTTCAATGTCAATGCCATAGTTTTAAGTAAATAATATATTGAGCCATCCCTAACATCATGACTACCACCACCAAACTAGGCCGATAGAATATGAAGTCCATTGCTCCAACCAATTACAATGCAAAGTAATGCCACGTACCTACTCGCAGCAAATAAGAGCTACTGTTGCTCCTACCCTTTAAGTACGACAGCCAATCTACTCAAACTCGATAAATTTTTTCTCCTACACTACCTGCGCCAACGAAGGTAGGGTTGCCCAAGCGCCTTTTTTCCCCTGCCACCGCAAGATTTGGATGTTTTTGGCCTCTTCTGCTACTTATTTATGAGTGTACAAACAATGTATTGATCTTTGGCGTATAGTACGTATACGCTCGTACGTATACGTACGTATACGTATAAATAGTTAACAATAAGGAGATTTTGTTGCTGTTGGTTGATAGAAACGACAATTTAATAGACGTGCAGACATTTCTACCCGTATTGGAATATCCTATCTTGTTTGTAGTATTAGGTATGACTTTCAATAGAAAAGGGAAATTCTTATTCGAAATGGTCAATTTTCTTATTCTGCAAATTTTTATAAACTTTAACCTCTAGATAATAAACATGTTTCGAAAAGAGCAAGAAGTTCCGAATTTTTATTAAAACTGAAGTCGTTCAAGATGTCAAGATATCACCACCAGATTCAAAGTACTGAATAGGAAATACTACAAAACACTGGTATAACTTAGTAATTTATTATCTTTTTAGGGAAACTCATCGGTGCAATCAATTTCATGCAGCGTTAAAATTTTTTGAAAAAAAAAAAAAAAAAAAAAAAAGGAACGAAGGACAAAAGTATCATAATTTTGGACTAAATGTAAAGTTAATTTTAAATAATTTATCTCAAGTTGGTTGAAGTAAGTTTATATTACAAAACAATCGCATCGACAGTATATTACTTTTGCTTAAAATTTTCAGACCTTCATTTCTTCGACGCTCGAGATGTGCTCGATATCTGTGAAATGTAATATAGTGTATATTCTATTTTTGCTTTTTTGAAAATAGGAATGCCCTTCAAAAGTTTTGAATATCATGCGATTTTATGTACCGTGAGAATTTTCAATTTTAAGATTTTATTTCATTTTATCATTTTTTAAGTGGTGAGAGATACCCAAATTGTTATTGTTAACGACTTCGATATAATACTTGTTTTTTTATTATATCTATTTTATACTGATGTGGAAACATTTTATTCAACCAAATTAAATTTCCACTATGTAGAGTTCTTGGTTGACTTTAAAAACAGACATAAGGATTAAAAAAAAAAAAAAAAATTGACTGACCATTATGGCTGAAAGAATAAGTATCTCAATAAACATCGAAATTATCCAAACTATGGCAGCGAGAGTTTATTTGTGAAAGGTCAGCTGGCTAACTAACTCTTTCTTTTAAAAAATGGTTAAATCATTTTGGTTGAAGTAACAAATGATCCCCTTTTTGTTCGATCGATATTACACCAGTATGTAGGTACTAAGACATCGGATCTCACGTTGTAGTCTATAATGGATTCTGTTTGGTTCGTTTCGTCGATATCGAAGTTAAAGGGAGATGCGCAACTATTTCATTGCTCCATATACGTACGCGTGTACTCCAACTTTTCTCGTAATACACCTATCCATTGATGGATGTCTGCATCCTCACGACTCGTTCCACAGCATCCATCTCTTTTCTGCCCTGCAGAAATTAATAACACGATGGGTCCCTAGACATAAAATAAGTGCACTCACGGAATAGAGGAGAAGTAGAAAAAAAAGGGATAAACAATAGTAATAAAAATATTTACAGAGTTTATCGTGGTCGTCGGCAGCGTATCAAGGACAAACAAGGATGGCGACGGCTCGAATTGTTTACCTGGAAAACTCGACGCGGATGATGGGAACGAGGATCTTACGGCCAACGATCAATCGTCCCTTTCTACCCTCGGGTCATTGGAGGATTATTATCGGTGGTCTTGATATTTTTTTAATGCGTCCCTCTCAAGGATGTGTTTCGATTTTTGTTGTTTCAGTTGATTTTTTCACGATGAGTTTTATAATTTTTTAAAATATACTACACATTTTTACGGTAGTTTTTAAAGATTTTTAAGGCTTTTTTTATATCTTTTAAAATTAATTTAAAGTGGTGATCGTAACTCTTTTTTAATCGAAAAATTAATAATTTCAAGATTGCTCAGTTATAACTTTGATATCTTTAATTTTTTTTCCAATGATTATTTTTTATTGCGATGTATTTTTCATTTTGTCAAAACAATGAGCACATATGATTAAAAAATCTTACGACAACATACATGTCTTATTTTAAAAATATTTTTTTAAGGTTCCTTTGTTTATTTTTATACAAACGTTACTACTTCAACGAAAATGCACGTGTATACAAGTGTAAAAAGCACACTTAAAAAAAAAAAAAGTTTAAATTCAGAACTATTTACAATCGTCTTCATACAATTTATGTTTGTATTAATAAAAACAAAAATCTTTATAGTGTTTCTTTAACGCCTTGAAAATACATAAGACAATAAAAATCATGCAACGACAAAGGCTTGGAGACATTAAAAAAAATAATTTTTTCAAACCATCTTGAATGGTCGAGAAAATATGTCTTAAAGGGATCATGGAAAGATGAAAATGAAACGTCCTTACGAGACAGTTGTTATCATTTTTCATTTGTCCAATCAATAGTCCAAATAGTTTGAGCAAAAGTAATTGAACTTCTCGATGCACTGCAGCACCAAACAAGCCATTCCGTCGATCCAAGAAAACAGCAACCAACTCCACTTGATGAATAATCCAGCGGCAACCAATAATATGGTCATCAAGCCCTTGGATCTCGCGGTTTTGCGGAGCTTAGTGGAGCACTGGATCGTCACCGAGGAAGCGAGAATCCGCGAGTCCTACAACGAAGCCGAGTCGAGGATTGCGGAACAAGCGAGGAAGCTGGAGCAGGAGGTCGAGGCTTTGCGGGCGATAGAAAGCTCGAGAAGCAGCATCGCTAGTAGAAGAGCCGAGCGTGCAAGGGCCAACTTTCTCCATGTGCTCGCGAGACCTGTTCTGCTCAGAGGTGATTATTAATTGCATTGGACGTTAGACAACAAAGTATAGTACACATCTTATTATGTTTGGAATTGATTTGCTCCGTGAACTGACAGGATAGAGTCTCTTTAAACACAGGTAACAGTGGAAAAAGAGTACTACTTCTGAGACAATAGCATCAGAATCGAGATACAATCTTTTGATAAGTAAATGAGATAGCAAACCAACTTCTCACCCAACTTTGACATTTGCAAACATGTATTTTCGTATTACGTATCTACGTGGGATATCTTGAGACGAAATATTTTTCCACCATATCTTTTATTTTCCTTTTTTTATCCATCTTGGCTTTGAACTCTCGCACGGTTGCCCTGAAGTGTGAAATTGAATAACTTCTACGTTGGACGCATACAATACACACATACGCTGACGCACGATCACAAAGAAAAAAAATGAACAAATGCAAGACATTGTAGGTAATGATCTGCTTTCAACTCAATATTTTTCAACACTATTGAGTTTCAATACATAAAGCTTGTTAATTCTCAGAATAACGTTTCCGTGTATTTATAGCGTAGTGACAAATTTAACGAAAATGTCCCTTCTTGCGAGCACTAAAGTACAATCTTGTAGGTTACAACGCAGGAAAGCAGCCAGTAAGCATTGACACATTGAGCGTCCAGCGAGCCCGCGAATTCAAGGACGTGTACGATGCCCTCCGGACTCCGGACGACTACGAAGACAATAACGAGCAACAGTGCAACCTGAACAACCGCGTTGAGCTCCCGTACTTGGTCAAAAGAATCGCGTCCTAGCATACATGTGCAGCTTCGACGAGCCTTAAAAACTTAATAGACCAGGAACTGTATCTGCTGGAGCAGGCTGCCTCACCGTCCTTGAGACTCGAGCCGCGGCGTCTATTGAGACACCTGAGGAGCCGAGTGAGGCTCGCCTTTCTCAACCTAGCTAGGAACGCCTTGGCTCACCACGACAATCGAGCCAAGGTAAGGGAACTTTCGAAAATTTACCTAGTGTGCAGTATACACGGTAATTTGTCTGGAATTAGAAAACCGTGAGCAATCCGATTTTTAGTAGTATGAGTCCAAGTTTGTTTAGACAGGAAAATATTTTTAAATCAGTTGTCCTGTTCATCCGATTTTAAGTAGTGCAAGTCCAAGTAAGATCAGCCAGGTGAATATTCTCAAATCAGTATTCCTATCATTCTGATTTTAAGTAGTAGGAGTCCAAGTTTAAGTTTGGCCAGATAGAAGAATATTTTAAAACCAATTTCCCCACCGATTCGATTCTAAGTAGTACGAGCCCAAGTTCAGTCAAACATGATAATATTTTTCAATCAGTATTCCTATTAAACCTATTCTAAGTAGTACGAATCCAAGTTTGGTCAGACATGAGGAAATTTTTCAATCAGTATTCCTATAAATTCAATTTTAAGTAGTACTAGTCCCAGTTTGGTAAGATAAAAGAATATTTTTTAATCAGTTTTCCTGTTAGTCTGATTTTTAGTAGTGCGAGTCCAAGTAAGATTAGGCAGGAAAATAATTTCAAATCAAATTTAACATCAAACCGATTTTAAGTAGTACGAGTCCAAGTTTTGCCAGACATGAGGATATTTTTTAATCAGTATTCCTATAAATTCAATTTCAAGTAGTGTGAGTCCAAGTTTGGTCTGATATGGACAGATTTTTTAAAAATATAGATACACGTTTCTTAGAAATGTATCTATAATACAGGGAAAAAAAAAATTTTAATGAATTCGCAGGAATCAACGCGGACGCGACTGTGCCCGTCATGCGGGCATCTCAGGGGACTCGAGGATTTTGAGACCGATCACCGCGAGCGGGTCTCGAGAAAGTGTGTCGACTGCACGGCTCTAAGGCCAGGGCGCCGACCTGGCCACTACCCAGAAATCTACGAGAGGTTGCTCAGAGAGCTGCGAAGGCAAGAAGCCCCACCCTTTAAATCATCCCAAATTATTTTTCTTTCCCCATTTCAATTCCCTTTTCGTTTACCACAGACGAGACGGTGACAGCAGCCTTGCGTTTGTCGTGGGTCCAAAGGCAGTTGGTTACCTGGTAAATGACATATGGCACGGGCGCTCGATCTTTTCGGGGTGTGACGAGCTCGAGTGACTGCGGCTCGCGAGGCTTGACCCTCGCAAGCCCTGGACACCCTGGAATAATCTGTTGGCGACAAGACGCGAGACTCGGATGCACGAGGTGCTCGCGAGCGATTCCTCGGGCCCACCGGATGCCTACGACGGAGAGCTGGTTCGCAAACTCAGGAAGATGAATGCACTGGCGAGACTTTACTTTGAGTCAATGGTCAGATACCACTCGGACCCGGGGATGTCTCTGTGAGGTAGGATTTTTTTACATAAGTGTTGCGATTGTAACTGCCATTTTTTCAATAATGCTAATGAAGCATTGTTTCTTTGTTACGACATATTTTTGTATGATCACGCATTTGATGCTGAACCATGATGATACATTAAAAAAATTAACAGTAAAGACTATGATTATGTTGTCAGGTAAATAAAAAATATAAATATCAAAATGAACAATTCAAGAGTTTTAAACTTAATTTGATTATAAGTCGACGTATGGTATGCAATGTTTCACCGAAATAGTTTTATTTCAGCAGAGCAGTTGCATCGCGGATAATGAAATAACAGTTGGTATTTATTTTAAATCCAACTCTGTTATAAATAAAAATATTTTTTTTTTTTCGAAATAAAACATAATGCATTTTGCACATGTTTTTAACTTTTGATTATATCGTGCTATTACATGAATTACATGAATTATATTACATGAATCGTGTTCTTCGCAAGTTTTTGTTGCAGAACGGAGATTTCTACGTAGCCTGAAAAAAGTTTTTTTGTTAAAATTTAATTCCTTTATGTTCATAAAGAAGTCTTAATGAGTCTTATATATTCATTATTTTTTTGTGAACTATTACATGATTAGAAGCAAGAAATAAAAGTTATCTCCTTCACCTTTAAATACCTGTCCTGTACATTCAACAAGTTAAATTGGCATTATTTGTGTGGCTGTAGTGTACAAACAAAACAAATTTTCAATCTTGTATAGCAAAGAATCTTATACAATCTAATAATTGAACCACAAGGATAGACTTTAGAAATAATTGAGATATGTTTTGGAGAAGGATTGTATTTTACCCGGTTTTTTGTTAAAAATTTAAAAAATTGAGTAATAATTTGCCGCAGATTGTGTGGGAGCAGTTCAGTGTGCAGTTGTTAGTCTTTACATGGCAAAGAAAAAATTTAGTTGTACAATAAATCCTCTAAATAAGAAATGTTACTTTATACACTAAACGTAAGAATCACTTTGTAATTTTATTTTAATAAATTATTTTTTCCTGATTAATGCATTAAAATGTTAATCCACGCTGAGTACTTATCATGCCTAAAAATGTGATTATTATATGTTATTTTTTAGACCGTTATTTTCTACCAGCTCTATGAGTGCTCGATAATCAATTTTGAGATTTTATTTTGTTTTATTATCGTTTATTAATTTTTTTGAGAAGGCCGAAGAAAAAAAAAATTAATAAAAAATAAATTAAATATTCAGGCTGCGTGCGATTGCAGGACAACTCGAGCATTCCTCTGGACATGGGCCCTTTCGCGAGGCTCCTACGCACAATTCGTACAGATAAGCCCGAAGGCTTGGCCGATGCAGTTTCGGTGCCAGACTGGCGACACTTCATGCTTACCATCTGGCACGGGCATTTGGTGCTGAGGGAAAGCTCGGAGCTTAAAGATTTAGGTTTTCCGCGTTACGAACTCGACCAGCCCTGGAGTTCTTGAAACTGTGTGCTGCTCACAGAGGACAAAGCTAAGGCCCACTGTTGCGTTTGGGGGTGGCGGGGAGTACTACTCAGACTATCTTAAACGGAAGATAGGCTCAGCTTTTTGGGTCGCGAGAATGGACTTTAAGTGGAAGTCTTTGTTTTCTTTTTTTTTTATGATTTTTTAATTGAGGTACGACCTAATACATATCAACATGGAGCAGGCAATAATCATTAAACAAATCTGATTTTTTAAGGGTACTTAACAAATAATATCGAAAGTAGATTAATCTGCAGTAGAAGTCAAAATAATATCACTAGTTTTAACTGACGAGAGACTGGCGTTTATGCACAAGAAAAAAATTATGCAAATAGAGGTAAAAACAACGAGCACGCTATTCGTAAACGAGAGCACGGCAAAGTAAGTAAAACACAGGACCTATAAGGGTCAATCATACTCGCTTGATAGGAAGATCTCTGGTTTTTTTAAGGCCGTCGAGCAATTGGTCAGTTTAAAAGAGTTTATTGTAACGTATTCCAACTCAAACGCACAAGATTGGGGATTCCATCTAGTCGAAGTAAGTGAGATAAACGAAGCTATGATCATGGAAACAATAAAAATTATTCTAAGTGCAGAAATGCACTGGGGTCGGGAACCGGATTCTAGATGATACTGTAGGGAAAACGAAAGTAGGTGCAGGTTTACCAAGCAAAAACGAAAAATAAGTGAAAGGAAGAGAGTGACCGAGAGGTTTACCAATTATGTATTGTGAAAATAATATATTTAAAAAAACATAATAAAAAATAAATAAGTAAAAGCAATTCAACGATATATTCATATATACGGCTCCACCTCCCTGGTATATATATTTATTTAACCCTCTAGTAATAGAATATGACTTAATTTTTTTGATTTGTATTACCTTACTATCTATTATTCTGGTGTTGTCACAATCATTATACATTATAAAAATTGTATTAGAATAATATTTTTTAGATCTTTATTTTTCTTTATAATATAAAACCTTATTATTATATTATCCTGTAACTTTCAAGTTAATGTCTTAAAATAGTAAGTGTTTCTGTATATCTTAAAATTAAGCAAAAATTACTGTTACAAAAAAATTAAATGAAGAACAAGATTAAAAAATGTCAGATTATCTTAACACTTATGAAATAAATGCAAAATTTAGAAAAAAATTGTTGTTAAAATAATCTTCAGCTATAAAAAAAAGAAAATTGTGGGAAAATATAATATAGCAATAATAGATCCTGAGGTTCATTAACAATTTCTGAAAGTTATCATTAAAAAAAAAATTGTTGGGTAAAAAACATTAATCAATGATAAAAAAAATTCGTAAAAATAGTAAGTCTGCAACATTTAAAGGTACTACAATTGTCCTACAGGTTCAATCGATCATATCACTAAAATTAATGTAAGTTTTGATCAAATCGGCACAATTATAATTCCTTTTCGATAACGGCAATTTTTTGCGTCGTTATTGATTTCAGAAATCATTTATGGCGATGATGTATGGAAGAGAGCGTGCTCTCTTCTACACATAAATCAAGTTTTTAAATCTAAAGACACATCAAACTTATTGTTTAATTAACTCATTTAAAAAAATAGCCTTTATGCATCGAATAGTGTTGACTAGTTTCTCTTCGTTCGTGGGCTCTATACAGATGCACGTATCTTCCTAAATACGGCAGTGATGTCACGCACGCGACACGTAGTAACACTAGAATCTACTTTGGTCTTCGTCAGTGACTCTTCAGACTTTTTCAAACAAGCATTTGCGCTGTTAAATTCTAGTAGTTTTAAAAAAATGAGTGATTGGGAAGATCCGATTACTGGTGAAAGTAGACCGGCAGTAGAAAATCCTATGAACCAACCTCCTTTGCCTGCAATAATTTTTCGCGATCGCAACCTATTGGGAATAGAACATCAGATCACGTCTCCCAGCAGCATATCAAGAAATTTGGATGTTAAACTCAGCGTTGATTTGTCATCAAAGTACAATGCTAAAGTAAGGCCATGAGCTATGATACTCAAATATGAATTCATTAGACCCTCCTTCAAAAGACAACGTTTCGTCTCTGTTTTCAAGAACGAAAGTGCAACATTCCTTTTCGGTAAAACTTGCGTTCTCTGCTCATACAAAAGTGTTTTGGTTACTATAGCATATTCGCTACCTGGGCCCACGGCTCTAGATACAATTTATAGGCAGATTTAGCCACAATACTTTTATAGAAAGCATATGATGCGAATTTTACTTGAAAGGCTGCTACGCTCTCTATCTTAAAAATTTTGTTAAAGGGAGGTAAAAAATTTAGTACGCTACACGGAGTAAAAGTGCGGTATCACATTCGGGGTGTTGACACGACCCAATGGAACTATACCGTACTATTGCCCCTTGGGGCGTATAACTATTATTTTTTTTGTTCCTTGAATACTTAATAAAGTGGTATATTTGTAGGACGTGAAAAAAATTGATTGCACGAAATTCATCATGGATTCATTTAACGTTGTCGTAAGTATAAAGTTCTTTGTTTATATCTTTTTCTCTTTTTTTTTTTTAATTTTTAATTATATAAAATCCTGCGATGATGATCGAAAACTTTTTGATATGGCAATATTTCTCTTAATTGAGTAAGTATTTCCATAAATAAGGGAGTATAAAAAATTGGCCGCCAACGATCAAACTTATGAGCAGCTTCCCACGCACGATTTTAAGGTATAGTAATATTTACTAAGGTGGCTTTCTCGAACACAATTGCCTATTTTCCTTTTATCCTCCTTCCAGTAACCGAAGGCCACCCATCATCCCTTCCCTAATCTTTTTTCAAAGTGTTGAGTGCCTATCTTAAGTAGAGGACCATTGTGTAGTAATATGCAAAAAATAGTTGTAGATATGTGCGTGTGAATCTGCGTTTTTCTTTCCACTGCTTCTCTCATCCATGCGGTCCCGCGAATGGCGTCTTTAGCTACACTCCGATACTCTAGGCAAGGTGATCACAAGCCTACCCTTCGACTGCCAATTTTTTGATTCCTTCTAGTTGACCAACTGATGAAACGTTACACATCACAACATTTAGAATTTGTACTAAATATTTTGTTAAGATTGTATAATACTGGATCCGTAATATTTGAAATTTTATGAACATACAGTTATAGTACATTACGCACTCTGCGAGTGAGTTAAAAAAGCTTCAGGCTTCATATAAATAAATAGTAAATATGAAATCTAAAGCCTTTCTTAATCTCCGAACGTGGTGCGTAAACAATTTTACGTCTCGTGATGCTTGGGAGTAAACATTTCCAAGTGTTAATAAAAAAATATGTTGAATTTTAGGTCACTGATGAATCCATTTCAGTAACGGGCATAAAAAAAAATGAACAAGACGACGACTCTGTAAATGCTTTTCCACAACTCATTATAAAATATAACATCCCAGATGAGTGCGATGTGGATAGGATTGAGGCAAGACTTTGCTCTGACAAAGTTCTATGTATCTGGATTCCTGTAAAAATCAAGTCAGTTGTCGATGTACCAGATTGTTACAAAAATTAAAAATATCGAATGAGTCATTGTTACAGGCGATAAAAGAAAATGTAGCAAGAAAAAAAATAAATAATGACGTTTTATTATATAATCTATATTATTTACAAATAATTAATTAAAACAATTTTATTTATCTCATAGTTTTAATTATATCAACTTAAAGTTGAAAACACAATTCAATCTTTTTATAATATAAAATAATTGATCCACTTTTTACAGTCGTCCATTTACTGTTTAATAATGTTAAGATCAATTTTGTTGTCCAACACTCAATTCAGATATTAATAACTTGAGAGTCTACTGTAAAAATACCTGTTATGTAGTAATCCTTGTAGAAAAATGTCCTAAAAAATTTTTCCTTGTTTTGCTGTTAAACATTTTTTTGAATGAAGAGAAGCTGTAGAAGGGGAAGAGTGGAGACGGGACATAAAGGGAGAGTAGCTAGAGAAAGTTTATACTTAACGTCGTAATTCCTAGTAAAAGAAAAAAAAAATTTTGTTCAAACACTTATATCAGTAAGTATTATAATGATCTGACCAACAAACAAAATTTCAATACACTTTGTTAGCGTTCATCAGCAGTATAAATTTTTAGTTCTCAGATTACATCTGTTATCATGTCATTGATTTTTACTCGCAATTGTCTGATAATTTTAAATATATTTTATAATACCAATAAAAGGCATCTCATTAAAAGTTTATGGTTACAGTTCCGTATTTTTTTAGAATAAATTTTAAGAATGTTATTGTAATGTTTCATTTCTTTTCGAAATTATTTATAAAAATTTTTTCATTTTTACAAAAGAAGGAGTAGAATTTTAGGAAGTCCAACCTTATTTTTTCCCTTTATTGATCAAACATAGCTTCACACAGACGGCTCATTATGAATCAATTGCGAACAGTGAATTAAAAAACACTGTTAATTTGTTTAACAATCGCTTAAAAAAGTTTGTGCGAGAATTCTCTTATCAAAATCATATAATCTAAAAATTTATTTTTGTGGTTTGCTGTATCGATTTAAACGTCTTATGGGGTATAAGGCCACAAAGGACGTGGCTGCGCTTCCCTGTACTGAGAGTAAACTGAAAATGGCTTTCATCATTGTACAAACGGTTGGTTTTTTTTGGTTTCCTTATTTTCTTAATTTTCTTACATGGTTTCCTCACTAAATACAATATTAACAGCTTGTGATACTTCTCAAATAAAAATATGATTAAGCCAAGGACAAATCCACTTAGTAAAAATACAAACAGTGGAGCGAGCTCAATAATGCCAAATGATGTAAATGAAACTTCTTTTTGAACAAGATTTATTCTGCTACGAAAAGCCTTTATCTTTCGAGACATTATTCCATTCTCTCTGTTCTTCTGCAGGCTGAAAAAACAATTGTTAAAATTCTTGAAAAATAGTTTTTTACTCACAAATACTTACAAATGACTCAAAAATGTATGGATTGAATCTTCTTTTTTTAAAGCAAGGCCTCTTTTTCTAGAATTACCTAGTGGAATAGCATAGACTTTGCAACGTGAATTTAAAGTAACAGAGCTTGATATTATATCAGCAGAATAATAAGCCACTTTCTCGTTGCATATCTAAAATTTTAAAAAAACTTTAAATTATTCATACACTGAAAAATAATCTGTTTTAATTTATTATATCTTTGTAGCTTTCAAAAACTTTTGGGAATCGCTCGGATGTGTATTAGCCTGTAACTAGTGTACCAGCTTGTAACTAGTACATTGCAATATTTAACAATGTCTTTGTATTACTATTTTTCAAGTAAAATTCTTTGGATATTTGAAATAATTTCTTTCAAATAGATCTTGGGGACAAAAATCATTCTTTGTAATAGAATGTAAGAAGTTTATTCTTAGAGAAATACTTTTACCGCTATTTTAAGAAAAATTACAAAATGTTATAAAAAGAGTATTATAAACAATTTTTGAATACTTTTTCGAAAAATAGTGCATCGCCAAATATTAAAAAAAATTAATTAACACTCAAACTCAATATTTTAAATTACCTGATCCAAGACTTCATCCATGTTTGAAGGCATACTATCCTTATCCTTCAACAATAAGCTTAATTTTTCATTTACATCGTCCTTGGAGCTCTAATAATATTACGAAATTAGTTTTTTTATATTATGTTTAGAATTTAAATGAAATTTAAGTTTAATTACCGAAAAAATTTTCAAATTTTGAGAGCCTTTGAAAATGATCAATTTGTATGTGCCATCCTCCAGAAATTCCTGAACATTTCTAAATGGTACGTGTGGTATGTCAACTGTCACAAAACTTGTGAAACAGCCTGAATACATTGAAATGATAATGTATGCTGTCAGATACAGCGATATTTTCGCAATTTTCGATGACAAAGAACTGAATTGCACATCTATAAATTTTAAAGAAATGTTAGTAGTTATAGTCAAGCAATTTTATAATATTTGATCTTCAATTTCTAGGACTCCTAGACTATATTTAACAGTTTGTAATGGCTTAACAAGTACATAGTCTAAAATTTTGCAACGTTAAGTAATTATTTATACTTTTCAGTTTTTGAAGTTCAAGTTTCCAGAAATGATGTAAAATCTAAATGCATGTATAAACAGAAGTATCCTGTACATACAACGTACAGATAAGTTATTTCACTTAGTTAGTGCGAAAATGACCTCTCCTAGCTCTTAAAAAAATGGTTGCACAATGATTTTATAAGAAAATTTTTAATTTTGTCTAACTCTCTTATCACCCTTTTTTTTTAGAAGCGTTCCTCTCCGAACTGTAGGTCTTCGGTGGGTAGGTTAGTGTTTTGTGGCTTACAATTTATCAGTTTAGTTAAATCAAATAAATAAAAAAGGCAAAATAGTAGTTCTTGTACCATCGGTATACAGTAAAAAAATTTGACCAAAAAAGCAAGGTTTATGTATGTTTGTGCCCAAGGAGCAAACGTTTTTTTTTTTTTTTAGAAGGGCACAGAGAGTTTGCACTCATGTTGAGAAAATAGTAATTTAAAATTTGGTGGTGTATGTCTTCATGGCAAGCACCAGGCTCTGGTCGGATGCACACTTAATGCGATCTTTAATTTTCTCACTCAGGCGTAGTAAAGGTCCAAGGGTTAGAAAAAACGTCTAAAAGAGAAAAAATAGCTTTCGCCACACAATCAAGATCTAACCGGGATATCCCTACGGTCCCTCGCAAGCCCGAGGCCTTTTGAATATTTAAACATAAAATATACTGAAATTTGTATATTAATTTTATAGTTTTTGAAAAATTAACAATTTACTTTTTGAGAGAGAAGGGGGTGAAGATTATTACTACATTTTTCGAGAATAAAGTGTTTTTGTAATAAGTATTTTTTAACTTAAAAACTTTTTTTTTGCGTTTGATAAACATACTGACTTTCGAATACAATGTAGCCCAAAAGTATAAAAACTATGATTATTTGTCATATTAAATCAGAAGAACTAAATATTAAGAGCCCTAACTGTTCTGGTAAATATAATTTGATTGGTTATCGATAAAAAAGGAAATTGACAAAACTTGTAGGTTTATTTATTTTTTCAACCTTGTAATCTTTATTGCATACACAAGCATACAAAGGTCCCCCCTTTAAATAAAGTTTTTGCACTTTACACCCACGGTACAAAAATTTCTATATTCTTCTATATGACAAGAGATTTGCCAACAGAATTCAGTGAAGGTGACAACCTTTTTTTACGATGTACATGTTAAAATTTTATCCATATAGATAATGTGTTTAGGTATATTATCAGCAAGTAAATCACAGAAAAAAGATGTCACCACCGATTGAACCTGTGATCAAAATTTTTTCCTCATAATACATGACATGGTCAATAAAATAAGCCCCATTTCAAGGGATTGAAAAAGGTACAGCGTACCAAAACAGTTGTAACGTGTTCCTTCGGAATGAATCAATATATATTAAAAAATAAGTTGGGGAGCGGCGTTGGCTCAGTGGTAAGCGTGCTTGCTACTGATACAACGCTGTACTAGGGGTCGTGGGTTCGATTTCCGGTGAGTGCAGATTTTTTCAGAAACTGTTTTTAACGGAAAAAGTTCCTATGTAACCCTGGCTGTTTCGGGGTGGGTTTTTTCGTGGAATTTTCCTTCAGAGTAATTCCAGGGTTTTTTCCTTGCTCCACAGGTCTTTAGGCCTGGGTGAATGCGAAACAGTGTTAGGGCCTAATAGATAGGGATTAGTGGGCCCGATGCCAGGCAGGGATCGCCGGCCTTACTGGCGAGGAGTGGCCCCTGAAACATGGGGCTCCTCCGGGGATGCTAATTAGCCTGGATCCGATGCTTCGGACCCAGGCTACACAGTGGCGAGTTGACCCGATGCACTTCCCCCCGGTGCAAAGAGTCAGCTTAACCGACAAGGTGTGTTACACCGAAGATACTTCCACTGTGCCCATGGTATGATTTGTATGGTAACAGTTAAAGAAAAAATTTGGGGTAAAATGGGTGTGGCAGTACACCCCGACACATAGGTGGTGAGTGGGTGGCCCCGGCGACTGGGCCAATAGGCTGTCATGGTAACTTAATATAAAAAAAAAAAAAATATAAAAATCAGTTACAAATAAGTTTGTTTCAATCATCACCTTTTTTTTTTAAGGAATAATACTTTTTGTTTCAAAAACATAAGAGAAAAAACAAACACGATAAAGATAACTTGGAATAAATTGTCATACAAATCGTGTACGATCTAGTATTAATAACGTGAAGAAAGTATTAGTGCTTTAATATTTTTAGAAATTTCGTAACATTTTACCTGTATATTCCTGGTGGACGAACACTCGCCATACGTTTAAAAAGCCATCCGAAAGTTTTTGGATAAATCCTCTTCTATCATTATGTAATACTAAAATTAAACTAAACAATATTGATGAAACAACTACGACTATAACCAAGAAGTACCAGATACACTTGCTGAAAACCTTTTCAACAAAAATTAGATTAAACGTTACAAAGAAGTAAAGTCATGTAAACTTTATACTCTCAATTTTTATACCTTAAAATATGCTGTCCATGGAATTTCCTTGGTATCAGGTGATTTATAATATAAATAGTCTTGAAAATCTATGATATCAATTGATCTCTTAGCCTTATTGCTATTTTCGACAGTTAAATATTCGTCAGTTACAATAATACTTTCATTTAACAATTTTGTGGAATCAATTGACGTATTTTTAACACTTGAATTTGATTTTTTTTTCATGTTTAAGTTTTTATACTCAAATGCTAATCCAGAGTCAGATGCAAAATCTTCAACTACTTCAGAACAAAAAGAAGAAGGCTGCAAAATTTGCCAAAAAATAATTAATTTTTTCTACGCAATAATTGTTGTTTCAAAACAAACCAACGTTCTATTTAATAAATTCGTTACCTTTCCAAAAATTTTAGCCGATGCTCCGGTCAAATTCTTCCGTCTCTCAGTAAAAACTCGATTGTCTTCGAGGATTAATTCGTTTGCCTTGCTCCACTTGAATAATTTGTTAACTTGTAATTTATTTCCAGAGCTGAAGGTAAACCATTCTAAGATGTCGCTATTACCTCCACATTTAACTAAAATCTCGCTTAATGCGTTTAGGTGGAAATAATTTTTTTTAGGACGTCGACATATGTCATTAATTTGTCCAGTGGCAGCTGACTCGAATAATAATAGCCAAACATGTGGCGATAGGTTATGATCCTCGGAGAAGTGCGAGAATATTTTAAAATCATTGTCGCTCTTTAAAAATACAACGAAGAGTGTTTTTGAGTAATTTTTTATTTTGGGGTATTTCACGGTAAGATCCGCTATGGTCACTGCGACTGAGTAAACCTGTTTTTTCGAAAATGCCTTCACCATGTTAACTACTGAATGAATTTCTGTAATATTTGGACGAAAATTATTAATTTTAGGTATTCATCTCTTTAATTATTTACACTTTACTTTTGCTCACCTTCGTTGCTTCTATACACGATGCCTATGCTAGTCGTTTTATAAAAATTTTGTACCCCCAAAATTAATGGGATGTCACCTTCCATGTTATCGCTTGCATGACATGTCACCAATGGCATAGTGGTTAACATAATAATAATACCCGTAAGCATCATCATTTTTATCTAAAAATAGATTAAGAGAATATAAACGTTAGTTCACAGGACTAGATAAATTACTAGAACAACGCATTTTATGCGACTTAGCAAAAGCGATACTATTTACCGAGAGCGTAACTTCTAATGCATAGTAAAACAAATATTGAATTGAATGAGAATATAAAATTTGTACTACTATACTATTTTCATTACATGGTCCAAGGTTAATTAGGCATGAAAATTGTAAAATACGCATTTCTATATTATTGCTTTAAATGTATGTTAGGCTAGTATTTAATTATTTCAGAGAAACTTTTTTTTTAAATCATGGATAAACTATAAAGTGTACTCAACACTTTATAAAATAGTGGATGATGTGGTTGGAATTTTACGCACTTAAAAATCTAGATGATTCCTGTTACAAATTCCAATAAAAATAAAAATTTTTATGAAAACATGTATATTTTGTTTAATTCTTTGGTTGTATAATTTAGGTTGTAGCACATAAATTTTTATACGATTTGGTATACGTATAAATACAGTTTACTGCAAATCAACTTTTCTTTATTATTTTTATCATATAGAATGTCTGAGTGTGTCGTGGGAAGTTATAGTTATTTAAAAAGACAATTGAAATGATTAAAAAAAGCCTTACTTTCTGAATTCGAAGTAAGACAAGAATTGACGAATTTTATTTAAATGTTAAACTTTCAACTTTAACTTCCACCTCTAATTTTTTATGCTTACCATTACTTTAAACGTCTCATATATAGAACTCAAGTTTGTGTCAAGAGCTTTTCATTAACCTTTTTTCTAAAAACCCATACATTTTTCTAGGACACTGATATGATGTAAATAGTAGAAAAATTTATAACTATTATTCAATTGTTAATGTTATTTTGCTTGTAACGTTACTTCGACAGGTCATAGGGAATTATTTGAGAAAATAATTGAAGGGCACAAAACAAGCTGTAAAATGTTACGAGCATTTTTTTAGGTCTTTATAGTTATTTGTGATATTTTTCAAGTTTTGGGGAATCTTGATTGAAAAAAGGTTTGTAATGCGTGTCAGGTTACGTTAAGAAAAGTTTGTTCAAAAATTCAGCACTATATTTATTGATAGGAAAAAAATTTTGCTTTTTAACCCTTTACTTCTTTATATAACTTTAAAGATAGCTTTAAGATACAAATTGTGCAGTGTTATACTTGTTTTAAGTTTCAACTTTATTTTACATTAAAACAAAACAATATGATTTCGATAATGACGAGATGAATATATTTCTGCAGAGAGAAGACTTCAACATGCACTTACTTGATAACTTGACACTCGTGGCCCAAAAAATAATTCCCTAGAACTCCTTGGACCAAGTTGGGCACGGCTCGAATAGACTCTCTTTCGATGCTGTGAGTTTTGGTGTCTCGAGCTTTGCAAGACACTTCTCGCCAATGACTACGGAGTTGAAAGCTAGGCTCCTCCGTCAAACTGAAATGGAAATGTCGTACAAGGTGACATACACACATACGTACACACACACACGACAGTACAATTTGACACTTAATTTAAAATTAAATTTAAAAACTTTTTTTAGCCTTTTTACTATATTTTTGCCTTAGTATAATGTAAGAGTTATTTACAGAGACAATGAAATTTTTTTAAAAGCTTGACTTCACTTTATTTAGAATATCAAAAAGGTCTGTGTATTGACAGTTACATGCATCTAAAATAAGAGCAAAGCAAAATTGTTACGTATATCATCGAAATTTAATCTGATACAGGCATTTTAAGATAAGCAATTCATATTATACTATAAATGATGGTTCTTGCATTTTTTTTAAAAGTCAATTTTCGTAAGTTTGATTAATCACTTTCAATGTGAGTTGTATCATTCTTAACATTTTAATTTTATCGTAAATCTATGATGAAAAATTAAAGAAACAAAAAATTAGATTGAAATTAAATACTAAGGATGCTAAAAATAAGATAACGGGTTTGCCGAAATCTGCTTAGCTTTTGGTAACATTTTTTTATCGAATGTATTCTCTTGCTGAAAAAAAGCTTGGTTAAGCGGGTAAAATTACGTCAAGAAAAATTAAGCAAAGTTAGCACCGATTCGTAAAAATTAAGCTCCAGTTCTATTAGTAGGTAAGAAATTTTTAAAGGAATATTTAATATGCGTTAAATATTCCAATATGCAACAAACTGCATATATGGTGAATAGCAAAATCCAAACTTTTCCATGCTAATACTGCATTTTAACTGTCATAATTTACACCAAATAAATTTTTTTTTTATATATGCTTGTAGGGAAAAAAGAGAAAATTTTATATTTGTTTCCACTAAGGCACACATAAAATTATAATGATTATAATAATAATTATAATAAAAATAATAATAATAATAATAATAATAATAATAATAATATCAATTACAATAATAATAAAAAATCGTTAAAGTGATAATGATTAATAATGTAAGTAGTGATAATAATCGTAAGACTAATTACAGAAATAATAAACAACGCAAAAATTACAGTAAAATTAAATATTAACTCTTTTATGTAAATTCAAAGATATAAAAGCTTTTAATAAATTGAAAAGTATTTTGCTGATTTTGTTTTAAAACGGTATATCACTTAAAAGGAAACAACATTATGTCGCAAAGGGCGAGATAAATCTATTTCAGCAAAAAGAAGACTTCAACATGCACTTACTCGATAACTTGACACTCGTGGCGCAAAAAATAATTCCCAAGAACTCCTTGGACCAAATTGGGCACGGCTGAAATAGACTCTCTTTCGATGCTGGGGGTTTTGGTTTCTCAAGCTTCGCAGGACACTTCTCGCCAATGACTAAGGAGTTGAAAGCTAGGCTTCTTCGTCAAACTGAATTGGAAATATCGTACAAGGTATTCACTTTATGTTGAAGTGTTGTCTAGCTGGCGCACTGACATACAGTGTCGTGTTGGGGTTGTGCCTTGAAGGGTATGGTATTCTATTTCCCACTACAAAAATTTACTGGCCATCAAGTGGGAGGAATGTCACGCCCATCAACATACTTTATCCCTTCCAGACTTCCCCTCTTTTTTCTGTATTTTTGGAAACGAAAAAATTATAAGCCAATCCATGTAGGACGGGTTACAATAAAACCATTAAATGACAAATTCTTGAATCCTTTTAATACAGATTCAAATTCATAACAAGTAACTCTTTAATTACATTCTTATTTTTCAAAATATTTAATTATTCAAATATGTTTTTAAAAGATAATTTCTTGGGTCTGAAGTAGTTTTATGTTACTAATTTTTAAAAACTTTAGTTGTTTTTAAGCGTCCCAAATTTATTTAGCAATTGAAATTTTTACTGTATCAAGCAAATTCTAACTATTCTAAGCCTACTGTATAACATAAAACATAAATTTTAGTTATTTTTTTTGTAACTTGTGTGCAATAAGGGCTAGATATTCTATTATTACTTGGTATTAAATTAAATTCTGCTTGAAGACAAATTATCTTCACATGAACTATAACATAACACGCTTACTACGCTATATATTATAGATTTACTAATAGAGTTTGAATTAAAGTAACAACCAATTTTCGTACGAATCATGATTTCCCTATTTTTTATGCGTTGTAGAAATTTGATGTTCAATTATTGCTGCAGGTACGAATATGTTTTTTAGTTTTTTTGTTATGAAATATTACTGGGTAGTTGAGAGAATAAGAGTATTTTACTTGGTTTCAGATAGAAATTGCAAAAAGTAAGAGATACTTTTCCGCGGATTGTGAGGGAGCAGTTTGATGTACTACTAGCTAACCTCCATATTGCAAGGAGAAAATTGAGTAGTACAATTAAATCAGAAAATTAGAAATATTATTAAATACCTTTCAAGTTATAATCGCTCACTGTTTTTAATTTTTATGTATTAATTTTATAAATTAATAATTTAAAAAAATAAACTACGCTGAGTATTATTTAGGCTTAAAAATTGTAATATGGTTAGTTTATATTGTCTTAATTGTAAGAAATTCAGTATTATCTACTTATAAAAAAAACTTAGGATGAAAACATTAATACAATGAAAATATTAATACTTATAGATATTGATAGGAAACTAAAAATAATAACTTGGTCTTGAGTAGATTGAGTCAAGTGAGTAGTTTTTTTTCTTTTTTTTTCTTTTAAATGTTTATTTTCTAAAGTTAAAGCATCGAGGAAACGTATTTTATGGCCTAATTTTTATCTGCGTGCTATAAGTGTATATACAAGCAAGGTTATTTGAAGACAAGGATTAAATCAAATGTTGCATTAAGATTTAAGGCATCATTTTCTATTTCAGCTATTTCTCCATGAAACGCTTTACTGATCTAAGTAAAAATAAAAAAAAAAAAAGAAAGTAAAAATAAGGCTTTACTCTAAACACATACGTATACTAATCTCCCTCAACGCACCACATACTCCAGCGGTTAAGGACATATAATTATAGGCTTTTATAAAAGTTTCTCCGAGATTTTCCTTGCCAATGCCAAAATTTCCGAAGGCTCATCTTTACTTTCTGGCATAAAATGAACAAGTGACTGTAGAATTCAGCCGAGAAAGAATATTCAATTCCCTAGTACAGCGCGTGTCCGTACTGATGTGGTCAATGTGCATGACAATAGAATTTTACCACCTTCTACTACGCAGCTATGCTTATAATATATTTATAATTATTCGTGTATGTCCTGCGCGTGTTTTTACTCCACGTTAATTTTTCCCATAATCTGTTTCTTTATCAGCACTAAGCCACTGGTAAATACTACATGTCATTGATCTAGTGCCCGTTTTTGGATGTTTGTAGAAAAAAACAAGCTAGTTGTTTGTTGGTGTGTATGTATTTTTATATTTAACGTCAATGTAGTGATGTTTCGATGAGCACGTTGTTGTTCTTCTGGTAAGGAAAAAGTAAAAAAAATCAATATTTGTTATCGACCAGAAACTGAAAAAAATAAACAATAAAACACACCTAAACATTTTGTTCAACACATGTTGAATAAAGTTGAATGAAATATTCACGTTTCATTTTGACGATTAAAAAAATATTTATCCATTCATCTCTATCGTAGTTTTATTTTTCAGTGAACTGCATCTCAAAAAGCAAGTAACAATTTTTGTTGCAACCAATGAGTGTTCCTTTTTCTATGGTACCAGATTTCTTATTTTTATTTTAATATGAAAAAGATAATGTGATCCAGATATGGATTTTTAGGGATCAATTTAGAAATTTTAACCATAGCATCCTATTAATTTTAGAGTACACAAATTTTTGACCTTTTGCATATGGTTAAAATAAAAATAAAGAAAATCGTATTTTCTTTATTTTCTATACCTTTACTTCTTTCTTTGGTCTCTGCTTACAACGGGAAATATTCCATCGAGTAAACCAACGTGTGCGTCAGTGATTTTCAATGTCAATGCCATAGTTTTAAGTAAATAATATATTGAGCCACCCCTAACATCATGACTACCACCACCAAACTAGGCCGATAGAATATGAAGTCCATTGCTCCAACCAATTACAATGCAAAGTAATGCCACGTACCTACTCGCAGCAAATAAGAGCTACTGTTGCTCCTACCCTTTAAGTACGACAGCCAATCTACTCAAACTCGATAAATTTTTTCTCCTACACTACCTGCGCCAACGAAGGTAGGGTTGCCCAAGCGCCTTTTTTCCCCTGCCACCGCAAGATTTGGATGTTTTTGGCCTCTTCTGCTACTTATGTATGAGTGTACAAACAATGTATTGATCTTTGGCGTATAGTACGTATACGCTCGTACGTATACGTACGTATACGTAAAAATAGTTAACAATAAGGAGATTTTGTTGCTGTTGGTTGATAGAAACGACAATTTAGTAGACGTGCAGACATTTCTACCCGTATTGGAATATCCTATCTTGTTTGTAGTATTAGGTATGACTTTCAATAGAAAAGGGAATTTCTTATTCGAAATGGTCAATTATCTTATTCTGCAAATTTTTATAAACTTTAACCTCTAGATAATAAACATGTTTCGAAAAGAGCTAGAAGTTCCGAATTTTTATTAAAACTGAAGTCGTTCAAGATGTCAAGATATCACCACCAGATTCAAAGTACTGAATAGGAAATACTACTAAACACTGGTATAACTTAGTAATTTATTATCTTTTTAGGGAAACTCATCGGTGCAATCAATTTCATGCAGCGTTAAAATTTTTTGAAAAATAAAAAAAAAAAAAAAAAAAAAAAAGGAACGAAGGACAAAAGTATCATAATTTTGGACTAAATGTAAAGTTAATTTTGAATAATTTATCTCAAGTTGGTTGAAGTAAGTTTATATTACAAAACAATCGCATCGACAGTATATTACTTTTGCTTAAAATTTTCAGACCTTCATTTCTTCGACGCTCGAGATGTGCTCGATATCTGTGAAATGTAATATAGTGTATATTCTATTTTTGCTTTTTTGAAAATAGGAATGCCCTTCAAAAGTTTTGAATATCATGCGATTTTATGTACCGTGAGAATTTTCAATTTTGAGATTTTATTTCATTTTATCATTTTTTAAGTGGTGAGAGATACCCAAATTGTTATTGTTAACGACTTCGATATAATACTTGTTTTTTTATTTTATCTATTTTATACTGATGTGGAAACATTTTATTCAACCAAATCAAATTGCCACTATGTAGAGTTCTTGGTTAAATTTAAAAACAGACATAAGGATTGAAAAAAAAAAAAAAATTGACTGACCATTATGGCTGAAAGAATAAGTATCTCAATGAACATCGAAATTATCTAAACTATGGCAGCGAGAGTTTATTTGTGAAAGGTCAGCTGGCTAACTAACTCTTTCTTTAAAAAAATGGTTAAATCATTTTGGTTGAAGTAACAAATGATCCCCTTTTTATTCGATCGATATTACACCAGTATGTAGGTACTAAGACATCGGATCTCACGTTGTAGTCTATAATGGATTCTGTTTGGTTCGTTTCGTCGATATCGAAGTTAAAGGGAGATGCGCAACTATTTCATTGCTCCATATACGTACGCGTGTACTCCAACTTTTCTCGTAATACACCTATCAATTGATGGATGTCTGCATCCTCACGACTCGTTCCACAGCATCCATCTCTTTTCTGCCCTGCAGAAATTAATAACACGATGGGTCCCTAGACATAAAATAAGTGCACTCACGGAATAGAGGAGAAGTAGGAAAAAAAGGGATAAACAATAGTAATAAAAATATTTACAGAGTTCATCGTGGTCGTCGGCAGCGTATCAAGGACAAACAAGGATGGCGACGGCTCGAATTGTTTACCTGGAAAACTCGACGCGGATGATGGGAACGAGGATCTTACGGCCAACGATCGATCGTCCCTTTCTACCCTCGGGTCATTGGAGGATTATTATCGGTGGTCTCGATATTTTTTTAATGCGTCCCTCTCAAGGATGTGTTTCGATTTTTGTTGTTTCAGTTGATTTTTTCACGATGAGTTTTATAATTTTTTAAAATATACTACACATTTTTACGGTAGTTTTTAAAGATTTTTAAGGCTTTTTTTATATCTTTTAAAATTAATTTAAAGTGGTGATCGTAACTCTTTTTTAATCGAAAAATTAATAATTTCAAGATTGCTCAGTTATAACTTTGATATCTTTAATTTTTTTTCCAATGATTATTTTTTATTGCGATGTATTTTTCATTTTGTCAAAACAATGAGCACATATGATTAAAAAATCTTACGACAACATACATGTCTTATTTAAAAAATATTTTTTTAAGGTTCCTTTGTTTATTTTTATACAAACGTTACTACTTCAACGAAAATGCACGTGTATACAAGTGTAAAAAGCACACTTAAAGAAAAAAAAAGTTTAAAGTCAGAACTTTTTACAATCGTCTTCATACAATTTATGTTTGTAATAATAAAAACAAGAATCTTTATAGTGCTTCTTTAACGCCTTGAAAATACATAAGACAATAAAAATCATGCAACGACAAAGGCTTGGAGACATTAAAAAAAATAATTTTTTCAAACCATCTTAAATGGTCGAGAAAATATGTCTTAAAGGGATCATGGAAAGATGAAAATGAAACGTCCTTACGAGACAGTTGTTATCATTTTTCATATGTCCAATCAATAGTCCAAATAGTTTGAGCAAAAGTAATTGAACTTCTCGATGCACTGCAGCACCAAACAAGCCATTCCGTCGATCCAAGAAAACAGCAACCAACTCCACTTGATGAATAATCCAGCGGCAACCAATAATATGGTCATCAAGCCCTTGAATCTCGCGGTTTTGCGGAGCTTAGTGGAGCACTGGATCGTCACCGAGGAAGCGAGAATCCGCGAGTCCTACAACGAAGCCGAGTCGAGGATTGCGGAACAAGCGAGAAAGCTGGAGCAGGAGGTCGAGGCTTTGCGGGCGATAGAAAGCTCGAGAAGCAGCATCGCTAGTAGAAGAGCCGAGCGTGCAAGGGCCAACTTTCTCCATGTGCTCGCGAGACCTGTTCTGCTCAGAGGTGATTATTGATTGCATTGGACGTTAGACAACAAAGTGTAGTACACATCTTATTATGTTTGGAATTGATTTGCTCCGTGAACTGACAGGATAGAGTCTCTTTAAACACAGGTAACAGTGGAAAAAGAGTACTACTTCTGAGACAATAGCATCAGAATCGAGATACAATTTTTTGATAAGTAAATGAGATACCAAACCAACTTCTCACCCAACTTTGACATTTGCAAACATGTATTTTCGTATTACGTATCTACGTGGGATATCTTGAGACGAAATATTTTTCCACCATATCTTTTATTCCCCTTTTTTTATCCATCTTGGCTTTGAACTCTCGCACGGTTGCTTTGAAGTGTGAAATTAAATAACTTCTACGTTGGACGCATACAATACACACATACGCTGACGCACGATCACAAAGAAAAAAAATGAACAAATGCAACACATTATAGGTGTTGATCTGCTTTCAACTCAATATTTTTCAACACTATTGAGTTTCAATACATAAAGCTTGTTAATTCTCAGAATAACGTTTCCGTGTATTTATAGCGTAGTGACAAATTTAACAAAAATGTCCCTTCTTGCGAGCACTAAAGTACAATCTTGTAGGTTACATTGCAGGAAAGCAGCCAGTAAGCATTGACACGTTGAGCGTCCAGCAAGCCCGCGAATTCAAGGACGTGTACGATGCCCTCCGGACTCCGGACGACTACGACGATAATAACGAGCAACAGTGCAACCTGAACAACCGCGTTGAGCTCCCGTACTTGGTCAAAAGAATCGCGTCCTAGCATACATGTGCAGCTTCGACGAGCCTTAAAAACTTAATAGACCAGGAACTGTATCTGCTGGAGCAGGCTGCCTCACCGTCCTTGAGACTCGAGCCGCGGCGTCTATTGAGACACCTGAGGAGCCGAGTGAGGCTCGCCTTTCTCAACCTAGCTAGGAACGCCTTGGCTCACCACGACAATCGAGCCAAGGTAAGGGAACTTTCGAAAATTTACCTAGTGTGCAGTATACACGGTAATTTGTCTGGAATCAGAAAACCGTGAGCAATCCGATTTTTAGTAGTATGAGTCCAAGTTTGGTTAGACAGGAAAATATTTTTAAATCAGTTGTCCTGTTCATCCGATTTTAAGTAGTGCGAGTCCAAGTAAGATCAGCCAGGTGAATATTCTCAAATCAGTATTCCTATCATTCTGATTTTAAGTAGTAGGAGTCCAAGTTTAAGTTTGGCCAGATAGAAGAATACTTTAAAATCAATTTCCCCACCGATTCGATTCTAAGTAGTACGAGCCCAAGTTCAGTCAAACATGATAATATTTTTTAATCAGTATTTCTATTAAACCTATTCTAAGTAGTACGAATCCAAGTTTGGTCAGACATGAGGAAATTTTTCAATCAGTATTCCTATAAATTTAATTTTAAGTAGTACTAGTCCCAGTTTGGTAAGATAAAAGAATATTTTTTAATCAGTTTTCCTGTTAGTCCGATTTTTAGTAGTGCGAGTCCAAGTAAGATTAGGCAGGAAAATAATTTCAAATCAAATTTCACATCAAACCGATTTTAAGTAGTACGAGTCCAAGTTTTGCCAGACATGAGGATATTTTTTAATCAGTATTCCTATAAATTCAATTTCAAGTAGTGTGAGTCCAAGTTTGGTCAGATATGGACAGATTTTTTAAAAATATAGATACACGTTTCTTAGAAATGTATCTATAATACAGGGAAAAAAAAAATTTTAATGAATTCGCAGGAATCAACGCGGACGCGACTGTGCCCGTCATGCGGGCATCTCAGGGGACTCGAGGATTTTGAGACCGATCACCGCGAGCGGGTCTCGAGAAAGTGTGTCGACTGCACGGCTCTAAGGCCAGGGCGCCGACCTGGCCACTACCCAGAAATCTACGAGAGGTTGCTCAGAGAGCTGCGAAGGCAAGAAGCCCCACCCTTTAAATCATCCCAAATTTTTTTTTTTTCCCCATTTCAATTCCCTTTTCGTTTACCGCAGACGAGACGGTGACAGCAGCCTTGCGTTCGTCGTGGGTCCAAAGGCAGTTGTTTACCTGGTAAATGACATATGGCACGGGCGCTCGATCTTTTCGGGGTGTGACGAGCTTGAGTGACTGCGGCTCGCGAGGCTTGACCCTCGCAAGCCCTGGACACCCTGGAATAATCTGTTGGCGACAAGACGCGAGACTCGGATGCACGAGGTGCTCGCGAGCGATTCCTCGGGCCCACCGGATGCCTACGACGGAGAGCTGGTTCGCAAACTCAGGAAGATGAATGCACTGGCGAGACTTTACTTTGAGTCAATGGTCAGATACCACTCGGACCCGGGGATGTCTCTGTGAGGTAGGATTTTTTTACATAAGTGTTGCGATTGTAACTGCCATTTTTTCAATAATGCTAATGAAGCATTGTTTCTTTGTTACGACATATTTTTGTATGATCACGCATTTGATGCTGAACCATGATGATACATTAAAAAAATTAACAGTAAAGACTATGATTATGTTGTCAGGTAAATAAAAAATATAAATATCAAAATGAACAATTCAAGAGTTTTAAACTTAATTTGATTATAAGTCGACGTATGGTATGCAATGTTTCACTGAAATAGTTTTATTTCAGCAGAGCAGTTGCATCGCGGATAATGAAATAACAGTTGGTATTTATTTTAAATCCAACTCTGTTATAAATTAAAAAATTTTTTTTTTTTCGAAATAAAACATAATGCATTTTGCACATGTTTTTAACTTTTGATTATATCGTGCTATTACATGAATCGTGTTCTTCGCAAGTTTTTGTTGCAGAACGGAGATTCCTACGTAGCCTGAAAAAAGTTTTTTTGTTCAAATTTAGTTCCTTTATGTTCATAAAGAAGTCTAAATGAGTCTTATATATTCATTATTTTTTTGTGAACTATTACATGATTAGAAGCAAGAAATAAAAGTTATCTCCTCCACCTTTAAATACCTGTCCTGTACATTCAACAAGTTAAATTGGCATTATTTGTGTGGCTGTAGTGTACAAACAAAACAAATTTTCAATCTTGTATAGCAAAGAATCTTATACAATCTAATAATTGAACCACAAGGATAGACTTTAGAAATAATTGAGATATGTTTTAGAGAAGGATTGTATTTTACCCGGTTTTTTGTTAAAAATTTCAAAAATTGAGTAATAATTTGCCGCAGATTGTGTGGGAGCAGTTCAGTGTGCAGTTGTTAGTCTTTACATGGCAAAGAAAAAATTTAGTTGTACAATAAATTCTCTAAATAAGAAATGTTACTTTATACACTAAACGTAATAATCACTTTGTAATTTTATTTTAATAAATTATTTTTTCCTGATTAATGCATTAAAATGTTAATCCACGCTGAGTACTCATCATGCCTAAAAATGTGATTATTATATGTTATTTTTTAGACCGTTATTTTCTACCAGCTCTATGAGTGCTCGATAATCAATTTTGAGATTTTATTTTGTTTTATTATCGTTTATTAATTTTTTTAAGAAGGCCGAAGAAAAAAAAAATTAATAAAAAATGAATTAAATATTCAGGCTGCGTGCTATTGCAGGACAACTCGAGCATTCCTCTGGACATGGGCCCTTTCGCGAGGCTCCTACGCACAATTCGTACAGATAAGCCCGAAGGCTTGGCCGATGCAGTTTCGGTGCCAGACTGGCGACACTTGATGCTTACCATCTGGCACGGGCATTTGGTGCTGAGGGAAAGCTCGGAGCTGGAAGATTTAGGTTTTCCGCGTTACGAACTCGACCAGCCCTGGAGTTCTTGAAACTGTGTGCTGCTCACAGAGGACAAAGCTAAGGCCCACTGTTGCGTTGGGGGGTGGGGGGGAGTACTACTCAGACTATCTTAAACGGAAGATAGGCTCAGCTTTTTGGGTCGCGAGGATGGACTTTAAGTGGAAGTCTTTGTTTTCTTTTTTTTTTATGATTTTTTAATTGAGGTACGACCTAATACATATCAACATGGAGCAGGCAATAATCATTAAACAAATCTGATTTTTTAAGGGTACTTAACAAATAATTTTGAAAGTAGATTAATCTGCAGAAGAAGTCAAAATAATATCACTAGTTTTAACTGACGAGAGACTGGCGTACATGCACAAGAAAAAAATTATGCAAATAGAGGTAAAAACAACGAGCACGCTATTCGTAAACGAGAGCACGGCAAAGTAAGTAAAACACAGGACCTATAAGGGTCAATCATACTCGCTTGATAGGAAGATCTCTGGTTTTTTAAGGCCGTCAAGCAATTGGTCAGTTTAAGAGAGTTTATTGTAACGTATTTCAACTCAAACGCACAAGATTGGGGATTCCATCTAGTCGAAGTAAGTGAGATAAACGAAGCTATGATCATGGAAAAAATAAAAATTATTCTAAGTGCAGAAATGCACTGGGGTCGATAACCGGATTCTAGATGATACTGTAGGGAAAACGAAAGTAGGTGCAGGTTTACCAAGCAAAAACGAAAAATAAGTGAAAGGAAGAGAGTGACCGAGAGGTTTACCAATTATGTATTGTGAAAATAATATATTTAAAAAAACATAATGAAAAATAAATAAGTAAAAGCAATTCAACGATATATTCATATATACGGCTCCACCTCCCTGGTATATACATTTATTTAACCCTCTAGTAATAGAATATGACTTAATTTTTTTGATTTGTATTACCTTACTATCTATTATTCTGGTGTTGTCACAATCATTATACATTATAAAAACTGTATTAGAATAATATTTTTTAGATCTTTATTTTTCTTTATAATATAAAACCTTATTATTATATTATCCTGTAACTTTCAAGTTAATGTCTTAAAATAGTAAATGTTTCTGTATATCTAAAAATTAAGCAAAAATTACTGTTACAAAAAAATTAAATGAAGAACAAGATTAAAAAATGTCTGATTTTCTTAACACTTATGAAATAAATGCAAAATTTAGAAAAAAATTGTTGTTAAAATAATCTTCAGCTATAAAAAAAAGAAAATTGTGGGAAAATATAATATAGCAATAATAGATCCTGAGGTTCATTAACAATTTCTGAAAGTTATCATTAAAAAAAAAATTGTTGGGTAAAAAACATTAATCAATGATAAAAAAAATTCGTAAATATAGTAAGTCTGCAACATTTCAAGGTACTACAATTGTCCTACAGGTTCAATCGATCATATCACTAAAATTGATGTAAGTTTTGATCAAATCGGCACAATTATAATTCCTTTTCGATAGCGGCAATTTTTTGCGTCGTTATTGATTTCAGAAATCATTCATGGCGATGATGTATGGAAGAGAGCGTGCTCTCTTCTACACATAAATCAAGTTTTTAAATCTAAAGACACATCAAACTTATTGTTTAATTAACTTATTTAAAAAAATAGCCTTTATGCATCGAATAGTGTTGACTAGTTTTTCTTTGTTCGTGGGCTCTATACAGATGCACGTATCTTCCTAAATACGGCAGTGATGTCACGCACGCGACACGTAGTAACACTAGAATCTACTTTGGTCTTCGTCAGTGACTCTTCAGACTTTTTCAAACAAGCATTTGCGCTGTTAAATTCTAGTAGTTTTAAAAAAATGAGTGATTGGGAAGATCCGATTACTAGTGAAAGTAGACCGGCAGTAGAAAATCCTATGAACCAACCACCTTTGCCTGCAATAATTTTTCGCGATCGCAACCTATTGGGAATAGAACATCAGATCACGTCTCCCAGCAGCATATCAAGAAATTTGGATGTTAAACTCAGCGTTGATTTGTCATCAAAGTACAATGCTAAAGTAAGGCCATGAGCTATGATACTCAAATATGAATTCATTAGACCCTCCTTCAAAGGACGACGTTTCGTCTCTGTTTTCAAGAACGAAAGTGCAACATTCCTTTTCGGTAAAACTTGCGTTCTCTGCTCATACAAAAGTGTTTTGGTTACTATAGCATATTCGCTACCTGGGCCCACGGCTCTAGATACAATTTATACGCAGATTTAGCCACAATACTTTTATAGAAAGCATATGATGCGAATTTTACTTGAAAGGTTGCTACGCTCTCTATCTTAAAAATTTTGTTAAAGGGAGGTAAAAAATTTAGTACGCTACACGGAGTAAAAGTGCGGTATCACATTCGGGGTGTTGACACGACCCAATGGAACTATACCGTACTATTGCCCCTTGGGGCGTATAACTATTATTTTTTTTGTTCCTTGAATACTTAATAAAGTGGTATATTTGTAGGACGTGAAAAAAATTGATTGCACGAAATTCATCATGGATTCATTTAACGTTGTCGTAAGTATAAAGTTCTTTGTTTATATCTTTTTCTCTCTTTTTTTTTTTAATTTTTAATTATATAAAATCCTGCGATGATGATCGAAAACTTTTTGATATGGCAATATTTCTCTTAATTGAGTAAGTATTTCTATAAATAAGGGGGTATAAAAAATTGGCCGCCAACGATCAAACTTATGAGCAGCTTGCCTCGCACGATTTTAAGGTATAGTAATATTTACTAAGGTGGCTTTCTCGAACACAATTGCCTATTTTCCTTTTATCCTCCTCCCAGTAACCGAAGGCCACCCATCATCCCTTCCCTAATCTTTTTTCAAAGTGTTGAGTGCCTATCTTAAGTAGAGGACCATTGTGTAGTAATATGCAAAAAATAGTTGTAGATATGTGCGTGTGAATCTGCGTTTTTCTTTCCACTGCTTCTCTCATCCATGCGGTCCCGCGAATGGCGTCTTTAGCTACACTCCGATACTCTAGGCAAGGTGATCACAAGCCTACCCTTCGACTGCCAATTTTTTGATTCCTTCTAGTTGACCAACTGATGAAACGTTACACATCACAACATTTAGAATTTGTACTAAATATTTTGTTAAGATTGTATAATACTGGATCCGTAATATTTGAAATTTTATGAACATACAGTTATAGTACATTACGCACTTTGCGAGTGAGTTAAAAAAGCTTCAGGCTTCATATAAATAAATAGTAAATATGAAATCTAGAGCCTTTCTCAATCTTCGAACGTGGTGCGTAAACAATTTTACGTCTCGTGATGCTTGGGAGTAAACATTTCCAAGTGTTAATAAAAAAAAATATGTTGAATTTTAGGTCACTGATGAATCCATTTCAGTAACGGGCATAAAAAAAAATGAACAAGACGACGACTCTGTAAATGCTTTTCCACAACTCATTATAAAATATAACATCCCAGATGAGTGCGATGTGGATAGGATTTAGGCAAGACTTTGCTCTGACGAAGTTCTATGTATCTGGATTTCTGTAAAAATCGAGTCAGTTGTCGATGTACCAGATTGTTACAAAAATTAAAAATATCGAATGAGTCATTGTTACAGGCGATAAAAGAAAATGTAGCAAGAAAAAAAATAAATAATGACGTTTTATTATATAATCTATATTATTTACAAATAATTAATTAAAACAATTTTATTTATCTCATAGTTTTAATCATATCAACTTAAAGTTGAAAACACAATTCAATCTTTTTATAATATAAAATAATTGATCCACTTTTTACAGTCGTCCATTTACTGTTTAATAATGTTAAGATCAATTTTGTTGTCCAACACTCAATTCAGATATTCATAACTTGAGAGTCTACTGTAAAAGTACCTGTTATGTAGTAATCCTTGTAGAAAAATGTCCTAAAAAATTTTTCCTTGTTTTGCTGTTAAACATTTTTTTGAATGAAGAGAAGCTGTAGAAGAGGAAGAGTGGAGACGGAACATAAAGGGAGAGTAGCTAGAAAAAGTTTATACTTAACGTCGAAATTCCTAGTGAAAGAAAAAAAAAATTTTGTTCAAACACTTATATAAGTAAGTTGTAACGAGGCAAATTGAGCCTCCCGGCTCATGTCGCTCTCGCTGCCGCAACGCGTATGACATCACCGGCAAAGACTTACCTTCCCGGAATTCTTCTTTTGTTTTGGCTACCGGAAAAGAAGAAGAAGAGGACGATGCGACAACGGGACACAGTAGCAACAGCGGCGAGAAGAATACACGTGAGCGCGCGCACGACTGTTCGGGTCGCGGCGGCGGCCCTCGGGTATGAGAGAGAGAAGGAAGGAAAGTGAGAGTCGAGAGGTACGGGCGGTAGTTGCAAGGGAACGGAGAGTTAGTCTCGAGTCGAGAGCCTTCGCGCGCGGATTAGCCAGATTGTGAGCGAGAGAGAGAGAGAGAGAGAGAGAGAGAGAGAGAGAGAGAGAAGGTGCGAGAGAAAGTGTTGGCAGATCAAGAGATAGAGAGAGAGAAGAGGAAGCTGCTGTGTCCCCGTCGTCGGAGATCATCACCGCGAGGAGGAGACCCAGGACAAGAAGCAGAGCGACTGCAGGACGAGAGAGAGAGAGAGAGAAGACGAGAAGCAGAGCGGCTACAGGATGAGATAGAGGGAGTAGGACCGCCACCATCAGCTTCACAGACTCACCGGCAGCCCGAGGCCCAGCCGGACGCCATACGCCGTTGTCGCGAGTCAGAGAGCCGAAAGGTAGCGTGTTTTTCCTCCATTCTTGTTGTGCGTCGTGCTAGGGCTCGCGAGCGCCGGTAGACCTCCGGGACTAAGTCCCGGAGTATACAGAGGACTGAGAGAGAGAGAGAGAGAGAGAGAGAGAGCCAGGTTACGGGAAGTCGCGGGTGCATGCTCGGGAGTGCCGAATCTTGGGGGTGTTCGCGCGTTTTCCGCTCTAGGTGTGCAGAAAGGACGAGAGAGAGAGAGAGAGAGAGAGAGAGAGAGAGAGAGGACCGGGACTAGGGACTGAGGGGGATAAGGAGCAGGTTAACGAGGGACAGTGATAGTGTGAGAGAGAGAGAGAGAGAAAGACAGGGTGAGAAAGGTTGCCAAGGGACGAGAAGAAACGGGCGCGATAGTAGAGAGCAGGTGTGTAGCGGGCGGGAAAAAGGACAGGGACGATAGGTTACGTGTGAGGGTGCGCGTGTGTAGGCGTGCGTGACGTGGCTAGGAGCGTTAGGGCAGCGGCCCCTCCTGGTCTCAGGACCCCGAACGTGCGCTCGCAGTTCGCGCGGCGAGGCGGAACCGCTGTAGCGCCGTCGAGGAGTTGTGTAGAGTCGTGTGGAGAGTGCAATAAACAATTTCCTTACTAGACACGGTAGCATTTCCCAAAATTATTGCCTCTCGGTAGAACGAGAGGAGAAATCCCGTACAAACTCCCCTTTTCAGTAGCAGAATCCAAGAAGACGAGGGACCCGGAGGACGTACGAGACGAGGCAATCCACCTCCTGCGTACCCCCCCCCCCCTTTTTATTTCCAGGTACAAAGGCAGTGTGACAAAATGGCATCCCAGTGTGGGGACCGGTGCGGGACTTGGTGATTTTTCCCTATAGGAAGTGCTTCCCCCAAGCGTGCGGCAGGTGGCGCGAGTGAGTGATATAGTGGGAGCGTAGTGCAGGACGTAGATAGGAAAGTGTGCTAGTGGACTAGGTGTCACAGGCGACGGTGAGCGAGCCCTACAATTTTCAATAAAAATAATTAAGCGACAGTGCGACCCTAGTAAGTAGTAACTATATTTATATTTATATATATATATAATAATAATAATATACGGACTAGTAGAAATAATCGCGTAGTTGTGCATTAGTGTGGACAGCTGCACAATCGGGACGGTGAGCTCGGTCGATAACGCGATAGAGTCGCGAACGACCTTGTAGCTCCCAAGTGAGAAGCTGATAGTGGACACTATTGCGGACACCCAAACTATCCTTAGTGTTGTGACATCCCCGGACTAGTGAGAAGGGAACAGGACGTCCGTGAGCCGGGTTGATCTCGCGGAGGAATCGCGGATCCCCGAGTTCTCCGTACACGGACTTACGTGAGCCGTGCGACTGTGCTATCGCAGCTGGTCCACCGAGTCTCCGTAAGGCCAGTAATTATTAGACGAAAGGACGCTAGATGGCGACACAAGGTCAAGGCATGGACGAATTTGTGAGAAGATCTAGGGAGGGCCGGTTTATAAGGCGCACGATCCAGAATATGTCTATTCTGAAGGTTCAACGCGAGCTGCGTGCACGAAAACTCACGGGCCGTGGGGACGAGGACGCCGTGCGAGATCGCCTACTGAGACACCGGCTATTCGAGTTGTACCCACACAGCGAGGAAATCCCGATCTACTTCGGGGACATCATGATGTCGCAACAGCTAGACGGCAACACCGAGGAGGAACATGAGTCCCTACCTCATGAGGAAGACTCCAGCCACACCAGCCTACAAAGTCCGGTCCGGAGGAACAGAAGTCAGCATACCGGACACTCTCCCCCAGGGATCGAGGACATAGGTTCTGAGGACGAAAGGGGGAATGTACCTCTGGGTGGAGGCACTCCTAGAAGTTTAAGGGATCCCTCAGGATCCAGGACAAGACGCCTTCCACCAAGCCTAGGCTTACCGGGATGGGAAGAGCCCCCCTGGGGACAGGGCCTACGCAAAGAAACAAGCGTGAGGGAGCTGCAGGGCCAACACCACGTCCGAGGGGAGTACCCCCCGACAGGGATCATAACCTCGTGCGCGACGTCTACTGCCACGACGACGACATACACTATGACCAGGCCAGTCACAACTCCGTCTCAAGGAATACAGCAGATAGGCTCGTTCGGAGACCTTCTCAAACCCCCGGACACTCACTCTACACCGTACCCCAAACCTCGGGTGATCGGAGACCAGTTCCTGGTCCCTCCCCGGATGGAATATTATTCAATGCAGCACCTAAACACCGTGATGCAGAACACTGGGATCCCGGGATTGGTGGGCTCCCAGTTCAAGGCCCAGACATCGGTATATGCTGGAAGCGCGGCCTTTCTGTTGGATCCGCGTGCCCCACCAAAAGGAGTTCCGGACGTACCCGTGGGAGGGACAAGTGCGCGGATCTCTAAGGACGAACCAAATAGACCTACTCCTATGCCACGCCGGAAGATGGACACCGGACTGAGGGACTCGCGCCCCAAACTCAGGGAGCAACATCCCAGGGATTTGTCTGGGGAGGAGTCGGAACAAGAGGACTTCCGGACTGCTAGAAACTGGAGTAAGTTTAACCGGGACTCCCGATCTAGAGCGGACCCGAGGCCACCCACGAAGTCCAAGGTGACCTGGCAGGACTTCCAGGCCGAAAGGACGCGGGCTATGGAGGACAGTCTACCAGCGGACCCACGTAACCCCAAGGAGGAAAATTATGGCGAGGAGAGCGACACTTCCAGCCGAATAAGTCTACCCCCAGTGGATCGCTTGCGGGGTAGCCATATGGGGTGGAACCCTAATCTCAGTTACCACGACAACCGCAGGGGTCCCGAAGTAGCAAGGGAGGAACGGTACCCCGAACCCCTTTGGCCCACTCCGGGTGGGGAACGCCGGAGCCGATCCCCTCCGCGACAACAGCAAAATCAAGGACCAAGGTACGCCAGTATCTTTCCGAAACACCCAGCTGACCTAGGCATGGATCCGGAAAGACCCTTACCCCAGGCTGGTAATCGTGAGGACCAACTGCGGCATGGTGACTGCAGAGAGGAAGCCACCCAAGCCAAGGCCGTCAAAGCCCTGCAGAATTGGGGACTGCGTTATACGGGCGAAGAACGTGCGGAGGACCCCGAGGAATTTCTGGACCGTTTAGAGGACTGTCGGGCAAGTGTGGGAATAAGCGACCGCGCTCTCTTAGGAGCGCTACCGTGCGTTCTGCTTAAGCGAGCAGCGCGCTGGTTCAGGACGAACCGACGAGACTTTGCAACCTGGGAGGTATTCTGCGAGTCGTTTAAGAGGCAGTTTGGTGGAGAATACCAGGAGGAGGACTTACTCCAGGATTTGTACGCCCGGACCCAAGGAAAGACGGAGAGGATCTCTGTATTCTTGACCAATTTCCGATACATTGCCTCCAAGCTAAAAATCCCCCTGTCGGAACGGACTCTAGCCGACAGGGCCTATCGGAACCTCTTACCGGAGTACCGAAGAGCCATGGCAGACAAAGTGATCTGCCACCTGGAGGACATAGAAAACTACGGACGGCGTTGGGAAAGTCAGAAGGACTTGGATGGACGATACCGCCCACCCCCGGGCATGGAAACCATGCACGTCCAGGGGGCGGCTTATCTGAACCCAACGCCACGGACCAGGATATCGGAAATAACTGAAGTGACTGAACGACTGGAGGGGTTGAATCGAACTCCACCTAGCGGTAACATTGAAAACGAGGACTATCAGGGGAGTATTCCCCTGATTTCAGAACAGGACGCGCTTTTGGCCACCGTATTACTCAACCCGGTTGATGAAGACGCCTATGCGCAATTGGCTGCTCTAAGAGCCCAAGCCCATGCCAACCGCCAACGACAATCCCCAGGACTATTCCCTAGAACGACCAAGCCGGATTGGAGTAACAAGCCTGCGTGGAGGCCAGCGACAAGCCCCGCGACGGGAACGGCCGCGCAATCTGGCGCCAAGGAATCCGATAGCTCGTTTCTTGGAGCATGCTTCCTATGTCGTGGAGTAGGACACCGCTCTGCCCAGTGCCCTCTGGTACAATGTTTTATATGCAGCGAGAAGGGTCATTTGGCCCGCCAATGCCCAACAAGGATTATCGGGACCTCGGACAGCTGTCAGAATTGCGACACCCCCGGGTACACGTTCAAGACGTGCCCGAATTGCGAGGAGTCCAGGAAGAAATTGGGAAACGGGAAGGCGGGGGACTCGATTCGATAGACTCATCCACGTCCCCCGCAGTACTGTTGAAGGAGTTGTTAGGGGACTTGATCGGGACGGACGAGGACAAGGACCACTATATCCAGCACATCGGAGGGCTAACTCAGTCTGGAGATACATCCGATGCCGAGAGCTCCGGCTCTTCATCAGGCAGCGAGCTGGAGGGCTTATCGGACGAATACCGGGAAGAGGCGGTACGTGTAATCCGCGTAGAGGACATAAGAGCCGAGGCCAGAAACTATATGATCGTCGTGCTCGGAGGACAAACATTTCGAGCGCTGTTTGACAGTGGCGCGCAATCTTCTATTGGCGGAAGCCGCCTAGCGGAGTTATTCCAGTCACGGTTAGTTGCAACTAATTTGGCGACCGAAAATGTGAATGGTGGTATTACCCCCATATGCGGACTGCTAGAACTCAACGTGGAGTTAGCCGGGGTGTCCAAACCCCTTATCCTGCGTGTAGTGGACAACATCAAAGAGGACATGATCCTAGGAATGGACTTTATACGGGCGTTTGAACTTAAAACTCGACTGGCCCAAGGACATTGGAGACTAATGGACGGGGTATGGTATGAATTCGAGGGAGAATCACGGACAAGGCTACCCGAAGTCGTAGCTGAATGTGCTGGCATCCACGAGCTGAATCTCGAGGAACGAGAAAGGGTAGACCAGCTTGTCTCGCACACATTGGCAAAATTCCCGGACGAGGTGGGACGGACTTCCTTGACGGAGCACGTCATAGACGTAGAGGATCCAACACCCATAAGACACCGACTTCGCCGCATGTCCCCAAAAATGCTGGAGATAGCGACTCTCGAGGTTGATCGCTTGGCCCGAGAAGGAATAATCGAGAGATCTTCAAGCGATTACTCTAGTGCCCCGGTGATGATAAGGAAACCGGACGGCACGTACAGATTCTGCATAGACTACCGGGACCTGAATGAGGTGACTAAACGGGACGCCTATCCACTCCCAAGCATGGACTCAATACTGGACAGGCTGCGGAAGGCCAAGTACTTGTCGAAGATCGATCTGAAGCAAGCTTACTACCAGGTTCCCGTGGCTAAGTCCAGCCAACGGGATACGGCCTTTGCCATGCCTGGTTCGGGACTCTGGGCCGCGAGGCCAACGTAAGTATTTTTCCATCTTCTTTCCATTTTTATAGTGCTGCGTCAGAGAGAGAGACAGAGCGAATCAGATCGGCTTTCGAGCAGCTGGTAGTGCTCTAGCCTAGGGGGGGAGGGTTTGTAACGAGGCAAATTGAGCCTCCCGGCTCATGTCGCTCTCGCTGCCGCAACGCGTATGACATCACCGGCAAAGACTTACCTTCCCGGAATTCTTCTTTTGTTTTGTCTCCCGGAAAAGAAGAAGAAGAGGACGATGCGACGACGGGACACAGTAGCAACAGCGGCGAGAAGAATACACGTGAGCGCGCGCACGACTGTTCGGGTCGCGGCGGCGGCCCTCGGGTATGAGAGAGAGAAGGAAGGAAAGTGAGAGTCGAGAGGTACGGGCGGTAGTTGCAAGGGAACGAAGAGTTAGTCTCGAGTCGAGAGCCTTCGCGCGCGGATTAGCCAGATTGTGAGCGAGAGAGAGAGAGAGAGAGAGAGAGAGAGAGAGAGAGAAGGTGCGAGAGAAAGTGGTGGCAGATCAAGAGATAGAGAGAGAGAAGAGGAAGCTGCTGTGTCCCCGTCGTCGGAGATCATCACCGCGAGGAGGAGACCCAGGACAAGAAGCAGAGCGACTGCAGGACGAGAGAGAGAGAGAGAGAAGACGAGAAGCAGAGCGGCTACAGGACGAGATAGAGGGAGTAGGACCGCCACCATCAGCTTCACAGACTCACCGGCAGCCCGAGGCCCAGCCGGACGCCATACGCCGTTGTCGCGAGTCAGAGAGCCGAAAGGTAGCGTGTTTTTCCTCCATTCTTGTTGTGCGTCGTGCTAGGGCTCGCGAGCGCCGGTAGACCTCCGGGACTAAGTCCCGGAGTATACAGAGGACTGAGAGAGAGAGAGAGAGAGAGAGAAAGAGAGCCAGGTTACGGGAAGTCGCGGGTGCATGCTCGGGAGTGCCGAATCTTGGGGGTGTTCGCGCGTTTTCCGCTCTAGGTGTGCAGAAAGGACGAGAGAGAGAAAGAGAGAGAGAGAGAGAGAGAGAGGACCGGGACTAGGGACTGAGGGGGATAAGGAGCAGGTTAACGAGGGACAGTGAAAGTGTGAGAGAGAGAGAGAGAAAGACAGGGTGAGAAAGGTTGCCAAGGGACGAGAAGAAACGGGCGCGATAGTAGAGAGCAGGTGTGTAGCGGGCGGGAAAAAGGACAGGGACGATAGGTTACGTGTGAGGGTGCGCGTGTGTAGGCGTGCGTGACGTGGCTAGGAGCGTTAGGGCAGCGGCCCCTCCTGGTCTCAGGACCCCGAACGTGCGCTCGCAGTTCGCGCGGCGAGGCGAAACCGCTGTAGCGCCGTGGAGGAGTTGTGTAGAGTCGTGTGGAGAGTGCAATAAACAATTTCCTTACTAGACACGGTAGCATTTTCCAAAATTATTTCCTCTTGGTAGAACGAGAGGAGAAATCCCGTACAAACTCCCCTTTTCAGGAGCAGAATCCAAGAAGACGAGGGACCCGGAGGACGTACGAGACGAGGCAATCCACTTCCTGCGTACCCCCCCCCCTTTTTATTTCCAGGTACAAAGGCAGTGTGACAAAGTATTATAATGATCTGACCAACAAACAAAATTTTAATACACTTTGTTAGCGTTCATCAGCAGTATAAATTTTTAGTTCTCAGATTACATCTGTTATCATGTCATTGATTTTTACTTGCAATTGTCTGATAATTTTACATATATTTTATAATACCAATAAAAGGCATCTCATTAAAAGTTTATGGTTACAGTTCCGTATTTTTTTAGAATAAATTTTAAGAATGTTATTGTAATGTTTCATTCCTTTTCGAAATTATTTATAAAAATTTTTTCAACTTTACAAAAGAAGTAGTAGAATTTTAGGAAGTCCAACCTTATTTTTTCCCTTTATTGATCAAACATAGCTTCACACAAATGGCTCATTATGGATCAATTGCGAACAGTGAATTAAAAAACACTGTTAATTTGTTTAACAATCGCTTAAAAAAGTTTGTGCGAGAATTCTCTTATTAAAATTATATAATCTAAAAATTTATTTTTGTGGTTTGCTGTATCGATTTAACCGTCTTATGGGGTATAAGGCCACAAAGGACGTGGCTGCGTTTCCCTGTACTGAGAGTAAACTGAAAATGGCTTTCCATCATTGTACAAACGGTTGGTTTTTTTTGGTTTCCTTATTTTCTTAATTTTCTTACATGGTTTCCTCACTAAATACAATATTAACAGCTTGTGATACTTCTCAAATAAAAATATGATTAAGCTAAGGACAAATCCACTTAGTCAAAATACAAACAGTGGAGCGAGCTCAATAATGCCAAATGATGTAAATGAAACTTCTTTTTGAACAAGATTTATTCTGCTACGAAAAGCCTTTATCTTTCGAGACATTATTCCATTCTCTCTGTTCTTCTGCAGGCTGAAAAAACGATTGTTAAAATTCTTGAAAAATAGTTTTTTACTCACAAATACTTACAAATGACTCAAAAATGTATGGATTGGATCTTCTTTTTTTAAAGCAAGGCCTCTTTTTCTAGAATTACCTAGTGGAATAGCATAGACTTTGCAACGTGAATTTAAAGTAACAGAGCTTGATATTATATCAGCAGAATAATAAGCCACTTTCTCGTTGCATATCTAAAATTTTAAAAAAACTTTAAATTATTCATACACTGAAAAATAATCTGTTTTAATTCATTATATCTTTGTAGCTTTCAAAAACTTTTATGAATCGCTCGGATGTGTATTAGCCTGTAACTAGTGTACCAGCTTGTAACTAGTACATTGCAATATTTAACAATGTCTTTGTATTACTATTTTTTAAGTAAAATTCTTTGGATATTTGAAATAATTTTTTTCAAATAGATCTTGGGGACAAAAATCATTCTTTGTAATAGAATGTAAGAAGTTTATTCTTAGAGAAATACTTTTACCGCTATTTTAAGAAAAATTACAAAATGTTATAAAAAGAGTATCATAAACAATTTTCGAATACTTTTTCGAAAAATAGTGCATCGCCAAATATTAAAAAAAATTAATTAACACTTAAACTCAATATTTTAAATTACCTGATCCAAGACTTCATCCATGTTTGAAGGAATACTATCCTTATCCTTCAACAATAAGCTTAAATTTTCATTTACATCGTCCTTGGAGCTCTAATAATATCACGAAATTAGTTTTTTTATATTATGTTTAGAATTTAAATGAAATTTAAGTTTAATTACCGAAAAAATTTTCAAATTTTGAGAGCCTTTGAAAATGATCAATTTGTATGTGCCATCCTCCAGAAATTCCTGAACATTTCTAAATGGTACGTGTGGTATGTCAACTGTCACAAAACTTGTGAAACAGCCTGAATACATTGAAATGATAATGTATGCTGTCAGATACAGCGATATTTTCGCTATTTTCGATGACAAAGAACTGAATTGCACATCTATAAATTTTAAAGAAATGTAAGTAGTTATAGTCAAGCAATTTTATAATATTTGATCTTCAATTTCTAGGACTCCTAGACTATATTTAACAGTTTGTAATGGCTTAACAAGTACATAGTCTAAAATTTTGCAACGTTAAGTAATTATTTATACTTTTCAGTTTTTGAAGTTCAAGTTTCCAGAAATGATGTAAAATCTAAATGCATGTATAAACAGAAGTATCCTGTACATACAACGTACAGATAAGTTATTTCACTTAGTTAGTGCGAAAATGACCTCTCCTAGCTCTTAAAAAAATGGTTGCACAATGATTTTATAAGAAAATTTTTAATTTTTTCTAACTCTCTTATCACCCTTTTTTTTTAGAAGCGTTCCTCTCCGAACTGTAGGTCTTCGGTGGGTAGGTTAGTGTTTTGTGGCTTACAATTTATCAGTGTAGTTAAATCAAATAAATAAAAAAGGCAAAATAGTAGTTCTTGTACCATCGGTATACAGTAAAAAAATTTGACCAAAAAAGCAAGGTTTATGTATGTTTGTGCCCAAGGAGCAAACGTTTTTTTTTTTTTTTAGAAGGGCACAGAGAGTTTGCACTCATGTTGAGAAAATAGTAATTTAAAATTTGGTGGTGTATGTCTTCATGGCAAGCACCAGGCTCTGGTCGGATGCACACTAAATGCGATCTTTAATTTCCTCACTCAGGCGTAGTAAAGGTCCAAGGGTTAGAAAAAACGTTTAAGAGAGAAAAAATAGCTTTCGCCACACAATCAAGATCTAACCGGGATATCCCTACGGTCCCTCGCAAGCCCGAGGCCTTTTGAATATTTAAACATAAAATATACTGAAATTTGTATATTGATTTTATAGTTTTTGAAAAATTAACAATTTACTTTTTGAGAGAGAAGGGGGTGAAGATTATTACTACATTTTTCGAGAATAAAGTGTTTTTGTAATAAGTATTTTTTAACTTAAAAACTTTTTTTTTGCGTTTGATAAACATACTGACTTTCGAATACAATGTAGCCCAAAAGTATAAAAACTATGATTATTTGTCATATTAAATCAGAAGAACTAAATATTAAGAGCCCCAACTGTTCTGGTAAATATAATTTGATTGGTTATCGATAAAAAAGGAAATTGACAAAACTTGTAGGTTTATTTATTTTTTCAACCTTGTAATCTTTATTGCATACACAAGCATACAAAGGTCCCCCCTTTAAATAAAGTTTTTGCACTTTACATCCACGGTACAAAAATTTCTATATTATTTTATATGACAAGAGATTTGCCAACAGAATTCAGTGAAGGTGACAACCTTTATTTACGATGTACATGTTAAAATTTTATCCATATAGATAATGTGTTTAGGTATATTATCAGCAAGTAAATCACAGAAAAAAGATGTCACCACCGATTGAACCTGTGATCAAAATTTTTTCCTTATAATACATGACATGGTCAATAGAATAAGCCCCATTTCAAGGGATTGAAAAAGGTAGAGCGTACCAAAACAGTTATAACGTGTTCCTTCGGAATGAATCAATATATATTAAAAAATAAGTTGGGGAGCGGCGTTGGCTCAGTGGTAAGCGTGCTTGCTACTGATACAACGCTGTACTAGGGGTCGTGGGTTCGTTTTTCGGTGAGTGCAGATTTTTTCAGAAACTGTTTTTACCGGAAAAAGTTCCTATGTAACCCTGGCTGTTTCGGGGTGGGTTTTTTCGTGGAATTTTCCTTCAGAGTAATTCCAGGGTTTTTTCCTTGCTCCACAGGTCTTTAGGCCTGGGTGAATGCGAAACAGTGTTAGGGCCTAATAGATAGGGATTAGTGGGCCCGATGCCAGGCAGGGATCGCCGGCCTTACTGGCGAGGAGTGGCCCCTGAAACATGGGGCTTCTCCGGGGATGCTAATTAGCCTGGATCCGATGCTTCGGACCCAGGCTACACAGTGGCGAGTTGACCCGATGCACTTCCCCCCGGTGCAAAGAGACAGCTTAACTGACAAGGTGTGTTACACCGAAGATACTTCCACTGTGCCCATGGTATGATTTGTATGGTAACAGTTAAAGAAAAAATTTGGGGTAAAATGGGTGTGGCAGTACACCCCGACACATAGGTGGTGAGTGGGTGGCCCCGGCGACTGGGCCAATAGGCTGTCATGGTAACTTAATATAAAAAAAAAAAAAATATAAAAATCAGTTACAAATAAGTTTGTTTCAATCATCACCTTTTTTTTTTAAGGAATAATACTTTTTGTTTCAAAAACATAAGAGAAAAAATAAACACGATAAAGATAACTTGGAATAAATTGTCATACAAATCGTGTACGATCTAGTATTAATAACGTGAAGAAAGTATTAGTGCTTTAATATTTTTAGAAATTTCGTAACATTTTACCTGTATATTCCTGGTGGACGAACACTCGCCATACGTTTAAAAAGCCATCCGAAAGTTTTTGGATAAATCCTCTTCTATCATTATGTAATACTAAAATTAAACTAAACAATATTAATGAAACAACTACGACTATAACCAAGAAGTACCAGATACACTTGCTGAAAACCTTTTCAACAAAAATTAGATTAAACGTTACAAAGAAGTAAAGTCATGATTACTTTATACTCTCAATTTTTATACCTTAAAATATGCTGTCCATGGAATTTCCTTGGTATCAGGTGATTTATAATATAAATAGTTTTGAAAATCTATGATATCAATTGATCTCTTAGCCTTATTGCTATTTTCGACAGTTAAATATTCGTCAGTTACAATAATACTTTCATTTAACAATTTTGTGGAATTAATTGACGTATTTTTAACACTTGAATTTGATTTTTTTTTCATGTTTAAGTTTTTATACTCAAATGCTAATCCAGAGTCAGATGCAAAATCTTCAACTACTTCAGAACAAAAAGAAGAAGGCTGCAAAATTTGCCAAAAAATAATTAATTTTTTTTACGCAATAATTGTTGTTTCAAAACAAACCAACGTTCTATTTAATAAATTCGTTACCTTTCCAAAAATTTTAGCCGATGCTCCGGTCAAATTCTTCCGTCTCTCAGTAAAAACTCGATTGTCTTCGAGGATTAATTCGTTTTCCTTGCTCCACTTGAATAATTTGTTAACTTGTAATTTATTTCCAGAGCTGAAGGTAAACCATTCTAAGATGTCGCTATTACCTCCACATTTAACTAAAATCTCGCTTAATGCGTTTAGGTGGAAATAATTTTTTTTAGGACGTCGACATATGTCATTTATTTGTCCAGTGGCAGCTGACTCGAATAATAATAGCCAAACATGTGGCGATAGGTTATGATCCTCGGAGAAGTGCGAGAATATTTTAAAATCATTGTCGCTCTTTAAAAATACAACGAAGAGTGTTTTTGAGTAATTTTTTATTTTGGGGTATTTCACGGTAAGATCCGCTATGGTCACTGCGACCGAGTAAACCTGTTTTTTCGAAAATGCCTTCACCATGTTAACTACTGAATGAATTTCTGTAATATTTGGACGAAAATTGTTAATTTTAGGTATTTATCTCTTTAATTATTTACACTTTACTTTTGCTCACCTTCGTTGCTTCTATACACGATGCCTATGCTAGTCGTTTTATAAAAATTTTTTACCCCCAAAATTAATGGGATGTCACCTTCCATGTTATCGCTTGCATGACATGTCACCAATGGCATAGTGGTTAACATAATAATAATACCCGTAAGCATCATCATTTTTATCTAAAAATAGATTAAGAGAATATAAACGTTAGTTCACAGGACTAGATAAATTACTAGAACAACGCATTTTATGCGACTTAGCAAAAGCGATACTATTTACCGAGAGCGTAACTTCTAATGCATAGTAAAACAAATATTGAATTGAATGAGAATATAAAATTTGTACTACTATACTATTTTCATTACATGGTCCAAGGTTAATTAGGCATGAAAATTGTAAAATACGCATTTCTATATTATTGCTTTAAATGTAGGTTAGGCTAGTATTTAATTATTTCAGAGAAACTTTTTTTTTAAATCATGGATAAGTTATAAAATTTACTCAACACTTAATGGAATAATAAAATAGTGGATGATGTGGTTGGAATTTTGTAGAATCTTTCGGTTAACCAATAGTTTGGTAATGCGTATTAAGTTACATTAAAAAGTTTTTACAAAAATACAGTACTACTGTTATTAATAGGAAAAAAATTGCTTTTCAACTATTTACTTATTTATATAACTTCAAAGATAGCTTTGATATACAAATTGTGCAGTATTATACCTGTTTTGGCATTTAGTTATACTAAAAAAACCAGCATGATTTAGCTAATGACGAGATCATTATATTTCTGCAACAGAGAGTACTTGAGCATGTACTTACGTAATAATTTGACTTTGGTTATGCTAACAGTGACTTTCAAGAATTCCTTAGATTAAGCTAGGCACGGTTGGAAGGGACTCTCTTTCGATGCTGGGAGTTTTGGTGTCTCGAGCTTCGCAAGACACTTCTTGCCAGTGACTACGGAGTTAAAAGGTAGGCTCCTCCGTCAAACTGAAATGGAAATGTCGTGCAAGGTGATATACACACACACGTACACACTCACAAGACAATAAAATTTTACACGTAATTTAAGATTAAATTTCAAAACTTTTTTTAACCTTTTTACTATATTTTTGCCTTAGTATAATGTAAGAGTTATCTACAGAGGCAATGAAATTTTTTTAAATGCTTGACTTCATTTTATTTAGAATATCATAAAGTTCCGTGTATTGACAGTTACATGCATCTAAAATTAGAGCAAAGCAAAATTGTTACGTATATCATTGAAATTAAAAATCCTTAACAGGCATTTTGAGATAAACAATTTACAATAAAGTAAAAAGAGATGAATTTTGCATTTTTTTTAAAAGTCAATTTTCGTTAGTTTGATTAATCACTTTCAATGTCAGTTGTATCATCCTTTGTATTTTAATTTTATCGTAAATCTATGATGAAAAATTAAAGAAACAAAAACCTGGATTGAAATTAAATACTAAGGATGCAAAAAATAAGATAACGGGTTCGCCGGAATCTGCTTAGCTTTTGGTAACATTTTTTTATCGAATGTAATCTCTTGTTGAAGAAAAGCTTGTTTAAGTGTGTAAACTTACATAAAAAAAAAATTAAGCAAATTTAGCGCCGATTTGCAAAGATTAAGCACCAGTGTTATTAAAAGAAAATAAATTTTTTAAGGATAACTTAATTTGCATTAAGCACGTTAATGTGTAAAAAACTGCATGTATCGTATATAACAAAATTCAAGCTTTTCTATGCTAATACTGCATTTTAATAGTTGAAATTGGCGCCAAATAAACTTTTTTTTGACATATGCTTATGGTAAAGAAAGAGAAAATCTTATGTTTGTTTCTGCCAAGGCACACTTTAAATCATTATAAAAATAATAATAACAATAATGATATTAATTATAATAATAAAAAAGAATCGTAATAGTAATAATAATTAATAATGTGAGTGGTGATTATAATGGTATCAATAATAAAAATAAGCAAAGAAACAATAACTTAAAAATTAAAGATTTACTCATCAATATCATCTCAAACATATTATAGCTTTTAATGAATTGAGAAGTATTTTGCTGCTTCTGTTTTAAAACGATATATCAGTTAATAAAAAACAATATGATTTCGCTAATGATGAGATGAATATAGTTCTGTAAAGAGAAGACTTTAACATGCACTTACTTGATAACTTGACACTCGTGACGCAAACAATGATTTTCCGGAACTCCTTGGACCAAGTTAGGCACGGCTGGAATAGACTCTCTTTCGATGCTGGGAGTTTTGGTATTTTGAGCTTTGCAAGACACTTCTCGCCAATGACTATAGAGTTGAAAGCTAGGCTTCTTCGTTAAACTGAATCGGAAATATTGTATGCGGTAATCACTTTATGTTGAAGTGTTGTCTAGCTGGCTCACTGACAGACTGTCGTTTTGGGGTTGTGCCTTGAAGGGTATGGTATTCTATTTCCCACTACCAAAACTTACTGGCCATCAAGTGGGAGGAATGTCACGCCCATCAACATACTCTATCCCTTCTACACTTCCCCTCTTTTTTCTTTATTTTTGGAAACAAAAAAATTATAAGTCAATCCATGTAGGACGGGTTACAATGAAACTAACAAATGACAAATTTTTGAATCCCTTTAATACAGATTCAGTATTCTTAACAATTTACTTTTCAATTACTTTGTTATTTTATAAAACAATTAATTATTTAAATATGTTAATAAAAGTTTATTTGGTACATTCAAAAAAGTTTGATGTTGCTAATTTTTAAAAACTTTAATTGGTTTTTAGCCTGCCAAATTTATTGAATGACCGAAATTTCTGCCACCAATTTTCGTACGAAACATGATTTATCCATTTTTTATGCAATTTAGAAATTTGATGTTCTATTACTGCTGCAGGGACGATTATGTTTTTTAGTCTTCTTTTATGAAATATCATTGGGTAGTTGAGAGAATAAGCGTATTTTACTTGGTTTCCGGTAAAAATTGCAAAACGTAAGAGATACTTTATTTCGGATTGTGAAGAAGCAGTTCGGTGCACAGTTGCTAATCTTCATATGGCAAGAAGAAAATTGAGTAGTACAATAAAATCAGAAAATAAGAAATATAATACCTTTTAAGTGATAATCACTTTCTATTTTTATTTTTATGAATGAATTTTATAAATTAATAATTTAAAAGAATAAACTACGCTGAGTTTTCTTTAAACTTGAAAATTGTAATATGGTTAGTTTGTATTGTCTTAATTGTAAGAAATTCAGTATTATCTACTTATGGAAAAAACTTAGGATGAAAACATTAATACTTATAGATATTAAAAGGAAACTAAAAATAATAACTTGGTCTTGAGTAGATTGAGCCAAGTGAGTAGTTTTTTTTTTCTTTTTTTTTTTTAAATTTTTATTTCCTAAAAGTAAAACATCGAGTAAACGTATTTTCTGTGCTAATTTGTATCTGCGTGCTATAAGTGTATATACAAGCAAGATTATTTGAAGACAGACATTAAATCAAATGTTGCATTAATATTTGAGGCATCATTTTCTATTTCAGCTATTTCTTAATGAATCGCTTAACTGATATAAATAAAAATAAAAAAAAGAGTAATGTAAAAATAAGGCTCTTTTCCGAACACATACGTATACAAAACTCCCTCAACGCACCCTATACTCCAGCGGTTAGGGACATATGATTATAGGCTTTTATAAAAGTTTCTCCGAGCTTTTCCTTGCCAAGGCCAAAAATTCCGATGGCTCATCTTTACTTTCTGGCATAAAATAAACTAGTGACTGTGTAGAATTGAGCCAAGGAAGAATACTTAATTTCCTAGTATAGCGCGTGTCCGTACTGATGCGTTTAATGTGCATGACAATAAAATTTTACCACCTTCTACCACGCAGCTATGCTTATAATATATTTACAATTATTCGTGTATGTCCTGCGCGTGTTTTTTCTTCTTGTTTATCTTTCCTCTAATCTGTTTCTCTTCCAGTACTGAACCACTGGTAAATATTTTATGTCATTGATCCAGTGCCCATTTTTGGATGTTGGTAAAAAAAAACAAGCTAGTTGTTTCTTGATGTGTATGTATTTTTATATTTAACGTCAATGTAGTAGTGCTTCGATGAGCACGTTGTTGTTTTTTTGGTAAGGAAAAAGTAATAAAAATCAATATTTGTTATCGACCAGAAACTGAAAAAAAATAAACAATAAGACACACCTAAACATTTTGTTTAGCACATGTTGAATAAAGTTGGATGAAATATTCTCGTTTTGATTTTGACGCTTGAAAAAATATTTATGCATTCATCTCTATCGCAGTTTAATTTTTCAGTGAACTGCATCTCAAAAAGCAAGTAAAAATTTTGGATGCAACCAATGAGTGTTTTTTTTTCCATGCTTCCAGATTTCTTATTTTTATTTCGAATATGAAAAAAATTAGTTTATCCAGATGTGGAGTTTTAGGAACCAATTTAGAAATTTTAACCATAGCATCCTATCAATTTTAGAGTACACAAATTTTTGACCTTTTGCATATAGTTGAAACAAAAATAAAGAAAATCGTAATTTTTTTATTTTCTATACCTTTACTTCTTTCTTTGGTCTCTGCTTACAATGGAAAATATTCCAACGAGTAAACCAACGTGTGCGTCAGTGATTTTTAATGTCAATGACATAGTTTGCAGTAAATAATATATTGAGCCACCCCTAACATCATGACTACCACCACCAAACTAGGCCGATAAAACATGAAGTTTATTGCTCCAACCAATTACAATGCAAAGTAATGCCACGTACCTACTCGCAGCAAATAAAAGCTACTGTTGCTCCTATCCTTTAACTACGACAGCCAATCTACTCAAACTCGATAGCTTTTTTCTCCTACTTTCCCTGCGCCAACGAAGGTAGGGTTGACCAAGCGCCTCTTTTCCCCTGCCACCACAAGATTTGGATATTTTTGGCCTCTTCTGCTACTTATTCATGAGCGTACAAACGATGTATTGATCTTTTGCGTATAGTACGTAAAAAAGTTAACAATAAAGAGATTTTGTTGCAGATAGTTTATGGAATCGAAAATTTAGTAGACGTCCAGACATTTCTACCCGTAATGGAATCTTTTATTTTGTGTGCAGTATTAGGTATGACTTTAAATAGGAAAGGGACATTCTTATTTGAAATAGTCAATAATTTTATCTTGTAAACTTTTACAAACTTCAACCTCTAGATGATACGAACACTTGAATGTTAGTCCGAAGTTCCGAATTTTTAAGAACTGAAGTCGTTTGGGATTTTAAGATTCTACGTAAAGACCACGGATGACCATAGCGTTTCTAATGAGAATGATGTCAGTCGATAAATTTTTACTATTTAGTTAGTAAAAAAGATTCAATCGCTTGACTTTGACTTGTGATTATATCGTGTTATCACATGAATAGTGCTCTCCGCAAGTTATTGTCTCAGAACAGATGAAATGATCAATAATTTTATTCTGCAAATTTTTATCAACTTTAACCTCTGTAAGATACACATGTTTCGAAAAGAGCTAGAAGTTCCGAATTTTTATTAAAACTGAAGTCGTTCAAGATGTCAAGATATCACTACCAGATTCAAAGTACCAAATAGGAAATACTACTAAACACTGGTATAACTTAGTAACTTATTATCTTTTTAGGAAAACATATCGGTGCAATCAATTTTATGCAGCGTTAAAATTTTTTGAAGAAAAAAAAAAAAAAAAGGAACGAAGGAAAAAAGTATTATAATTTTGGACTCAATGTAAAGTTAATTTCAAATAATTTATCTCAAGTTGGTTCAAGTAAGTTTATATTACAAAACAGTTGCATCGACAGTATATTATTACTTTTGCTTAAAATTTTCAGATTTTCATTTCTTCGACGCTCGAGATGTTTCCGATATCTGTGACATGTAATATAGTGTATATTCTATTTTTGCTAATTTGAAAATAGGAATGCCCTTTAAAAGTTTTAAATATCATACGATTTTATGTACCGTGAGAATTTTTAATTTAAAGATTTTATTTCATTTTATCATTTTTTAAGGGGTGAGAGATACCCAAATTGTTATTGTTAACGACTTTGATATAATACTTGTTTTCTTATTTTACTTATTTTATACTGATGTGGAAACATTTTATTAAACCAAGTCAAATTTTCACTATGTAGAGTTCACGGTTGAATTTAAAAACAGACATTATGATTAAAAAAAAAAAAAATTGACTGACCATTATGGCCGAAAGAATAAGTATCTCAATGAACATCAAAATTATCAAAACTATGGCAGCGAGAGTTTATTTGTGAAATGTCAGCTGGCTTACTAACTCTTTCTTTAAAAAAAATGGTTGAATCATTTTGGTTGAAGAAAAGAATGATCCCCTTTTTATTCGATCAATATTACACCAGTATGTAGGTACTAAGATATCGGATCTCACATTGTAGTCTATAATGGATTCTGTTTGGTTTGTTTCGTCGATATCGAAGTTGAAGGGAGATGCGCAACTATTTCAATGCTCCATATACGTACGCGTGTACTCCAATTTTTTTAGAAATACACTTATCCATTGATGAATGTCTGAATCCTCACGACTCGTTCCACAGCATCCATCTTTTTTCTGCCCTGCAGAAATTAATAACACGATGGGTCCCTAGACATAAAATAAGTGCACTTACGGAAGGGAGAAGAAGTAGAAAAAAAAAGGATGAATAATAATAATAAAAATATTTACAGAGGTTATCGTGGTCGTCAGCAGCGTTTCAAGGACAAACAAGGATGGCGACGGCTCGAATTGTTTACCTGGAAAACTCGACGCGGATGATGGGAACGAGGATCTTACGGCCAACAATTGATCGTCCCTTTCTACCCTCGAGTCATTGAAGGATTATTATCGGCGGTCTCGATATTTTTTTAATGCGTCCCTCTCAAGGATGTGCTTCGATTTTTGTTTTTTCAGTTGAGTCTTTCACGATGAGTTTTATAATTTTTTAAAATATATGACACATTTTTACGGTAGTTTTTAAAGATTTTAAAGGATTTTTTTATATCTTTTAAAATTAATTTAAAGTGGTAATCGTAACTCTTTTTCAATCGTAAGATTAATAATTTCAAAATTGCTCAGTTATAATTTTGATATCTTTAATTTTTTTTCCAATGATTATTTTTTATTGCGATGTATTTTCTATTTTGTCAAAACAATGAGCACATATAATTGAAAAATCTTACGACAACATACATGTCTTATTTTAAAAACATTTTTAAGGTTCCTTTGCTTATTTTTCTACAAACGTTACTACTTCAACGAAAATGCACGTGTAAACAAGTGTAAAAAGCACACTTAAAAAATAAAAAAGTTTACAGTCAGAACTTTTTACAATCGTCTTCATACAATTGATGTTTATATTAATAAAAACTAAAATGTTTTTAGTGTTTCTTTTACGCCTTGAAAATACATAAGACAATAAAAATCATGCAACGACAAAGGCTTGGAGACATTAATAAAAACAATTTTTTTAAACCATCTTGAATGGTCGAGAAAAGATGTCTTAAAGGGATCATAGAAGGATAAAAATGAAACGTCCTTACGAGAAAGTTGTGATTTTTCATTTGTCCAATCAATAGTCCGAATGGTTTGAGCAAAAGTAATTGAACTTCTCGATGCACTGCAGCACCAAACAAGCCATTCCGTCGATTTTAAAAAACATTAGCCAACTCCACTTGATGAATAATCCAGCGGCAACCAATAATAGGGTCATCAAGCCCTTGGATCTCGCGATTTTGCGGAGCTTAGTGTAGCACTGGAGAGTCACCAAGGAAGCGAGAATCCGCGAGTCAATCAACGAAGCCGAGTCGAGGATTGTGGAACGAGCAAGGAAGCTGGAGCAGGAGGTCGAGGCTTTGCGGGCGATAGAAAGCTCGAGAAGCAGCATCGCTAGAAGAAGAGCCGAGCGTGCAAGTGCCAACTTTCCCCATGTGCTCGCGAGATCTGTTCTGCTCAGAGGTGATTATTAATTGCATTGGACGTTAGACAACAAAGTATAGTACACCTCTCATCATGTTTGGAATTAATTTACTCCGTGAACTGACAGGAAAGAGTCTCTTTAAACATAGGTAACAGTGGAAAAAGAGAACTACTTCTGAGACAATAGCATCAAAATCGAGATACAATCTTTTGATAAATAAATGAGATACCAAACCAACTTCTCACCCAACTTTGACATTTTCAAACGTGTATTTTCGTAATACGTATCTACGTGGGATATCTCGAGACGAAATATTTTTACCATATATTTTATTCCCCTTTTTTTATCTATCTTGGCTTTAAACTCTCGCACGGTTGCCCTGAGTAGTGCTTCTAAGTAGTACGAATCCAAGTTTGGTCAGACATAAGAAAATTTTTCAATCAGTATTCCTATAAATTGAATTTTAAGTAGTACTAGTCCCAGTTTGGTAAGATAAAAGAATATTTTTTAATCAGTATTCCTGTTAGTCCGATTTTCAGTAGTGCAAGTCCAAGTAAGATTCGTCAGGATAATAATTTCAAACTAGTTTTCACATCAAACCGATTTTAAGTAGTACGAGTCCAAGTTTTGCCAGACATGAGGATATTTTTTAATCAGTATTCCTATAAATTCAATTTCAAGTAGTGTGAGTCCAAGTTTGGTCAGATATGGACAGATTTTTTACAAATATAGATACACGTTTTTTAGAAATGTATCTATAATACAGGGGGAAAAATAATTTTAATGAATTCACAGAAATCAACGCGGACGCAACTGTGCCCGTCATGCGGGCATCTCAGGGGACTCAATGCTTTCGAGACCGATCACCGCGAGCGGGTCTCAAGAAAGTGTGTCGACTGCACGGCTCTCAGGCCAGGGCGCCGACCTGGCCACTACCCAGAAATCTACGAGAGGTTGCTCAGAGAGCTGCGAAGGCACGAAGCTGTTAGGTAGCCCCACCCTTTAAATCATCCCAAATTATTTTTTTTTTCCCACTTCAATTCCCTTATCGTTTACCGCAGACAAGACGGTTACAGCAGCCTTGCGTTTGTCGTGGGTCCAAAGGCAGTTGGTTACCTGGTAAATGACATATGGCACGGGCGCTCGATTTTTTCGGGGTGTGACGAGCTCGAGTGACTGCGGCTCGCGAGGCTTGACCCTCGCAAGCCCTGGACGCCCTGGAATAATCTGTTGGGGACAAGACGAAAGCCTCAGATGCACGAGGTGCTCGCGAGTGATTCCTCGGGCACACCGAATGCCTATGACGGAGAACTGGTTTGCAAACTCAGGAGGATGAATGCACTGGCGAGACTTTACTTCGACTCAATGGTCAGGTACCCCTTGAAATCGGGAATGTCTCTGTGAGGTAGGATTTTTGTACATAAGTGTTACGACCGTAACTGCTATTTTCTCAATAATGCAAATAAAGCATTGTTTCTTTGTTACGACATATTTTCTTATGATCACGCATTTGATCGAAGATACGGGCGTTTAAATTTTTGGGTATTGATTTTTCTTGAAATTTTGGATTTTGGATTATGCCAAGGCCTTGTAGTCGTTCATAGGAATCTTTTTTTTGTTGGGAAGGGTAATTCAATATATGAATTAATCTTTAAAAAGCAAGGCAGGGCCTAAAGTAATTAGAAATAAAAAAAATTAATTTCAATGATTCCACATTATCGCTCATTACGCTCTATCGTTATTATTCACGGAGATACAGGCGTTTAAAGTTTTCGGTATTGATTTAGCTAAAAATTTTGGATTTTGGATCTTGCCAAGGCCATGTAGTCGTTAAAAGGAATTTATTTGACTGTTGGGAAGTGTAATTTATTATATGGATTATTTTTCTAAAAGCAAGGCCTAAAGAAATAAAAAAAAAAAAAAAAATTTAATGATTCCAAATTATAAGTATTTCGGAAAACTAAGATTTTGGGCTTTAAACATAACCAAAACTCAAAACGGTAGTATCTCCGTAAATAATGAAGATAGAGCAAAGAAAGACTTAATTTGAAATCATCAAAATTTATAGAAATTTTTTTTTTTTTTTTTTTTTATGTCAGGCCTTTGCAACTGCACTAAAATAATTATATTGTTGTAGTTTAGTGTCCAGGCAGTCTATAACATCAAAGAAAATAGTCCCAAACTCGTGAAAACGATTAAATTCTAAGATTTAGGGTTTAAAAATTAGCTAAAACCTCAAAAAGCCGTATCTTCATAAATAATAAAGATAGAGCAGAATAAGCCTTAATTTGGAATCATTAAAATTATAAAAATTTTTATTTTTTTTTTTTTAAATAAGGCCTTTGCAACTTTACAAAAAAAAATGAAATCAAAGTTGTTGAATTTTTAGGCAGTCTTGAACATATAAGCAAATAGACCAAAACCCGTGAAAATGCTTACAAACTAAGATTTTGGGTTCAAAAGTTGGCCAAAACTTGAAATAGCCGTAACTCTGTAAATAATGAAGATAGAGCAAAATAAGCCTCGATTTAGAATTATCAGAATTAAAATTTTTTTTTTTTTTTTTTAATTAGACCTTTGTAACTACACAAAAAAAAATTATATTGTAGTGGTTCAGTGTCCAAGCAGTCTAGAACATGAAAGCAAATAGACCCAAAACCATAAAAACGCTTAAAAACTAAGATTTTAGGTTTCAAAAATGGCCAAAATTTAAAACAGCCGTATCTCTGTAAATAATAGAGATGGCGCGAAATAAGCCTTAATTTAGAATCATCTAAATTAAAAATTTTTTTTTTTTTTTTTTTTATTAGGCCCTTGCAACTCCACAAAAAATGATAAAATTGTAGTTATTGAGCATCCAGGCAGTTGGGAACATCAAAGCAAGTAGACATAAACCCGTAAAAATGTTAAAAATTTGAGATTTCGGTTTTAAAAGTAGGCCAAAACTTAAAATGGCCGTATCTTAGTAAATAATGGAGAAAGAGCTAATTAAGCCTTAGTTTGGGATCATAAAAATTTTTGAAATTTTTGAAAATTTTTTTTTTTTATATAAGGCTTTTGCAACTACACAAAAAATATCATAAATGTATTATTCAAGTGTCCAGGCAGTCCAGAACACCTTAGCTTATGATTACAAACTCGTCGAAGCGCTAAAAACCTGAATTTTTAGGTTATAAAGATGGCTTCAACTTAAAACGGGTGTATCTTCGTAAAAAATTAAGATAGAGCTAAATAGGCCTTAATTTAAGATCACTAAAATTAAAAAAAAATTTTTTTTTCTTTTTCTTGATTTTCATCAGGCTTTTGCAACTCCACAAAAATTATCGTCAATGTATGATTCGAGTGTCTAGGTAGACCAGAACAACTCAGCGAATGATCACAAACCTGTAGAAACGCTAAAATTATGAATGTTGGGGTTAAAAAGATGGCCAAAACTAAAAACGGACGTATCTTCGTATATAATGGAGTTAGAGCTGTATAAGCCTAAATTATGGATCATCAAAGTTTAAAAAATTTTTTTGTTCTTTTTTTCTCATCATATCAGGCTCTTGCATCTTTACAAAAAATAATAAAAATTGCACAAGTTAGTTGGCAAGGCCGTCCAAAGCATCATGGCCCATGATAAACTTACTGTTATCAATTTTAAACAATTTATTCAATATGGCGGCGATTGAAGCGAGATTTATAAAAAGCAGCCAGGCTAAACACACGGAAAACTTTATATTTTTTAAGATTATGAGTTTTTAAAAGGTTCGGCTTGCAGATTCCAAGTCAGTCCGACTGGACTCAATCAGGGCGCATTCTATAAAGAAAGCGAAAATCTTGAATATAGCAGAAGTTTCAGCGAAATAACCCGAAAACAGCTAAGCTAAATACCTTTGCGAGTGAGTCTTACGATGATAGCCAGCGGTAAAAACGTTAAGTGGGGGGGGGAGAGGGGGGAACTTCGAATAAGCAATTCGCTTTGACAAACGTAAGAAAACTTGAGAGCACGAAACAAGCTTGCGACTGAGGCTACTGATTTATCAATAACCCAATAGCCCGTTAACCCTAATAGCCCAGTTAAACCACTGGCTCCTTATTGTTCCGGGCTAATGCTCTGCGCAAGCATCCTTAAGATGACGACGGTGACACTCTGCCCCGACAAGCTCCTTCACGCACGGTGTCTTTTTGTGGTGGTGGTGGTGGTTCAATAGTGGGGAAAAAAAAAAAACAAACAACGGCTGCATCGATGTGTTCTGCGTTTCCAACGTTTGTGCGCTCACTTGATCCAACGTCGTTTAATTTGGACCGTTGTTTATTACCGCGTCGGGTTCAATTGGCGCTATTCTCATCGAAACGGGGGGGTACCGTCGGAAAATTTTCACATACGGCGCGCTACCACCCCAATGCCGGCCAACCAAACACGCTAAAAATTAGTTGCTTAAACTCGGCTTTGGACATAAGGACGATTCAATCTCTTTTCATCTTCTTTGACCGGCGACTCTGACGCCTTTCATGCATGCATGCATTCGCGAGTAAATCACTGGGAACTTGTAGAGCAACTCACTAGCGACAAAAAAGCCCGCAGCGACTTTGTTAAGAAACGTCATTTTCACCTTCCAATAGCCTTTCATGGAAAGTTTTACTGGGGACAGCCGTTCATACGCAAGTTGATGTAAAGAATAGCTGAGGTGTAACGGATCAATGATAACTCGTTAGAGTCCAAGGAGTACGCTAATGTCTTGTCGGGTTTGCTCCTTGCAAAAGAGGAAAACAAGGACCGTGTGGTTAAAATTTTGATGCACATGCTTGCTACAATTTGGCGCAAGACTCAGGCTCTTGTTTTTATTCGATAGGGAGACGAAAGTATCAAGACGGCTTTTAGCAATGTTCACCTTGAGCTATACATAAAAAAAAATGAGAATAAAGTACCTGTGGATTGTCGTATCAAAGGATAAATATATATTAACAAAGCAACTTGTTAGTATTATATCAAACCTGAATACTACTTACAACAGGTAGCACTTGATTGTTTTTCCTCAGGTTATTAACTCAACGACCTCTATGATTTTACTTAAGAAATGCTGTCACCCCAACGGCGGCCAACCGAACACGCTAAAAAGTATTCGCGACGACTAACGGTCTGACGAATGGACGACTAGATCGTTTTCGATCGTGTTTCGCCGGCGACTCCAACGCCTTTCATGCATGGCCAAGACTTCAAACGGCCATATCTCCGTTAATAATGAAGATAGAGCGAAATCAGCCATAATTTGGAATCATTTGAATTTAAAAGACTTTTTTTTTTATTTTTTTTTTTGTATTTAGTCTTTACGACTACAAAAAAAATTATTAATATACATCAGTTGAGTGTCCAGGCACTCTAAAACATCATAGCAAATATACACGAACCCGTAAAAACACCTTTAATCTAAGATTTCGAGTTTAAACAATGGCCAAAACTTTAAACAGTCGTATCTCCGTAAGTAATTGAGATAGAGCAAAATAAGCCCTAATTTGGAATCATTCGAATAAAAAAATTTTTTTTTTTTTTTTTCTTTTTTTTCTTGTCTTATAACAATAACCCAATAACAATAATAATGATGATAATGATGATGATGATGATGATTATCCTCCACCAATTAATACCTGTTCGTTTCGTGGCCATTGCTTTATATTTACGGGGCGCACTATATCCTTCACTTTATCCAATGAATCACGATAAAAAGTATTCGCGACGACTCACAGTCTGACGAATGGACGACTTGATCGTCCTCGATCGTGTTTCGCCGGCGACTCCGACGCCTTTCATCTTGCCAAATACGGCAGTGATGTCACGCACGCGACACGTAGTAACACTAGAATCTACTTTGGTTTTCGTCAGTGACTCTTTAGACTTTTTCAAACAAGCATTTGCGCTGTTAAATTCTAGTAGTTTTACAAAAATGAGTGATTGGGAAGATCCGATTACTGGTAAAAGTAGACGGGCAGAAGAAAATCCTATGAACCAACCTCCTTTGCCTTCAGTAATGTTTTTCGATCCCAAGCTAACGGGAACAAAACATCAGATCACGTCTCCCAGCAGCATATCAAGAAATTTGGATGTTAAACTCAGCGTTGATTCGTCATCAAAGTACAATGCTAAAGTAAGGCCATGAGCTATGATACTCAAATATGAATTTATTAGACCCTCCTTCAAAAGACGACGTTTCGTCTCTGTTTTCAAGAACGAAAGTGCAACATTCCTTTTCTGTAAAACTTGCGTTCTCTGCTCATACAAAAGTGTTTTGTTACTATTGCATATTCGCTACCTGGGCACACGGCTCTAGATACAATTTATACGCAGATTTAGCCACAATATTTTCATAGAAAGCACATGATGCGAATTTTACTTCAAAGGTTGCTACGCTCTCTATTCTAAAAATTTTGTTAAAGGGAGGTAAAAAATTTAGTACGCTACACGGAGTAAAAGTGCGGTATTACATTCGGGGTGTTGACACGACCCAATAAAACTATACCGTACTATTGCCCCTTGGGGCGTATAAATATTATTTTTTTTGTTCCTTGAATACTTAATAAAGTGGTATATTTGCAGGACGTGAAAAAAATTGATTGCACGAAATTTATCATGGATTCACTTAACGTTGTCGTAAGTATAAAGTTCTTTGTTTATATCTTTTTCTCTTTTTTTTTTTTTTTTAATTTTAAATTACATAAAATCCTGCGATGATGATCGAAAACTTTTTGATATGGCAATATTTCTCTTAATTGAGTAAGTATTTCCATAAATAAGGGAGTATAAAAAATTGGCCGCCAACGATCAAACTTATGAGCGGCTTGCCTCGCACGATTTTAAGGTATAGTAATATTTACTAAGGTGGCTTTCTCGAACACAATTGCCTATTTTCCTTTTATCCTCCTTCCAGTAACCGAAGGCCACCCATCATCCCTTCCCTCATCTTTTTTCAAAGTGTTGAGTGACTATCTTAAGTAGAGGACCATTGTGTGGTAATTTGCAAAAAATAGTTGTAGATATGTGCGTGTGAATCTGCATTTTTCTTTCCACTGCTTCTCTCATCCATGCGGTCCCGCGAATGGCGTCTTTAGCTACACTCCGATACTCTAGGCAAGGTGATCACAAGCCTACCCTTCGACTGCCAATTTTTTGATTCCTTCTAGTTGACCAACTGATGAAACGTTACACATCACAACATTTAGAATTTGTACTAAATATTTTGTTAAGATTGTATAATACTGGATCCGTAATATTTGAAATTTTATGAACATACAGTTATAGTACATTACGCACTCTGCGAGTGAGTTAAAAAAGCTTCAGGCTTCATATAAATAAATAGTAAATATGAAATCTAAAGCCTTTCTTAATCTCTGAACGTGGTGCGTAAACAATTTTACGTCTCGTGATGCTTGGGAGTAAACATTTCCAAGTGTTAATAAAAAAATATGTTGAATTTTAGGTCACTGATGAATCCATTTCAGTAACGGGCATAAAAAAAAATGAACAAGACGACGACTCTGTAAATGCTTTTCCACAACTCATTATAAAATATAACATCCCAGATGAGTGCGATGTGGATAGCATTGAGGCAAGACTTTGCTCTGACGAAGTTCTATGTATCTGGATTCCTGCTAAAATCGAGTCAGTTGTCGATGTTTCAGATTGTTACAAAAATTAAAAATATCGAATGAGTTATTGTTACAGGCAATAAAAGAAAATGTAGCAAGAAAAAAAATAAATAATGACGTTTTATTATATAATCTATATTATTTACAAATAATTAAGTAAAACAATTTTATTTATCTCATAGTTTTAATCATATCAACTTAAAGTTGAAAACACAATTCAATCTTTTTAAAATATAAAATAATTGATCCACTTTTGACAGTCGTCCATTTACTGTTTAATAATGTTAAGATCAATTTTGTTGTCCAACACGCAATTCAGATACTCATAACTTGAGAGTCTACTGTAAAAATACCTGTTATGTAGTAAGCTTTGTAGAAAAATGTCCTAAAAAATTTTTCCTTGTTTTGCTGTTAAACATTTTTTTTAATTAAGAGAAGCTGTAGAAGAGAAAGAGCGGAGACGGGACATAAAGGGAGAGTAGCTAGAGAAAGTTTATACTTAACGTCGTAATTCCTAGTGAAAGAAAAAAAAAATTTTGTTCAAACACTTATATAAGTAAGTATTATAATGATCTGACCAACAAACAAAATTCGATTACACTTTGTTAGCGTTCATCTGCAGTATAAATTTTTAGTTCTCATATTACATTTGTTATCATGTCATTGATTTTTACTCGCAATTGTCTGATAAGTTTAATTATATTTTATAATACCAATAAAAGGCATCTCATTAAAAGTTTATGGTTACAGTTCCGTATTTTATTAGAACAAATTTTAAGAATGTTATTGTAATGTTTTATTCCTTTTCGAAATTATTTATAAAAACTTTTTCATTTTTACAAAAGAAGGAGTAGAATTTTAAGAAGTCCAACCTTATTTTTTCCCTTTATTGATCAAACATAGCTTAACACAGACGGCTCATTATGGATCAATTGCGAACAGTGAATTAGAAAACACTGTTAATTTGTTTAACAATCGCTTAAAAAAGTTTGTGCGAAAATTCTCTTATTAAAATCATATAATCTGAAAATTTATTTTTGTGGTTTGCTGTATTGATTTAACCGTCTTATGGGGTATAAGGCCACAAAGGACGTGGCTGCGTTTCCCTGTACTGAGAGTAAACTGAAAATGGCTTTCCATCATTGTACAAACGGTTGGTTTTTTTTGGTTTCCTTATTTTCTTAATTTTCTTACATGGTTTCCTCACTAAATACAATATTAACAGCTTGTGATACTTCTCAAATAAAAATATGATTAAGCTAAGGACAAATCCACTTAGTAAAAATACAAACAGTGGAGCGAGCTCAATAATGCCAAATGATGTAAATGAAACTTCTTTTTGAACAAGATTTATTCTGCTACGAAAAGCCTTTATCTTTCGAGACACTATTCCATTCTCCCAGTTCTTCTGCAGGCTGAAAAAACAATTGTTAAAATTCTTGAAAAATAGTTTTTTACTCACAAATACTTACAAATGACTCAAAAATGTATGGATTGGATCTTCTTTTTTTAAAGCAAGGCCTCTTTTTCTAGAATTACCTAGTGGAATAGCATAGACTTTGCAACGTGAATTTAAAGTAACAGAGCTTGATATTATATCAGTAGAATAATAAGCCACCTTTTCGTTACAATCTAAAATTTTAAACAAACTTTAAATGATTCATACACTGAAAAATAATCTTTTTTAGTTTATTATATCTTTGTAGCTTTCAAAAACTTTTGGGAATCGCTCGGATGTGTATCAGCCTGTAACTAGTGTACCAGCTTGGAACTAGTACATTGCAATATTTAACAATGTCTTTGTATTACTATTTTTCAAGTAGAATTCTTTGGATATTTAAAATAATTTTTTTCAAATAGATCTTGGGGACAAAAATCATTCTTTGTAATAGAATGTAAGAAGTTTATTCTTAGAGAAATACTTTTACCGCTATTTTAAGAAAAATTACAAAATGTTATAAAAAGAGTATTATAAACAATTTTTGAATACTTTTTCGAAAAATAGTGCATTGCCAAATATTAAAAAAAATTAATTAACACTCAAACTCAATATTTTAAATTACCTGATCCAAGACTTCATCCATGTTTGAAGGCATACTATCCTTATCCTTCAACAATAAGCTCAATTTTTCATTTACATCGTCCTTGGAGCTCTAATAATATCACGAAATAAGTTTTTTTATATTATGTTTAGAATTTAAATTAAATTTAAGTTCAATAACCGAAAAAATTTTTAAATTTTGAGAGCCTTTGAAAATGATCAACTTGTGTGTGCCATCCTCCAGAAATTCCTGAACATTTCTAAATGGTACGTGTGGTATGTCAACTGTCACAAAACTTGTGAAACAGCCTGAATACATTGAAATGATAATGTATGCTGTCAGATACAGCGATATTTTCGCTATTTTCGATGACAAAGAACTAAATTGCACATCTATAAATTTTAAAAAAATGTTAGTAGTTATAGTCAAGCAATTTTATAAAATTTGATCTTTAATTTCTAGGACTCCTAGACTATATTTAACAGTTTGTAATGGCTTAACAAATACATAGTCTTAAATTTTGCAAAGTTAAGTAATTATTTATAATTTTCAGTTTTTGAAGTTCAAGTTTCCAGAAATGATGTAAAATCTAAATGCATGTATAAACAGAAGTATCCTGTACATACAACGTACAGATAAGTTGTTTTACTTAGTTAGTGCGAAAATGACCTCTCCTAGCTCTTAAAAAAATGGTTGCACAATGATTTTATACGAAAATTTTTAATTTTTTCTAACTCTCTTATCACCCTTTTTTTTCAGAAGCGTTCCTCTCCGAACTTCGGTGGGTAGGTTAGTGATTTGTGGCTCACAATTTATCAGTGTAGTTAAATCAAATAAATAAAAAAGGCAAAATAGTAGTTCTTGTACCATCGGTATTTCAGTAAAAAAATTTGACCAAAAAAGCAAGGTTTCTGTATGTTTGTGCCCAAGGAGCAAACGTTTTTTTTTTTTTTTAGAAGGGCACAGAGAGTTTGCACTCATGTTGAGAAAATAGTAATTTAAAATTTGGTGGTTTATGTCTTCATGGCAAGCACCAGGCTCTGGTCAGATGCACACTAAATGCGATCTTTAATTTTCTCACTCAGGCGTAGTAAAGGTCCAAGGGTTAGAAAAAACGTCTAAAAGAGAAAAAATAGCTTTCGCCACACAATCAAGATCTAACCGAGATATCCCTACGGTCCCTCGCAAGCCCCAGGCCTTTTAAATATTTAAACATAAAATATACTGAAATTTGTATATTAATTTTATAGTTTTTGAAAAATTAACAATTTACTTTTTGAGAGAGAAGGGGGTGAAGATTATTACTACATTTTTCGAGAATAATGTGTTTTTGTAATAAGTATTTTTTAACTTGAAAACTTTTTTTTTGCGTTTGATAAACATACTGACTTTCGAATACAATGTAGCTCAAAAGTATAAAAACTATGATTATTTGTGATATCAAATCAGAAGAACTAAATATTAAGAGCCCCAACTGTTCTGGTAAATATAATTTGATTGGTTATCGATAAAAAAGGAAATTGACAAAACTTGTAGGTTTATTTATTTTTTTAACCTTGTAATCTTTATTGCATACACAAGCATACAAAGGTCCCCCCTTTAAATAAGATTTCTGCACTTTACACCCACGGTACAAAAATTTCTATTTTTTTCTTAGAATAGGCTGGAATGAGCCCTCGGGACCCAGTACTTTTTTGCCCTAGGGTGCAATGGAACGAGTAGGCACAATATGTGTCCACGGGCACTACGTAAAACTTTGCCCCTTCGGAATAAATAATGGCATAAAGAGCTTGGGCACAAGCATACAACGACCGCACGCTTTGAACAAGATTTTTTGTCTTTTAAGCCCATAGTACAAAAACTTTTATTATCTATCTTTTTACTGTTTTTTCGTCACTTGAGAGAAACTACCTCCTGATTGTCGCCAGAAACATGAAAAGGAAACAAAATTATTTAAAAAAATATCTTTTATTTATAAGTCTACTCTTTGTCTAAATACATGGTACTGTTGGACAACTAAAACCTGATTAAAAAAAAAGTATAAAATTTTTGCTTGTTCATTACAAAAAACAGTGTTGTCTAAATTAAAACTCATGTTTACAAATATTTTCTCGTAGCACATAATATTCCGAGCATAAAAATTTTTATTAAAAAACAGTCGACAAATTTGGAATTTCTTATGTATGTATACTCATACCAATCGTTGAGTCATACTATTTCATTTTATCTTCTAAATTTTTATTAAATGTACCAGTCATCAGTTTGACGCAATTTTTAATACTCATGCATATACTTTTTATAACTTCATTCCCATTTATCTATTCTAATTTGATTCATTTAATTTTTTGTTTAGCATAATGTTCACAGTGATGAGGGAGATAAATGTATCAGCCACATAAACAACTAATTTATTATAAGTTATTCAATTTGTATTTTATAATCTGCTTAACACGCTTTACCTTAACTTATTCGAGTTCATTAAAGTATTAAGAGCAACAAAATAGAAGGCAAATGACAAAATATCATATAATAAAGTATAAACAATGAAACAAAAGTGTAGTTATAGAAAAAATTTAACAATAACATCCTGTTTTATTCCTTTATTTTTATTTTCTTATATTATTGATTTATAAGCAATGTCATGTACTATATGACAAGAGATTTGCCAACAGAATTCAGAAAAGGTGACAACCTTTTTTTACGATGTACATGTTAAAATATTATCCATATAGATAATGTGTTTAGGTATAATATCAGCAAGTAAATCACAGAAAAAAGATGTCACCACCGATTGAACCTGTGATCAAAATTTTTTCCTCATAATACGTGACATGGTAAATAGAATATGCTTCATTTCAAGGGATTGAAAAAGGTACAGCGTACCGAAACAGTTGTAACGTATTCCTTTGGAATGAATCAATATATATTTAAAAATAAGTTGGGGAGCGGCGTTGGCTCAGTGGTAAGCGTGCTTGCTACTGATACAACGCTGTACTAGGGGTCGTGGGTTCGTTTTTCGGTGAGTGCAGATTTTTTCAGAAACTGTTTTTACCGGAAAAAGTTCCTATGTAACCCTGGCTGTTTCGGGGTGGGTTTTTTCGTGGAATTTTCCTTCAGAGTAATTCCAGGGTTTTTTCCTTGCTCCACAGGTCTTTGGGCCTGGGTGAATGCGAAACAGTGTTAGGGCCTAATAGATAGGGATTAGTGGGCCCGATGCCAGGCAGGGATCGCCGGCCTTACTGGCGAGGAGTGGCCCCTGAAACATGGGGCTTCTCCGGGGATGCTAATTAGCCTGGATCCGATGCTTCGGACCCAGGCTACACAGTGGCGAGTTGACCCGATGCACTTCCCCCCGGTGCAAAGAGACAGCTTAACTGACAAGGTGTGTTACACCGAAGATACTTCCACTGTGCCCATGGTATGATTTGTATGGTAACAGTTAAAGAAAAAATTTGGGGTAAAATGGGTGTGGCAGTACACCCCGACACATAGGTGGTGGGTGGGTGGCCCCGGCGACTGGGCCAATAGGCTGTCATGGTAACTTAATATAAAAAAAAAAAAAATATAAAAATCAGTTACAAATAAGTTTGTTTCAATCATCACCTTTTTTTTTTAAGGAATAATACTTTTTGTTTCAAAAACATAAGAGAAAAAATAAACACGATAAAGATAACTTGGAATAAATTGTCATACAAATCGTGTACGATCTAGTATTAATAACGTGAAGAAAGTATTAGTGCTTTAATATTTTTAGAAATTTCGTAACATTTTACCTGTATATTCCTGGTGGACGAACACTCGCCATACGTTTAAAAAGCCATCCGAAAGTTTTTGGATAAATCCTCTTCTATCATTATGTAATACTAAAATTAAACTAAACAATATTAATGAAACAACTACGACTATAACCAAGAAGTACCAGATACACTTGCTGAAAACCTTTTCAACAAAAATTAGATTAAACGTTACAAAGAAGTAAAGTCATGATTACTTTATACTCTCAATTTTTATACCTTAAAATATGCTGTCCATGGAATTTCCTTGGTATCAGGTGATTTATAATATAAATAGTTTTGAAAATCTATGATATCAATTGATCTCTTAGCCTTATTGCTATTTTCGACAGTTAAATATTCGTCAGTTACAATAATACTTTCATTTAACAATTTTGTGGAATTAATTGACGTATTTTTAACACTTGAATTTGATTTTTTTTTCATGTTTAAGTTTTTATACTCAAATGCTAATCCAGAGTCAGATGCAAAATCTTCAACTACTTCAGAACAAAAAGAAGAAGGCTGCAAAATTTGCCAAAAAATAATTAATTTTTTCTACGCAATAATTGTTGTTTCAAAACAAACCAACGTTCTATTTAATAAATTCGTTACCTTTCCAAAAATTTTAGCCGATGCTCCGGTCAAATTCTTCCGTCTCTCAGTAAAAACTCGATTGTCTTCGAGGATTAATTCGTTTTCCTTGCTCCACTTGAATAATTTGTTAACTTGTAATTTATTTCCAGAGCTGAAGGTAAACCATTCTAAGATGTCGCTCTTACCTCCACATTTAACTAAAATCTCGCTTAATGCGTTTAGGTGGAAATAATTTTTTTTAGGACGTCGACATATGTCATTTATTTGTCCAGTGGCAGCTGACTCGAATAATAATAGCCAAACATGTGGCGATAGGTTATGATCCTCGGAGAAGTGCGAGAATATTTTAAAATCATTGTCGCTCTTTAAAAATACAACGAAGAGTGTTTTTGAGTAATTTTTTATTTTGGGGTATTTCACGGTAAGATCCGCTATGGTCACTGCGACCGAGTAAACCTGTTTTTTCGAAAATGCCTTCACCATGTTAACTACTGAATGAATTTCTGTAATATTTGGACGAAAATTATTAATTTTAGGTATTTATCTCTTTAATTATTTACACTTTACTTTTGCTCACCTTCGTTGCTTCTATACACGATGCCTATGCTAGTCGTTTTATAAGAATTTTGTACCCCCAAAATTAATGGGATGTCACCTTCCATGTTATCGCTTGCATGACATGTCACCAATGGCATAGTGGTTAACATAATAATAATACCCGTAAGCATCATCATTTTTATCTAAAAATAGATTAAGAGAATATAAACGTTAGTTCACAGGACTAGATAAATTACTAGAACAACGCATTTTATGCGACTTAGCAAAAGCGATACTATTTACCGAGAGCGTAACTTCTAATGCATAGTAAAACAAATATTGAATTGAATGAGAATATAAAATTTGTACTACTATACTATTTTCATTACATGGTCCAAGGTTAATTAGGCATGAAAATTGTAAAATACGCATTTCTATATTATTGCTTTAAATGTAGGTTAGGCTAGTATTTAATTATTTCAGAGAAACTTTTTTTTTAAATCATGGATAAGTTATAAAATTTACTCAACACTTAATGGAATAATAAAATAGTGGATGATGTGGTTGGAATTTTGTAGAATCTTTTGGTTAACCAATAGTTTGGTAATGCGTATTAAGTTACATTAAAAAGTTTTTACAAAAATACAGTACTACTGTTATTAATAGGAAAAAAATTGCTTTTCAACTATTTACTTATTTATATAACTTCAAAGATAGCTTTGATATACAAATTGTGCAGTATTATACCTGTTTTGGCATTTAGTTATACTAAAAAAACCAGCATGATTTAGCTAATGACGAGATCATTATATTTCTGCAACAGAGAGTACTTGAGCATGTACTTACGTAATAATTTGACTTTGGTTATGCTAACAGTGACTTTCAAGAATTCCTTAGATTAAGCTAGGCACGGTTGGAAGGGACTCTCTTTCGATGCTGGGAGTTTTGGTGTCTCGAGCTTCGCAAGACACTTCTTGCCAGTGACTACGGAGTTAAAAGGTAGGCTCCTCCGTCAAACTGAAATGGAAATGTCGTGCAAGGTGATATACACACACACGTACACACTCACAAGACAATAAAATTTTACACGTAATTTAAGATTAAATTTCAAAACTTTTTTTAACCTTTTTACTATATTTTTGCCTTAGTATAATGTAAGAGTTATCTACAGAGGCAATGAAATTTTTTTAAATGCTTGACTTCATTTTATTTAGAATATCATAAAGTTCCGTGTATTGACAGTTACATGCATCTAAAATTAGAGCAAAGCAAAATTGTTACGTATATCATTGAAATTAAAAATCCTTAACAGGCATTTTGAGATAAACAATTTACAATAAAGTAAAAAGAGATGGATTTTGCATTTTTTTTAAAAGTCAATTTTCGTTAGTTTGATTAATCACTTTCAATGTCAGTTGTATCATCCTTTGTATTTTAATTTTATCGTAAATCTATGATGAAAAATTAAAGAAACAAAAACCTGGATTGAAATTAAATACTAAGGATGCAAAAAATAAGATAACGGGTTCGCCGGAATCTGCTTAGCTTTTGGTAACATTTTTTTATCGAATGTAATCTCTTGTTGAAGAAAAGCTTGTTTAAGTGTGTAAACTTACATAAAAAAAAAATTAAGCAAATTTAGCGCCGATTTGCAAAGATTAAGCACCAGTGTTATTAAAAGAAAATAAATTTTTTAAGGATAACTTAATTTGCATTAAGCACGTTAATGTGTAAAAAACTGCATGTATCGTATATAACAAAATTCAAGCTTTTCTATGCTAATACTGCATTTTAATAGTTGAAATTGGCGCCAAATAAACTTTTTTTTGACATATGCTTATGGTAAAGAAAGAGAAAATCTTATGTTTGTTTCTGCCAAGGCACACTTTAAATCATTATAAAAATAATAATAACAATAATGATATTAATTATAATAATAAAAAAGAATCGTAATAGTAATAATAATTAATAATGTGAGTGGTGATTATAATGGTATCAATAATAAAAATAAGCAAAGAAACAATAACTTAAAAATTAAAGATTTACTCATCAATATCATCTCAAACATATTATAGCTTTTAATGAATTGAGAAGTATTTTGCTGCTTCTGTTTTAAAACGATATATCAGTTAATAAAAAACAATATGATTTCGCTAATGATGAGATGAATATAGTTCTGTAAAGAGAAGACTTTAACATGCACTTACTTGATAACTTGACACTCGTGACGCAAACAATGATTTTCCGGAACTCCTTGGACCAAGTTAGGCACGGCTGGAATAGACTCTCTTTCGATGCTGGGAGTTTTGGTATTTTGAGCTTTGCAAGACACTTCTCGCCAATGACTATAGAGTTGAAAGCTAGGCTTCTTCGTTAAACTGAATCGGAAATATTGTATGCGGTAATCACTTTATGTTGAAGTGTTGTCTAGCTGGCTCACTGACAGACTGTCGTTTTGGGGTTGTGCCTTGAAGGGTATGGTATTCTATTTCCCACTACCAAAACTTACTGGCCATCAAGTGGGAGGAATGTCACGCCCATCAACATACTCTATCCCTTCTACACTTCCCCTCTTTTTTCTTCATTTTTGGAAACAAAAAAATTATAAGTCAATCCATGTAGGACGGGTTACAATGAAACTAACAAATGACAAATTTTTGAATCCCTTTAATACAGATTCAGTATTCTTAACAATTTACTTTTCAATTACTTTGTTATTTTATAAAACAATTAATTATTTAAATATGTTAATAAAAGTTTATTTGGTACATTCAAAAAAGTTTGATGTTGCTAATTTTTAAAAACTTTAATTGGTTTTTAGCCTGCCAAATTTATTGAATGACCGAAATTTCTGCCACCAATTTTCGTACGAAACATGATTTATCCATTTTTTATGCAATTTAGAAATTTGATGTTCTATTACTGCTGCAGGGACGATTATGTTTTTTAGTCTTCTTTTATGAAATATCATTGGGTAGTTGAGAGAATAAGCGTATTTTACTTGGTTTCCGGTAAAAATTGCAAAACGTAAGAGATACTTTATTTCGGATTGTGAAGAAGCAGTTCGGTGCACAGTTGCTAATCTTCATATGGCAAGAAGAAAATTGAGTAGTACAATAAAATCAGAAAATAAGAAATATAATACCTTTTAAGTGATAATCACTTTCTATTTTTATTTTTATGAATGAATTTTATAAATTAATAATTTAAAAGAATAAACTACGCTGAGTTTTCTTTAAACTTGAAAATTGTAATATGGTTAGTTTGTATTGTCTTAATTGTAAGAAATTCAGTATTATCTACTTATGGAAAAAACTTAGGATGAAAACATTAATACTTATAGATATTAAAAGGAAACTAAAAATAATAACTTGGTCTTGAGTAGATTGAGCCAAGTGAGTAGTTTTTTTTTTCTTTTTTTTTTTTAAATTTTTATTTCCTAAAAGTAAAACATCGAGTAAACGTATTTTCTGTGCTAATTTGTATCTGCGTGCTATAAGTGTATATACAAGCAAGATTATTTGAAGACAGACATTAAATCAAATGTTGCATTAATATTTGAGGCATCATTTTCTATTTCAGCTATTTCTTAATGAATCGCTTAACTGATATAAATAAAAATAAAAAAAAGAGTAATGTAAAAATAAGGCTCTTTTCCGAACACATACGTATACAAAACTCCCTCAACGCACCCTATACTCCAGCGGTTAGGGACATATGATTATAGGCTTTTATAAAAGTTTCTCCGAGCTTTTCCTTGCCAAGGCCAAAAATTCCGATGGCTCATCTTTACTTTCTGGCATAAAATAAACTAGTGACTGTGTAGAATTGAGCCAAGGAAGAATACTTAATTTCCTAGTATAGCGCGTGTCCGTACTGATGCGTTTAATGTGCATGACAATAAAATTTTACCACCTTCTACCACGCAGCTATGCTTATAATATATTTACAATTATTCGTGTATGTCCTGCGCGTGTTTTTTCTTCTTGTTTATCTTTCCTCTAATCTGTTTCTCTTCCAGTACTGAACCACTGGTAAATATTTTATGTCATTGATCCAGTGCCCATTTTTGGATGTTGGTAAAAAAAAACAAGCTAGTTGTTTCTTGATGTGTATGTATTTTTATATTTAACGTCAATGTAGTAGTGCTTCGATGAGCACGTTGTTGTTTTTTTGGTAAGGAAAAAGTAATAAAAATCAATATTTGTTATCGACCAGAAACTGAAAAAAAATAAACAATAAGACACACCTAAACATTTTGTTTAGCACATGTTGAATAAAGTTGGATGAAATATTCTCGTTTTGATTTTGACGCTTGAAAAAATATTTATGCATTCATCTCTATCGCAGTTTAATTTTTCAGTGAACTGCATCTCAAAAAGCAAGTAAAAATTTTGGATGCAACCAATGAGTGTTTTTTTTTCCATGCTTCCAGATTTCTTATTTTTATTTCGAATATGAAAAAAATTAGTTTATCCAGATGTGGAGTTTTAGGAACCAATTTAGAAATTTTAACCATAGCATCCTATCAATTTTAGAGTACACAAATTTTTGACCTTTTGCATATAGTTGAAACAAAAATAAAGAAAATCGTAATTTTTTTATTTTCTATACCTTTACTTCTTTCTTTGGTCTCTGCTTACAATGGAAAATATTCCAACGAGTAAACCAACGTGTGCGTCAGTGATTTTTAATGTCAATGACATAGTTTGCAGTAAATAATATATTGAGCCACCCCTAACATCATGACTACCACCACCAAACTAGGCCGATAAAACATGAAGTTTATTGCTCCAACCAATTACAATGCAAAGTAATGCCACGTACCTACTCGCAGCAAATAAAAGCTACTGTTGCTCCTATCCTTTAACTACGACAGCCAATCTACTCAAACTCGATAGCTTTTTTCTCCTACTTTCCCTGCGCCAACGAAGGTAGGGTTGACCAAGCGCCTCTTTTCCCCTGCCACCACAAGATTTGGATATTTTTGGCCTCTTCTGCTACTTATTCATGAGCGTACAAACGATGTATTGATCTTTTGCGTATAGTACGTAAAAAAGTTAACAATAAAGAGATTTTGTTGCAGATAGTTTATGGAATCGAAAATTTAGTAGACGTCCAGACATTTCTACCCGTAATGGAATCTTTTATTTTGTGTGCAGTATTAGGTATGACTTTAAATAGGAAAGGGACATTCTTATTTGAAATAGACAATAATTTTATCTTGTAAACTTTTACAAACTTCAACCTCTAGATGATACGAACACTTGAATGTTAGTCCGAAGTTCCGAATTTTTAAAAACTGAAGTCGTTTGGGATTTTAAGATTCTACGTAAAGACCACGGATGACCATAGCGTTTCTAATGAGAATGATGTCAGTCGATAAATTTTTACTATTTAGTTAGTAAAAAAGATTCAATCGCTTGACTTTGACTTGTGATTATATCGTGTTATCACATGAATAGTGCTCTCCGCAAGTTATTGTCTCAGAACAGATGAAATGATCAATAATTTTATTCTGCAAATTTTTATCAACTTTAACCTCTGTAAGATACACATGTTTCGAAAAGAGCTAGAAGTTCCGAATTTTTATTAAAACTAAAGTCGTTCAAGATGTCAAGATATCACTACCAGATTCAAAGTACCAAATAGGAAATACTACTAAACACTGGTATAACTTAGTAACTTATTATCTTTTTAGGAAAACATATCGGTGCAATCAATTTTATGCAGCGTTAAAATTTTTTGAAGAAAAAAAAAAAAAAAAGGAACGAAGGAAAAAAGTATTATAATTTTGGACTCAATGTAAAGTTAATTTCAAATAATTTATCTCAAGTTGGTTCAAGTAAGTTTATATTACAAAACAGTTGCATCGACAGTATATTATTACTTTTGCTTAAAATTTTCAGATTTTCATTTCTTCGACGCTCGAGATGTTTCCGATATCTGTGACATGTAATATAGTGTATATTCTATTTTTGCTAATTTGAAAATAGGAATGCCCTTTAAAAGTTTTGAATATCATACGATTTTATGTACCGTGAGAATTTTTAATTTAAAGATTTTATTTCATTTTATCATTTTTTAAGGGGTGAGAGATACCCAAATTGTTATTGTTAACGACTTTGATATAATACTTGTTTTCTTATTTTACTTATTTTATACTGATGTGGAAACATTTTATTAAACCAAGTCAAATTTTCACTATGTAGAGTTCACGGTTGAATTTAAAAACAGACATTATGATTAAAAAAAAAAAAAATTGACTGACCATTATGGCCGAAAGAATAAGTATCTCAATGAACATCAAAATTATCAAAACTATGGCAGCGAGAGTTTATTTGTGAAATGTCAGCTGGCTTACTAACTCTTTCTTTAAAAAAAATGGTTAAATCATTTTGGTTGAAGAAAAGAATGATCCCCTTTTTATTCGATCAATATTACACCAGTATGTAGGTACTAAGATATCGGATCTCACATTGTAGTCTATAATGGATTCTGTTTGGTTTGTTTCGTCGATATCGAAGTTGAAGGAAGATGCGCAACTATTTCAATGCTCCATATACGTACGCGTGTACTCCAATTTTTTTAGAAATACACTTATCCATTGATGAATGTCTGAATCCTCACGACTCGTTCCACAGCATCCATCTTTTTTCTGCCCTGCAGAAATTAATAACACGATGGGTCCCTAGACATAAAATAAGTGCACTTACGGAAGGGAGAAGAAGTAGAAAAAAAAAGGATGAATAATAATAATAAAAATATTTACAGAGGTTATCGTGGTCGTCAGCAGCGTTTCAAGGACAAACAAGGATGGCGACGGCTCGAATTGTTTACCTGGAAAACTCGACGCGGATGATGGGAACGAGGATCTTACGGCCAACAATTGATCGTCCCTTTCTACCCTCGAGTCATTGAAGGATTATTATCGGTGGTCTCGATATTTTTTTAATGCGTCCCTCTCAAGGATGTGCTTCGATTTTTGTTTTTTCAGTTGAGTCTTTCACGATGAGTTTTATAATTTTTTAAAATATATGACACATTTTTACGGTAGTTTTTAAAGATTTTAAAGGATTTTTTTATATCTTTTAAAATTAATTTAAAGTGGTAATCGTAACTCTTTTTCAATCGTAAGATTAATAATTTCAAAATTGCTCAGTTATAATTTTGATATCTTTAATTTTTTTTCCAATGATTATTTTTTATTGCGATGTATTTTCTATTTTGTCAAAACAATGAGCACATATAATTGAAAAATCTTACGACAACATACATGTCTTATTTTAAAAACATTTTTAAGGTTCCTTTGCTTATTTTTCTACAAACGTTACTACTTCAACGAAAATGCACGTGTAAACAAGTGTAAAAAGCACACTTAAAAAATAAAAAAGTTTACAGTCAGAACTTTTTACAATCGTCTTCATACAATTGATGTTTATATTAATAAAAACTAAAATGTTTTTAGTGTTTCTTTTACGCCTTGAAAATACATAAGACAATAAAAATCATGCAACGACAAAGGCTTGGAGACATTAATAAAAACAATTTTTTTAAACCATCTTGAATGGTCGAGAAAAGATGTCTTAAAGGGATCATAGAAGGATAAAAATGAAACGTCCTTACGAGAAAGTTGTGATTTTTCATTTGTCCAATCAATAGTCCGAATGGTTTGAGCAAAAGTAATTGAACTTCTCGATGCACTGCAGCACCAAACAAGCCATTCCGTCGATTTTAAAAAACATTAGCCAACTCCACTTGATGAATAATCCAGCGGCAACCAATAATAGGGTCATCAAGCCCTTGGATCTCGCGATTTTGCGGAGCTTAGTGTAGCACTGGAGAGTCACCAAGGAAGCGAGAATCCGCGAGTCAATCAACGAAGCCGAGTCGAGGATTGTGGAACGAGCAAGGAAGCTGGAGCAGGAGGTCGAGGCTTTGCGGGCGATAGAAAGCTCGAGAAGCAGCATCGCTAGAAGAAGAGCCGAGCGTGCAAGTGCCAACTTTCCCCATGTGCTCGCGAGATCTGTTCTGCTCAGAGGTGATTATTAATTGCATTGGACGTTAGACAACAAAGTATAGTACACCTCTCATCATGTTTGGAATTAATTTACTCCGTGAACTGACAGGAAAGAGTCTCTTTAAACATAGGTAACAGTGGAAAAAGAGAACTACTTCTGAGACAATAGCATCAAAATCGAGATACAATCTTTTGATAAATAAATGAGATACCAAACCAACTTCTCACCCAACTTTGACATTTTCAAACGTGTATTTTCGTAATACGTATCTACGTGGGATATCTCGAGACGAAATATTTTTACCATATATTTTATTCCCCTTTTTTTATCTATCTTGGCTTTAAACTCTCGCACGGTTGCCCTGAGTAGTGCTTCTAAGTAGTACGAATCCAAGTTTGGTCAGACATAAGAAAATTTTTCAATCAGTATTCCTATAAATTGAATTTTAAGTAGTACTAGTCCCAGTTTGGTAAGATAAAAGAATATTTTTTAATCAGTATTCCTGTTAGTCCGATTTTCAGTAGTGCAAGTCCAAGTAAGATTCGTCAGGATAATAATTTCAAACTAGTTTTCACATCAAACCGATTTTAAGTAGTACGAGTCCAAGTTTTGCCAGACATGAGGATATTTTTTAATCAGTATTCCTATAAATTCAATTTCAAGTAGTGTGAGTCCAAGTTTGGTCAGATATGGACAGATTTTTTACAAATATAGATACACGTTTTTTAGAAATGTATCTATAATACAGGGGGAAAAATAATTTTAATGAATTCACAGAAATCAACGCGGACGCAACTGTGCCCGTCATGCGGGCATCTCAGGGGACTCAATGCTTTCGAGACCGATCACCGCGAGCGGGTCTCAAGAAAGTGTGTCGACTGCACGGCTCTCAGGCCAGGGCGCCGACCTGGCCACTACCCAGAAATCTACGAGAGGTTGCTCAGAGAGCTGCGAAGGCACGAAGCTGTTAGGTAGCCCCACCCTTTAAATCATCCCAAATTATTTTTTTTTTCCCACTTCAATTCCCTTATCGTTTACCGCAGACAAGACGGTTACAGCAGCCTTGCGTTTGTCGTGGGTCCAAAGGCAGTTGGTTACCTGGTAAATGACATATGGCACGGGCGCTCGATTTTTTCGGGGTGTGACGAGCTCGAGTGACTGCGGCTCGCGAGGCTTGACCCTCGCAAGCCCTGGACGCCCTGGAATAATCTGTTGGGGACAAGACGAAAGCCTCAGATGCACGAGGTGCTCGCGAGTGATTCCTCGGGCACACCGAATGCCTATGACGGAGAACTGGTTTGCAAACTCAGGAGGATGAATGCACTGGCGAGACTTTACTTCGACTCAATGGTCAGGTACCCCTTGAAATCGGGAATGTCTCTGTGAGGTAGGATTTTTGTACATAAGTGTTACGACCGTAACTGCTATTTTCTCAATAATGCAAATAAAGCATTGTTTCTTTGTTACGACATATTTTCTTATGATCACGCATTTGATCGAAGATACGGGCGTTTAAATTTTTGGGTATTGATTTTTCTTGAAATTTTGGATTTTGGATTATGCCAAGGCCTTGTAGTCGTTCATAGGAATCTTTTTTTTGTTGGGAAGGGTAATTCAATATATGAATTAATCTTTAAAAAGCAAGGCAGGGCCTAAAGTAATTAGAAATAAAAAAAATTAATTTCAATGATTCCACATTATCGCTCATTACGCTCTATCGTTATTATTCACGGAGATACAGGCGTTTAAAGTTTTCGGTATTGATTTAGCTAAAAATTTTGGATTTTGGATCTTGCCAAGGCCATGTAGTCGTTAAAAGGAATTTATTTGACTGTTGGGAAGTGTAATTTATTATATGGATTATTTTTCTAAAAGCAAGGCCTAAAGAAATAAAAAAAAAAAAAAAAATTTAATGATTCCAAATTATAAGTATTTCGGAAAACTAAGATTTTGGGCTTTAAACATAACCAAAACTCAAAACGGTAGTATCTCCGTAAATAATGAAGATAGAGCAAAGAAAGACTTAATTTGAAATCATCAAAATTTATAGAAATTTTTTTTTTTTTTTTTTTTTATGTCAGGCCTTTGCAACTGCACTAAAATAATTATATTGTTGTAGTTTAGTGTCCAGGCAGTCTATAACATCAAAGAAAATAGTCCCAAACTCGTGAAAACGATTAAATTCTAAGATTTAGGGTTTAAAAATTAGCTAAAACCTCAAAAAGCCGTATCTTCATAAATAATAAAGATAGAGCAGAATAAGCCTTAATTTGGAATCATTAAAATTATAAAAATTTTTATTTTTTTTTTTTTAAATAAGGCCTTTGCAACTTTACAAAAAAAAATGAAATCAAAGTTGTTGAATTTTTAGGCAGTCTTGAACATATAAGCAAATAGACCAAAACCCGTGAAAATGCTTACAAACTAAGATTTTGGGTTCAAAAGTTGGCCAAAACTTGAAATAGCCGTAACTCTGTAAATAATGAAGATAGAGCAAAATAAGCCTCGATTTAGAATTATCAGAATTAAAATTTTTTTTTTTTTTTTTTAATTAGACCTTTGTAACTACACAAAAAAAAATTATATTGTAGTGGTTCAGTGTCCAAGCAGTCTAGAACATGAAAGCAAATAGACCCAAAACCGTAAAAACGCTTAAAAACTAAGATTTTAGGTTTCAAAAATGGCCAAAATTTAAAACAGCCGTATCTCTGTAAATAATAGAGATGGCGCGAAATAAGCCTTAATTTAGAATCATCTAAATTAAAAATTTTTTTTTTTTTTTTTTTTATTAGGCCCTTGCAACTCCACAAAAAATGATAAAATTGTAGTTATTGAGCATCCAGGCAGTTGGGAACATCAAAGCAAGTAGACATAAACCCGTAAAAATGTTAAAAATTTGAGATTTCGGTTTTAAAAGTAGGCCAAAACTTAAAATGGCCGTATCTTAGTAAATAATGGAGAAAGAGCTAATTAAGCCTTAGTTTGGGATCATAAAAATTTTTGAAATTTTTGAAAATTTTTTTTTTTTATATAAGGCTTTTGCAACTACACAAAAAATATCATAAATGTATTATTCAAGTGTCCAGGCAGTCCAGAACACCTTAGCTTATGATTACAAACTCGTCGAAGCGCTAAAAACCTGAATTTTTAGGTTATAAAGATGGCTTCAACTTAAAACGGGTGTATCTTCGTAAAAAATTAAGATAGAGCTAAATAGGCCTTAATTTAAGATCACTAAAATTAAAAAAAAATTTTTTTTTCTTTTTCTTGATTTTCATCAGGCTTTTGCAACTCCACAAAAATTATCGTCAATGTATGATTCGAGTGTCTAGGTAGACCAGAACAACTCAGCGAATGATCACAAACCTGTAGAAACGCTAAAATTATGAATGTTGGGGTTAAAAAGATGGCCAAAACTAAAAACGGACGTATCTTCGTATATAATGGAGTTAGAGCTGTATAAGCCTAAATTATGGATCATCAAAGTTTAAAAAATTTTTTTGTTCTTTTTTTCTCATCATATCAGGCTCTTGCATCTTTACAAAAAATAATAAAAATTGCACAAGTTAGTTGGCAAGGCCGTCCAAAGCATCATGGCCCATGATAAACTTACTGTTATCAATTTTAAACAATTTATTCAATATGGCGGCGATTGAAGCGAGATTTATAAAAAGCAGCCAGGCTAAACACACGGAAAACTTTATATTTTTTAAGATTATGAGTTTTTAAAAGGTTCGGCTTGCAGATTCCAAGTCAGTCCGACTGGACTCAATCAGGGCGCATTCTATAAAGAAAGCGAAAATCTTGAATATAGCAGAAGTTTCAGCGAAATAACCCGAAAACAGCTAAGCTAAATACCTTTGCGAGTGAGTCTTACGATGATAGCCAGCGGTAAAAACGTTAAGTGGGGGGGGGAGAGGGGGGAACTTCGAATAAGCAATTCGCTTTGACAAACGTAAGAAAACTTGAGAGCACGAAACAAGCTTGCGACTGAGGCTACTGATTTATCAATAACCCAATAGCCCGTTAACCCTAATAGCCCAGTTAAACCACTGGCTCCTTATTGTTCCGGGCTAATGCTCTGCGCAAGCATCCTTAAGATGACGACGGTGACACTCTGCCCCGACAAGCTCCTTCACGCACGGTGTCTTTTTGTGGTGGTGGTGGTGGTTCAATAGTGGGGAAAAAAAAAAAACAAACAACGGCTGCATCGATGTGTTCTGCGTTTCCAACGTTTGTGCGCTCACTTGATCCAACGTCGTTTAATTTGGACCGTTGTTTATTACCGCGTCGGGTTCAATTGGCGCTATTCTCATCGAAACGGGGGGGTACCGTCGGAAAATTTTCACATACGGCGCGCTACCACCCCAATGCCGGCCAACCAAACACGCTAAAAATTAGTTGCTTAAACTCGGCTTTGGACATAAGGACGATTCAATCTCTTTTCATCTTCTTTGACCGGCGACTCTGACGCCTTTCATGCATGCATGCATTCGCGAGGAAATCACTGGGAACTTGTAGAGCAACTCACTAGCGACAAAAAAGCCCGCAGCGACTTTGTTAAGAAACGTCATTTTCACCTTCCAATAGCCTTTCATGGAAAGTTTTACTGGGGACAGCCGTTCATACGCAAGTTGATGTAAAGAATAGCTGAGGTGTAACGGATCAATGATAACTCGTTAGAGTCCAAGGAGTACGCTAATGTCTTGTCGGGTTTGCTCCTTGCAAAAGAGGAAAACAAGGACCGTGTGGTTAAAATTTTGATGCACATGCTTGCTACAATTTGGCGCAAGACTCAGGCTCTTGTTTTTATTCGATAGGGAGACGAAAGTATCAAGACGGCTTTTAGCAATGTTCACCTTGAGCTATACATAAAAAAAAATGAGAATAAAGTACCTGTGGATTGTCGTATCAAAGGATAAATATATATTAACAAAGCAACTTGTTAGTATTATATCAAACCTGAATACTACTTACAACAGGTAGCACTTGATTGTTTTTCCTCAGGTTATTAACTCAACGACCTCTATGATTTTACTTAAGAAATGCTGTCACCCCAACGGCGGCCAACCGAACACGCTAAAAAGTATTCGCGACGACTAACGGTCTGACGAATGGACGACTAGATCGTTTTCGATCGTGTTTCGCCGGCGACTCCAACGCCTTTCATGCATGGCCAAGACTTCAAACGGCCATATCTCCGTTAATAATGAAGATAGAGCGAAATCAGCCATAATTTGGAATCATTTGAATTTAAAAGACTTTTTTTTTTATTTTTTTTTTTGTATTTAGTCTTTACGACTACAAAAAAAATTATTAATATACATCAGTTGAGTGTCCAGGCACTCTAAAACATCATAGCAAATATACACGAACCCGTAAAAACACCTTTAATCTAAGATTTCGAGTTTAAACAATGGCCAAAACTTTAAACAGTCGTATCTCCGTAAGTAATTGAGATAGAGCAAAATAAGCCCTAATTTGGAATCATTCGAATAAAAAAATTTTTTTTTTTTTTTTTCTTTTTTTTCTTGTCTTATAACAATAACCCAATAACAATAATAATGATGATAATGATGATGATGATGATGATTATCCTCCACCAATTAATACCTGTTCGTTTCGTGGCCATTGCTTTATATTTACGGGGCGCACTATATCCTTCACTTTATCCAATGAATCACGATAAAAAGTATTCGCGACGACTCACAGTCTGACGAATGGACGACTTGATCGTCCTCGATCGTGTTTCGCCGGCGACTCCGACGCCTTTCATCTTGCCAAATACGGCAGTGATGTCACGCACGCGACACGTAGTAACACTAGAATCTACTTTGGTTTTCGTCAGTGACTCTTTAGACTTTTTCAAACAAGCATTTGCGCTGTTAAATTCTAGTAGTTTTACAAAAATGAGTGATTGGGAAGATCCGATTACTGGTAAAAGTAGACGGGCAGAAGAAAATCCTATGAACCAACCTCCTTTGCCTTCAGTAATGTTTTTCGATCCCAAGCTAACGGGAACAAAACATCAGATCACGTCTCCCAGCAGCATATCAAGAAATTTGGATGTTAAACTCAGCGTTGATTCGTCATCAAAGTACAATGCTAAAGTAAGGCCATGAGCTATGATACTCAAATATGAATTTATTAGACCCTCCTTCAAAAGACGACGTTTCGTCTCTGTTTTCAAGAACGAAAGTGCAACATTCCTTTTCTGTAAAACTTGCGTTCTCTGCTCATACAAAAGTGTTTTGTTACTATTGCATATTCGCTACCTAGGCACACGGCTCTAGATACAATTTATACGCAGATTTAGCCACAATATTTTCATAGAAAGCACATGATGCGAATTTTACTTCAAAGGTTGCTACGCTCTCTATTCTAAAAATTTTGTTAAAGGGAGGTAAAAAATTTAGTACGCTACACGGAGTAAAAGTGCGGTATTACATTCGGGGTGTTGACACGACCCAATGAAACTATACCGTACTATTGCCCCTTGGGGCGTATAAATATTATTTTTTTTGTTCCTTGAATACTTAATAAAGTGGTATATTTGCAGGACGTGAAAAAAATTGATTGCACGAAATTTATCATGGATTCACTTAACGTTGTCGTAAGTATAAAGTTCTTTGTTTATATCTTTTTCTCTTTTTTTTTTTTTTTTAATTTTAAATTACATAAAATCCTGCGATGATGATCGAAAACTTTTTGATATGGCAATATTTCTCTTAATTGAGTAAGTATTTCCATAAATAAGGGAGTATAAAAAATTGGCCGCCAACGATCAAACTTATGAGCGGCTTGCCTCGCACGATTTTAAGGTATAGTAATATTTACTAAGGTGGCTTTCTCGAACACAATTGCCTATTTTCCTTTTATCCTCCTTCCAGTAACCGAAGGCCACCCATCATCCCTTCCCTCATCTTTTTTCAAAGTGTTGAGTGACTATCTTAAGTAGAGGACCATTGTGTGGTAATTTGCAAAAAATAGTTGTAGATATGTGCGTGTGAATCTGCATTTTTCTTTCCACTGCTTCTCTCATCCATGCGGTCCCGCGAATGGCGTCTTTAGCTACACTCCGATACTCTAGGCAAGGTGATCACAAGCCTACCCTTCGACTGCCAATTTTTTGATTCCTTCTAGTTGACCAACTGATGAAACGTTACACATCACAACATTTAGAATTTGTACTAAATATTTTGTTAAGATTGTATAATACTGGATCCGTAATATTTGAAATTTTATGAACATACAGTTATAGTACATTACGCACTCTGCGAGTGAGTTAAAAAAGCTTCAGGCTTCATATAAATAAATAGTAAATATGAAATCTAAAGCCTTTCTTAATCTCTGAACGTGGTGCGTAAACAATTTTACGTCTCGTGATGCTTGGGAGTAAACATTTCCAAGTGTTAATAAAAAAATATGTTGAATTTTAGGTCACTGATGAATCCATTTCAGTAACGGGCATAAAAAAAAATGAACAAGACGACGACTCTGTAAATGCTTTTCCACAACTCATTATAAAATATAACATCCCAGATGAGTGCGATGTGGATAGCATTGAGGCAAGACTTTGCTCTGACGAAGTTCTATGTATCTGGATTCCTGCTAAAATCGAGTCAGTTGTCGATGTTTCAGATTGTTACAAAAATTAAAAATATCGAATGAGTTATTGTTACAGGCAATAAAAGAAAATGTAGCAAGAAAAAAAATAAATAATGACGTTTTATTATATAATCTATATTATTTACAAATAATTAAGTAAAACAATTTTATTTATCTCATAGTTTTAATCATATCAACTTAAAGTTGAAAACACAATTCAATCTTTTTAAAATATAAAATAATTGATCCACTTTTGACAGTCGTCCATTTACTGTTTAATAATGTTAAGATCAATTTTGTTGTCCAACACGCAATTCAGATACTCATAACTTGAGAGTCTACTGTAAAAATACCTGTTATGTAGTAAGCTTTGTAGAAAAATGTCCTAAAAAATTTTTCCTTGTTTTGCTGTTAAACATTTTTTTTAATTAAGAGAAGCTGTAGAAGAGAAAGAGCGGAGACGGGACATAAAGGGAGAGTAGCTAGAGAAAGTTTATACTTAACGTCGTAATTCCTAGTGAAAGAAAAAAAAAATTTTGTTCAAACACTTATATAAGTAAGTATTATAATGATCTGACCAACAAACAAAATTTGATTACACTTTGTTAGCGTTCATCAGCAGTATAAATTTTTAGTTCTCATATTACATTTGTTATCATGTCATTGATTTTTACTCGCAATTGTCTGATAAGTTTAATTATATTTTATAATACCAATAAAAGGCATCTCATTAAAAGTTTATGGTTACAGTTCCGTATTTTATTAGAACAAATTTTAAGAATGTTATTGTAATGTTTTATTCCTTTTCGAAATTATTTATAAAAACTTTTTCATTTTTACAAAAGAAGGAGTAGAATTTTAGGAAGTCCAACCTTATTTTTTCCCTTTATTGATCAAACATAGCTTAACACAGACGGCTCATTATGGATCAATTGCGAACAGTGAATTAGAAAACACTGTTAATTTGTTTAACAATCGCTTAAAAAAGTTTGTGCGAAAATTCTCTTATTAAAATCATATAATCTGAAAATTTATTTTTGTGGTTTGCTGTATCGATTTAACCGTCTTATGGGGTATAAGGCCACAAAGGACGTGGCTGCGTTTCCCTGTACTGAGAGTAAACTGAAAATGGCTTTCCATCATTGTACAAACGGTTGGTTTTTTTTGGTTTCCTTATTTTCTTAATTTTCTTACATGGTTTCCTCACTAAATACAATATTAACAGCTTGTGATACTTCTCAAATAAAAATATGATTAAGCTAAGGACAAATCCACTTAGTAAAAATACAAACAGTGGAGCGAGCTCAATAATGCCAAATGATGTAAATGAAACTTCTTTTTGAACAAGATTTATTCTGCTACGAAAAGCCTTTATCTTTCGAGACACTATTCCATTCTCCCAGTTCTTCTGCAGGCTGAAAAAACAATTGTTAAAATTCTTGAAAAATAGTTTTTTACTCACAAATACTTACAAATGACTCAAAAATGTATGGATTGGATCTTCTTTTTTTAAAGCAAGGCCTCTTTTTCTAGAATTACCTAGTGGAATAGCATAGACTTTGCAACGTGAATTTAAAGTAACAGAGCTTGATATTATATCAGCAGAATAATAAGCCACCTTTTCGTTACAATCTAAAATTTTAAACAAACTTTAAATGATTCATACACTGAAAAATAATCTTTTTTAGTTTATTATATCTTTGTAGCTTTCAAAAACTTTTGGGAATCGCTCGGATGTGTATCAGCCTGTAACTAGTGTACCAGCTTGGAACTAGTACATTGCAATATTTAACAATGTCTTTGTATTACTATTTTTCAAGTAGAATTCTTTGGATATTTAAAATAATTTTTTTCAAATAGATCTTGGGGACAAAAATCATTCTTTGTAATAGAATGTAAGAAGTTTATTCTTAGAGAAATACTTTTACCGCTATTTTAAGAAAAATTACAAAATGTTATAAAAAGAGTATTATAAACAATTTTTGAATACTTTTTCGAAAAATAGTGCATTGCCAAATATTAAAAAAAATTAATTAACACTCAAACTCAATATTTTAAATTACCTGATCCAAGACTTCATCCATGTTTGAAGGCATACTATCCTTATCCTTCAACAATAAGCTCAATTTTTCATTTACATCGTCCTTGGAGCTCTAATAATATCACGAAATAAGTTTTTTTATATTATGTTTAGAATTTAAATTAAATTTAAGTTCAATAACCGAAAAAATTTTTAAATTTTGAGAGCCTTTGAAAATGATCAACTTGTGTGTGCCATCCTCCAGAAATTCCTGAACATTTCTAAATGGTACGTGTGGTATGTCAACTGTCACAAAACTTGTGAAACAGCCTGAATACATTGAAATGATAATGTATGCTGTCAGATACAGCGATATTTTCGCTATTTTCGATGACAAAGAACTAAATTGCACATCTATAAATTTTAAAAAAATGTTAGTAGTTATAGTCAAGCAATTTTATAAAATTTGATCTTTAATTTCTAGGACTCCTAGACTATATTTAACAGTTTGTAATGGCTTAACAAATACATAGTCTTAAATTTTGCAAAGTTAAGTAATTATTTATAATTTTCAGTTTTTGAAGTTCAAGTTTCCAGAAATGATGTAAAATCTAAATGCATGTATAAACAGAAGTATCCTGTACATACAACGTACAGATAAGTTGTTTTACTTAGTTAGTGCGAAAATGACCTCTCCTAGCTCTTAAAAAAATGGTTGCACAATGATTTTATACGAAAATTTTTAATTTTTTCTAACTCTCTTATCACCCTTTTTTTTCAGAAGCGTTCCTCTCCGAACTTCGGTGGGTAGGTTAGTGATTTGTGGCTCACAATTTATCAGTGTAGTTAAATCAAATAAATAAAAAAGGCAAAATAGTAGTTCTTGTACCATCGGTATTTCAGTAGAAAAATTTGACCAAAAAAGCAAGGTTTCTGTATGTTTGTGCCCAAGGAGCAAACGTTTTTTTTTTTTTTTAGAAGGGCACAGAGAGTTTGCACTCATGTTGAGAAAATAGTAATTTAAAATATGGTGGTTTATGTCTTCATGGCAAGCACCAGGCTCTGGTCAGATGCACACTAAATGCGATCTTTAATTTTCTCACTCAGGCGTAGTAAAGGTCCAAGGGTTAGAAAAAACGTCTAAAAGAGAAAAAATAGCTTTCGCCACACAATCAAGATCTAACCGAGATATCCCTACGGTCCCTCGCAAGCCCCAGGCCTTTTAAATATTTAAACATAAAATATACTGAAATTTGTATATTAATTTTATAGTTTTTGAAAAATTAACAATTTACTTTTTGAGAGAGAAGGGGGTGAAGATTATTACTACATTTTTCGAGAATAATGTGTTTTTGTAATAAGTATTTTTTAACTTGAAAACTTTTTTTTTGCGTTTGATAAACATACTGACTTTCGAATACAATGTAGCTCAAAAGTATAAAAACTATGATTATTTGTGATATCAAATCAGAAGAACTAAATATTAAGAGCCCCAACTGTTCTGGTAAATATAATTTGATTGGTTATCGATAAAAAAGGAAATTGACAAAACTTGTAGGTTTATTTATTTTTTTAACCTTGTAATCTTTATTGCATACACAAGCATACAAAGGTCCCCCCTTTAAATAAGATTTCTGCACTTTACACCCACGGTACAAAAATTTCTATTTTTTTCTTAGAATAGGCTGGAATGAGCCCTCGGGACCCAGTACTTTTTTGCCCTAGGGTGCAATGGAACGAGTAGGCACAATATGTGTCCACGGGCACTACGTAAAACTTTGCCCCTTCGGAATAAATAATGGCATAAAGAGCTTGGGCACAAGCATACAACGACCGCACGCTTTGAACAAGATTTTTTGTCTTTTAAGCCCATAGTACAAAAACTTTTATTATCTATCTTTTTACTGTTTTTTCGTCACTTGAGAGAAACTACCTCCTGATTGTCGCCAGAAACATGAAAAGGAAACAAAATTATTTAAAAAAATATCTTTTATTTATAAGTCTACTCTTTGTCTAAATACATGGTACTGTTGGACAACTAAAACCTGATAAAAAAAAAAGTATAAAATTTTTGCTTGTTCATTACAAAAAACAGTGTTGTCTAAATTAAAACTCATGTTTACAAATATTTTCTCGTAGCACATAATATTCCGAGCATAAAAATTTTTATTAAAAAACAGTTGACAAATTTGGAATTTCTTATGTATGTATACTCATACAAATCGTTGAGTCATACTATTTCATTTTATCTTCTAAATTTTTATTAAATGTACCAGTCATCAGTTTGACGCAATTTTTAATACTCATGCATATACTTTTTATAACTTCATTCCCATTTATCTATTCTAATTTGATTCATTTAATTTTTTGTTTAGCATAATGTTCACAGTGATGAGGGAGATAAATGTATCAGCCACATAAACAACTAATTTATTATAAGTTATTCAATTTGTATTTTATAATCTGCTTAACACGCTTTACCTTAACTTATTCGAGTTCATTAAAGTATTAAGAGCAACAAAATGGAAGGCAAATGACAAAATATCATATAATAAAGTATAAACAATGAAACAAAAGTGTAGTTATAGAAAAAATTTAACAATAACATCCTGTTTTATTCCTTTATTTTTATTTTCTTATATTATTGATTTATAAGCAATGTCATGTACTATATGACAAGAGATTTGCCAACAGAATTCAGAAAAGGTGACAACCTTTTTTTACGATGTACATGTTAAAATATTATCCATATAGATAATGTGTTTAGGTATAATATCAGCAAGTAAATCACAGAAAAAAGATGTCACCACCGATTGAACCTGTGATCAAAATTTTTTCCTCATAATACGTGACATGGTAAATAGAATATGCTTCATTTCAAGGGATTGAAAAAGGTACAGCGTACCGAAACAGTTGTAACGTATTCCTTTGGAATGAATCAATATATATTTAAAAATAAGTTGGGGAGCGGCGTTGGCTCAGTGGTAAGCGTGCTTGCTACTGATACAACGCTGTACTAGGGGTCGTGGGTTCGTTTTTCGGTGAGTGCAGATTTTTTCAGAAACTGTTTTTACCGGAAAAAGTTCCTATGTAACCCTGGCTGTTTCGGGGTGGGTTTTTTCGTGGAATTTTCCTTCAGAGTAATTCCAGGGTTTTTTCCTTGCTCCACAGGTCTTTGGGCCTGGGTGAATGCGAAACAGTGTTAGGGCCTAATAGATAGGGATTAGTGGGCCCGATGCCAGGCAGGGATCGCCGGCCTTACTGGCGAGGAGTGGCCCCTGAAACATGGGGCTTCTCCGGGGATGCTAATTAGCCTGGATCCGATGCTTCGGACCCAGGCTACACAGTGGCGAGTTGACCCGATGCACTTCCCCCCGGTGCAAAGAGACAGCTTAACTGACAAGGTGTGTTACACCGAAGATACTTCCACTGTGCCCATGGTATGATTTGTATGGTAACAGTTAAAGAAAAAATTTGGGGTAAAATGGGTGTGGCAGTACACCCCGACACATAGGTGGTGGGTGGGTGGCCCCGGCGACTGGGCCAATAGGCTGTCATGGTAACTTAATATAAAAAAAAAAAAAATATAAAAATCAGTTACAAATAAGTTTGTTTCAATCATCACCTTTTTTTTTTAAGGAATAATACTTTTTGTTTCAAAAACATAAGAGAAAAAATAAACACGATAAAGATAACTTGGAATAAATTGTCATACAAATCGTGTACGATCTAGTATTAATAACGTGAAGAAAGTATTAGTGCTTTAATATTTTTAGAAATTTCGTAACATTTTACCTGTATATTCCTGGTGGACGAACACTCGCCATACGTTTAAAAAGCCATCCGAAAGTTTTTGGATAAATCCTCTTCTATCATTATGTAATACTAAAATTAAACTAAACAATATTAATGAAACAACTACGACTATAACCAAGAAGTACCAGATACACTTGCTGAAAACCTTTTCAACAAAAATTAGATTAAACGTTACAAAGAAGTAAAGTCATGATTACTTTATACTCTCAATTTTTATACCTTAAAATATGCTGTCCATGGAATTTCCTTGGTATCAGGTGATTTATAATATAAATAGTTTTGAAAATCTATGATATCAATTGATCTCTTAGCCTTATTGCTATTTTCGACAGTTAAATATTCGTCAGTTACAATAATACTTTCATTTAACAATTTTGTGGAATTAATTGACGTATTTTTAACACTTGAATTTGATTTTTTTTTCATGTTTAAGTTTTTATACTCAAATGCTAATCCAGAGTCAGATGCAAAATCTTCAACTACTTCAGAACAAAAAGAAGAAGGCTGCAAAATTTGCCAAAAAATAATTAATTTTTTCTACGCAATAATTGTTGTTTCAAAACAAACCAACGTTCTATTTAATAAATTCGTTACCTTTCCAAAAATTTTAGCCGATGCTCCGGTCAAATTCTTCCGTCTCTCAGTAAAAACTCGATTGTCTTCGAGGATTAATTCGTTTTCCTTGCTCCACTTGAATAATTTGTTAACTTGTAATTTATTTCCAGAGCTGAAGGTAAACCATTCTAAGATGTCGCTATTACCTCCACATTTAACTAAAATCTCGCTTAATGCGTTTAGGTGGAAATAATTTTTTTTAGGACGTCGACATATGTCATTTATTTGTCCAGTGGCAGCTGACTCGAATAATAATAGCCAAACATGTGGCGATAGGTTATGATCCTCGGAGAAGTGCGAGAATATTTTAAAATCATTGTCGCTCTTTGAAAATACAACGAAGAGTGTTTTTGAGTAATTTTTTATTTTGGGGTATTTCACGGTAAGATCCGCTATGGTCACTGCGACCGAGTAAACCTGTTTTTTCGAAAATGCCTTCACCATGTTAACTACTGAATGAATTTCTGTAATATTTGGACGAAAATTATTAATTTTAGGTATTTATCTCTTTAATTATTTACACTTTACTTTTGCTCACCTTCGTTGCTTCTATACACGATGCCTATGCTAGTCGTTTTATAAAAATTTTGTACCCCCAAAATTAATGGGATGTCACCTTCCATGTTATCGCTTGCATGACATGTCACCAATGGCATAGTGGTTAACATAATAATAATACCCGTAAGCATCATCATTTTTATCTAAAAATAGATTAAGAGAATATAAACGTTAGTTCACAGGACTAGATAAATTACTAGAACAACGCATTTTATGCGACTTAGCAAAAGCGATACTATTTACCGAGAGCGTAACTTCTAATGCATAGTAAAACAAATATTGAATTGAATGAGAATATAAAATTTGTACTACTATACTATTTTCATTACATGGTCCAAGGTTAATTAGGCATGAAAATTGTAAAATACGCATTTCTATATTATTGCTTTAAATGTAGGTTAGGCTAGTATTTAATTATTTCAGAGAAACTTTTTTTTTAAATCATGGATAAGTTATAAAATTTACTCAACACTTAATGGAATAATAAAATAGTGGATGATGTGGTTGGAATTTTGTAGAATCTTTTGGTTAACCAATAGTTTGGTAATGCGTATTAAGTTACATTAAAAAGTTTTTACAAAAATACAGTACTACTGTTATTAATAGGAAAAAAATTGCTTTTCAACTATTTACTTATTTATATAACTTCAAAGATAGCTTTGATATACAAATTGTGCAGTATTATACCTGTTTTGGCATTTAGTTATACTAAAAAAACCAGCATGATTTAGCTAATGACGAGATCATTATATTTCTGCAACAGAGAGTACTTGAGCATGTACTTACGTAATAATTTGACTTTGGTTATGCTAACAGTGACTTTCAAGAATTCCTTAGATTAAGCTAGGCACGGTTGGAAGGGACTCTCTTTCGATGCTGGGAGTTTTGGTGTCTCGAGCTTCGCAAGACACTTCTTGCCAGTGACTACGGAGTTAAAAGGTAGGCTCCTCCGTCAAACTGAAATGGAAATGTCGTGCAAGGTGATATACACACACACGTACACACTCACAAGACAATAAAATTTTACACGTAATTTAAGATTAAATTTCAAAACTTTTTTTAACCTTTTTACTATATTTTTGCCTTAGTATAATGTAAGAGTTATCTACAGAGGCAATGAAATTTTTTTAAATGCTTGACTTCATTTTATTTAGAATATCATAAAGTTCCGTGTATTGACAGTTACATGCATCTAAAATTAGAGCAAAGCAAAATTGTTACGTATATCATTGAAATTAAAAATCCTTAACAGGCATTTTGAGATAAACAATTTACAATAAAGTAAAAAGAGATGGATTTTGCATTTTTTTTAAAAGTCAATTTTCGTTAGTTTGATTAATCACTTTCAATGTCAGTTGTATCATCCTTTGTATTTTAATTTTATCGTAAATCTATGATGAAAAATTAAAGAAACAAAAACCTGGATTGAAATTAAATACTAAGGATGCAAAAAATAAGATAACGGGTTCGCCGGAATCTGCTTAGCTTTTGGTAACATTTTTTTATCGAATGTAATCTCTTGTTGAAGAAAAGCTTGTTTAAGTGTGTAAACTTACATAAAAAAAAAATTAAGCAAATTTAGCGCCGATTTGCAAAGATTAAGCACCAGTGTTATTAAAAGAAAATAAATTTTTTAAGGATAACTTAATTTGCATTAAGCACGTTAATGTGTAAAAAACTGCATGTATCGTATATAACAAAATTCAAGCTTTTCTATGCTAATACTGCATTTTAATAGTTGAAATTGGCGCCAAATAAACTTTTTTTTGACATATGCTTATGGTAAAGAAAGAGAAAATCTTATGTTTGTTTCTGCCAAGGCACACTTTAAATCATTATAAAAATAATAATAACAATAATGATATTAATTATAATAATAAAAAAGAATCGTAATAGTAATAATAATTAATAATGTGAGTGGTGATTATAATGGTATCAATAATAAAAATAAGCAAAGAAACAATAACTTAAAAATTAAAGATTTACTCATCAATATCATCTCAAACATATTATAGCTTTTAATGAATTGAGAAGTATTTTGCTGCTTCTGTTTTAAAACGATATATCAGTTAATAAAAAACAATATGATTTCGCTAATGATGAGATGAATATAGTTCTGTAAAGAGAAGACTTTAACATGCACTTACTTGATAACTTGACACTCGTGACGCAAACAATGATTTTCCGGAACTCCTTGGACCAAGTTAGGCACGGCTGGAATAGACTCTCTTTCGATGCTGGGAGTTTTGGTATTTTGAGCTTTGCAAGACACTTCTCGCCAATGACTATAGAGTTGAAAGCTAGGCTTCTTCGTTAAACTGAATCGGAAATATTGTATGCGGTAATCACTTTATGTTGAAGTGTTGTCTAGCTGGCTCACTGACAGACTGTCGTTTTGGGGTTGTGCCTTGAAGGGTATGGTATTCTATTTCCCACTACCAAAACTTACTGGCCATCAAGTGGGAGGAATGTCACGCCCATCAACATACTCTATCCCTTCTACACTTCCCCTCTTTTTTCTTTATTTTTGGAAACAAAAAAATTATAAGTCAATCCATGTAGGACGGGTTACAATGAAACTAACAAATGACAAATTTTTGAATCCCTTTAATACAGATTCAGTATTCTTAACAATTTACTTTTCAATTACTTTGTTATTTTATAAAACAATTAATTATTTAAATATGTTAATAAAAGTTTATTTGGTACATTCAAAAAAGTTTGATGTTGCTAATTTTTAAAAACTTTAATTGGTTTTTAGCCTGCCAAATTTATTGAATGACCGAAATTTCTGCCACCAATTTTCGTACGAAACATGATTTATCCATTTTTTATGCAATTTAGAAATTTGATGTTCTATTACTGCTGCAGGGACGATTATGTTTTTTAGTCTTCTTTTATGAAATATCATTGGGTAGTTGAGAGAATAAGCGTATTTTACTTGGTTTCCGGTAAAAATTGCAAAACGTAAGAGATACTTTATTTCGGATTGTGAAGAAGCAGTTCGGTGCACAGTTGCTAATCTTCATATGGCAAGAAGAAAATTGAGTAGTACAATAAAATCAGAAAATAAGAAATATAATAACTTTTAAGTGATAATCACTTTCTATTTTTATTTTTATGAATAAATTTTATAAATTAATAATTTAAAAGAATAAACTACGCTGAGTTTTCTTTAAACTTGAAAATTGTAATATGGTTAGTTTGTATTGTCTTAATTGTAAGAAATTCAGTATTATCTACTTATGGAAAAAACTTAGGATGAAAACATTAATACTTATAGATATTAAAAGGAAACTAAAAATAATAACTTGGTCTTGAGTAGATTGAGCCAAGTGAGTAGTTTTTTTTTTCTTTTTTTTTTTTAAATTTTTATTTCCTAAAAGTAAAACATCGAGTAAACGTATTTTCTGTGCTAATTTGTATCTGCGTGCTATAAGTGTATATACAAGCAAGATTATTTGAAGACAGACATTAAATCAAATGTTGCATTAATATTTGAGGCATCATTTTCTATTTCAGCTATTTCTTAATGAATCGCTTAACTGATATAAATAAAAATAAAAAAAAGAGTAATGTAAAAATAAGGCTCTTTTCCGAACACATACGTATACAAAACTCCCTCAACGCACCCTATACTCCAGCGGTTAGGGACATATGATTATAGGCTTTTATAAAAGTTTCTCCGAGCTTTTCCTTGCCAAGGCCAAAAATTCCGATGGCTCATCTTTACTTTCTGGCATAAAATAAACTAGTGACTGTGTAGAATTGAGCCAAGGAAGAATACTTAATTTCCTAGTATAGCGCGTGTCCGTACTGATGCGTTTAATGTGCATGACAATAAAATTTTACCACCTTCTACCACGCAGCTATGCTTATAATATATTTACAATTATTCGTGTATGTCCTGCGCGTGTTTTTTCTTCTTGTTTATCTTTCCTCTAATCTGTTTCTCTTCCAGTACTGAACCACTGGTAAATATTTTATGTCATTGATCCAGTGCCCATTTTTGGATGTTGGTAAAAAAAAACAAGCTAGTTGTTTCTTGATGTGTATGTATTTTTATATTTAACGTCAATGTAGTAGTGCTTCGATGAGCACGTTGTTGTTTTTTTGGTAAGGAAAAAGTAATAAAAATCAATATTTGTTATCGACCAGAAACTGAAAAAAAATAAACAATAAGACACACCTAAACATTTTGTTTAGCACATGTTGAATAAAGTTGGATGAAATATTCTCGTTTTGATTTTGACGCTTGAAAAAATATTTATGCATTCATCTCTATCGCAGTTTAATTTTTCAGTGAACTGCATCTCAAAAAGCAAGTAAAAATTTTGGATGCAACCAATGAGTGTTTTTTTTTCCATGCTTCCAGATTTCTTATTTTTATTTCGAATATGAAAAAAATTAGTTTATCCAGATGTGGAGTTTTAGGAACCAATTTAGAAATTTTAACCATAGCATCCTATCAATTTTAGAGTACACAAATTTTTGACCTTTTGCATATAGTTGAAACAAAAATAAAGAAAATCGTAATTTTTTTATTTTCTATACCTTTACTTCTTTCTTTGGTCTCTGCTTACAATGGAAAATATTCCAACGAGTAAACCAACGTGTGCGTCAGTGATTTTTAATGTCAATGACATAGTTTGCAGTAAATAATATATTGAGCCACCCCTAACATCATGACTACCACCACCAAACTAGGCCGATAAAACATGAAGTTTATTGCTCCAACCAATTACAATGCAAAGTAATGCCACGTACCTACTCGCAGCAAATAAAAGCTACTGTTGCTCCTATCCTTTAACTACGACAGCCAATCTACTCAAACTCGATAGCTTTTTTCTCCTACTTTCCCTGCGCCAACGAAGGTAGGGTTGACCAAGCGCCTCTTTTCCCCTGCCACCACAAGATTTGGATATTTTTGGCCTCTTCTGCTACTTATTCATGAGCGTACAAACGATGTATTGATCTTTTGCGTATAGTACGTAAAAAAGTTAACAATAAAGAGATTTTGTTGCAGATAGTTTATGGAATCGAAAATTTAGTAGACGTCCAGACATTTCTACCCGTAATGGAATCTTTTATTTTGTGTGCAGTATTAGGTATGACTTTAAATAGGAAAGGGACATTCTTATTTGAAATAGTCAATAATTTTATCTTGTAAACTTTTACAAACTTCAACCTCTAGATGATACGAACACTTGAATGTTAGTCCGAAGTTCCGAATTTTTAAAAACTGAAGTCGTTTGGGATTTTAAGATTCTACGTAAAGACCACGGATGACCATAGCGTTTCTAATGAGAATGATGTCAGTCGATAAATTTTTACTATTTAGTTAGTAAAAAAGATTCAATCGCTTGACTTTGACTAGTGATTATATCGTGTTATCACATGAATAGTGCTCTCCGCAAGTTATTGTCTCAGAACAGATGAAATGATCAATAATTTTATTCTGCAAATTTTTATCAACTTTAACCACTGTAAGATACACATGTTTCGAAAAGAGCTAGAAGTTCCGAATTTTTATTAAAACTAAAGTCGTTCAAGATGTCAAGATATCACTACCAGATTCAAAGTACCAAATAGGAAATACTACTAAACACTGGTATAACTTAGTAACTTATTATCTTTTTAGGAAAACATATCGGTGCAATCAATTTTATGCAGCGTTAAAATTTTTTGAAGAAAAAAAAAAAAAAAAGGAACGAAGGAAAAAAGTATTATAATTTTGGACTCAATGTAAAGTTAATTTCAAATAATTTATCTCAAGTTGGTTCAAGTAAGTTTATATTACAAAACAGTTGCATCGACAGTATATTATTACTTTTGCTTAAAATTTTCAGATTTTCATTTCTTCGACGCTCGAGATGTTTCCGATATCTGTGACATGTAATATAGTGTATATTCTATTTTTGCTAATTTGAAAATAGGAATGCCCTTTAAAAGTTTTGAATATCATACGATTTTATGTACCGTGAGAATTTTTAATTTAAAGATTTTATTTCATTTTATCATTTTTTAAGGGGTGAGAGATACCCAAATTGTTATTGTTAACGACTTTGATATAATACTTGTTTTCTTATTTTACTTATTTAATACTGATGTGGAAACATTTTATTAAACCAAGTCAAATTTTCACTATGTAGAGTTCTCGGTTAAATTTAAAAACAGACATTATGATTAAAAAAAAAAAAAATTGACTGACCATTATGGCCGAAAGAATAAGTATCTCAATGAACATCAAAATTATCAAAACTATGGCAGCGAGAGTTCATTTGTGAAAGGTCAGCTGGCTTACTAACTCTTTCTTTAAAAAAAATGGTTAAATCATTTTGGTTGAAGAAAAGAATGATCCCCTTTTTATTCGATCAATATTACACCAGTATGTAGGTACTAAGATATCGGATCTCACATTGTAGTCTATAATGGATTCTGTTTGGTTTGTTTCGTCGATATCGAAGTTGAAGGGAGATGCGCAACTATTTCAATGCTCCATATACGTACGCGTGTACTCCAATTTTTTTAGAAATACACTTATCCATTGATGAATGTCTGAATCCTCACGACTCGTTCCACAGCATCCATCTTTTTTCTGCCCTGCAGAAATTAATAACACGATGGGTCCCTAGACATAAAATAAGTGCACTTACGGAAGGGAGAAGAAGTAGAAAAAAAAAGGATGAATAATAATAATAAAAATATTTACAGAGTTTATCGTGGTCGTCAGCAGCGTTTCAAGGACAAACAAGGATGGCGACGGCTCGAATTGTTTACCTGGAAAACTCGACGCGGATGATGGGAACGAGGATCTTACGGCCAACAATTGATCGTCCCTTTCTACCCTCGAGTCATTGGAGGATTATTATCGGTGGTCTCGATATTTTTTTAATGCGTCCCTCTCAAGGATGTGCTTCGATTTTTGTTTTTTCAGTTGAGTCTTTCACGATGAGTTTTATAATTTTTTAAAATATATGACACATTTTTACGGTAGTTTTTAAAGATTTTGAAGGATTTTTTTATATCTTTTAAAATTAATTTAAAGTGGTGATCGTAACTCTTTTTCAATCGTAAGATTAATAATTTCAAAATTGCTCAGTTATAATTTTGATATCTTTAATTTTTTTTCCAATGATTATTTTTTATTGCGATGTATTTTTTATTTTGTCAAAACAATGAGCACATATAATTGAATAATCTTACGACAACATACATGTCTTATTTTAAAAACATTTTTAAGGTTCCTTTGCTTATTTTTCTACAAACGTTACTACTTCAACGAAAATGCACGTGTAAACAAGTGTAAAAAGCACACTTAAAAAATAAAAAAGTTTACAGTCAGAACTTTTTACAATCGTCTTCATACAATTGATGTTTATATTAATAAAAACTAAAATGTTTTTAGTGTTTCTTCTACGCCTTGAAAATACATAAGACAATAAAAATCATGCAACGACAAAGGCTTGGAGACATTAATAAAAACAATTTTTTTAAACCATCTTGAATGGTCGAGAAAAGATGTCTTAAAGGGATCATAGAAGGATAAAAATGAAACGTCCTTACGAGAAAGTTGTGATTTTTCATTTGTCCAATCAATAGTCCGAATGGTTTGAGCAAAAGTAATTGAACTTCTCGATGCACTGCAGCACCAAACAAGCCATTCCGTCGATCTTAAAAAACATTAGCCAACTCCACTTGATGAATAATCCAGCGGCAACCAATAATAGGGTCATCAAGCCCTTGGATCTCGCGATTTTGCGGAGCTTAGTGTAGCACTGGAGAGTCACCGAGGAAGCGAGAATCCGCGAGTCAATCAACGAAGCCGAGTCGAGGATTGTGGAACGAGCAAGGAAGCTGGAGCAGGAGGTCGAGGCTTTACGGGCGATAGAAAGCTCGAGAAGCAGCATCGCTAGAAGAAGAGCCGAGCGTGCAAGTGCCAACTTTCCCCATGTGCTCGCGAGATCTGTTCTGCTCAGAGGTGATTATTAATTGCATTGGACGTTAGACAACAAAGTATAGTACACCTCTCATCATGTTTGGAATTAATTTACTCCGTGAACTGACAGGAAAGAGTCTCTTTAAACATAGGTAACAGTGGAAAAAGAGAACTACTTCTGAGACAATAGCATCAAAATCGAGATACAATCTTTTGATAAATAAATGAGATACCAAACCAACTTCTCACCCAACTTTGACATTTTCAAACGTGTATTTTCGTAATACGTATCTACGTGGGATATCTCGAGACGAAATATTTTTACCATATATTTTATTCCCCTTTTTTTATCCATCTTGGCTTTAAACTCTCGCACGGTTGCCCTGAGTAGTGCTTCTAAGTAGTACGAATCCAAGTTTGGTCAGACATAAGAAAATTTTTCAATCAGTATTCCTATAAATTGAATTTTAAGTAGTACTAGTCCCAGTTTGGTAAGATAAAAGAATATTTTTTAATCAGTATTCCTGTTAGTCCGATTTTCAGTAGTGCAAGTCCAAGTAAGATTCGTCAGGATAATAATTTCAAACTAGTTTTCACATCAAACCGATTTTAAGTAGTACGAGTCCAAGTTTTGCCAGACATGAGGATATTTTTTAATCAGTATTCCTATAAATTCAATTTCAAGTAGTGTGAGTCCAAGTTTGGTCAGATATGGACAGATTTTTTACAAATATAGATACACGTTTTTTAGAAATGTATCTATAATACAGGGGGAAAAATAATTTTAATGAATTCACAGAAATCAACGCGGACGCAACTGTGCCCGTCATGCGGGCATCTCAGGGGACTCAATGCTTTCGAGACCGATCACCGCGAGCGGGTCTCAAGAAAGTGTGTCGACTGCACGGCTCTCAGGCCAGGGCGCCGACCTGGCCACTACCCAGAAATCTACGAGAGGTTGCTCAGAGAGCTGCGAAGGCACGAAGCTGTTAGGTAGCCCCACCCTTTAAATCATCCCAAATTATTTTTTTTTTCCCACTTCAATTCCCTTATCGTTTACCGCAGACAAGACGGTTACAGCAGCCTTGCGTTTGTCGTGGGTCCAAAGGCAGTTGGTTACCTGGTAAATGACATATGGCACGGGCGCTCGATTTTTTCGGGGTGTGACGAGCTCGAGTGACTGCGGCTCGCGAGGCTTGACCCTCGCAAGCCCTGGACGCCCTGGAATAATCTGTTGGGGACAAGACGAAAGCCTCAGATGCACGAGGTGCTCGCGAGTGATTCCTCGGGCACACCGAATGCCTATGACGGAGAACTGGTTTGCAAACTCAGGAGGATGAATGCACTGGCGAGACTTTACTTCGACTCAATGGTCAGGTACCCCTTGAAATCGGGAATGTCTCTGTGAGGTAGGATTTTTGTACATAAGTGTTACGACCGTAACTGCTATTTTCTCAATAATGCAAATAAAGCATTGTTTCTTTGTTACGACATATTTTCTTATGATCACGCATTTGATCGAAGATACGGGCGTTTAAATTTTTGGGTATTGATTTTTCTTGAAATTTTGGATTTTGGATTATGCCAAGGCCTTGTAGTCGTTCATAGGAATCTTTTTTTTGTTGGGAAGGGTAATTCAATATATGAATTAATCTTTAAAAAGCAAGGCAGGGCCTAAAGTAATTAGAAATAAAAAAAATTAATTTCAATGATTCCACATTATCGCTCATTACGCTCTATCGTTATTATTCACGGAGATACAGGCGTTTAAAGTTTTCGGTATTGATTTAGCTAAAAATTTTGGATTTTGGATCTTGCCAAGGCCATGTAGTCGTTAAAAGGAATTTATTTGACTGTTGGGAAGTGTCATTTATTATATGGATTATTTTTTTAAAAGCAAGGCCTAAAGAAATAAAAAAAAAAAAAAAAATTTAATGATTCCAAATTATAAGTATTTCGGAAAACTAAGATTTTGGGCTTTAAACATAACCAAAACTCAAAACGGTAGTATCTCCGTAAATAATGAAGATAGAGCAAAGAAAGACTTAATTTGAAATCATCAAAATTTATAGAAATTTTTTTTTTTTTTTTTTTTTATGTCAGGCCTTTGCAACTGCACTAAAATAATTATATTGTTGTAGTTTAGTGTCCAGGCAGTCTATAACATCAAAGAAAATAGTCCCAAACTCGTGAAAACGATTAAATTCTAAGATTTAGGGTTTAAAAATTAGCTAAAACCTCAAAAAGCCGTATCTTTATAAATAATAAAGATAGAGCAGAATAAGCCTTAATTTGGAATCATTAAAATTATAAAAATTTTTATTTTTTTTTTTTTAAATAAGGCCTTTGCAACTTTACAAAAAAAAATGAAATCAAAGTTGTTGAATTTTTAGGCAGTCTTGAACATATAAGCAAATAGACCAAAACCCGTGAAAATGCTTACAAACTAAGATTTTGGGTTCAAAAGTTGGCCAAAACTTGAAATAGCCGTAACTCTGTAAATAATGAAGATAGAGCAAAATAAGCCTCGATTTAGAATTATCAGAATTAAAAATTTTTTTTTTTTTTTTTAATTAGACCTTTGTAACTACACAAAAAAAAATTATATTGTAGTGGTTCAGTGTCCAAGCAGTCTAGAACATGAAAGCAAATAGACCCAAAACCGTAAAAACGCTTAAAAACTAAGATTTTAGGTTTCAAAAATGGCCAAAATTTAAAACAGCCGTATCTCTGTAAATAATAGAGATGGCGCGAAATAAGCCTTAATTTAGAATCATCTAAATTAAAAATTTTTTTTTTTTTTTTTTTTTATTAGGCCCTTGCAACTCCACAAAAAATGATAAAATTGTAGTTATTGAGCATCCAGGCAGTTGGGAACATCAAAGCAAGTAGACATAAACCCGTAAAAATGTTAAAAATTTGAGATTTCGGTTTTAAAAGTAGGCCAAAACTTAAAATGGCCGTATCTTAGTAAATAATGGAGAAAGAGCTAATTAAGCCTTAGTTTGGGATCATAAAAATTTTTGAAATTTTTGAAAATTTTTTTTTTTTATATAAGGCTTTTGCAACTACACAAAAAATATCATAAATGTATTATTCAAGTGTCCAGGCAGTCCAGAACACCTTAGCTTATGATTACAAACCCGTCGAAGCGCTCAAAACCTGAATTTTTAGGTTATAAAGATGGCTTCAACTTAAAACGGGTGTATCTTCGTAAAAAATTAAGATAGAGCTAAATAGGCCTTAATTTAAGATCACTAAAATTAAAAAAAAATTTTTTTTTCTTTTTCTTGATTTTCATCAGGCTTTTGCAACTCCACAAAAATTATCGTCAATGTATGATTCGAGTGTCTAGGTAGACCAGAACAACTCAGCGAATGATCACAAACCTGTAGAAACGCTAAAATTATGAATGTTGGGGTTAAAAAGATGGCCAAAACTAAAAACGGACGTATCTTCGTATATAATGGAGTTAGAGCTGTATAAGCCTAAATTATGGATCATCAAAGTTTAAAAAATTTTTTTGTTCTTTTTTTCTCATCATATCAGGCTCTTGCATCTTTACAAAAAATAATAAAAATTGCACAAGTTAGTTGGCAAGGCCGTCCAAAGCATCATGGCACATGATAAACTTACTGTTATCAATTTTAAACAATTTATTCAATATGGCGGCGATTGAAGCGAGATTTATAAAAAGCAGCCAGGCTAAACACACGGAAAACTTTATATTTTTTAAGATTATGAGTTTTTAAAAGGTTCGGCTTGCAGATTCCAAGTCAGTCCGACTGGACTCAATCAGGGCGCATTCTATAAAGAAAGCGAAAATCTTGAATATAGCAGAAGTTTCAGCGAAATAACCCGAAAACAGCTAAGCTAAATACCTTTGCGAGTGAGTCTTACGATGATAGCCAGCGGTAAAAACGTTAAGTGGGGGGGGGGGAGAGGGGGGAACTTCGAATAAGCAATTCGCTTTGACAAACGTAAGAAAACTTGAGAGCACGAAACAAGCTTGCGACTGAGGCTACTGATTTATCAATAACCCAATAGCCCGTTAACCCTAATAGCCCAGTTAAACCACTGGCTCCTTATTGTTCCGGGCTAATGCTCTGCGCAAGCATCCTTAAGATGACGACGGTGACACTCTGCCCCGACAAGCTCCTTCACGCACGGTGTCTTTTTGTGGTGGTGGTGGTGGTTCAATAGTGGGGAAAAAAAAAAAACAAACAACGGCTGCATCGATGTGTTCTGCGTTTCCAACGTTTGTGCGCTCACTTGATCCAACGTCGTTTAATTTGGACCGTTGTTTATTACCGCGTCGGGTTCAATTGGCGCTATTCTCATCGAAACGGGGGGGTACCGTCGGAAAATTTTCACATACGGCGCGCTACCACCCCAATGCCGGCCAACCAAACACGCTAAAAATTAGTTGCTTAAACTCGGCTTTGGACATAAGGACGATTCAATCTCTTTTCATCTTCTTTGACCGGCGACTCTGACGCCTTTCATGCATGCATGCATTCGCGAGGAAATCACTGGGAACTTGTAGAGCAACTCACTAGCGACAAAAAAGCCCGCAGCGACTTTGTTAAGAAACGTCATTTTCACCTTCCAATAGCCTTTCATGGAAAGTTTTACTGGGGACAGCCGTTCATACGCAAGTTGATGTAAAGAATTGCTGAGGTGTAACGGATCAATGATAACTCGTTAGAGTCCAAGGAGTACGCTAATGTCTTGTCGGGTTTGCTCCTTGCAAAAGAGGAAAACAAGGACCGTGTGGTTAAAATTTTGATGCACATGCTTGCTACAATTTGGCGCAAGACTCAGGCTCTTGTTTTTATTCGATAGGGAGACGAAAGTATCAAGACGGCTTTTAGCAATTTTCACCTTGAGCTATACATAAAAAAAAATGAGAATAAAGTACCTGTGGATTGTCGTATCAAAGGATAAATATATATTAACAAAGCAACTTGTTAGTATTATATCAAACCTGAATACTACTTACAACAGGTAGCACTTGATTGTTTTTCCTCAGGTTATTAACTCAACGACCTCTATGATTTTACTTAAGAAATGCTGTCACCCCAACGGCGGCCAACCGAACACGCTAAAAAGTATTCGCGACGACTAACGGTCTGACGAATGGACGACTAGATCGTTTTCGATCGTGTTTCGCCGGCGACTCCAACGCCTTTCATGCATGGCCAAGACTTCAAACGGCCATATCTCCGTTAATAATGAAGATAGAGCGAAATCAGCCATAATTTGGAATCATTTGAATTTAAAAGACTTTTTTTTTTATTTTTTTTTTTGTATTTAGTCTTTACGACTACAAAAAAAATTATTAATATACATCAGTTGAGTGTCCAGGCACTCTAAAACATCATAGCAAATATACACGAACCCGTAAAAACACCTTTAATCTAAGATTTCGAGTTTAAACAATGGCCAAAACTTTAAACAGTCGTATCTCCGTAAGTAATTGAGATAGAGCAAAATAAGCCCTAATTTGGAATCATTCGAATAAAAAAATTTTTTTTTTTTTTTTTCTTTTTTTTCTTGTCTTATAACAATAACCCAATAACAATAATAATGATGATAATGATGATGATGATGATGATTATCCTCCACCAATTAATACCTGTTCGTTTCGTGGCCATTGCTTTATATTTACGGGGCGCACTATATCCTTCACTTTATCCAATGAATCACGATAAAAAGTATTCGCGACGACTCACAGTCTGACGAATGGACGACTTGATCGTCCTCGATCGTGTTTCGCCGGCGACTCCGACGCCTTTCATCTTGCCAAATACGGCAGTGATGTCACGCACGCGACACGTAGTAACACTAGAATCTACTTTGGTTTTCGTCAGTGACTCTTTAGACTTTTTCAAACAAGCATTTGCGCTGTTAAATTCTAGTAGTTTTACAAAAATGAGTGATTGGGAAGATCCGATTACTGGTAAAAGTAGACGGGCAGAAGAAAATCCTATGAACCAACCTCCTTTGCCTTCAGTAATGTTTTTCGATCCCAAGCTAACGGGAACAAAACATCAGATCACGTCTCCCAGCAGCATATCAAGAAATTTGGATGTTAAACTCAGCGTTGATTCGTCATCAAAGTACAATGCTAAAGTAAGGCCATGAGCTATGATACTCAAATATGAATTTATTAGACCCTCCTTCAAAAGACGACGTTTCGTCTCTGTTTTCAAGAACGAAAGTGCAACATTCCTTTTCTGTAAAACTTGCGTTCTCTGCTCATACAAAAGTGTTTTGTTACTATTGCATATTCGCTACCTGGGCACACGGCTCTAGATACAATTTATACGCAGATTTAGCCACAATATTTTCATAGAAAGCACATGATGCGAATTTTACTTCAAAGGTTGCTACGCTCTCTATTCTAAAAATTTTGTTAAAGGGAGGTAAAAAATTTAGTACGCTACACGGAGTAAAAGTGCGGTATTACATTCGGGGTGTTGACACGACCCAATGAAACTATACCGTACTATTGCCCCTTGGGGCGTATAAATATTATTTTTTTTGTTCCTTGAATACTTAATAAAGTGGTATATTTGCAGGACGTGAAAAAAATTGATTGCACGAAATTTATCATGGATTCATTTAACGTTGTCGTAAGTATAAAGTTCTTTGTTTATATCTTTTTCTCTTTTTTTTTTTTTTTTAATTTTAAATTACATAAAATCCTGCGATGATGATCGAAAACTTTTTGATATGGCAATATTTCTCTTAATTGAGTAAGTATTTCCATAAATAAGGGAGTATAAAAAATTGGCCGCCAACGATCAAACTTATGAGCAGCTTGCCTCGCACGATTTTAAGGTATAGTAATATTTACTAAGGTGGCTTTCTCGAACACAATTGCCTATTTTCCTTTTATCCTCCTTCCAGTAACCGAAGGCCACCCATCATCCCTTCCCTCATCTTTTTTCAAAGTGTTGAGTGACTATCTTAAGTAGAGGACCATTGTGTGGTAATTTGCAAAAAATAGTTGTAGATATGTGCGTGTGAATCTGCATTTTTCTTTCCACTGCTTCTCTCATCCATGCGGTCCCGCGAATGGCGTCTTTAGCTACACTCCGATACTCTAGGCAAGGTGATCACAAGCCTACCCTTCGACTGCCAATTTTTTGATTCCTTCTAGTCGACCAACTGATGAAACGTTACACATCACAACATTCAGAATTTGTACTAAATATTATGTTAAGATTGTATAATACTTGATCCGTAATATTTGAAATTTTATGAACATACAGTTATAGTACATTACGCACTTTGCGAGTAAGTTAAAAGAGCTTCAGGCTTCATATAAATAAATAGTAAATATGAAATCTAGAGCCTTTTTTAATCTCCAAACGTGGTGCGTAAACAATTTTACGTCTCCTGATGCTTGGAAGTAAATATTTCCAAGTGTTAATAAAAAAAAATATGTTGAATTTTAGGTCACTGATGAATCCATTTCAGTAACGGGCATGAAAAAAAATGAACAAGATGACGACTCTGTAAATGCTTTTCCACAACTCATTATAAAATATAACATCCCAGATGAGTGCGATGTGGATAGCATTGAGGCAAGACTTTGCTCTGACGAAGTTCTATGTATCTGGATTCCTGTTAAAATCGAGTCAGTTGTCGATGTTTCAGATTGTTACAAAAATTAAAAATATCGAATGAGTTATTGTTACAGGCAATAAAAGAAAATGTAGCAAGAAAAAAAATAAATAATGACGTTTTATTATATAATCTATATTATTTACAAATAATTAAGTAAAACAATTTTATTTATCTCATAGTTTTAATCATATCAACTTAAAGTTGAAAACACAATTCAATCTTTTTAAAATATAAAATAATTGATCCACTTTTGACAGTCGTCCATTTACTGTTTAATAATGTTAAGATCAATTTTGTTGTCCAACACGCAATTCAGATACTCATAACTTGAGAGTCTACTGTAAAAATACCTGTTATGTAGTAAGCTTTGTAGAAAAATGTCCTAAAAAATTTTTCCTTGTTTTGCTGTTAAACATTTTTTTTAATTAAGAGAAGCTGTAGAAGAGAAAGAGCGGAGACGGGACATAAAGGGAGAGTAGCTAGAGAAAGTTTATACTTAACGTCGTAATTCCTAGTGAAAGAAAAAAAAAATTTTGTTCAAACACTTATATAAGTAAGTATTATAATGATCTGACCAACAAACAAAATTTGATTACACTTTGTTAGCGTTCATCAGCAGTATAAATTTTTAGTTCTCATATTACATCTGTTATCATGTCATTGATTTTTACTCGCAATTGTCTGATAAGTTTAATTATATTTTATGATACCAATAAAAGGCATCTCATTAAAAGTTTATGGTTACAGTTCCGTATTTTTTTAGAACAAATTTTAAGAATGTTATTGTAATGTTTTATTCCTTTTCGAAATTATTTATAAAAACTTTTTCATTTTTACAAAAGAAGGAGTAGAATTTTAGGAAGTCCAACCTTATTTTTTCCCTTTATTGATCAAACATAGCTTAACACAGACGGCTCATTATGGATCAATTGCGAACAGTGAATTAGAAAACACTGTTAATTTGTTTAACAATCGCTTAAAAAAGTTTGTGCGAAAATTCTCTTATTAAAATCATATAATCTGAAAATTTATTTTTGTGGTTTGCTGTATCGATTTAACCGTCTTATGGGGTATAAGGCCACAAAGGACGTGGCTGCGTTTCCCTGTACTGAGAGTAAACTGAAAATGGCTTTCCATCATTGTACAAACGGTTGGTTTTTTTTGGTTTCCTTATTTTCTTAATTTTCTTACATGGTTTCCTCACTAAATACAATATTAACAGCTTGTGATACTTCTCAAATAAAAATATGATTAAGCTAAGGACAAATCCACTTAGTAAAAATACAAACAGTGGAGCGAGCTCAATAATGCCAAATGATGTAAATGAAACTTCTTTTTGAACAAGATTTATTCTGCTACGAAAAGCCTTTATCTTTCGAGACACTATTCCATTCTCCCAGTTCTTCTGCAGGCTGAAAAAACAATTGTTAAAATTCTTGAAAAATAGTTTTTTACTCACAAATACTTACAAATGACTCAAAAATGTATGGATTGGATCTTCTTTTTTTAAAGCAAGGCCTCTTTTTCTAGAATTACCTAGTGGAATAGCATAGACTTTGCAACGTGAATTTAAAGTAACAGAGCTTGATATTATATCAGCAGAATAATAAGCCACCTTTTCGTTACAATCTAAAATTTTAAACAAACTTTAAATGATTCATACACTGAAAAATAATCTTTTTTAGTTTATTATATCTTTGTAGCTTTCAAAAACTTTTGGGAATCGCTCGGATGTGTATCAGCCTGTAACTAGTGTACCAGCTTGGAACTAGTACATTGCAATATTTAACAATGTCTTTGTATTACTATTTTTCAAGTAGAATTCTTTGGATATTTAAAATAATTTTTTTCAAATAGATCTTGGGGACAAAAATCATTCTTTGTAATAGAATGTAAGAAGTTTATTCTTAGAGAAATACTTTTACCGCTATTTTAAGAAAAATTACAAAATGTTATTAAAAGAGTATTATAAACAATTTTTGAATACTTTTTCGAAAAATAGTGCATTGCCAAATATTAAAAAAAATTAATTAACACTCAAACTCAATATTTTAAATTACCTGATCCAAGACTTCATCCATGTTTGAAGGCATACTATCCTTATCCTTCAACAATAAGCTCAATTTTTCATTTACATCGTCCTTGGAGCTCTAATAATATCACGAAATAAGTTTTTTTATATTATGTTTAGAATTTAAATTAAATTTAAGTTCAATAACCGAAAAAATTTTTAAATTTTGAGAGCCTTTGAAAATGATCAACTTGTGTGTGCCATCCTCCAGAAATTCCTGAACATTTCTAAATGGTACGTGTGGTATGTCAACTGTCACAAAACTTGTGAAACAGCCTGAATACATTGAAATGATAATGTATGCTGTCAGATACAGCGATATTTTCGCTATTTTCGATGACAAAGAACTAAATTGCACATCTATAAATTTTAAAAAAATGTTAGTAGTTATAGTCAAGCAATTTTATAAAATTTGATCTTTAATTTCTAGGACTCCTAGACTATATTTAACAGTTTGTAATGGCTTAACAAATACATAGTCTTAAATTTTGCAAAGTTAAGTAATTATTTATAATTTTCAGTTTTTGAAGTTCAAGTTTCCAGAAATGATGTAAAATCTAAATGCATGTATAAACAGAAGTATCCTGTACATACAACGTACAGATAAGTTGTTTTACTTAGTTAGTGCGAAAATGACCTCTCCTAGCTCTTAAAAAAATGGTTGCACAATGATTTTATACGAAAATTTTTAATTTTTTCTAACTCTCTTATCACCCTTTTTTTTCAGAAGCGTTCCTCTCCGAACTTCGGTGGGTAGGTAAGTGATTTGTGGCTCACAATTTATCAGTGTAGTTAAATCAAATAAATAAAAAAGGCAAAATAGTAGTTCTTGTACCATCGGTATTTCAGTAAAAAAATTTGACCAAAAAAGCAAGGTTTCTGTATGTTTGTGCCCAAGGAGCAAACGTTTTTTTTTTTTTTTAGAAGGGCACAGAGAGTTTGCACTCATGTTGAGAAAATAGTAATTTAAAATTTGGTGGTTTATGTCTTCATGGCAAGCACCAGGCTCTGGTCAGATGCACACTAAATGCGATCTTTAATTTTCTCACTCAGGCGTAGTAAAGGTCCAAGGGTTAGAAAAAACGTCTAAAAGAGAAAATATAGCTTTCGCCACACAATCAAGATCTAACCGAGATATCCCTACGGTCCCTCGCAAGCCCCAGGCCTTTTGAATATTTAAACATAAAATATACTGAAATTTGTATATTAATTTTATAGTTTTTGAAAAATTAACAATTTACTTTTTGAGAGAGAAGGGGGTGAAGATTATTACTACATTTTTCGAGAATAATGTGTTTTTGTAATAAGTATTTTTTAACTTGAAAACTTTTTTTTTGCGTTTGATAAACATACTGACTTTCGAATACAATGTAGCTCAAAAGTATAAAAACTATGATTATTTGTGATATCAAATCAGAAGAACTAAATATTAAGAGCCCCAACTGTTCTGGTAAATATAATTTGATTGGTTATCGATAAAAAAGGAAATTGACAAAACTTGTAGGTTTATTTATTTTTTTAACCTTGTAATCTTTATTGCATACACAAGCATACAAAGGTCCCCCCTTTAAATAAGATTTCTGCACTTTACACCCACGGTACAAAAATTTCTATTTTTTTCTTAGAATAGGCTGGAATGAGCCCTCGGGACCCAGTACTTTTTTGCCCTAGGGTGCAATGGAACGAGTAGGCACAATATGTGTCCACGGGCACTACGTAAAACTTTGCCCCTTCGGAATAAATAATGGCATAAAGAGCTTGGGCACAAGCATACAACGACCGCACGCTTTGAACAAGATTTTTTGTCTTTTAAGCCCATAGTACAAAAACTTTTATTATCTATCTTTTTACTGTTTTTTCGTCACTTGAGAGAAACTACCTCCTGATTGTCGCCAGAAACATGAAAAGGAAACAAAATTATTTAAAAAAATATCTTTTATTTATAAGTCTACTCTTTGTCTAAATACATGGTACTGTTGGACAACTAAAACCTGATAAAAAAAAAAGTATAAAATTTTTGCTTGTTCATTACAAAAAACAGTGTTGTCTAAATTAAAACTCATGTTTACAAATATTTTCTCGTAGCACATAATATTCCGAGCATAAAAATTTTTATTAAAAAACAGTCGACAAATTTGGAATTTCTTATGTATGTATACTCATACAAATCGTTGAGTCATACTATTTCATTTTATCTTCTAAATTTTTATTAAATGTACCAGTTATCAGTTTGACGCAATTTTTAATACTCATGCATATACTTTTTATAACTTCATTCCCATTTATCTATTCTAATTTGATTCATTTAATTTTTTGTTTAGCATAATGTTCACAGTGATGAGGGAGATAAATGTATCAGCCACATAAACAACTAATTTATTATAAGTAATTCAATTTGTATTTTATAATCTGCTTAACACGCTTTACCTTAACTTATTCGAGTTCATTAAAGTATTAAGAGCAACAAAATAGAAGGCAAATGACAAAATATCATATAATAAAGTATAAACAATGAAACAAAAGTGTAGTTATAGAAAAAATTTAACAATAACATCCTGTTTTATTCCTTTATTTTTATTTTCTTATATTATTGATTTATAAGCAATGTCATGTACTATATGACAAGAGATTTGCCAACAGAATTCAGAAAAGGTGACAACCTTTTTTTACGATGTACATGTTAAAATATTATCCATATAGATAATGTGTTTAGGTATAATATCAGCAAGTAAATCACAGAAAAAAGATGTCACCACCGATTGAACCTGTGATCAAAATTTTTTCCTCATAATACGTGACATGGTAAATAGAATATGCTTCATTTCAAGGGATTGAAAAAGGTACAGCGTACCGAAACAGTTGTAACGTATTCCTTTGGAATGAATCAATATATATTTAAAAATAAGTTGGGGAGCGGCGTTGGCTCAGTGGTAAGCGTGCTTGCTTCTGATACAACGCTGTACTAGGGGTCGTGGGTTCGATTTCCGGTGAGTGCAGATTTTTTCAAAAACTGTTTTCACCGGAAAAAGTTTCTATGTAACCCTGGCTGTTTCGGGGTGAGTTTTTCCGTGGAATTTTCCTTCAGAGTAATTCCAGGGTTTTTTCCTTGCTCCACAGGTCTTTGGGCCTGGGTGAATGCGAAACAGTGTTAGGGCCTAATAGATACGGATTAGTGGGCCCGATGCTAGGCAGGGATCGCCGGCCTTACCGGCGAGGAGTGGCCCCTGAAACATGGGGCTTCTCCAGGGATGCTAATTAGCCTGGATCCGATGCTTCGGATACAGGCTACACAGTGGCGAGTCGACCCGATGCACTTCCCCCCGGTGCAAAGAGTCAGCTTAACTGACAAGGTGTGTTACACCGGAGATACTTCCACTGTGCCCATGGTATGATTTGTATGGTATCAGTTGAAGAAATAATTTGGGGTAAAATCGGTGTGGCAATACACCCCCACACATAGGTGGTGAGTGGGTGGCCCCGGCGACTGGGCAATTAGGGCTGTCATGGTAACTTGATATAAAAAAAAAAAAAATATAAAAATCAGTTACAAATAAGTTTGTTTCAATCATCACCTTTTTTTTAAGAAATAATACTTTTTGTTTCAAAAACATAAGAGAAAAAACATACACGATAAAGATAACTTGGAATAAATTGTCATACAAATCGTGTACGATATAGTATTAATAACGTGGTGGAAGTATTAGTGCTTTAATATTTTTAGAAATTCCGTAACATTTTACCTGTATATTCCTGGTGGACGAACACTCGCCATACGTTTAAAAAGCCATCCGAAAGTTTTTGGATAAATCCTCTTCTATCATTATGTAATACTAAAATTAAACTAAACAATATTGATGAAACAACTACGACTACAACCAAGAAGTAGCAGATACACTTGCTGAAAACCTTTTTAACAAAAATTAGATTAAACGTTACAAAGAAGTAAAGTCATGATTACTTTATACTCTCAATTTTTATACCTTAAAATATGCTGTCCATGGAATTTCCTTGGTATCAGGTGATTTATAATATAAACAGTCTTGAAAATCTATGATTTCAATTGATCTCTTAGCCTCATCGCTATTTTCGACAGTTAAATATTCGTCAGTTATAATAATACTTTCATTTAACAATTTTGTGGAATCAATTGACGTATTTTAAACACTTGAACTTGATTTTTTTTTTATGTTCAAGTTTTTATACTCAAATGCTAATCCAGAGTCAGATGCAAAATCTTCAACTACTTCAGAACAAAAAGAAGAAGGCTGCAAAATTTGCCAAAAAATAATTAATTTTTTCTACGCAATAATTGTTGTTTCAAAACAAACCAACGTTCTGTTTAATAAATTCGTTACCTTCCCATAAATTTTAGCCGATGCTCCAGTCAAATTCTTCCGTCTCTCAGTAAAAACTCGATTGTCTTCGAGGATTAATTCGTTGGCCTTGCTCCACTTGAATAATTTGTTAACTTGTAATTTATTTCCAGAGCTGAAGGTAAACCATTCTAAAATGTCGCTATTACCTCCACATTTAACTAAAATCTCGCTTAATGCGTTTAGGTGGAAATAATTTTTTTTAGGACATCGACATATGTCATTAATTTGTCCAGTGGCAGCTGACTCGAATATCAATAGCCAAACATGTGGCGATAGGTTATGATCCTCGGAGAAGTGCGAAAATATTTTAAAATCATTGTCGCTCTTTAAAAATACAACGAAGAGTGTTTTTGAGTAATTTTTTATTTTGGGGTATTTCACGGTAAGATCCGCTATGGTCACTGCGACCGAGTAAACCTGTTTTTTCGAAAATGCCCTCACCATGTTAACTACTGAATGAATTTCTGTAATATTGGGACGAAAATTATTAATTTTAGGTATTTATCTCTTTAATTATTGACACTTTACTTTTGCTCACCTTCGTTGCTTCTATACACGATGCCTATGCTAGTCGTTTTATAAAAATTTTGTACCCCCAAAATTAATGGGATGTCACCTTCCATGTTATCGCTTGCATGACATGTCACCAATGGCATAGTGGTTAACATAATAATAATACCCGTAAGCATCATCATTTTAATCTAAAAATAGATTAAGAAAATATAAACGTTAGTTCACAGGACTAGATAAATTACTAGAACAACGCATTTTATGCGACTTAGCAAAAGCGATACTATTTACCGAGAGCGTAACTTCTAATGCATAGTAAAACAAATATTGAATTGAATGAGAATATAAAATTTGTACTACTATACTATTTTCATTACATGGTCCAAGGTTAATTAGGCATGAAAATTGTAAAATACGCATTTCTATATTATTGCTTTAAATGTAGGTTAGGCTAGTATTTAATTATTTCAGAGAAACTTTTTTTTTAAATCATGGATAAGTTATAAAATTTACTCAACACTTAATGGAATAATAAAATAGTGGATGATGTGGTTGGAATTTTGTAGAATCTTTTGGTTAACCAATAGTTTGGTAATGCGTATTAAGTTACATTAAAAAGTTTTTACAAAAATCAAGTACTACTGTTATTAATAGGAAAAAAATTGCTTTTCAACTATTTACTTATTTATATAACTTCAAAGATAGCTTTGATATACAAATTGTGCAGTATTATACCTGTTTTGGCATTTAGTTATACTTAAAAAAACCAGCATGATTTAGCTAATGACGAGATCATTATATTTCTGTAACAGAGAGAACTTGAGCATGTACTTACGTAATAATTTGACTTTGGTTATGCTAACAGTGACTTTCAAGAATTCCTTAGATTAAGCTAGGCACGGTTGGAAGGGACTCTCTTTCGATGCTGGGAGTTTTGGTGTCTCGAGCTTCGCAAGACACTTCTTGCCAGTGACTACGGAGTTAAAAGGTAGGCTCCTCCGTCAAACTGAAATGGAAATGTCGTGCAAGGTGTTATACACACACACGTACACACTCACAAGACAATAAAATTTTACACGTAATTTAAGATTAAATTTCAAAACTTTTTTTAACCTTTTTACTATATTTTTGCCTTAGTATAATGTAAGAGTTATCTACAGAGGCAATGAAATTTTTATAAATGCTTGACTTCATTTTATTTAGAATATCATAAAGTTCCGTGTATTGACAGTTACATGCATCTAAAATTAGAGCAAAGCAAAATTGTTACGTATATCATTGAAATTAAAAATCCTCAACAGGCATTTTGAGATAAACAATTTACAATATAGTAAAAAGAGATGGATTTTGCATTTTTTTTAAAAGTCAGTTTTCGTTAGTTTGATTAATCACTTTCAATGTAAGTTGTATCATCCTTTGTATTTTAATTTTATCGTAAATCTATGATGAAAAATTAAAGAAACAAAAACCTGGATTGAAATTAAATACTAAGGATGCAAAAAATAAGATAACGGGTTCGCCGGAATCTGCTTAGCTTTTGGTAACATTTTTTTATCGAATGTAATCTCTTGTTGAAGAAAAGCTTGTTTAGGTGTGTAAACTTACATAAAAAAAAAATTAAGCAAATTTAGCGCCGATTTGCAAAGATTAAGCACCAGAGTTATTAAAAGAAAATAAATTTTTTAAGGATAACTTAATTTGCATTAGGCACGTTAATGTGTAAAAAACTGCATGTATCGTATATAACAAAATTCAAGCTTTTCTATGCTAATACTGCATTTTAATAGTTGGAATTGGCGCCAAATAAACTTTTTTTTGACATATGCTTATGGTAAAGAAAGAGAAAATCTTATGTTTGTTTCTGCCAAGGCACACTTTAAATCATTATAAAAATAATAATAACAATAATGATATTAATTATAATAATAAAAAAGAATCGTAATAGTAATAATAATTAATAATGTGAGTGGTGATTATAATGGGATCAATAATAAAAATAAGCAAAAAAACAATAACATAAACATTAAAGATTCACTCATCAATATCATCTCAAACATATTATAGCTTTTAATGAATTGAGAAGTATTTTGCTGCTTCTGTTTTAAAACGATACATCAGTTAATAAAAAACAATATGATTTCGCTAATGATAAGATGAATATAGTTCTGTGAAGAGAAGACTTTAACATGCACTTACTTGATAACTTGACACTCGTGACGCAAACAATGATTTCCCGGAACTCCTTGGACCAAGTTGGGCACGGCTGGAATAGACTCTCTTTCGATGCTGGGAGTTTTGGTATTTTGAGCTTTGCAAGACACTTCTCGCCAATGACTATGGAGTTGAAAGCTAGGCTTCTTCGTTAAACTGAATCGGAAATATTGTATGCGGTAATCACTTTATGTTGAAGTGTTGTCTAGCTGGCTCACTGACAGACTGTCGTTTTGGGGTTGTGCCTTGAAGGGTATGGTATTCTATTTCCCACTACCAAAACTTACTGGCCATCAAGTGGGAGGAATGTCACGCCCATCAACATACTCTATCCCTTCTACACTTCCCCTCTTTTTTCTTTATTTTTGGAAACAAAAAAATTATAAGTCAATCCATGTAGGACGGGTTACAATGAAACTAACAAATGACAAATTTTTGAATCCCTTTAATACAGATTCAGTATTCTTAACAATTTACTTTTCAATTACTTTGTTATTTTATAAAACAATTAATTATTTAAATATGTTAATAAAAGTTTATTTGGTACATTCAAAAAAGTTTGATGTTGCTAATTTTTAAAAACTTTAATTGGTTTTTAGCCTGCCAAATTTATTGAATGACCGAAATTTCTACCACCAATTTTCGTACGAAACATGATTTATCCATTTTTTATGCAATTTAGAAATTTGATGTTCTATTACTGCTGCAGGGACGATTATGTTTTTTAGTCTTCTTTTATGAAATATCATTGGGTAGTTGAGAGAATAAGCGTATTTTACTTGGTTTCCGGTAAAAATTGCAAAACGTAAGAGATACTTTATTTCGGATTGTGAAGAAGCAGTTCGGTGCACAGTTGCTAATCTTCATATGGCAAGAAGAAAATTGAGTAGTACAATAAAATCAGAAAATAAGAAATATAATACCTTTTAAGTGATAATCACTTTCTATTTTTATTCTTATGAATGAATTTTATAAATTAATAATTTAAAAGAATAAACTACGCTGAGTTTTCTTTAAACTTGAAAATTGTAATATGGTTAGTTTGTATTGTCTTAATTGTAAGAAATTCAGTATTATCTACTTATGGAAAAAACTTAGGATGAAAACATTAATACTTATAGATATTAAAAGGAAACTAAAAATAATAACTTGGTCTTGAGTAGATTGAGCCAAGTGAGTAGTTTTTTTTTTCTTTTTTTTTTTTAAATTTTTATTTCCTAAAAGTAAAACATCGAGTAAACGTATTTTCTGTGCTAATTTGTATCTGCGTGCTATAAGTGTATATACAAGCAAGATTATTTGAAGACAGACATTAAATCAAATGTTGCATTAATATTTGAGGCATCATTTTCTATTTCAGCTATTTCTTAATGAATCGCTTAACTGATATAAATAAAAATAAAAAAAAGAGTAATGTAAAAATAAGGCTTTTTTTCGAACACATACGTATACAAAACTCCCTCAACGCACCCTATACTCCAGCGGTTAGGGACATATGATTATAGGCTTTTATAAAAGTTTCTCCGAGCTTTTCCTTGCCAAGGCCAAAAATTCCGATGGCTCATCTTTACTTTCTGGCATAAAATAAACTAGTGACTGTGTAGAATTGAGCCAAGGAAAAATACTTAATTTCCTAGTATAGCGCGTGTCCGTACTGATGCGTTCAATGTGCATGACAATAAAATTTTACCACCTTCTACCACGCAGCTATGCTTATAATATATTTACAATTATTCGTGTATGTCCTGCGCGTGTTTTTTCTTCTTGTTTATCTTTCCTCTAATCTGTTTCTCATCCAGTACTGAACCACTGGTAAATATTTTATGTCATTGATCCAGTGCCCATTTTTGGATGTTGGTAAAAAAAAACAAGCTAGTTGTTTCTTGATGTGTATGTATTTTTATATTCAACGTCAATGTAGTAATGCTTCGATGAGCACGTTGTTGTTTTTTTGGTAAGGAAAAAGTAATAAAAATCAATATTTGTTATCGACCAGAAACTTAAAAAAAATAAACAATAAGACACACCTAAACATTTTGTTTAGCACATGTTGAATAAAGTTGGATGAAATATTCTCGTTTTGATTTTGACGCTTGAAAAAATATTTATGCATTCATCTCTATCGCAGTTTAATTTTTCAGTGAACTGCATCTCAAAAAGCAAGTAAAAATTTTGGATGCAATCAATGAGTGTTTTTTTTTTCCATGCTTCCAGATTTCTTATTTTTATTTCGAATATGAAAAAAATTAGTTTAACCAGATGTGGAGTTTTAGGAACCAATTTAGTAATTTTAACCATAGCATCCTATCAATTTTAGAGTACACAAATTTTTGACCTTTTGCATATAGTTAAAAAAAATAAAGAAAATCGTAATTTTTTTATTTTCTATTCCTTTACTTCTTTCTTTGGTCTCTGCTTACAATGGGAAATATTGCAACGAGTAAACCAACGTGTGCGTCAGTGATTTTCAATGTCAATGACATAGTTTGCAGTAAATAATATATTGAGCCACCCCTAACATCATGACTACCACCACCAAACTAGGCCGATAAAACATGAAGTTTATTGCTCCAACCAATTACAATGCAAAGTAATGCCACGTACCTACTCGCAGCAAATAAAAGCTACTGTTGCTCCTATCCTTTAACTACGACAGCCAATCTACTCAAACTCGATAGCTTTTTTCTCCTACTTTCCCTGTGCCAACGAAGGTAGGGTTGACCAAGCGCCTCTTTTCCCCTGCCACCACAAGATTTGGATATTTTTGGCCTCTTCTGCTACTTATTCATGAGCGTACAAACGATGTATTGATCTTTTGCGTATAGTACGTAAAATAGTTAACAATAAAGAGATTTTGTTGCAGATAGTTTATGGAATCGAAAATTTAGTAGACGTCCAGACATTTCTACCCGTAATGGAATCTTTTATTTTGTGTGCAGTATTAGGTATGACTTTAAATAGGAAAGGGACATTCTTATTTGAAATAGTCAATAATTTTATCTTGTAAACTTTTACAAACTTCAACCTCTAGATGATACGAACACTTGAATGTTAGTCCGAAGTTCCGAATTTTTAAAAACTGAAGTCGTTTGGGATTTTAAGATTCTACGTAAAGACCACGGATGACCATAGCGTTTCTAATGAGAATGATGTCAGTCGATAAATTTTTACTATTTAGTTAGTAAAAAAGATTCAATCGCTTGACTTTGACTTGTGATTATATCGTGTTATCACATGAATAGCGCTCTCCGCAAGTTATTGTCTCAGAACAGATGAAATGATCAATAATTTTATTCTGCAAATTTTTATCAACTTTAACCTCTGTAAGATACACATGTTTCGAAAAGAGCTAGAAGTTCCGAATTTTCATTAAAACTGAAGTCGTTCAAGATGTCAAGATATCACCACCAGATTCAAAGTACCAAATAGGAAATACTACTAAACACTGGTATAACTTAGTAACTTATTATCTTTTTAGGAAAACATATCGGTGCAATCAATTTTATGCAGCGTTAAAATTTTTTGAAGAAAAAAAAAAAAAAAAGGAACGAAGGAAAAAAGTATTATAATTTTGGACTCAATGTAAAGTTAATTTCAAATAATTTATCTCAAGTTGGTTCAAGTAAGTTTATATTACAAAACAGTTGCATCGACAGTATATTATTACTTTTGCTTAAAATTTTCAGATTTTCATTTCTTCGACGCTCGAGATGTTTCCGATATCTGTGACATGTAATATAGTGTATATTCTATTTTTGCTGTTTTTAAAATAGGAATGCCCTTTAAAAGTTTTGAATATCATACGATTTTATGTACCGTGAGAATATTTAATTTAAAGATTTTATTTCATTTTATCATTTTTTAAGAGGTGAGAGATACCCAAATTGTTATTGTTAACGACTTTGATATAATACTTGTTTTTTTATTTTATTTATTTTATACTGATGTGGAAACATTTTATTAAACCAAGTCAAATTTTCACTATGTAGAGTTCTCGGTTGAATTTAAAAACAGACATGATGATTAAAAAAAAAAAAAATTGACTGACCATTATGGCCGAAAGAATAAGTATCTCAATGAACATCAAAATTATCAAAACTATGGCAGCGAGAGTTTATTTGTGAAAGGTCAGCTGGCTTACAAACTCTTTCTTTAAAAAAAATGGTTAAATCATTTTGGTTGAAAAAAAGAATGATCCCCTTTTTATTCGATCAATATTACACCAGTATGTAGGTACTTAGATATCGGATCTCACATTGTAGTCTATAATGGATTCTGTTTGGTTTGTTTCGTCGATATCGAAGTTGAAGGGAGATGCGCAACTATTTCAATGCTCCATATACGTACGCGTGTACTCCAATTTTTTTAGACATACACTTATCCATTGATGAATGTCTGAATCCTCACGACTCGTTCCACAGCATCCATCTTTTTTCTGCCCTGCAGAAATTAATAACACGATGGGTCCCTAGACACAAAATAAGTGCACTTACGGAAGGGAGAAGAAGTAGAAAAAAAAAGGATGAATAATAATAATAATAATATTTACAGAGTTTATCGTGGTCGTCAGCAGCGTTTCAAGGACAAACAAGGATGGCGACGGCTCGAATTGTTTACCTGGAAAACTCGACGCGGATGATGGGAACGAGGATCTTACGGCCAACAATTGATCGTCCCTTTCTACCCTCGAGTCATTGGAGGATTATTATCGGTGGTCTCGATATTTTTTTAATGCGTCCCTCTCAAGGATGTGTTTCGATTTTTGTTTTTTCAGTTGAGTCTTTTACGATGAGTTTTATAATTTTTTAAAATATATGACACATTTTTACGGTAGTTTTTAAAGATTTTGAAGGATTTTTTTATATCTTTTGAAATTAATTTAAAGTGGTGATCGTAACTCTTTTTTAATCGTAAAATTAATAATTTCAAAATTGCTCAGTTATAATTTTGATATCTTTAATTTTTTTTCCAATGATTATTTTTTATTGCGATGTATTTTTTATTTTGTCAAAACAATGAGCACATATAATTGAAAAATCTTACGACAACATACATGTCTTATTTTAAAAACATTTTTAAGGTTCCTTTGTTTATTTTTTTACGAACGTTACTACTTCAACGAAAATGCACGTGTAAACAAGTGTAAAAAGCACACTTAAAAAATAAAAAAGTTTACAGTCAGAACTTTTTACAATCGTCTTCATACAATTGATGTTTATATTAATAAAAACTAAAATCTTTATAGTGTTTCTTTTACGCCTTGAAAATACATAAGACAATAAAAATCATGCAACGACAAAGGCTTGGAGACATTAATAAAAACAATTTTTTTAAACCATCTTGAATGGTCGAGAAAAGATGTCTTAAAGGGATCATAGAAGGATAAAAATGAAACGTCCTTACGAGAAAGTTGTGATTTTTCATTTGTCCAATCAATAGTCCGAATGGTTTGAGCAAAAGTAATTGAACTTCTCGATGCACTGCAGCACCAAACAAGCCATTCCGTCGATCTTAAAAAACATTAGCCAACTCCACTTGATGAATAATCCAGCGGCAACCAATAATAGGGTCATCAAGCCCTTGGATCTCGCGATTTTGCGGAGCTTAGTGTAGCACTGGAGAGTCACCGAGGAAGCGAGAATCCGCGAGTCAATCAACGAAGCCGAGTCGAGGATTGTGGAACGAGCAAGGAAGCTGGAGATGGAGGTCGAGGCTTTGCGGGCGATAGGAAGCTCGAGAAGCAGCATCGCTAGAAGAAGAGCCGAGCGTGCAAGTGCCAACTTTCCCCATGTGCTCGCGAGATCTGTTCTGCTCAGAGGTGATTATTAATTGCATTGGACGTTAGACAACAAAGTATAGTACACCTCTCATCATGTTTGGAATTAATTTGCTCCGTGAACTGACAGGAAAGAGTCTCTTTAAACATAGGTAACAGTGGAAAAAGAGAACTACTTCTGAGACAATAGCATCAAAATCGAGATACAATCTTTTGATAAATAAATGAGATACCAAACCAACTTCTCACCCAACTTTGACATTTTCAAACGTGTATTTTCGTAATACGTATCTACGTGGGATATCTCGAGACGAAATATTTTTACCATATATTTTATTCCCCTTTTTTTATCCATCTTGGCTTTAAACTCTCGCACGGTTGCCCTGAGTAGTGCTTCTAAGTAGTACGAATCCAAGTTTGGTCAGACATAAGAAAATTTTTCAATCAGTATTCCTATAAATTGAATTTTAAGTAGTACTAGTTCCAGTTTGGTAAGATAAAAGAATATTTTTTAATCAGTATTCCTGTAAGTCCGATTTTCAGTAGTGCAAGTCCAAGTAAGATTCGTCAGGATAATAATTTCAAACTAGTTTTCTCATCAAACCGATTTTAAGTAGTACGAGTCCAAGTTTTGCCAGACATGAGGATATTTTTTAATCAGTATTCCTATAAATTCAATTTCAAGTAGTGTGAGTCCAAGTTTGTTCAGATATGGACAGATTTTTTACAAATATAGATACACGTTTTTTAGAAATGTATCTATAATACAGGGGGAAAAATAATTTTAATGAATTCACAGAAATCAACGCGGACGCAACTGTGCCCGTCATGCGGGCATCTCAGGGGACTCAATGCTTTCGAGACCGATCACCGCGAGCGGGTCTCAAGAAAGTGTGTCGACTGCACGGCTCTCAGGCCAGGGCGCCGACCTGGCCACTACCCAGAAATCTACGAGAGGTTGCTCAGAGAGCTGCGAAGGCACGAAGCTGTTAGGTAGCCCCACCCTTTAAATCATCCCAAATTATTTTTTTTTTCCCACTTCAATTCCCTTATCGTTTACCGCAGACAAGACGGTTACAGCAGCCTTGCGTTTGTCGTGGGTCAAAAGGCAGTTGGTTACCTGGTAAATGACATATGGCACGGGCGCTCGATTTTTTCGGGGTGTGACGAGCTCGAGTGACTGCGGCTCGCGAGGCTTGACCCTCGCAAGCCCTGGACGCCCTGGAATAATCTGTTGGGGACAAGACGAGAGCCTCAGATGCACGAGGTGCTCGCGAGTGATCCTTCGGGCACACCGGATGCCTATGACGGAGAACTGGTTTGCAAACTCAGGAGGATGAATGCACTGTTGAGACTTTACTTTGACTCAATGGTCAGGTACCCCTTGAAATCGGGAATGTTTCTGTGAGGTAGGATTTTTGTACATAAGTGTTACGACCGTAACTGCTATTTTCTCAATAATGCAAATAAAGCATTGTTTCTTTGTTACGACATATTTTCTTATGATCACGCATTTGATCGAAGATACGGGCGTTTAAATTTTTGGGTATTGATTTTTCTTGAAATTTTGGATTTTGGATTATGCCAAGGCCTTGTAGTCGTTCGTAGGAATCTTTTTTTTGTTGGGAAGGGTAATTCAATATATGAATTAATCTTTAAAAAGCAAGGCAGGGCCTAAAGTAATTAGAAATAAAAAAAATTAATTTCAATGATTCCACATAATCGCTCATTACGCTCTATCGTTATTATTCACGGAGATACAGGCGTTTAAAGTTTTAGGTATTGATTTAGCTAAAAATTTTGGATTTTGGATCTTGCCAAGGCCATGTAGTCGTTAGAAGGAATTTATTTGACTGTTTAGGAGTGTAATTTATTATATGAATTATTTTCCTAAAAGCAAGGCCTAAAGAAATAAAAAAAAAAAAAAAAAATTTAATGATTCCAAATTATGAGTATTTTGAAAAACTAAGATTTTGGGCTTTAAACATAACCAAAACTCAAAACGGTAGTATCTTCGTAAATAATGAAGATAGAGCAAAGAAAGACTTAATTTGAAATCATCAAAATTTATAGAAATTTTTTTTTTTTTTTTTTTTTTATGTCAGGCCTTTGCAACTGCACTAAAATAATTATATTGTTGTAGTTTAGTGTCCAGGCAGTCTATAACATCAAAGAAAATAGTCCCAAACTCGGAAAAACGATTAAATTCTAAGATTTAGGGTTTAAAAATTGGCTAAAACCTCAAAAAGCCGTATCTTCATAAATAATAAAGATAGAGCAGAATAAGCCTTAAATTGGAATCATTAAAATTATAAAAATTTTTTTTTTTTTTTTTTTAAATAAGGCCTTTGCAACTTTACAAAAAAAAATGAAATCAAAGTTGTTGAATTCTTAGGCAGTCTTGAACATATAAGCAAATAGACCAAAACCCGTGAAAATGCTTACAAACTAAAATTTTGGGTTCAAAAGTTGGCCAAAACTTGAAATAGCCGTAACTCTGTAAATAATGAAGATAGAGCAAAATAAGCCTCGATTTAGAATTATCAGAATTAAAAATTTTTTTTTTTTTTTTTAATTAGACCTTTGTAACTACACAAAAAAAAAAAAAATTGTAGTGGTTCAGTGTCCAAGCAGTCTAGAACATGAAAGCAAATAGACCCAAAACCGTAAAAACGCTCAAAAACTAAGATTTTAGGTTTCAAAAATGGCCAAAATTTAAAACAGCCGTATCTCTGTAAATAATAAAGATAGCGCGAAATAAGCCTTAATTTAGAATCATCTAACTTAGATTTTTTTTTTTTTTTTTTTTTATTAGGCCCTTGCAACTCCACAAAAAATGATAAAATTGTAGTCATTGAGCGTCCAGGCAGTCGGGAACATCAAAGCAAGTAGACATAAACCCGTAAAAATGTTAAAAATTTGAGATTTCGGTTTTAAAAGTAGGCCAAAACTTAAAATGGCCGTATCTTAGTAAATAATGGAGAAAGAGCTAATTAAGCCTTAGTTTGGGATCATAAAAATTTTTGAAATTTTTGAAAATTTTTTTTTTCTATATAAGGCTTTTGCAACTACACAAAAAATATCATAAATGTATTATTCAAGTGTCCAGGCAGTCCAGAACATCTTAGCTTATGATTACAAACCCGTCGAAGCGCTAAAAACCTGAATTTTTAGGTTATAAAGATGGCTTCAACTTAAAACGGGTGTATCTTCGTAAAAAATTAAGATAGAGCTAAATAAGCCTTAATTTAAGATCACTAAAATTAAAAAAAAATTTTTTTTTCTTTTTCTTGATTTTCATCAGGCTTTTGCAACTCCACAAAAATTATCGTCAATGTATGATTCGAGTGTCTAGGTAGACCAGAACAACTCAGCGAATGATCACAAACCTGTAGAAACGCTAAAATTATAAATGTTGGGGTTAAAAAGATGGCCAAAACTTAAAACGGACGTATCTTCGTATATAATGGAGTAAGAGCTATATAAGCCTAAATTAGGGATCATCAAAGTTTACAAAATTTTTTTTTTTTTTTTTCTCATCATATCAGGCTCTTGCATCTTTACAAAAAATAATAAAAATTGCACAAGTTAGTTGGCAAGGCCGTCCAAAGCATCATGGCACATGATAAACTTACTGTTATCAATTTTAAACAATTTATTCAATATGGCGGCGATTGAAGCGAGATTTATAAAAAGCAGCCAGGCTAAACACACGGAAAACTTTATATTTTTTAAGATTATGAGTTTTTAAAAGGTTCGGCTTGCAGATTCCAAGTCAGTCTGACTGGACTAAATCAGGGCGCATTCTATAAAGAAAGCGATAATTTTGAATATAGCAGAAGTTTCAGCGAAATAACCCGAAAACAGCTAAGCTAAATACCTTTGCGAGTGAGTCTTACGATGACAGCCAGCGGTAAAAACGTTAAGTGGGGGGGGGAGAGGGGGGAACTTCGAATAAGCAATTCGCTTTGACAAACGTAAGAAAACTTGAAAGCACGAAACAAGCTTGCGACTGAGGCTTCTGATTTATCAATAACCCAATCGCCCGTTAACCCTAATAGCCCAGTTAAACCACTGGCTCCTTATTGTTCCGGGCTAATGCTCTGCGCAAGCATCCTAAAGATGACGACGGTGACACTCTGCCCCGACAAGCTCCTCCACGCACGGTGTCTTTTTGTGGTGGTGGTGGTGGTTCAATAGTGGGGAAAAAAAAAAACAAACAACGGCTGCATCGATGTGTTCTGCGTTTCCAACATTTGTGCGCTCACTTGATCCAACGTCGTTTAATTTGGACCGTTGTTTATTACCGCGTCGGGTTCAATTGGCGCTATTCTCATCGAAGAGGGGGGGTACCGTCGGAAAATTTTCACATACGGCGCGCTACCACCCCAATGCCGGCCAACCAAACACGCTAAAAATTATTTGCTTAAACTCGGCTTTGGACATAAGGACGACTCGATCTCTTTTCATCTTCTTTGACCGGCGACTCTGACGCCTTTCATGCATGCATGCATTCGCGAGGAAATCACTGGGAACTTGTAGAGCAACTCACTAGCGACAAAAAAGCCCGCAGCGACTTTGTTAAGAAACGTCATTTTCACCTTCCAATAGCCTTTCATAGAAAGTTTTACTGGGGACAGCCGTTTATACGCAAGTTGATGTAAAGAATTGCTGAGGTGTAACGGATCAATGATAACTCGTTAGAGTCCAAGGAGTACGCTAATGTCTTGTCGGGTTTGCTCCTTGCAAAAGAGGAAAACAAGGACCGTGTGGTTAAAATTTTGATGCACATGCTTGCTACAATTTGGCGCAAGACTCAGGCTCTTGTTTTTATTCGATAGGGAGACGAAAGTATCAAGACGGCTTTTAGCAATGTTCACCTTGAGCTATACATAAAAAAAATGAGAATAAAGTACCTGTGGATTGTCGTATCAAAGGATAAATATATATTAACAAAGCAACTTGTTAGTATTATATCAAACCCGAATACTACTTACATCAGGTAACACTTGATTGTTTTTCCTCAGGTTATTAACTCAACGACCTCTATGATTTTACTTAAGAAATGCTGTCACCCCAACGGCGGCCAACCGAACACGCTAAAAAGTATTCGCGACGACTAACAGTCTGACGAATGGACGACTAGATCGTTTTCGATCGTGTTTCGCCGGAGACTTCAACGCCTTTCATGCATAGCCAAGACTTCAAACGGCCATATCTCCGTTAATAATGAAGATAGAGCGAAATCAGCCATAATTTGGAATCATTTGAATTTAAAAGACTTTTTTTTATATTTTTTTTTTTATATTTAGTCTTTACGACTACAAAAAAAATTAATAATATACATCAGTTGAGTGTCCAGGCACTCTAAAACATCATAGCAAATATACACGAACCCGTAAAAACACCTTTAATCTAAGATTTCGAGTTTAAACAATGGCCAAAACTCTAAACAGTCGTATTTCCGTAAGTAATTGAGATAGAGCGAAATAAGCCCTAATTTGGAATCATTCGAATAAAAAAAATTTTTTTTTTTTTTTTTTTTTTTCTTGTCTTATAACAATAACCCAATAACAATAATAATGATGATAATGATGATGATGATGATGATTATCCTCCACCAATTAATACCTGTTCGTTTCGTGGCCATTGCTTTATATTTACGGGGCGCACTATATCCTTCACTTTATCCAATGAATCACGATAAAAAGTATCCGCGACGACTCACAGTCTGACGAATGGACGACTTGATCGTCCTCGATCGTGTTTCGCCGGCGACTCCGACGCCTTTCAGTTTATTTTAAACTAGTATGCAAATATTTAGCTTAGTCGGAAGTCAATTCAAGGAGTTACGTGCTTAACATGTACTTAAAGAGCATTTGGATGGCCCACGAACAGGTCTGATGGTTTTTCAGATTAAAAAAATGTTCTATTACTACAAATGGAATTTTTTCTCTCACATTGTCTTAAGCATATAATTTAACACTGGTCGGCAAATTTACAGCCCAATCAATCATTAATTAAGAGATTTACAGGCTTAAAATGTCCTTATAAAGCCTTTGGATGGCCAACAAAACGGTATGATAGTTATTTATATTATAGTTCTTTGACACCCCACCCAGTATTATTTGGTCTTATAATTGTTCTTGGCTGTCAAATTGCAACTTGTTTACAAAGTTTGAGCCCAATTAGTCGTTTGTTTTAAGTGGCAGGATCAACATGTACTCATCGAGCCTTCGGATAAGCTACAGTTATTACCATATTGAAAAGAATTGTAGTATTTACGTTTTAAATTATTTTGGTAGCCGTGAAAACGGCTGATTTTTTTAGTTTATGGCTTTGTTATTCAATTTTTCTAGCTGCTGCTGTTGCTGTTGCTGCTGCTCCTACAATTTTCTTTTGTTGCCTCGTCGTCGTCAGTATCTATCTCTTCGGTTGAATCAATTGTCATTGATTCTTCTTCCATTGCTGCATATTTGCTGAGAATCTTTTTTTTTTGGCGGAGTAAAGCAATTTTGTGTATAAAAGCACAAAAGGAGTCATCGTCCATATTTGACAGAATCTCGCAGCAGTAGTCCAACTTGATTTTCTCCATACTTGGTAGGGTCGCTCGTAGAAGTTTTTCAACGGTTTGTGGGTCACTGAAAAATTCGGCCTTCTTTCGCAAATTATGCAGCTTTGGAATACAGTTCTAGCCAAACTACAGTAATCTTGAGAACCAAACCTTTCTTACGTGGCAAATCACTAGATCTGTAAGAGTCGTGGTAATTTCATTCTATATCAGGCCCAGTGCTGCCAGAAGTGATAAAATGACTAGTCATAATACTGAATTTGTTACCGTCTAAGAGTTCAAAATGCATTAAGCATATACTCAAGGACGGTAACGAATTCGGTATTATGACTAGTCTTTTTATCATTTCTGGCAGCACTGGACAGGCCTACTCTACTGAATCAGTGTGGGAAAACACCAGAAGGATTTTTAAGCTTACATATTGTTGGATGATGATAATAGTTTTTTTTTTATCGCAGTATCGTTATTATAATCCATATTTCAAGTAACTAGCATTTTTTACGTAACTAACCAAAGAACTTTCGATAATTCAAGTTTTAAAGTTGGCTAGACGTATACTAGGTAAGATAAATTACGATTTTGACAATCGTAAGCCGTATATTTTAAATTTCAGTCAATAAATAATCCAACTCAAAATACAAATGAATAAGATGTATACTTGAATAGATTTGTATCTTATTTTCTACTTAAAAAATTATATCTGATACTTTAAGAAGTCTACTGGGCGAAAAATTAAATTCAATTCAAAAAGCTTACGTATGCGTATCAAGCCAGTAGAAATCAGGTTTTTTTTTGGTATAATAACAGCCAAAAGCCATAAGCAAGCGTATATCTAACTTTTCGCCAAGTAGAGTACATAATACTATTTTTTTTTTTCCATCAAATACAGTTAGTTTTAAATCTCTGTTGCTTAAACAGCTAAAGCCACGTTTAACGGGCAACAAACGAGAAACAAACAACTTTCTTCCTTATATCTAGCGTCTAGCCCACTTGACGAGTTGTAGTATACAGATTATTTTAGCTTTTTGTGTACACACTCAGTAGTTTTTATTATTTAGATAATTTTTAGAGATATAGACTCGGCAAAGTGTTGTGTTGACGGTCTTCCAATTAAGTTTGAATCGAAGAAATACAGCTTTCTTCCATTTTCGACAAAAACTTACCCACATGATGTACGTCTAGCCCACCTTAATACTTTGAAAATAAAAAATATTTCCGTCAGATGCATTTAAGAAAAAACATTATGAAAATAAAGACAATAATAATGATGATGCGGAGAAAATAATTCATACTTACCGTCCAACAAAATATAAACCTAGAATGTACAAAAAAAATTTGCCTTATCATCTCGCAATGAAGTCTATCCCACGAAATGTGTAATCAATTGCCTACTAGACTACTTTGATTATTAAAAATCTTTGCGTCAGCTCATATTAATCAGCTAATTATTTGAATAGTGACTTTACTGAGCTTAAGTTAATTTTAGAGTTTTTTTTCAATTTTTCTTATTATTAAATTTTTTTTAACTAGATTATCGCCTTATAATTGTTGAAATACCCCACTTATTTTTGATTTGAGCTTCAAAGCTCAAGTGTTTGCAAATAATATTAGCAAAAAATTTATTACAATTTTCAAATTATTGATTAGAATTAAAAATTTTATCGAGCACATTATCTAAATAATTTTGATCACTACCACCTTTATTATTTTTAATCGCTCGTGATTCTACTAGAAAAAAAAAATAAAAATAAATAAAATAAAAAAATCTCTTAATAAGGAGCGTCAGCGATTTATCTTGTAAAAAATTTACAGCATTATTTATTGACAAGTTTTTTCTTCTTCTCAAGTAGTCAATAAAAATTGTACTTTCAGCTGTCATTTAAAGTCATCAATCATAAATACTTTGCCTCTCAGTAAAAATCTTTAGCGATTATTAGTCCATATGTTATTCACAAGCAGTAATAAACGAAATGTAGTTTTATCCATGCAGGCATCCTTAATAAAAAATCAAACTGTAAATCAAGATCAAAAATGAAAGAACGTGATTTTTGATATATTTAATAAGATAACATGTTCAGACTCATGACAGGCATCGGAGAATGAAATAATATTTATTGTTTGCAACGAAAAATATGAGTAAAATTCTTAATAGAGAAAGCATCGCTAATAAGAAATCCAAATGCTTTTCTGTATCATTTAACAAAAAAAAGTGCATCATTACACGCACGCATCAAGGAATAGCAATGAAACGGTTATTTAGCAATTAATATTATATGTGTGTTAATTTTCATTGAATTATTTACCATCTAATACCTACCTTTTTTTCGCGTAAAATATTAATATTACGTCATCTAGAACGAGCCAGCAATGGTGAATTTGAACTCATTAGTTATTTTTATTTCTTTTTAATGCATCATGCATTTTGCCGATAAAGCATCAGCAGTTCAAACCCAACTAGAGATTAAAGTTACCCAAGCATAGCATCTAACAGTATGGTATCATAACAATTATAAATATTTAATCTTATGATAATACGAAATGACTACAAGTATCTTGATTGTTCCCAAAAATGATATTTCGATTGAAATGCTTTCAACACATCAAATCTACAAATTTATATGTAGTTTAGAATAAATTATCTCCAAAATATGCTCATTACGTAAGATTTGAGAGTAATAACGCATCAAACTGTATTAAACTGATTGTCATATATATATTTCGATGTCACTTAAGTATGCATTGGCAATCATTCACTCTACAGTTATTGCATATCATACAAACGTATCTTAAATATTCGTAAACAATACATGTATGGATGATTCAATATCTCATGTTGTGAGATCAAGCAGCAGGACAAAAACAAAATAATTATTTCAATTATTTTTCAATAGAACCCATACGTTGTTTGAGAGTCTTCAGTAATAACTGCTTGGCTATTAAAAAAAAAAAAAAAAAAAAAGAGTCTTTTATTCCACTAATAAAAAAAACTGCAGTTTTGTTTTAGTTTCCTAAAAATTATGGAAATTGAGAAATACTAATGTAAATTCAATTCTCACAGAAACAAACAATTTTCCACTTATATCTAGTGACTACCCCTATTGACAACTTGTGATGGACAAATTTCTTTAGCTATTTATGTACACACTAAGTAGTTATAACTCTTTAGATTATTTTTAAAAACAAGGACTTGGCAACGTGTTGTGTTGATGGTTTTATAATTAAGTTGGAATCGAAAAATCATTGCTTCCTTTCGTACAGAACGAAAACTTGCCTACATGATGTACGTCTAGCCCACCTTAATACTTTGAAGATAAAAAATATTTCTGTCAGATGCATTCAAGAAAAAACATTATGAAAATAAAGACAATAATATTGATGATACGTAGAAAATAATTTATACTTACCGTCCAACAATATATAAACTCTTTCGTACAGAACGAAAACTTGCCTACATGATGTACGTCTAGCCCACCTTAATACTTTGAAAATAAAAAATATTTCCGTCAGATGCATTCAAGAAAAAACATTATGAAAATAAAGACAATAATAATGATGATGCGGAGAAAATAATTCATACTTACCGTCCAACAAAATATAAACCTAGAATGTACAAAAAAAATCTGCCTTATCATCTCGCAATGAAGTCTATCCCACGAAATGTGTAATCAATTGCCTACTAGACTACTTTGATTATTAAAAATCTTTGCGTCAGCTCATATGAATCAGCTGATTATTTAAATAGTGACTTTACTGAGCTAAAGTTAATTTTAGAGTTCTTTTTCAATTTTTCTTATTATTAAATTTTTTTTAACTAGATTATCGCCTTATAATTGTTGAAATACCCCACTTATTTTTGATTTGATCTTCAAAGCTCAAGTGTTTGCAAATAATATTAGCAAAAAATTTATTACAATTTTCAAATTATTGATTAGAATTAAAAAGGTTATCGAGCACATTATCTAAATAATTTTGATCACTACCACCTTTATTATTTTTAATCGCTCGTGATTCTACTAGAAAAAAAAAATAAAAATAAATAAAATAAAAAAATCTCTTGATAAGGAGCGTCAGCGATTTATCTTTTAAAAAATTTACAGCATTATTTATTGACAAGTTTTTTCTTCTTCTCAAGTAGTCAATAAAAATTGTACTTTTAGCTGTCATTTAAAGTCATCAATCATAAATACTTTGCCTCTCAGTAAAAATCTTTAGCGATTATTAGTCCATATGTTATTCACAAGCAGTAATAAACGAAATGTAGTTTTATCCATGCAGGCATCCTTAATAAAAAATCAAACTGTAAATCAAGATCAAAAATGAAAGAACGTGATTTTTGATATATTTAATAAGATAACATGTTCAGACTCATGACAGGCATCGGAGAATGAAATAATATTTATTGTTTGCAACGAAAAATATGAGTAAAATTCTTAATAGAGAAAGCATCGCTAATAAGAAATCCAAATGCTTTTCTGTATCATTTAACAAAAAAAAGTGCATCATTACACGCACGCATCAACGAATAGCAATGAAACGGTTATTTAGCAATTAATATTATATGTGTGTTAATTTTCATTGAATTATTTACCATCTAATACCTACCTTTTTTTCGCGTAAAATATTAATATTACGTCATCTAGAACGAGCCAGCAATGGTGAATTTGAACTCATTAGTTATTTTTATTTCTTTTTAATGCATCATGCATTTTGCCGATAAAGCATCAGCAGTTCAAACCCAACTAGAGATTAAAGTTACACAAGCATAGCATCTAACAGTATGGTATCATAACAATTATAAATATTTAATCTTATGATAATACGAAATGACTACAAGTATCTTGATTGTTCCCAAAAATGATATTTCGATTGAAATGCTTTCAACACATCAAATCTACAAATTTATATGTAGTTTAGAATAAATTATCTCCAAAATATGCTCATTACGTAAGATTTGAGAGTAATAACGCATCAAACTGTATTAAACTGATTGTCATATATATATTTCGATGTCACTTAAGTATGCATTGGCAATCATTCACTCTACAGTTATTGCATATCATACAAACGTATCTTAAATATTCGTAAACAATACATGTATGGATGATTCAATATCTCATGTTGTGAGATCAAGCAGCAGGACAAAAACAAAATAATTATTTCAATTATTTTTCAATAGAACCCATACGTTGTTTGAGAGTCTTCAGTAATAACTGCTTGGCTATTAAAAAAAAAAAAAAAAAAAAAGAGTCTTTTATTCCACTAATAAAAAAAACTGCAGTTTTGTTTTAGTTTCCTAAAAATTATGGAAATTGAGAAATACTAATGTAAATTCAATTCTCACAGAAACAAACAATTTTCCACTTATATCTAGTGACTACCCCTATTGACAACTTGTGATGGACAAATTTCTTTAGCTATTTATGTACACACTAAGTAGTTATAACTCTTTAGATTATTTTTAAAAACAAGGACTTGGCAACGTGTTGTGTTGATGGTTTTATAATTAAGTTGGAATCGAAAAATCATTGCTTCCTTTCGTACAGAACGAAAACTTGCCTACATGATGTACGTCTAGCCCACCTTAATACTTTGAAGATAAAAAATATTTCTGTCAGATGCATTCAAGAAAAAACATTATGAAAATAAAGACAATAATATTGATGATACGTAGAAAATAATTTATACTTACCGTCCAACAATATATAAACTCTTTCGTACAGAACGAAAACTTGCCTACATGATGTACGTCTAGCCCACCTTAATACTTTGAAAATAAAAAATATTTCCGTCAGATGCATTCAAGAAAAAACATTATGAAAATAAAGACAATAATAATGATGATGCGGAGAAAATAATTCATACTTACCGTCCAACAAAATACAAACCTAGAATGTACAAAAAAAATCTGCCTTATCATCTCGCAATGAAGTCTATCCCACGAAATGTGTAATCAATTGCCTACTAGACTACTTTGATTATTAAAAATCTTTGCGTCAGCTCATATGAATCAGCTGATTATTTAAATAGTGACTTTACTGAGCTAAAGTTAATTTTAGAGTTCTTTTTCAATTTTTCTTATTATTAAATTTTTTTTAACTAGATTATCGCCTTATAATTGTTGAAATACCCCACTTATTTTTGATTTGATCTTCAAAGCTCAAGTGTTTGCAAATAATATTAGCAAAAAATTTATTACAATTTTCAAATTATTGATTAGAATTAAAAAGGTTATCGAGCACATTATCTAAATAATTTTGATCACTACCACCTTTATTATTTTTAATCGCTCGTGATTCTACTAGAAAAAAAAAATAAAAATAAATAAAATAAAAAAATCTCTTGATAAGGAGCGTCAGCGATTTATCTTTTAAAAAATTTACAGCATTATTTATTGACAAGTTTTTTCTTCTTCTCAAGTAGTCAATAAAAATTGTACTTTCAGCTGTCATTTAAAGTCATCAATCATAAATACTTTGCCTCTCAGTAAAAATCTTTAGCGATTATTAGTCCATATGTTATTCACAAGCAGTAATAAACGAAATGTAGTTTTATCCATGCAGGCATCCTTAATAAAAAATCAAACTGTAAATCAAGATCAAAAATGAAAGAACGTGATTTTTGATATATTTAATAAGATAACATGTTCAGACTCATGACAGGCATCGGAGAATGAAATAATATTTATTGTTTGCAACGAAAAATATGAGTAAAATTCTTAATAGAGAAAGCATCGCTAATAAGAAATCCAAATGCTTTTCTGTATCATTTAACAAAAAAAAGTGCATCATTACACGCACGCATCAACGAATAGCAATGAAACGGTTATTTAGCAATTAATATTATATGTGTGTTAATTTTCATTGAATTATTTACCATCTAATACCTACCTTTTTTTCGCGTAAAATATTAATATTACGTCATCTAGAACGAGCCAGCAATGGTGAATTTGAACTCATTAGTTATTTTTATTTCTTTTTAATGCATCATGCATTTTGCCGATAAAGCATCAGCAGTTCAAACCCAACTAGAGATTAAAGTTACACAAGCATAGCATCTAACAGTATGGTATCATAACAATTATAAATATTTAATCTTATGATAATACGAAATGACTACAAGTATCTTGATTGTTCCCAAAAATGATATTTCGATTGAAATGCTTTCAACACATCAAATCTACAAATTTATATGTAGTTTAGAATAAATTATCTCCAAAATATGCTCATTACGTAAGATTTGAGAGTAATAACGCATCAAACTGTATTAAACTGATTGTCATATATATATTTCGATGTCACTTAAGTATGCATTGGCAATCATTCACTCTACAGTTATTGCATATCATACAAACGTATCTTAAATATTCGTAAACAATACATGTATGGATGATTCAATATCTCATGTTGTGAGATCAAGCAGCAGGACAAAAACAAAATAATTATTTCAATTATTTTTCAATAGAACCCATACGTTGTTTGAGAGTCTTCAGTAATAACTGCTTGGCTATTAAAAAAAAAAAAAAAAAAAAAGAGTCTTTTATTCCACTAATAAAAAAAACTGCAGTTTTGTTTTAGTTTCCTAAAAATTATGGAAATTGAGAAATACTAATGTAAATTCAATTCTCACAGAAACAAACAATTTTCCACTTATATCTAGTGACTACCCCTATTGACAACTTGTGATGGACAAATTTCTTTAGCTATTTATGTACACACTAAGTAGTTATAACTCTTTAGATTATTTTTAAAAACAAGGACTTGGCAACGTGTTGTGTTGATGGTTTTATAATTAAGTTGGAATCGAAAAATCATTGCTTCCTTTCGTACAGAACGAAAACTTGCCTACATGATGTACGTCTAGCCCACCTTAATACTTTGAAGATAAAAAATATTTCTGTCAGATGCATTCAAGAAAAAACATTATGAAAATAAAGACAATAATATTGATGATACGTAGAAAATAATTTATACTTACCGTCCAACAATATATAAACTCTTTCGTACAGAACGAAAACTTGCCTACATGATGTACGTCTAGCCCACCTTAATACTTTGAAAATAAAAAATATTTCCGTCAGATGCATTCAAGAAAAAACATTATGAAAATAAAGACAATAATAATGATGATGCGGAGAAAATAATTCATACTTACCGTCCAACAAAATATAAACCTAGAATGTACAAAAAAAATCTGCCTTATCATCTCGCAATGAAGTCTATCCCACGAAATGTGTAATCAATTGCCTACTAGACTACTTTGATTATTAAAAATCTTTGCGTCAGCTCATATGAATCAGCTAATTATTTAAATAGTGACTTTACTGAGCTAAAGTTAATTTTAGAGTTCTTTTTCAATTTTTCTTATTATTAAATTTTTTTTAACTAGATTATCGCCTTATAATTGTTGAAATACCCCACTTATTTTTGATTTGATCTTCAAAGCTCAAGTGTTTGCAAATAATATTAGCAAAAAATTTATTACAATTTTCAAATTATTGATTAGAATTAAAAAGGTTATCGAGCACATTATCTAAATAATTTTGATCACTACCACCTTTATTATTTTTAATCGCTCGTGATTCTACTAGAAAAAAAAAATAAAAATAAATAAAATAAAAAAATCTCTTGATAAGGAGCGTCAGCGATTTATCTTTTAAAAAATTTACAGCATTATTTATTGACAAGTTTTTTCTTCTTCTCAAGTAGTCAATAAAAATTGTACTTTCAGCTGTCATTTAAAGTCATCAATCATAAAAACTTTGCCTCTCAGTAAAAATCTTTAGCGATTACCAGTCCATATGTTATTCACAAGCAGTAATAAACGAAACGTAGTTTTATCCATGCAGGCATCCTTAATAAAAAATCAAACTGTAAATCAAGATCAAAAATGAAAGAACGTGATTTTTGATATATTTAATAAGATAACATGTTCAGACTCATGACAGGCATCGGAGAATGAAATAATATTTATTGTTTGCAACGAAAAATATAAGTAAAATTCTTAATAGAGAAAGCATCGCTAATAAGAAATCCAAATGTTTTTCTGTATCATTTAACGAAAAAAAGTGCATCATTACACGCACGCATCAACGAACAGCAATGAAACGGTTATTTAGCAATTAATATTATATGTGTGTTAATTTTCATTGAATCATTTACCATCTAATACCTACCTTTTTTTCGCGTAAAATATTAATATTACGTCATCTAGAACGAGCCAGCAATGGTGATTTTGAACTCATTAGTTATTTTTATTTCTTTTTGATGCATCATGCATTTTGCCGATAAAGCATCAGCAGTTCAAACCCAACTAGAGATTAAAGTTACACAAGCATAGCATCTAACAGTATGGTATCATAACAATTATAAATATTTGATCTTATGATAATACGAAATGACTACAAGTATCTTGATTGTTCCCAAAACTGATATTTCGATTGAAATGCTTTCAACACATCAAATCTACAAATTTATATGTAGTTCAGAATTAATTTTCTCCAAAATATGCTTATTACGTAAGATTTGAGAGTAATAACGCATCAAACTGTATTAAACTGATTGTCATATATATATTTCGATGTCACTTGAGTATGCATTGGCAATCATTCACTCTACAGTTATTGCATATCATACAAACGTATCTTAAATATTCGTGAACAATACATGTATGGATGATTCCATATCTCATGTTGTGAGATCAAGCAGCAGTACAAAAACAAAATAATTATTTCAATTATTTTTCAATAGAACCCGTACGTTGTTTGAGAGTCTTCAGTAATAACTGCTTGGCTATTAAAAAAAAAAAAAAAAAAAAAAAAAAAAAAAAAGAGTCTTTTATCCCACTAATAAAAAAAACTGCAGTTTTGTTTTAGTTTCCTAAAAATTATGGAAATTGAGAAATACTAATGTAAATTCTATTCTCACAGAAACAAACAATTTTCCACTTATATCTAGTGACTACCCTTTTTGACAACTTGTGATGGACAAATTTCTTTAGCTATTTATGTACACACTAAGTAGTTATAACTCTTTAGTTTATTTTTAAAAACAAGGACTTGGCAACGTGTTGTGTTGATGGTTTTATAATTAAGTTGGAATCAAAAAATCATTGCTTTCTTTCGTACAGAACGAAAACTTGCCTACATGATGTACGTCTAGCCCACCTTAATACTTTGAAGATAAAAAATATTTCTGTCAGATGCATTCAAGAAAAAACATTATGAAAATAAAGACAATAATATTGATGATACGTAGAAAATAATTTATACTTACCGTCCAACAATATATAAACCCTTTCGTACAGAACGAAAACTTGCCTACATGATGTACGTCTAGCCCACCTTAATACTTTGAAAATAAAAAATATTTCTGTCAGATGCATTCAAGAAAAAACGTTATGAAAATAAAGACAATAATATTGCTGATACGTAGAAAATAATTCATACTTACCGTCCAACAATATATAAACCCCTTGAGCTGGCATTTTTTCTTTATGAATTATTATATATTAATAGCAAAAATATTACTTTGATTTATAATGTGTTTATTCTTTTGTTGGGAACAAAAAAACTATATCCCAATTCATTTATGTGTGAGTGTAAGCGATTGGTGTCCTTAAAAGAATGTTTTTATTCTGAAAAAGTTAAGTTTATTTAATTATAAAGAAACTTTTTGTCTTTTAACTTAAAGCAAGGTCATTATTCTCGTAGTCACATGTCAGTACTAAGGAGTTTTGAGATAATGTTGCTTATGGATAGCAATAAAAAAAAATTCTCCTTAAAATTTAATAATTTGAAAAAAAGTCTAACAAAATTGCAACCTAATTGAACATCGACGTTTCGACGAAAATGTTAAAAATATTATTTTTTTTTTTTCAATTAATACATACGTATTCTGATTTTTTTTAGTAATTACAAAATCTCTAGTTATTCTTAACAGTTTGACTTAAAATACAAAGACAAAAATACTTTAAAAAATTGATAATGAAACTTCAAGAAAAAGATTGCTTCTTCTCTTGCTCATCAAAGTATGTATATGTGTATTAAATTTTGCAATTTCATATATGTTTATTAATTAATTGAACACATTAAAAAAAATAACGATCTTAATCATTCATAATAATTTTTAATTTTCTATTCAATTTTCAGGTTTTTTTTTATCAATTCCAAAGCATTTAATATTGCATTTACTTTGTAGACATGGTTATAGTACTACTGCATTTTAAGTACGTTAACAATTAAATAATAAAAGTTAAAAAATGCATAATGGTATTTGGTATCAACATTATCTGATATCAAGCAAAGAAAAAGTAACAATTATTCAATTTGTATAAGCAGTCAGACAGTTAACAGAAGTCAGATAGTAAAGTTCATGCAATACTATCATATTGATAACTCAATTTTCGTCAATGTTCTGAATTTTTGTATGTGATAAAATAGCTTAAAGAGCCCTTTAAAAATTTATTCAACTTCTTTAGATTGAAAAACAATCAAGCACATTCCTTTTGTTATTACAATAAGTAAAGGCAGAATATATCAGTCTCTTGGAATATAAAGAATTATTTAAGAACTTTGTCAGTATTTACATTAGTCCTATTGTGCTAACATACACTTATGTGTTTGTATTGACTTTTGTATAAGTGAAAGCTTGGATCAAGCCATGGGCTAAGACCGACACGCTATGGATGAATATTATTATATAAGAGATTGAATATTATTAAGAGTTTCTGTTTGTCTTTATTAAAATAAAAATGAGGATTAGTTGTTTAAACATGAGTAATATCTACTCCATGAAGTCACAGTTTAGCCGCAGAAGCCATTAGTTGCAACTTTTTTGCATGCTCTTCCTGTAAATTTCCAATCAGTTGTATATAACGCCATGAGTTCTTGACTTTGCATATTTTCTGAAACTTTTTTCTGCATTGATTCGACGATCTATTTGGTACTGCTTCTTTAAATGGAAAAAACTTTTTTCCACCCTTCCTTCTAAAGTAGTTTGTTGCAATTTTAGTAATTGCGTCTATCTCAGAATTTGTGAATGGCCTTTTAGCGGTTTTTTTAGAGGTTGGACGGGTTTGCTCCTAAAAAATTCCACAACGTTAAAATCATTTAACGATTGTTGATATATTTTTAGTTTTCGTATTACAATTACATATTTAGTTTAGACAAGTATAAATATGTAGTTACTACTCACTATTTCTCGCAATACACTTTCGTTTGTTATACCCGGATCTATTGTAGAAATAGGGCTAACAACAATATGCTCTGATTTTTTTTCTCTTATTTTAGTTCCTTTAGAACAGGATCTGATATTCTGCTGCGTAATTAAGAGAGTTATTTTTTCATTGCTTACCCTTATGTATGTTAGGCAAAAAAATTATGCAATACAAACGTTTTGAACTGATTCTATGTGTGAGTTGTCAGGATCTTCATATTCTATAGATTTATTTTTTGTAGTTAAACAGTTCCGCAACGGCCTAATTGAGTTGTTTTCTTGGTCTCCCTTCAAAAGTATTTTAAAATTAATTGTCATGTTATTGTGGAATTCTTAATCACAAATCAAGATGAGCAAAGTTTTAGCTAAGGTAGCATAATACGGAATACAAAACAAATACAAAGTTTCTATAAAAATAGGTTTCTAATACTAATTTAAATAATTTTTATTAAAAAAAATTCATATGACTGTTAATGGAGCCGTTTCTGTGTTTTGTAATAACTTTTCTCTTTAACAAAAAAATCCAAACTCTCCAGAAAAAAACACAAATTTACTTAGAATTTTCTTTAATTATAAGAAACGGATGGTTATTATCTTGATTTTAGTTTGAATAGAAACAGTAGCTATATAATGATAATGTTGGAAATTCTTGGCCAAGAATATTTTTTATCCACCTAAAGCCTAGTAAAGACTTATTAATATATGATTGCGTTAATCGACATGCAAACTTACATTTTTTTTACTATTCTCTATTGCTACTGAAGTATTACCCAACTTTAACGATGAATGCTGACTTGTTTCCAAATCTGATATCAATTTAGGATGAGAAGTTTGATTCATATCTTGCATTACGATTAATGTGTTTGAAGAATTAGGAAGCACTTTTGATAAATTCTGTGCTTCATTAGAGTTACTTGATAAATACTCGTCCACACATACTTTAAGTTGCTCGATCTCCTTACTCTTTGCACACAGGGTTTGAATCATATTAGATTAAAATTGATGTAAATGCTGTTGGTGTTCAATCATCGCTTCTAGTTTTTTTAAAATTTTATTAGTTTTTATTTCAACGCTATTCTTTGTCATCTTCTGCATCAGCCAATTTCTCAACCGCATTCGAAACTGAATCAGGTCGTTATGAAGTGATGTAAGTCGCTGATAGTCTTTGCTGTCACCCATGTTTTTCATAGGGAAGAGAACTGAAGAAGAAAGGCCAAGAATAAAAAATAAATATTTTTGTAAATAAGTCTTATGCATTCCTACTTTTGGTCTTATTTAGGATATTATATTATCATCGCAGCCTGCTGTCTACATGAAATTGTATAATATTATGTAGTACCAAAAAAAGCTACTATTGGCATGCGCTTAAAATGGCTTTTTAGCAGTGGTGTCTTTTGCACAACGATAACATGATCATGTTAGGGTCAGGGATATGTAGGGTAGCTTGCTCTTGTCTTATATCTCTTGGAATATGTATCAAGGCATGCGTTGTATCGAAACCCTCAAAGTAGTGTAATGTGATCTCATACGAAAATGTAAAGAAAACGTATTCTATCGAATGTTATATACACATACTGGTCAATCAGAGTGCAAATTTTTTACAGCGATGATTGAAGAAAATTCTCTGAATGTTAAGAATAAGTGCAAGATTTAAGACTACAACATGAATGCAAAACGACTTAAACTATGCAAGTATAAGAAAATTTCATCATTTCACTAAATAATGCTTATCAAAAAATAGAAACATGTCTTTAAAACGGACTTTTATGCGTACTAGAATATGAAAATGTAACTTTTACTAAGGGTTAATACGAAAAAACAGCTTCTTATTAGAAAACTTAATGCTTTTTTGTCAGTATGAAAGTGATCATGTATAAATATATGACATTTCATAAAAACTTTTTACATTGCTGCTAATAAGTTAACCAAGAGATAATAAAGTACATAAAATTTTCTCAGCTTATCAAAAGTAAGGGTAGTTAAATAATAAGAATATTATTTATCTATTTGACTATTATAAGCTACCAAGTGTTCATTAATTTAAGTATATAAAAGCCTTTTTTTAGAAGAAAGCATTAACTAAAATTTAAAAAAATATTCTATTAAAAAAATTTCATACGCGTGTTACCGTAATTTATGGAATATTTGACAGAATAAGCCGATTTACATCTGAGACTAAAATCTTTTAAGGAGCACGACTAATTTTTCAACCTTTCATAAATAATCAACTGATTGTAAAAAAGGGTCATTCAACTTGTTTGAAAAATTACTTTTATGGGGTATTTTTTTATCCACTAGCTGATTTTTTGTGCTCTATGGCCTTTTATGTCCTTATTTTATAAAGAAAAAGTTTTGTATTTATGCTTTTAAATTTTATAGAAAAACTTTTGAAATGTTATTTTTTATGCAACAAAACGTATTGATGCTATTAAAATACTTGCAATTAAACGTTGTAAAAATCATTTTTTATTTCCAAGTTACACTGTTATCTTGACTAAGAAGAAAGTACCCCACAATAAACAATCCTTTTCCATTTATGGGGCCATTTTGTCAATTTATGTTAGAGCCTGTTTTTGTTATTAATTCGTGATTTGTGAACAATCTCTTTAATTAAACAATTATTTATTTCAACGTTCTTTATAATTATGAAATCATGAACATGCAGAGTAGGGTAAAATGAGCATTAAAAATAACAATCCAAATACAAGATTAGTTATAATTATTCATTTGTCTTAAATGCTACAATAAATAATAAAGAACTCAAAGAATAAGTGAGTTAAGTTAATACCTATTTATCGAGAAACAAAAGCTAACTATTCATCTGTACGTAACAATAAAAAACTGCACAATAAAACGTTGATGTGAAACATGTACCTTAGGTGGTAACCTCATTGAGAGAATCTGCCAGTAGTACTGAGCTGGTATATGCCCACATTACTATTACTAGAATTACTAACCAAAGGAAGTGGGAAATGAACGTTTTAGATGGTCCTTTAGTGATGTTCCTTGATCTCTTAGCTAGCAACACTACAAATTACTAAAGATAAAGCTGTGAAAGCACGACTGCTTAAGTTTGTGGGACAACAATCAGCAACAAATTTATACAAGTAAGTGGGGTATTCTGAGTGAGGAGTAAAATTCATCTAGCTGTTTTATTATTTTAGTCTCCCACAGCAAGCAAAATGATAGTGGCTCTTAGATGTAGGTTTTTAGTACTCAGTAATTTTTTGTTGGTACAAACATCATTTTTAATGACTAGTAGCCAGAATGTAACTACTTTATGCCATGTGTAGCTTTCAATATTTTTTTCAACTTATTATGCATGTTTTTTTAAACTCTATGTTTATATTAGTTCCCATTAACGGTCTTTTTCTCTACTTAACATTTGCGTATGCCAATCAACTGATTAAGGTTGTAGTGGAGCAGTGGAACATATAATTTTGTTTTTCAAAAATTTTTAAAAATTATGTTTTTGTCGTTAACTAATTCATCAAAAACAACTTAACTCACATATGTTAAAATCCCCTATGAGCACATTACGAAATATTTTTCACGTTAATAGCAGTAAAATTTTTAAAATAAAATAGTCAAATATAACTAATTAATAACGAGGTAATTTTAACAGTAAGTTCCTAATTTTTCTTATAAACTAGTAAAATAAATCAATGAATCATTGTTAATTTGGTAAAAAAATTATTTTTTCTATCATTTGACTAGCAATTAATACAAATACTACAAAATTAACAATCGGTAAGTAACACAAAAACTGACAACAAACTTTTTATAATAAGAAATTTAATTTTTGTAAAGTAGGGAGCCAGAAAAATTTTGGACCCAAATTTTTCATCACAATTTCCCAAAGTCTTTAACTATAAGAACTACTACTTTAAAAATGACAACTGCCACATGCTAATAAGAAAAAGGCATCCTACTGTCTTTCTAGTTAAAATTTTGTCACTGTAGACTTTATAGTTGATATGAATTAAAACTAGAAGGAAAAAACAATACTTATTAAAGTCAGACATCAAAGCTATTCTATGGATAACTTACATTTCTTACATACTCACAAGTTTTGCAGAATCAATAAAAGCCCTTACCTGATATTCAATTAAAGATTTGTTAAAAAACGATAACAACAAGCCGTTTTATATAATTGTATAGAAAAAGTTAGTGTTTAAAGTTCATGTAAATTCAGAAACAATAATTCTCAAATCATTAATAGTTAGATATCTGCTGTCCTACTGTAATAATCCTACAGGAGTTGACTTAGCCAAAATATATCGAATTTTAGCTACAACTTTTTTTTCATCAAAAAGGTTAATCAAGTTTTTTAAATTTCTTATCATGTTTTTTCTGTATACGTAGGTATAAGAATGTGCGTAAATAAATGTAATGGATTATAAATGTGACACATGTTGATTCTACACATTATGAATAACGTTTACTTTAAAAAAGTTATGAGATTTAATAACCATATAAGTATAGTCAAACTATTAATAAATTTTAGTTACATTAAAAGTGTCCTAATGTAAAAAAAAAATCGTCAATTAAAAAACTGCAAAGTGGTTAGTATTATACTTGTATATGTATATATATATAGATGATAAATTGTGTTTTAAGATGAAATGTCATCAGCAATCAAAAACGAAGCCATTTATCTTGAACTTATTTATTACTTAAGTATTTTCTTAAATAGAATTCGTATCATGGACCTAACAAGACCTCTCAAATAATTCGAACCCTTAAAATGATAAAAAAATCATTAAACAACTAATTACCCTTTTATCAAGTAAAGTTTATTATTTAAAACAACCATCTGTCTGAGCTACAGGCCCATAATAAATTTTCAAATAAACTTAGTATCAAATCCGTTTAACTAAAATAGAATATTTTAGTAGATTATCTTTCATACTACTACTTGGACTCAATTTGGAGTTTTTAGCGTTGGCACTAAATTTATTGAAAGATCTGCCAAATGGCCACATTAATCAATTTGTCTTTCAACTTTTGTATTAAAACTGGCAAAATCATCCTTTTTATCATTGTTTTCATTATTGTCATCGTTATCGGTAAGGTAGGTGATGACCAACACTTACAGGAAACATAAAAATAAACTAATTTATCCAAATTTATTGATATGTGTGTATTTTTTTTTGTACAATTTTATGAACCTAAATATTTCAGGGAAAAACAAAATATACCTGCAATAATAAGAGTAAAACTTTTGCACTTAATATCTTATGTCTAGCCTACTCGACTACGTCAATAAATAAGAAAATTTTCATTGGTTGTATCAAAACTTGCTTGTAAATAATAGCATAGACATCAAATATCATACTGTTTAAGATAAATTTAATATCTCCTGTCAAACGATATATAAACCTCTTAACACTTGCAAGTCTCCTTAGCAGCGTCTAACGCAGTCTCTCTTAGCAAAGTTTCAGCTAATGAACTCTCCGCTGACTCCCCGGCGTTAAACAGCCAGTAGCTATGTGCCTTAGCGGGGTCATCGTATACATCTGAAAGCGAGAGCAGCGCTATACCCCCTCTAGAAGGTGGGATGTAGACCAGCTTTGCACTCGTGCACTGTAGAATTCACATCTTTTTCTTCGCCAGACGTCTGATGGTCTTATCTGAAGCAACGAGGTGCTCTTTCTCCACATTGCCCTCTGCATGAAAAAATCGAGACATAGCAGTAAAAATGTGCAAACCGCGTCAAGCTTTTGCCCTTTCTGAGCCAGCAGAAAGTCACCGATCTTTCTCGCATCGATAAGCAGGTCCTGGATGATTTTTATCGGCGTCTGTCTCACCTGGTACCCAGTTAAAATGCAGAGGTAAGCTTCTGTCATAGCAATCGCAGGTATGAGCTCGCCTTGTATCCCAAAGACGCTCCCTTAAACGCCCCTGTTCCTTTCCCAGATCACGTGAAGCGTGGCACGTTTGTAAGGGCTAAAGGTAATGCTGATCGTCGTCGCACGCTCCTCCGCCATCCTCAGTAGTATTTTTATTTTAGCCAGCTAGTTCTTAATCACAGCGCCGTCGACCGCGTAAAACATACTGTTGTTGTGTTGTCCCTGTAGCATGTAGCCCCACCTTGTCGCCGTTGAAACTCGAAGTAAGACCCCCCAGGGTTAAAATAGACTTGTCAGGGCTCAGCAGATAGCCCCGACGCATGCTGGCCTTAAAGTTTATAAGGGCCGTGGTGCTACTTTTCACTCGTACGGTCAAAGACGAGTTTGCGTACAGTGACCATAGAGTGTGCCTTACTTTGTGCGGAAGGCCATAACTTTCAAGCCTACCGAAGAAAGATAAATAAAATATAAATTCAAATTCACTTGCAAGAAACTGCCATGCACCCAATATTTTACTGTCGCGTTCTTTGACGTCCCAAATCAGCTTTTTCAGCGCTAAATTGTGCTCGAAGCACCCTTAGAAGCTTGAAAAGCCCGTCTGCCCCTCGCTAAACTGATTGTGATCGATGAGCTTGGGCATCGTGATGCCCCGAATAATCAGCCGCCAATTGCGCAAATCACACCTGTTGCCCTATTTGTACAAAAGGATGGTACTCGACGCACCCTACGCGGCCAGGGCCTCCTCGATCCTCCAGACTTCTTTGTACAGTGCTACGAGAACTCACGCTTCTAGATCAGTATTACTAAGGTTGTCGTAGGTGACGCCTCTAGGGCCCGGGGCAGTGTATGTACGTTACCTTAAGGATCGGAACATCTCCTCTGTTGTGAACGGTGCGCACAGCGCATCAACGCTAGTCCGGGTGATGGACTCTGACTGAAATATATTCTGCCCTCCTCTCCACCGTTTTTGTGTTCCGCCTGTGGCCAAAAGTAGCCTTTCACTGTCCCACAATCGGTCTCGCGTAAATTTTTGGTAGGCGCAAAAACAAACTGCACCGTATACTTCCAGATTATTTATTAGAGCCGCTTGATGCTCTCAGCCTCCTGCACCCTCTTTTCCGCTCACAAGCCGGCAGTTGTTGCCTCACACAGCAGATCTCCTTGAGCTTGAGTTTGCTCTAAAATCATGACAGCTTGCCCGCTAAATTTATTTGTTAGGTCGCCACGTGCCACCGATTCACCGACACGCCTACTTCTTGTTAGGCACTTCTGTGAGCCACATGCCAACATGCTTATGTGTGTGTTGCTGGTTTGTTCATAAGCAGGAAGAATGCTGAGCTGTGCCCGCAAATCTTCATACACCCGCGCTGATCCCAAGGCCTCGTCCTCACAAGCAGGAATAGGATTAGTCCTTACAGCAGCATTGTTAATTCTATAAGGACCTGCCAGCAAATTCGCGTCTTTTTTGGCAAAACTATAAATGCGCCCCAACAACAAGGAACCTTCAGCCACCGATGCCGAGCCCAAAGTGACACTGCGGCCAGGGGCAGGTCTGCCGGTGTCGCTACTAATGTAAGTGTTACCCCTGCTCACCGGGGTAATTGCCCTTGGAGATGCAAGAAACAACTTGCTTGATGAGCCTGCCACGACGCCCCTAGGAACCACAGTCAACACTAAGACAAAATCCACCAACGCGTTAGAAGCAGGGCCCGAGGTACCTACAAGGACTTGCGCTTAACTTTGGAACCGTCAGCCAAGTTGCTGCTGGAGTCAAAGTCCTCTGACCCTTCGCAGAGCCCAATAGATGGTAACATCTTCCCAGGGGTAAAAGCCTTCCCAAGAGCTAGGGCCAAGTCAGAAGTCGTGTTTTGCTACTGTTGTTGTGGCAGTGGCACCAAAACCCACTGAACAGTCCGATCAGCAGCAGAATTCACGTGCAACGGTCTTTTAATGCGCTGTATCGATAACGATGTCTTCTCAGGGGAAAATGTCGAGTAAAAAATGGCGTTTTGCTGCTATTGTCGTGGCAACAGCCCTGGCGCTTTCTCCAAAGTTCGATTAGTGGCCGCGTTTGGTCATCACGGCAGATAATGTGATGCCGGGATTGGATCAGGAGCATCATTCCACTTCCACACCTGCTACTGTTTTTGCAAAGCTCGCTGGTGTCCGGAAAGCAGCTTTCAAGGTATGTGGGCGCCCTTTACCGCGTCAGCTGCACCTGAATTTACGCTCCAAACCTCCACGACACCGCCCTTGCAGTGATCCAAAACGATCTTGCACGATTAGCGTTTTTTAGGTGAGGTGGCAAAGTTGCACGTCTAGCACGCAAACAGCGGAGGCATACTAAGCTGATGGTGTTTAGCGCGTTCAACAAATTTTTTATCAACCGTTCGTACAAGTATACATAACTCACGCACAGTAAACACTTAAGCTGCTCGGTCTACCTGAAAAAAAAGGAGGACAAAAAATGCAAGAAGGGCCCAAATTGTTGTGATTTTCTTGTCTGGCTCACCCGCGGCTGTCACGAGCCCAGTATATACTTTTTTCAGCACTCGTGTAATTATTACGTTCAGTAGTTATGAATTGAATATTTTCTCATCCAAAGAGGCTTCATTAGTTAAAAAATTTAACAGTGATAGAGGATAAATCTCCGAAAAAACCTGTTTATTAAAAGTGATTTAAGAAATATTATGTGTGCATTAAAATAAAGCATCGTCTGTAGAAAAAAACTTTTTGTCTCTCGTAAAATATGTAAAAAATGCGTTTTTGTTACAGCGAACATTGACTACTAGTGACATTAGGGTTTTTTTTAGTACAAATTCGCGATGAAATACACCCTTAGCCACGCACGCATCAACAAATAGCAATGCAACGGTAATTTAGCAATATTTGTTAAATGTGTGTTATATCTCATTTAATCACCGACGATCAGATACTTACCTTTTTTCTGCGTGAAATATTAACATTATGTCACTTAGAACGAGCAAGCAATGGCGATCTTAAAATCATCAATTATTTATATTTATTTTTAATGCATTGTGCATTTTGCCGATAAAGCATTAGCAGTACAAAACCCAACTAGAGATCAAAGTCACACAAACATAGCCTTTAACAGTATGGTATCAAAACAATTATTAAAATATGCCCCGTATAGTAAAACGAATCGACAACAAGTATCTTGAATGTTTCCAAGAATTATATTTTAATTAAAATGCCCTCAACTAAGTAACTCTTCAAATTCATATGTATTTCAAGATTAATTGTCTATAAAATATGCTCATTAGGTAAAAACCGAGAGTAATCACAAATTGAACAACGATGAAAAGATTTTAATAAATACAATGTGATGTCACTCGAGCATGCATTGGCAATTATAAACTTGACAGTTTTTGCGTATATCACAAAAACATCTTTACTATTTATAAACAAAACACATAAAGATAATTTAATATCTTATGACGTGAAATCAATTGGCAGTATGAAAACGAAATAATTTGTTGAATTATACACAAATAGAACGTGTCTAATGTTTAATAGTTATCGGTAATTAACGCTTAGCAATTTAATAAGAACAAAAAAAAAAAATGAAAAAAAAGTCTTTCATCCCACTCGAAAAAAGGCTGTAGTTCTGTTTTTGTTTAACAAAAATCATTTAGTTTTAAAAATTTCAATGTCAATTAGATTTTAACAAAAACAAACAATTTTTTACCTTATTTCTAGCGACTACTCCACTCGACTAGTTGTGATATACAAATTTTTCCGGCTTTTTGGGTACACACTAAGTAGTTTTAATCATTTGGTTTATTTTTAAAAATAAAGACTGGGCAACGTGTTATGTTAACGGTTTTATAATTAGATTAAAATTGAAGAAATACGGCTATCTTCCGTACGAAACAGAAACTAACCCACATGATGTACGTCTAGCCCACCTAAATACTTTCGAAATAAAAAATATTTCCCTAGGTTGCATTTAAAAAAGTAAGTCATGAAAATGAAGATATTAATATTAATAATGCGTAAAAAATAATTCATACTCACCGTCTAACAACATAAACTCAATACAATAATAACATTGAATCCAAGGATCGTCATACGAAAACTCTTCTTGCTAAGTTCTTGTGTATACATAGAAAAAACAAACTTTGGAGCTTCTTTTAGTACAGCAGGAAACAAACTATCACCGTCAGTATTTTTTTTGTTGTCCTTACTATATACAACTCTGACACTGGTTATTAAATGTCTCCGATATGATTTTTTTATGCTTTTTTTAAACACTTGCAAGGAAAAGTATTGTACTTAACAAAAATATCGGCAAATTTAGTATGATTTTACACACTATGTGAAATCCTACTTTTTTGACAAGCAGTCGGACAATTTTTGGCTACTGTGCATTAGCGTGTACGCAGACGAGATGTGATTGAGCAAGGGGGGAAAAACCGACTGGCGATTCTTGCGCTTGTAACAAGCGTTCTGAATGGCTTGATGTTTACAAACCTATACCTTGGGTTCAAGCATCTCTTGTTGAACCCTGTGCTTCTTGATAAAGATAATGAAAAATTCAATGCCTGTTCTTTGTAGCCAGCTCAACCATTTCAATCAAGTTTTCAGAGTTTCCTGCAGATTATTATTTTATCTTTATGCTCGTAATCATTTGGAATATTATATATTAAAATTTCGTTTTAAAAGCTATTTCATCTTGCCTTATTTTCTTAGTAAATGTTTACGCATGAATATTTTCGTCAGTATAGGCACGTGTGTATACAGCAGCTAACGGAATTTCATTACGTTAAGTGACGAACTCTTATACCCACTATTACATATACCTAGTGTTTGATTTTCCTATAAGTAATATTATATAAGAATAAACTCCTTCACAGTATAAGTAAGCAAAAAACTAACTTTGACAATCCTACTATCGTCGCTTGACATATCAAACAAGCAATTCATTTATAATCCTAGGCAGTATTATGCACAGTAACAGTAATTACAAAACAATAAAGGACAGCACAAGAAAATTTTTAAACACAAAAAATAAGTACAACGTATTAGCATATTTACAAAATCTTTGGACAGGTATACAGTTGCTTTTGTTGCTTTTGGTTTTGCTGATAGGACTAAAACACACAACTAGTATCCTCTTCCTTAAAAAAGGTAACATAAAATAACGCTGAAACAGACAGCATGATTATACACAAACATACACAAGTATATTCGAGTTATCATGCGCTCAAATCATCGAAATTAGAAGATTTTGCCATTCTATATTAAGAATTTAATTCTAAGTTTGCTTACATATAATTCTATTTGTATAAGTGCGTGCGTGAGTTTGGAGTATATTTTTAAGGTAAGTTAGCACGCGAGATAGTAGAAACATAAGGACTATAAATAGTTGGAATAAAAAAAAAAATATACAATGTAGTTGCAACTTAGATTTTACGAAACATATAAATTAAGAAGCTAAAAAATTAAAGAATTAAATCATAAAAATTACTAACATTAAAAAGGGCCATTTCTATTACAAAAAGACTCTTATTATGACATAATCTAATTGAAAAATAACAGTAAATCAAATTTGTTCATCAGTTGTTTAATAATTTTTGCTGAGATCACGTGGTTATGATTCAAATGACATTCGTGAGTTGTGAAAATTATTTCGATTTATAATTAGAGATTTTTTTTGTGTTTACAAAAAGGCAATTAAAATTAAGATTTTATTAAATTATTCTAGGTTTAAGAAAAACGTCAAATTAAAGGAGGTTATTCTGTTTATCCCAATTAGTTGCCTATATAATTAACGTGTTCATTTGTTGATAAATAATTATTTTTATCGTTCAACGGATTTAAAAAAAGTTTGGACATACAAGGTTGACTCATCATGAAAAGTTTTACCTACTATCAAGCTCTTTTATTGTTTTCTTGAAATGTGACATTGAAAAATGAACCTGAAATTTGTTATTGCATTGATATTCTTATAAATATTTTCATAAAATTATTATAACATAAATTAAAATTTTGATAGATAAGTAACCTAATATTTTTTTTTTTGTAGACCATGCAAAAAAAATCTAATTTTATTATCTCTAACAGGTTTTATTAAGTTGTTTTGATTGCTGCGTCATATGACCAGTAGAAAACGGCTTATCATTGTTTTAGTATTATTGTATTTTTAGTTTAACAAGATATGCCAAAAAATGTATGCAAGGTTAGAATTCTTTAATCAACCAAACTTTTGTGTTTTCAGTGGTTCTGTTATTATTTACATAAACAGGGCAACGTCCTTTAAATACAAAGTGCAGTTATAACGCTATAGTGCATAGTTTGGGCATGATCCTTTGTAAATAAGTGAAATTTTTAATAAACCATTATTTATAAAATATGATTTTATAACTCTCAAGCAGAAATCTGTGGGTTACTTTCTGTCGATAAGCCTTCTCAGATTGGCAAGACAAGTCAAATCTAATTAATTCGACGAATGATTCGATAATTTATGAATGTCGATTCTACACAGCATCAGTGTTTACCTTTAAATAATTGTAAGATTTAAAATCATACGAGCGTAGCCGAAATATTTATGAATATTATTTTTTTAAATGTGCTATAAGGTGAAAAAAAATTCAGTGATTAGACAACCAAAAGGTGCTTAGTATTATTTATCAATAACATTACTTCTTAGCTGACCAGGCATCGGCGATAAAACACTAAACCGTTGTTTTTGAATTATTTATCATTGGAATTTTTGGTTACAAAAATACCCTTATCATTGAACTCACAAATACCTTTAAATAATCTTAACTCTTGGAATAATAAAATACTTATCGCCAAACAATAAGTTATTTTTGTAAAGAGGTGAGTTTATTATTAAAAATAATCACATGTCTGAGCTACATGCACATTTAACGCTTTTTTCAACTTGATTTGGTTATGAGTCTATCTCACTAAAATAGTGTTAATTAGTAATTTTAGTACTCCACTTATTTTTTCACTCAATTTTTTGAGTTTAAGCTGTTGCAATCAATTTTTTAGTGATATCTGCCAAAGTGCTGAAATTTATAGTTATTGATATTGCTGAATACATCATTACATTATATAGTTGTATATAAAAAAGCAAATATATTATAGTATCACATTGATAAAAATATGGTCTATGAGAATATCAATATTTACCGTCTAACAATAAATAAATTTTTTCATTTCTTATGGCACTCGTAGTAGTATTTTTTCTAGTACTCGTGCTTTAATAAAATTAAATCAATTATAACTGAGATTAAGGTACTGAGTACCAGATGCAAGTAACTACATGAACATATGAGGGAATTATTTTTATCATTCTAACGTAAGGTTCGTATATAATACGAGTCAAAAGTCCAAATTACTTAGTTATATTTTCCTTAGATACAAGGACTACATGGAATGATTCTACGAGTGTCATAAAATAAGTAAGCTGTACTAAAAACCGAAAAAATACTTGACCGTTTTTATGTTTTAATCTTATTTTTGTGCATTGCTTCATAACAATGCATATGGAAAAATATTCGATTCGTGGCCAGTATATAAAGACTTCGAAAATTTCATGAAAAAACTTATTGAACACATCAAACTTATCTAACCTCTTAGTTTTGTTAAAAGGTAATTTTTGTGGGGCTATTTATACTCAATATATAGAGAATCCTAGTTCTTTTAAAAAAACAAGACACTGTGTACAAAAGCAACATAATTTTTTTTTATTAACATCTTACACAATACTTTTTTGTTACTTTAAAAATAATTCTGTCATTACAAATCAATGTTAGATTTAGAAATTACCTTTTTTTTACGTTGTATGAAAATAAAGTTTAAATAACAACAAAAAAGTCAACAAGAAAGCCATGGAAAATTTTTTAAACTGGACTTTGATCTGTCACCGTAGTCAAACGTTATTTCTTCTCCTTGTTTGATATATCTTATGGCTACAAAATATATTTTTGGCTCGTTATCTATTACTTTGACGATTGGTTTGGCATTTGGGTGCCTTCTTGAGTGGTTTATCAGTCTACCAAAGGTTCCATTTTCTGTTGTGGCATCGAGTCTGTAATAAAAATTTGGATAGGTGTAGAATATTATTGGACAATGAAAAGAATGTAACTATGCAACGAATCAATATTACTTACGCGTAGAGTCGATTGTTGTGCTTAAAATAGAAAATGTAACAATTTGAATTATCAGCGTAAATTTCTTCCAGATCATCTTTTTTTTTTAATTGATAAAGTACACCCAGGTATGGACATAAATAGTCATTTTTATGAAAATCCTTGGTAGCGACAACTCCACGACCCTTAATCGCAAAGTTTTCAATCTAAAAGACATAGAATTCGATATTTTATAAATAGCTTGAAATACAAGATAAAATTAAATTTTTAATCTTTATACACGTAATCCATCTTGAACATTCTCCATCAGAAGTGTATTGATTGATGGTTTTTGAATCTTTAGATATGTCTTGCTTCTCGTTACTCTTTTTTGACTACTTTTGGCATACTTTGTTATATCCTTATTTGTCAGGGAATTGAACTACAAGTATTAAATCGATATGATTTAATAAAAATATATTGTAATCAGTTCGTTTGAACGAAATATCATAAATTATTGTTCTACCAAATGTTATAAAGAACACTTATAAATTTTCTGATATCAATCAGATCAACCATCATACACTCACGTTTTTATTGACTTGCACGGTGCCCATGTAAAGTTTTCTTCTTTTAATATATCTTGCCAAAATACGAGCGTTTTTTATAATTTTTTTGTGGAATATTAGCTTTTCTTTTGTTAAGAGCTCCATTATTTCTTTCTTACTACATGAAATCGTGGTAATTGTTTGAAAATTTTTTATTCTTTCAATAGTACACTTTATTCTTTGTACTAAAGTCTCCAGCTCTTTAAAATAATATATGTGATGTTGAATTGTTTGTAACAAGCGAGTGCTTTTATTGTGTAAAGTAACAACTTTCAGAAATTCTTTGGATTCTTTAGTCTGCATATTGTTGTATGAGTGATTATAAATGTAGCGTAAAATGCACCTGTAACATATTTAATTAAGTAACTTAGCAAGTGATGAAAGTGGATTTGCATCTGGGTAACCAATATATTATATATGCTTATATACGCAAGCATTAAAAATATTTAGTTTCACTATTGTGAAAGTAGACTACCTAGAGTTTAAAATAAAAGTTACAAATCTTAGAAAATACAAGCATATTAAAAGTTACTAGGTTATAGGTAATAATAATAAGTATTAATGTTAGAAGGACAATTGGCATAAGCAATTATTTTTTTATTTAAAAAAATTATATAATGTAGGCTATTATGCTGAAAAAATATGCGTGGTTAGTATGTGCTCATACTTGCAGAGACGTACTAAGCTTTGAGAAATTAATGAATGTTTTGTCTTAAAAAATAGGCATCACGTTTTAATACAAGTTGAATTCATTATATACTCAGCATAAAATTAGTTTGTGCCTATATTTTGCAGAAGAATGAACAGTTATTTAAAAAGTACTATCTGAAAATTGTCTTTTTGTTAAAAGTTACATTATTATGTGAAAAAATATACAATAGGTTATAGGACCCTATGTGATAAAATGCTTGTAAATTAGTATCACCGTTTTTTTCCATGCAGATAGAAATGTTTAAGAATGCTGTCCTACGTATATGCAAAAAAAATTTAGCTTTATATAAATATGTTATGTTATACGTATAATATAAAGTTAAAAGGTATTGTATGCTCCAATCTGCGTACGTACAGCATACTTAAACATACAAAATGAACACGACGACTATAATATATTTGCAAGGTCTTTCAACAGCCATACAGTTCCTTTTGTAGCTTTTGATATGTCCAACGGGACTAAGAAAAAACACCAATTATATTTTTTTTCAAAAAAAGTAATGTATAAATATAACGAAACTGACTGTACGAGTGCAAATGTACATAAGTTTATTAGAGTAAGCATGCACTCCCATTATTAAAATCAAAGGTTATTAAAGGCCTTTTCTGTTCGAAAAATGTCATGACAAGTTTCTTTACGTATGATTTTATATGCGTGAGTACGTTTGTGAGTAAGTGTCATTTATGATGTTAGACAGCGCACAAGCATGCAAAAATATAGGGACTCTTAGGGGTTATTTAAAAAAGATAGATTGTTAAAATTGAAGGCAGCATCAAAACACATATAAAAAATAAGCCATTTACAATAATTTTTATGCTTCTAACAGAAAATATATTTGAGAATTCAATACTTATCAATCAAATTACGTTGTCAAGGAAAATTAAGTCAGACTTTCTTTATTTAAAGAGTTTTTATTTCTTTAACTATACACTAAAAATATATTCACGTGCATCTGTTTTTTTAATTTATATGCTCCTCAAAATGCTCACAAATATTAATATTATCAACCGAAAGAAATATTTTGAATACAAAATAAAGAAACAAATTTACAAATTTTTTAACAATTAGTCAATGTGAATAGTAATATAAGTATATGCTTAAATTGAAGTATATGTGAAAAATATCATAAGAGATTCCATATAGGCAGCATTGAATGCGTAAGACCCTTCTGTAGCAACTACACATGACGCATAAGTCTTATCTAATTTATTTTGTAAGTTTTCACTCTGTGGACCGAAGTTTGTACATCAATGTATACGCCCTTGATTTTTATGGATTTACATATTTTCAAAAAGACTATGTATATATTGACAAAAAGATTTCGTAAAAATAAGTGGGGTACTTTCATTTACTGGAAGACACTATCTCACTGAGATAGATTAAATATAAAATTTATTTAGAAGACAAATTAAATTTACTTATAGTTCATTGGCTATCCATTGTTATAAATAAGAGAATGACTTAAATTATATGCAGAAAACACATGAATGGTTTTTAAATTGAACATAACGCAACTTTTTATTTATTTTACCTATTCAAGTGGGGTAGAAGCCTAATTAGTTTGTAGGTTAGTATTATTATTGGAAGTCCGTTACTTTTTTATTGAAATACTATAAGTATGACTTAAATAAGTTTAAGGAACAATATTATTAATCTTTAAATGAAATATAACGCAAAACTATTTTATATTGTACTTAGTCAACTGGGGTATAGGCTTGATTGATTTTTTAGAATAGTATTATAATCATAAATAAACAAGTTATTTTCTTTTCTCTTATAAATGACATTCAATAAAAGCACTTAAACACTTTCTTAAATTTGATAAGTAGGATAAATAATATTTAATTTATTTGTTTGAATTTTTTTAGTATATATTTAGTGTTTCGTGGGTTTCTGGGTACGTAAATAAAAAGTGCCTCTGATCTGTGAGGGAAGAGCGCGTGTCTTTTGGTCTCGAGGGCCTGGTTCTCTCGTTCTCGCGTCTCTAGTTGAAATACCCTAATTATAAGTTGCTTCACTACTGTATAAAACTAGCACAAATATAAATATTTACATAATCGAAAATTTTAAATGATAAAACTTGTACACAATTTAAATAAGTTGCTTATAAAATATTATGTTGATTAAATTGTCCTTCTAAAGCTTTGTTCTCCTGTAAATTTTTAAAGCCGAGCAGGAAAGTAGCCGATGTTGACTTTTATAAAAATATGGTAATAATAAAAATCAGTTGGTGCGTAGAAACTTAGATAGTAAGGGTTATTACAGAACTTGTAAAATTTATGAAAGATGGCAATCATGTCATTACTCAATCACTATTCTTGCCCTTGCTACCAATCTTGTATTATTAACAACTTTATATTTTCAACCTAATTGGTATCCAATATGTGTGACTACTCATGCTACCACCCCCGTGGCCACCTAAGGAAATGACTTAATGTATATTAACAAAGCCAAATCATATAACAGAGATAGAAGCAAAATCCTTTGAATAAAATTAATTATTATTTATTGATATGAGAACGATGAAACTGATATTGCTATAAAGGAAATAGAATTTTTAATGAAAAAAAATTATTATTTTGCTCAATTGTATCTTATAAATAAGATGAAAGTAAAATTTTGTCTTTTTTTGAAGTTGTGTGCTTTCAGTGCTAAGCCGAATACAATAAAAAATACCTTAATAATGTTAGAAGTGTCAAGGAATGACTCCCTGCATGTACATGAATACTTTTTTTACATCATAAGGTAAGTCACATACTTACACAAAGCGGAAATAAAAAGCGAAAAAAAACGAGAAGGTTTATTAAGATAAACAAATTAAGTTTTATTCACATCTCTTGCAAATAGCAATACCATGTCTTTCAATTATTTTTAAGAAATAAAATATTTTTAACAGCCTTTAAAAAGAAACTTATAAGTTTTTTGTTTCAAGGCACTCAAGCACATACATTTTTTATCGCAAAAAGAGCAGTAAAAATTTATTCGCCTCGAAGTATACGAAAATTTATTCGGTAATTATATCGGTATTAATGAGGAATTAATTTTGCCACTCATATAAATATGTATGTGTGTGTATATGTATGTATGTATTTACGAAAAATAATTTCTATTCAAGTATTTATTCGTCGATTCAGCTCATTGTGCTACGAAAAATAATATTGTTACATAATACATCACGTACAAAGAACTATATTTTTATCTTTATTTTAATTATAATTGAAAATATTCTTTAACATATACCAAATGAGCGTAGTGGAATCACAACTTAGCTGCAGATATCATTATTTGCAATTTTTGTAAATTTAATACAGTCAAGAGCAAATTTTATAAATATTGTATCCTTAAAGAATTTTAAAAACATTCTTGAAATATTAACAAATTATGGTATGATAACTATCACCCACCATATAAAACGTCTTATATTAATGCAAAATACGCCGAATATGCTTACAAAATTTAACTATTGTACATAACAAGACTTACCATACAATTTTTTTTTGTTAATTTTGATACAACTACGACCTTATGTCCACTGTAATTTTTTTCTAAAACTTTTATTTCTACTACTAATTCTACGAGTACTACCACAACTATTAATACTGCTACTGCTATAGTTAAGATATTGCCGCAATAGAAGGAAATTCATTACAATTATTTTTAGTAAAATTTTGTCATGAATTCTAAGAGTTTAATTTAATAATTCCTACGTGAGGTTTAAACTACAATATTGATTTTTTGCAAGCACTTATATTTTAATTGACCAGTAAACAATCAAGAATAAGGTTTTTACATAACGTAAATCTAATTACTACTAACCTCTTTTTTTGTTTTGTTTCTGTTAACGAACATTAAAAAGTTCTACTAAGAAAGTATGGAATGATAATTTCATGTTCCACAGAGTAGCCATTACAAAAATTTTTAATTTTTGTTCTTCATTTAACTGTATTCGTTAATTATCCATAATACGATGGAAGCAGTTATGATATAGTTTAGATTTTTTAGCACTTACCTTTTTATACCTGTATTTGGAAAGCTCTATTCCTTACTTACATTTTTTGCCTTTTACCATGAGGTAAAGTTTTAAGATTGCTACGACTTTCTTATGATATAATATCAATTAGAAAGAAAAAAAAACTTTACGATAACTCATAACAGAGATAAGAATCCTTCCGTGCAGTTAAATATTTAGTAATAGGACCCTGGAAACTTTTTATTAATTTATAGGCATAAAATTAAAAGCACTTTTAAAAAAATTATTTTCATCAACAAAATAAAAGGCTCGTAAGTAAATTGTCGAATTTTATTGAATTATTAAGCTTTTGAAAAAAAGGTAGTAAGAAATTACCTCTTATGCATGGGAAAGTAGATTCATAAAAAATTTGTAAATGTGCTGGGGATCATATGGCTTGGTAAGGAAATTTTTGCTTGATAAAATTTAATCTCATATTTTTTTTTTTTTAAGCTACCATGTCGTTGTAATATGAAGGAGGATTAAGAAAGAGTCACTTTTAATGACAATATAAATGTTTACACTATAACATAAAGTAAACTATTGTTGTTGCACCGTTTAATTACATTCTAATAATCAGTTTTCTTACTTGAAGTTTAACAACTGATTTTAAAAGTCCTTTCCTGCTCTCCTCAGCAGTATATCACTGTTGACGAAATATTAACTGAAAAGCTTCTTCTTAACGTTTAAAATAACTTTAGATTGAAGCCTCCCATTGCTGTCTCGAACAATACTCTTTGGTGTAGTCATTATGTTTATTTGATGATCAACAATGTTTCTAAAATGTAAAAATTATACTTAGCTTATCATTACAAAATTTTTTTGTCTTTGCATCTATAAAAGTCAATTAGTGTGCAAATAATATTTGAATTTCTCATTAACTACTTCGATTTTTTACCTATAAAAGCAATCTTTGCTCTTATCACTATCTGCAATGTGTATTTCTGTAGTATTAGTGCAATCTTCATTTATGACTTTAAGTCTCGATACAGTTTCAGACAGCCAAAAAGCTATGTTTTCAGTAATCTTTGTTAGCATTTCTTGATTATTGCTTAAACTTTCTAATGATAATTGCTGTTTGTCAATAACTTCTTGTAATAAATTTATGTAACTCATATTTGAATTGTATATAAAGTTCTATGTTAGTAAATGATAAGTGCTGATGATATTTTCGAATTCTAAAGGTATAGTATTGTAGAAAATTCATGTAAATTTGTGAATTTAATTGCTTTTGAGGCTAGTGATACTACAATGGCTTTTGCAAAATACTCTGCACTGTATTCTCACACGAGCTTAGCTATTCCTTCTCTATATAAAACTTTGTAGATACTTAGCGAACATCGTAATACAGCTACTAATATTTTGTATCCAAGTAATTTTTTATATTTCTTTTTACTTATTTCCTATGACGTGCATATTAAGTAAAGTACCCTACTAGAACTCTAACTTTGAGTGAAAGCAAAGTACCCCAGTCATTTTTATTTTCTTGTTTTGGGAGGTTAAGTCAGAATGAGTTTTAAACTATATAAAAAAATATCAAATATTGATGGATTATGTTTTTTTGTATCGATGACCGTCAAGCGGTTACTGTACGTCGGCTAACCAAATGAAAGTATCCAGTTTATGACCACTAAAATACGAAAAATATTAAACTATCAGTTCTATAAGGAAGATGTTTTAGTCAAACAAATTATTGTCATATTAAAAAGCACAACTACATACGTGTTACCACATATTACTAAAGAGTAAAATACTAGATTTAAAAATTTTTTTCTGTTTTTATATTGTTAGGCCTTGGAATGCAAAAAAATGTTTTTGTAAAACTTTTTTTTGCACTTAAATGAAATATATAATAATTAATTTATTGAATCAATTGTTCAGAAAAGAAAAGTTATGCATGCCTATTCATTTTGAATGGAAAAAAATAATATTGTTATTCTTTAGATATTGTAAAATAATTAAGTGCAAAAGAGTGAGCATTAAATAAAAAAAGCTGTTTCGTAATGCCATGTTCATCCCCTTTTTTTTAATCCTGTCGTGAATTGTAATAATCTTATTTATTCGGGAATTCTTTGTGTCTGTGTTTACACTTAAACTTTTTAGAATAGTGTTTTAATAGCTGAGAATTGATTGATAGACTAATGCTCAAGAAAATGATTTGTTACTGTTTATACGTTTAATTTAAGAAAAAGTCTTATTTAAAGCTTTATCTAAATAAATATGAACCTACAAATACCCAACTTATTAAATTATAAGAACTAAAATTTCTGAATAATGCACCAATAATATTTTTAATGTTTTACAGTAAATGTATAATATACTTTATAAAAAATGAAGAGTTAATTCATTTAAAAAAAATAAAATTAGTATTTACTTTGATATTTAATTTTACAAAATATATTCAAAATCATAACTATTGTAAGTAATAAATCTATAAAAACTATACACTTAAACAACTAATACTCTCACTACTGGTACAACACGTTCTACTGATGGTAATACTTGTTCTAATATTCTAAAATGCTGAAGACTACTGCTGCTACTTATTTTGCATTATTATAAAGAAAAATACATTCTCCAGCTATCAATCTTGCATAGTACACTAGGGTTATTACAATTTATTATTTGTTTTACAATTGTATGGTTACATAGACTTAACAAAACTATTTTACAATATATAAACTGCCTTATAAAATTTTAATAGTATCTCACGTGCGAATCCGAAATAAGAAACTCAAGTTAAGCTGCTATGCAATGTATATCAGTTTAATATAGTTATAAAAAGCTCCATTTTACAATATCTATATTTGCAAAATACTCTATTTTTAGGTGAAGAAGTTGTGTTATCTGTGCAAATCACTCACACTTGTGAAGAACACTTTATCTAACGAGCATATTTATATACGCCTTGTATAAAAACGTTTTTAAGCATTCGAGGAATATAGTTGAAAAATAATTACAAATCCAAAGACTAAGAATTGAATATATTATAAGAATTTTATGTTTATATAGTTTATGATTTATGCTAATTGTACGTAAGGTTATGCTGCTCATGTGATAATGACAAGTAGTTCAATATAGTTAGTATACTATTATACTTTCTCTCATTCGCACATTTACAAATTTAAATTAAATAATGTGGACTTTTGACTTATATTTCACATAATACCTTGACTTATACTACAAATCTAACCTAATATGAATTTTGATATTGTCCTTGCGTTATTATATATTTACGTCACAGCAATGCATTAATGTATTTAGTGTTGGATTTGCGTGACGTAACAGTTGAAATATAAAATCGCCTCATTTAGTTTTGTTGATGTACAAATACAAACTTTTCGCTCGTATACGTACGAATACGAACGTTCTTTTACTTGCTGTTGATACATTGTTATATGTATGAATATGCGCTTGGTACCATCTTAAGTCTTTCAGTTGAAATAGCAGTGCTTTCGTAACCAGACTGCCCATCAGAAAAAAGTTTCAATACTTTTTTAAATAAAAATAAGAATATGAAGCAGCTTGATGTACTTAAAAAAAACAAAAACGATAGTTTTTAATTCATATAAATTTAATTAAAAAAAACAAATTTTTGAATCCATCACAATAAAAAATATGACTACTACTACTACTACTACCACTACTACTACTACTACTACTACTACTACTACTACTACTACTACTACTACTACTACTACTACTACTACTACTTCTACTACTACTACTACTACTACTACTACTACTTTTACTACTAAGTTGTGCTATTGCATCAAATACAACCTCTTCTAATGCCTAAGCTATGATTTACAATGCAATAGATACTACTATAACTGCGAACAATGCCCTTACCCATACTAGTAGTACTATTACAGCTTCATATGCTACTATGACTACTTTTTCTACTACACTACTTTTATTATCTTTGTTTCTTTGGCTATTTAAATTACCTTCAACCACTACTGCTACTTTTACTGATATTGTTTCTCCAACTGCTTATGGGGACTTTTTAAGAAAATTTTAGAGGTAATAGATATTAAATTGTATACTTTTTTAACTACTTATAACTTTAGAAAATCTCGTTCAAGACCAGTACTATAAAGTGAAATGTTTAATATTATACAGTTTACTTTTGTACTTTATTATATGTGTTGTTGTTTTACATAGGATAAAGAAGTTAAGTTAAAACTTTATAACCCTATAGTTTTTTTGCTTTGGATGCCATCTGTTGAAGTAATTGAGCGTCATTTTCGGTTAAGCAACCAATGGTCATTAATTGTTGATAAGAGTCTTTTTTTTTGCAAATTCTTTGAAACTTTTTTCGACAGGCCTGCCATCTGTGCTCACCAACTTTGTCACCGTTTTGGTAGAAAAATTTTTTATCCATTGACATAAAGTACTTTGACGCTTTTTCAATGATGCTATGAACCTCGTCTTGTGTAAACTCTGTCCTCATTTTCTAGAAATAATTAAGTATCAGTTCACTTTCAAATTTTATGAGTTTTAAAATGTAATATTTTAGTCTTAAGTTAGAGGTTATTTTAATGTTTAAAATTCTTATTAGTCAAAACAAAGTGAGCCTATGCTGTTTAAATAATACATAGCTTACATGTTTGTTTTTTTTACTATCTCCATTTGTAATATCTTCCGTTTTTATAGCCATGATTGCTTCAGTTTTCATGGTTGAGCTGAATATGTTGGAACACTCGATCGATTTATTGCTGTCCAAAATATTTTTCTGTAGATACGCAATTTATACAGAATGTAATTTTATTTAAACATATAAGCCGCTGTTAATTTTCTAATAATTATTTAACAGTACGATAATATTACTCATTTCAGGTATGTTTACTTTGAGTAAATGTGTTAAAAGTAAGTTTTTTCGAAGAAACTAGTCATAATGCATGATTTTTATTTATAAAATTTAATTTTTAATAAAGTGTAAGGCGTAATATTAAACTTAAACCTTACCTTTGCATTAGAAATCCGGTTATGCATAGTCTCTTTCTCAACTAACTCATTTTTTAAAATCATAGTGAGATCTAGAAACGGTGAAGATTTATCTTCTTCTACGTCAAAGCTTTCAGAACTTGAAAGAATACTGATTATTGGAATTTTTTTTGCAGTACATTTTTCATCCTCTAAACTAATTTCATCACCTTTTAGCTAGTTAGCAAAAATAAAAAAGAATTTTATAAACAAAAACGTATAATTTATGCCTGAGAGAATAATAGAAAGAATATAACGTATTTTAATAAAGTTGAATTATGACTGCTCTGTTACTTGAAGTATCTTTATTATTTTCCTGTCACTGTAAAACAGATAATTTTATTGAAAAAAAAAGGAAAATATACCTGTTTTAATGTAGACAACTATCATGACGCGTGAAAGCGCGACGAAGCAAGCTCGTTAAACAGGCAAAGCTTCGGTGACCACGCTACTATTTACTTTAAAATCGCATGTTTAAGCTTTGCTTACCTTAAATTGAGATGATGATGATTCCTCATCTTCTTTCCACCAATTCTGTAGATTTATATTACTAAGTACTGCGTTTTAATTTGATAATTTTACTAAAATAGTATATAAAGTACCTACTTCTGAATAACCTGGTTGAACTATCCTTCTTTCTTTCTGTTTAAATGATACATTATGTTAATTTTAGTCAAAAATACTAAAAAGAAAAAAAAATATTGAAAAAGTACAAATTTAGTTATTTGAAGTTTTAAAGAATATAGTCAAATATGTATTCTTAGATCATTACTTCTTATCTATTGCAAACAAACAAATCTGTTAAGGCAGCTAAAAGTACTAAACGTAGAATTTATATTTTTGTACAGATGTGATTGTCTTGAAATATATTGCTCATTTTTGGCATGCTACCTTTGACCAAATTTGTCGAAAATAATTGTTTTAGAAAAAATTAAGCCTTATTCATAAATTTTTAGCAAAAAATTCAATTTGTAATCGAAAGTGTAACGTATTGATTGGCTTTAAACTAACCTTCATACTGAAAGTTGAGTTATGCATAGTCTTTTTCTCAGCTGGCTTATTTTTTGAAGTCGTCGTGAGATCTTGAAAAAGTAAAGGTTGATCTTCTTCTACGTCAAAGCTTCCAGAATTTGAGAGAATACTGATGGTTGGAATTTTTTCTGCAGTACATTTTACATCCTTTAAATTACTTTTATCATCTTTTAGCTAGTTAGCAAAAATAAAAAAGAAATTTATTACTATGAATGTATAATTTGTGCCTAACAAAATAATTATAAGAATGTAATATAGAGTACTAAAGCTCATTCACAAATGCTCTTTTATTAAATACATCTCTCTCATTTGCCTTGGACTATTAAAAAGATAGTATCTTTTTTTAAATTGACGAAAGATTATTTCATTTTTGACAAAAATATTTTTACTTGCTCACCGAAAATGGGGATAGTAATTGTTCTTTAGTTACTTTCCAGCCTTTCTGTTAAAATTTATATTTATAAGTTCCCTGTTCCAATTAGATAAATTTTAAAAAAAAAGAAATAAAGTACCTACTTTTGATTTTGCTAGTTGGTTAAGCTTCCGTTTTGTCTGTTGAAATATGACTATATGTTACTTTTTGTTATAAAAATAAATAAAACATGTATGTCAAAATAAATTTTAATAAATAATTTTTTGTAAAAAAAAACAAAAAAAAAAAAACAGTTCAAATTCCTAATCAACTCACACTGCACTTTTTTCCCTGCTATTATAAAATTTTTTTTTTTGGCAGCTGAGCAGTACTAAAAGTCAAATTTATATTCATGTATAGATCTCGTAGTAAAAAAGAATATGTACATTTAATGCTGTACATAAATTAGATGGAAGAAGGTGTGTACGAAAATTCTAATAGGTAATTTTCTACAATATTTACGTCAATATTATTTATAATACAAAAATAAGAAATCATAATAGGCAGGTATTCCTTAAATCATGCTTCATTTTCTTTAACCTTACCACTTTTCCATGGAATCGAGTAATTGGGACTATTATTTTGGACCGTTGTTTCTGAATATTTCCTGAGCTAGGAATAATCTTACTATTCAGCTTCTTATTCACGTCTAAATTATCCCGTAAAGCCATTTTTTTAACTTTTTGACAATAAGGACTAACTTTTGGTTATCATTATTCAACATTTAAAAAATTTTTTTTTGTCCATTGTTAACAGATTTTTGGTTTTGTTCAATATCCTGAAAATTTTCATCAAATGTTTTTAACACTGATGATATGTTTTCCAAACTGATAATACTTCCAGCGGTGAGTTTTACTTTTTCCTCTAGCTTTATCAACTCTTCTTCAAAAGCAATTATTTCATGGTCAATATCCATGTTAGAAAGATCTGAAACACTTAAACGTTTAAAATAATAAAACAAGTAAAAAACTAAATTCATGAAAACAGTAATAAGCAAGTCTTTAGAAACCAAACAGTAATTAGATTTTTAATTTCTATGTTTTAGTATGTTATTATTTAAAATAAGACTTGAAAAATCAAACATTTATGACCCAACGTACAATATTCCATGATACTTATACCATACAGATGTAAAAATATTCAAATAATTGTAAATTCTAAAGAAAAAAGTTATATATAATATCTTTAACTAAAGACACTTATTTATTCATTTTAAACTCTAAGTCATGGTAAAGTTTTTTTTGTATTGCTCTATTGGTTTAATAAATTATTCATGACTCTAAATTTTTAAAAGCTGCTACTACTACAACTACTACTACTACTACTACTACTACTACTACTACTACTACTACTGCTGCTGCTGCTGCTGCTGCTGCTGCTGCTGTTGCTGCTGCTGCTTCTGCTGCTCCTGCTGCTGCTGCTGCTGCTGCTGCTACTACTGCTGCTGCTACTGCCACTACTACTACTACCACCACCACCAGCACCACCACCACTAGCACTACTACTACTACTACTACTACTACTACTACTACTACTCCCGGGTGGGGTTTTCGCTAGTTTCTCCATACCGGGCGCTTCCCCGGGTGGCGGATAGGGGCATCCTCTTGAAATAAGAGGTGACGATGGGCAGCTGGGGTGGCTCTCTATGGGGGTGGTCGAAGGCGTGGATCAGGGGGCGTGTGTGGCGCTGGCGTGTGTATCTGCGGCGGTGTGGGCGGGGGACTAGTGCCCCATGCCTCCATCGGTGTGGATGTATGGGCCGGCTCTGCTTGTGCTCCTTGTTCTTCGCTTTTTGCTGCTTCCGTGGGTGGCACTCCATTGCTTGATGCGGGCCAACAAAAACTAGCACCCGTCGTGTATAGAAGTAAGCGGCGGTTAAAACATTCTTCTCAGATACATGCATCACACACTCTTACTAAACAAACACAGGGACACTTACGGATTGTTCTGGGTTGCGTGTGGCGGGTCCTTTTCCGGGCTTGCGTTGGGGGCCCGGCCACGGGTGAAGCCGGATGATGAGGCCCGGGTAAGTCTGGGTAACCACATCTGATATGGCTGTACGCCTCATGAACAAAAAAGACGTGGTGGGCCGACTAATCTAGGCTTACTACCACTGAGGAGGCCATATGGCGGCACCTTAGTGCCTTACGCCAGCCCGTTTTGTTAGGTTGTCTGCGTGGTCTCGGGACTGTACGCCTGCCGCTCGTCTCCCTGGGATGACCGTTGTGTACCAACAAATACATACATTACACACGAACACCCTTCTTACACTTGTTACTCAACGCCAGGGCAGTCTCCGCAGGTGGGACTGAGGGAGAGTGGCGACTCCCGGCCGGCCCGAGCAAGTAGCATCTCTCTCTGGTAACAGAGAGGGCTGCTGCCCTGGTTTTAACCCTTTCCAAATGCTTATTTTTAGGAAAAAAAGGGTAGTGCTGGCCTTCGCGGGTCAGTACGAAACTAAAAAGATGCCAAAATGAAAAACGTCGATGTAAAACAGGTACCCCAGGCGGTAACCTCTCTGAGGGAATCCGCCGTCAGTTCCGATCCGGTGAAAGCCCGGGTGACTGACGCAGGCCCCACGGATTCTGGGGGGGGCCACAAAGACGTGTCTCATGGCCAACAGGGACTGCTTAATGTTCCATGGCCTTTCTTTTCAGACAAAGGACGACGAGGAAGCCTGTCGAGTATAGGCACTAACGACACCGAGGTTAGCAAGGTGTCGGTATTTAGCAACCAGACCCAGGAAGAGCTTGCCTCTTTAGAAGAAAGTGCCACTAGGCTCGGAAAAAAGCGACAGCAAGTTGCTGATAAAGTCCAATCAGCAACGAATGACATTACAGAGACGCTAAAACTGATTAATGATAAGTACGGCAACACAGCGAACGCTGTTAAAAATGGGCTCAAAGCGGCGCTCAAGCATCTTCAAGAGGCAGAGGTGCTAAGAGAACGCTGTCTTACTGAAGAAGATTTGTACATGAACGCTTGGAAGTCGTCATTTGAATCCCTGCAGTGGAGGGAAAAAAGGCGAGATAATTTCCGTCGGCATGTACGGAAACGAACCCTGAACACTGCCTTAAAGGAAATAAAACGAAGTAAGAGAAACAGGAGCCCATCGGACAGCCCTGAAAAACGCCAGCATACTATGTCTTTAAAGAAAAAGAAGACAGGTAGTGGCAAACAAGAGGAAATTCCCCTGAATGACAAAACAAGCCAGAAGAAAAAAGTGGACCCCACAACAACAGTAGTAGTAAAGATGGCTGAAGGGCAGACCTTTGCAACGGTGCTGAAGACTATGAAGGCGAACTTTGACCCCGATAAGGCTAAAGTGGCAGTCCAAAGTGTTGTCACTACAAAAAAAGGAGACATACTTATTAAAGCCAAAGGTGTAGAGAATGCTACTGCATTCTCACAGCAAATTGAAAAGTCGGTAGCCGGACAGGGTACCGTGAAAATGAGCGACAGAAAAGTGACATTAGAGGTCCGAGACCTGGATGCCATTGTAGAGGAAGATGAGGTCAAAGAGGCTTTCGCTAGGACTTTTGGACATCAGAGCCAGGAGCTAGAAGTTGCTCTCTTAAAGCCAAATGCCAGAGGACAGAGGCTGGCTTTAATCAAGGTGGACGAAACAACTGCCAGACAAGTAGAAAAGGAAGGCAGGTTACGAGTTGGCTTTGTAAGCTGCCGAATTCGAAGAAGAATCGAAGTAACAAGATGTTTTAAATGCCTGGGATATGGACACGTCTCGGGCAACTGTAGGGAAGAAAACAGATCCAAGCTTTGCTTCCGGTGTGGGAGCTCAAACCACCGGAAGAAAGAGTGCCTAGGTCCAGCACGGTGCTTCCTTTGCCCAACAACGGACAACAAGCACGAAGCAGGCAGCGGAAGCTGCCCTTTATTTAGAAGAGCCCTGAAAGAGGCCAGGGATAAGGCCCAAGCAGGGTCAAAATAAGGCAGAAAGGCCTTCAGTGGAAAGACAGGCTTATGTGGACCCACGCTGCGCTGGGTACTTTTTACCTATCAGCAAGGGAAAGCATTAAGCTTATAGTGGTGCTGGCTGAGTAGGCGGCCTACTATGAAGCGCTAGACAGGGTGCTGGTCCTCAGGGACCCCGAGTCCTTTTCAGGACTCGAGAGCATCAGCACCTCTAGCAAATGGTGGCGAGTTAGCTCGTTAATGCTGTGAGACGCGATGGTCTCCCTGGTGGCTCCACCCCGAAGTAATGCTAACGCGGTTCCGGGGTGGATCAAAAGCCACGCGGCATGGGGGGGGTTTTAGTGGGTATGGGTGGTCTAATAAAAAAAATCCACCGAGTCCCACACTACCGCTGTCCCTGCGGTGTGCCTCAATGCATTTCCCCTCCCTCCACAAAAAAAAAAAAAAAAAAAAAAAAAAAAAACTACTACTACTACTACTACTACTACTACTACTACTACTACTACTACTACTACTACTACTACTACTACTACTACTACTACTACTACTACTACTACTACTACGACTTAATATTGACAAAAATGTGTAGTGCTGATCTTTACCTTTCTGCACGTTGCAAGACTCCATAATGAAAAAAGATAATTAGAAATATGTTTCTCAGGTGGTTACCTCACTAAGAAAATCTGATAGCAGCTCCGATCTGGTGCAAGCCAGTGTCACTGCTTCTAGCACAATGGATTGTGGGTATTAAAGGTGGGGTAGAAAGACGCTTTGGATAGGCCTTTATAATTCCTCTATCTCTCGTCTAGCAACACCACAAGTGGCTAAATATGAAGCTGTGAAGGTACGGCTGTCACTTAAACAGTCTCTTTAATATATGGTGGCGAATTTGAACAGAGAAGAAGGATATTTGAAAGATGAAATAGAGCACAATAGCTGCTCTGTCATTTGAGCTTTTCACAGCAAGCGAGACTTTTTGGTAGGTCAAGTAAGTGGGGTATTGGGTTATGGGATGTACTAAGCTGTATAAGACTAAAATAGTTTTTAATAAAGCTTTTAAATTATTTATACGTTTTTTTTTTCACGCAGCGTCAGAAACAATGGTTTTACGTATAAAGTTTTGTAGGTTTTGCAGTCCCTCGAATATTCTATATAGTTTTGAAAATTCAAGTTCTCTTTCATAAAAAAAAACAGAAATTTTGCTGAAATAAGTGTGCCCATGTGTGGAAAAGCAGGATTATGAGTTTTGTATGGTTTTAACAAGAACTTTGAAAACATTTTTTTGTTTTCAAAGGAAATTATATAAACTGCCTTATTGTCAGCTTGTTTATGTATCTATTTTATGTTTTACTTGTGTATTTAAAACCATATACAAAGTTCTGAGAGACCTTATAAAATGTATATTGTTAAAACATTATCATTTACGATAATTAAGTTCGTTTATGCACGATTTCTGAGTCAAATAAGCAACTATATACATAATTTCTGTTGCAAGTCGTAAATATTTATAAAAATGTCATTGAATATTCTCCATTAAATAAAATGAAGCATACATGACACATTGTGGATCACAACATCTTGTATGAAAGCTTCTATTCACTATTCTGTGCAGGTGCGATTAACCTTAAAAAACTACCAGTGTACTGTTACTTATGCTTTTAACATAATTAACAGTAATGCATGATGACGCTTGATAAATATATTTTGATTTTGTCCTATGGGGAACAATTTATGACGTAGCATTACAAAGAGCACGATATATAGTTTAATACTCTTCTTTTTGTCATACTAGCCCAGTTCTACGAAGATAAATCGCATGACTCACCATTTTAAAATTATGTACATCCACATTAGCGCCCATGTTAAACGAGTGCTCAGTAATGATTTTTAAGCCACTTGTTCTCGTTATTATATTCTATAAGCTTATCCCAAATTTTTTAGAGAGTTATCGAAAAAACTTACAAACTACTTCTCCAAATTAAACCTCGATAGCCAAATTTTTAATTTTTGCACGAACCACCTTAATCTAACTATGGGGTAACAAAACGCCAATACTCTTTGAGTGAAGTATACATTGATTTTTTTTTGTCAAATTTTTCGGAATCAAAATGAATAATACAAAGAAATTAACAAGTTTTTCATCTTTGGAAGCAAATTTACAATTGCACCATCTTTTAACGGTAGAAAAACTTTTTCGCCAATACAGCAGTCTGTCGTAGGTCAGTCTGAGGCAATAGTGCTATTTTCCATTCGTACGGTCGTAGATGAGTTCGTGTACAGTGACCTCAGGGTGTGCCTTATTTTGTGTCGAAGGCCATAACTGTCAAGCCCACAGAAGATGGAAAAATGAAAATTAAATTTAAATGCATTTGCAAGATTCTGTCATGCACCCAATATTTCACTGTCAAGTTATTTAACGTCCTAAATCAGCTCTTCCAGCGTGAAGTTCTGCTCAAAGCACCCCTGGGAGCTCAGAAAGCCGGTCTGCGCCTCGCTAAACTGAGCTTTGGTGGTGCCCTTTCTTTTTATTCTATTGGACAGCAGATCCGCAAACAGCTAAGGCATCGTGATGCCCCAAATGATCAGCCACCAATTGCACAAATCACGCCTGTTGCCCTTTCTGTACAGAAGGATGGTACTCGACGCACCCCACGCGGCCAGGGCCTCCTTGATCCTTTAGACAACTTTGTACGATGCTAGGAGGACGCCCGCTTTTAAATAAGCATTACAAGAGTGGTCGTAGGTGACGCCTCTAAGGCCCAGGGCAGTGTATGCACGTCACCTCAGGCATCAGAACTCCTTCTCTGCTGTGAGCGGTGCACACAGCGCATCAACGCTAGTTCGGATGATAGACTCAGACTGAAATATATCCTGCCCTTCTCTCCACCGTTTTTGTGTGCCGCCTGTTGCCGAAAGTAGCCTTTTACTGATCCACAATAAGCCTTGCTGAAGTTCTTGGTACGCGCAAAAACAAACTGCATGGTCTACTTCCAGATTTTTTTATAGAGCCGCTTGATGCTCTTAGCCTCCTGCACCCTCTGTCCCACTTACAAGCTCGCAATTGTCACCTCACACCTTCCATTTCTTCGGCCTCCTTTCTTAATTTACCGAGGTAGGGGTTGATTTATTGCAGATCTCGTCGAGCTTGAGTTTGCTCTAAAATCATAACAGCTTGCCCGCGAAATTTAATTGTTAGGTCGCCGCGTGCCATCAATTTACCAACACGCGTACTTTTTGTTGGGCACTTCCTTGAGCCGCCCGCCCGACGGCTTATGTCTGTGTTGCTAAATTATGTATAAGCAAAGAAAATGCTGAGCTGTGCCCACAAATCTCCATACACTTGTGCTTATCCCGAAGCCTTATCCTCACGAGCAGAGATAGGAGTAGTCCTCTCAGCAGCATTGTAAATGCTACAAGGACCTACCGGCAAGTCTTCGTCCTGCTTTGCAGAATTATAATTGCGCCCCAATAACAAGGGACCTGCAATAACCAGTGCCGAGCCCAAAGTAACACTGTGGCCAGGAGCAGGTCTGCCGTTGTCGCTACTAAAAAAAGTGTTACCCCTGCTTACCGGGATAATTGCCCTTGGAGATGCAAGGAACAACTTGCTCGATGAGCCTGCCAGGACACCCCTAAGGACTACAGTCGACACTAAAACAAAATCCACAAACTCATTAGAAGCAGGGCCCAACGTACCTACAAGGACGTGCGCTCCACTTTAGCAGCGTCAGCCGAGTTGCTGCTAGAGTCCAAGTCCTTTTACCCTTTGCACAGCCATATGGACAGAAACATCTTCTCAGGGGTGGAAGCCTTTCCAAGAGCCAGGGCCGAGTCAGAAGTCGTGTTTTGCTACTGTTGTTGTTGCAGTGGCACCAAAGCCCACTAAAAAGTCCGATCGGCAGCAAAATTCACGTGCACCGATCTTTTCATGCGCTGTATCGATAACGATGTCTCCTCGGGAGAGAATGTCGGGTAAAAAATGGCGCATTGCTGCTATTGCAGTGGCAACAGCGCTGGCGCACGCTCCAAAGATTGATCAGTGGCTGCGTCTGGTCATTACGGCAGATAATGTGATGCCGAGATAGGATCAGGAGCATCATTCCGCTTCCGCACCTGCTACTGTTTTTGCAAAGCTCGCTGGTGTCCAGAAAGCAGCTTCCAAGGTATGTTGGCGCTCCTCACTGCGTTAGCTGCACCCAAATTTACGCTCTAAGACTCCACGACACCGCCCTTGCAGTAATCAAATACAATCTTAAAAGAAATCTGAAAAAAAAGAGGACGAAAACTGCAACGCGAGCTACGTTGGTCGTGATTTTCTTGTCCGGCTCACCCAGGGTTATCGTGAGCCCAGCAAATACTTCTTTGAGGACTTGTGTAATTATTACATTAATTAGTTATAAATTAAATGTTTCCTTATTTTAACAGGCTTTGTTAGTTAGAAATTTAACAGTGATACAGAATTAATCTCTGAAAAAACCTGTTTTTCAAACAAATATTTAAAAAAAATTATACGCGCCTTAATATCAGGCATCGTAAGTAAAAAAAAAATCTTCTTTCTGTCGTGAGATATAAAAAAATGCGTTTTTATTTCAGCAAGCATTAACTTTTAGTGACATTAAAGTTTTTTAAGTATTTATTCTTGATAAAATACACCTTTGGCCACGCAAGCATCAACAAATAGCAATGCTACGGTAATTTAGCAATAAATATTAAATGTGTGTTAATTTTCATTAAATCAGCAACGATTAGATACCTAACTTTTGTCTGCGTAAAATATTAACATTATGTCACTTAAAACAAGCAAGCAATGGCGATTTTAAACTCATTAGTTATTGATATTTATTTTTGATGCATTGTGCAATTTGCCGATAAAGCATCAGCAGTTTAAAACCCAACAAGAGATCAATGTTACACAAGCATAGCATCAAACAGTATGGTATCATAACAATTATTACTATGCGTCCTTATAATAATACGAAACGACTACAAGTATCTTGATTGTTTCCAAGGATTATATTTCAATTGAAATGCTTTCAACACAGTAAATCTACAAATTCATATGTATTTCAAGAATAATTATCTCTAAAATATGGTCATCACCTGAGAACCGAGGGTAATCACGCATTAAACAGTATTAAAAAGATTGTCATAAATAAAATGTGATGTCACTTGAGTATGCATTGGCAATCATTAACTCTACAGTTATTGCGTATCATACAAACGTATCTTAACTATTTGTAAACAATACATGTATGGATAATTTAATATCTCATGTTGTGAGATCAAGCGGCAGTATAAAAACAAAATAATTATTTTAATTATTTTTCAATAGAACCTGTACGTTGTTTGACAGTCTTAAGTAATAAATGCTTGGCTAATTAAAAAAATAAAAAAAATCAAAAAAATAAAAAAAAGAGTCTTTTATCCAACTAGAAAAAAAACTGCAGTTTTGTTTTAGTTTACTAAAAATTGTGATAATTGAAAAATACTAATGTAAATTCAATTCTCACAGAAACAAACAATTTACCACTTATATCTAGTGACTAGCCCACTTGACAACTTGTGATGTACAAATTTTTTCAGCTATTTGTGTACACACTTAGTAGTTATAATCCTTCAGCTTATTTTTTAAAATAAGGACAGGGCAACGTGTTATGAAAACGGTTTTATAATTAAGTTTGAATCAAAGAATCACGGCTTTCTTTGGTACAGAACAGAAGCTTACCCACATGATGCACGTCTAGCCCACCTTTATACTTTTAAAATCATAAGTATTTTCGTTAAATGCATTCAAAAAAATTAATCATAAAGATAAAGACATTGATATTTATAATGCGTAGAAAATTATTTATACTTACCGTCCAAGAATATATAAACTGAATATGTACTCATCGAGCCTTCAGATAGTCTACGAACAGGTCTGATTGGCTTTTTAGATTAAAAAAATTTTTTATTACTTCAATTGAAATTTTCTCATTTACATTGTCCTTAGCAATTAAATTGAAACTAATTTGCAAATATTTAGCCTAGTTAAAAGTCAATTTAAGTAGCTACGTGCTTAAAATGTACTTATAGAGCCATTGGATGGCCCACGAACAGGTCTGCAGGTTTTTTAAGATAAAAAAATGTTCTATTATTACAAGTGGAATTTTTCTTTTTACATTGGCTTTAGCATCTTATTTTACACAAGTTTGCAAATTTGCAGCCTAATCAATCGTTAATTAAAAGATTTACAGGCTTAAAATGTCATTATAAAACCATTAGATGGCTAACGAAACAGTATGATAGTTATTTGTATAATAATTCTTTAACACCCCACCCAGTATTATTTGGTCTTATAATTGTTCTTGGCTGTTAATTTGCAACTTGTTTAAAAATTTTGAGCCCAATTAGTCGTTAGTTTAGAGATTAGCAGGATCAAAATGTACTTATCGAGCCTTCGGATGAGCTACAGTTAAGTAAAATGGTTTTTTGGATTCAAAAAGTTGACCGTTTTTTCCAGGAGAATTTTTTTTAATTTATTGTCTTTGGCTGTCAATTTGCAACTAGTTTGCGAATTTTTAGCCCGATCGGTTGTGTATTTAAAGAGTTGCAGGCCCAACATGCACTTTTCAAGTCTTCGGATAGCCTACGAACAAGTTTGATTGTTTTTTTAGATTAAAAAAGTTTTTTATAAATTCAATTGGAATTTTTTCATTTACATTGTTCTCAGCAATTTATTTAAAACTATCTTGCAAATATCTAGCCTTGTCGAAAGTCAATTCAAGGAGCTACGTGCTTAAAATGTACTTATAGAGCCTTCGGATGGCCCACGAACAGGTCTGATGACTTTTTGAATGAAAAAAATGTTCTCTCACTACAAGTGAAATTTTTTCTTTTACATTGTTTTTAGCAGGTCATTTTACACTGGTTTGCAATTTTGCAGCCCAATCAATCGATAATAAAAAGAGTTATAGGCTTAAAATGTCATTATAAAGCCTTTGGATGGCCAACGAAGCGATATGAAAGTTATTTGTATTATAATTCTTCGACACCTTACCCAGTATTATTTAGTCTTATATATGTTCTTGGCTGTTAATTTGCAACTTGTTTACAAATTTTCAGCCCAGTTAGTCGTAAGTTAAAATGTTGCAGGATCGACATGTACTTATCAAGCCTCTGGATGAGCTAAAGTTAAGCAAAATAGTTTTTGAGATTCAAAAAGTTTACCATTTTTTCCAGGGGGTTTTTTTTCAACCTAATGTCCTTAGCTGTCGATTTGCAACTTGTTTGCCAATTTTAAGCCCGATTGGTTGTGTATTTCAAGAGTTACAGGCCCAACATGCACTTTTCAAGTCTTCGGATAGCCTACGAACAAGTTTGATTGTTTTTTTAGATTAAAAAAGTTTTCTATTAATTCAATTGGAATTTTTTCATTTACATTGTTATCAGCAATTTATTTGAAACTATCTTGCAAATATCCAGCCTTGTCGGAAGTCAATTCAAGGAGCTACGTGCTTAAAATGTACTTAAAGAGCATTTGGATGGCCCACGAACAGGTCTGATGGTTTTTCAGATTAAAAAAATGTTTTATTACTACAAGTGAAATTTTTTCTTTTACATTGTTTTTAGCAGGTCATTTTACACTGGTTTGCAATTTTGCAGCCCAATCAATCGATAATAAAAAGAGTTATAGGCTTAAAATGTCATTATAAAGCCTTTGGATGGCCAACGAAGCCATATGGAAGTTATTTGTATTATAATTCTTCGACACCTCACCCAGTATGATTTAGTCTTATAATTGTTCTTGGCTGTCAATTTGCAACTTGGTTACAAATTTTCAGCCCAATTAGTCCTAAGTTTAAAGAGTTGCAGGATCGACATGAACTTATTAAGCCTCTGGATGAGCTACAGTTAAACAAAATAGTTTTTGAGATTCAAAAAGTTAACCATTTTTTCCAGGGGGATTTTTTTAAACTTATTGTTCTAGGCTTTTGATTTACAACTTGTTTGCAAGTTTTCAGCCCAATTGATTGTGTATTTAAAGAGTTACAGGCCCAACATGTACTTATAAAGCCTTCGGATAGCCTACGAACTGGTCTGATTGTTTTTTCAGATTAAAAAATTTTCTATTACTATTAGAGAAATTTTTTTTCTTTTATTGTCCTTAGCAGTTTATTTTGAACTAGTATGCAAATATTAAGCTTAGTCAGAAGTCAATTCAAGGAGTAACGTGCTTAACATGTACTTAAAGAGCATTTGGATGGCCCACGAACAGGTCTGATGACTTTTTGAATGAAAAAAATGTTCTCTCACTACAAGTGAAATTTTTTCTTTTACATTGTTTTTAGCAGGTCATTTTACACTGGTTTGCAATTTTGCAGCCCAATCAATCGATAATAAAAAGAGTTATAGGCTTAAAATGTCATTATAAAGCCTTTGGATGGCCAACAAAACGGTATGATAGTTATTTATATTATAGTTCTTTGACACCCCACCCAGTATTATTTGGTCTTATAATTGTTCTTGGCTGTCAAAGTGCAACTTGTTTACAAAGTTTGAGCCCAATTAGTCGTTTGTTTTAAGTGGCAGGATCAACATGTACTCATCGAGCCTTCGGATAAGCTACAGTTATTACCATATTGAAAAGAATTGTAGTGTTTACGTTTTAAATTATTTTGGTAGCCGTGAAAACGGCTGATTTTTTTAGTTTATGGCTTTGTTATTCAATTTTTCTAGCTGCTGCTGTTGCTGTTGCTGCTGCTCCTACAATTTTCTTTTGTTGCCTCGTCGTCGTCAGTATCTATCTCTTCGGTTAAATCAATTGTCATTGATTCTTCTTCCATTGCTGCATATTTGCTGAGAATCTTTTTTTTCTGGCGGAGTAAAGCAATTTTGTGTATGAAAGCACAAAAGGAGTCATCGTCCGTATTTGACAGAATCTCGCAGCAGTAGTCCAACTTGATTTTCTCCAAACTTGGTAGGGTCGCTCGTAGAAGTTTTTCAACGGTTTGTGGGTCACTGAAAAATTCGGCCTTCTTTCGCAAATTATGCAGCTTTGGAATACAGTTCTAGCCAAACTACAGTAATCTTGAGAACCAAACCTTTCTTACGTGGCAAATCACTAGATCTGTAAGAGTCGTGGTAATTTCATTCTATGACAGGCCCAGTGCTGCCAGAAGTGATAAAATAACTAGTCATAATACTGAATTTGTTACCGTCTAAGAGTTCAAAATGCATTAAGCATATACTCAAGGACGGTAACGAATTCGGTATTATAACTACTTTCTACTTAAAAAATTATATCTGATACTTTAAGAAGTCTACTGGGCGGAAAATTAAATTCAATTCAAAAAGCTTACGTATGCGTATCAAGCCAGTAGAAATCAGGTTTTTTTTTGGTATAATAACAGCCAAAAGCCATAAGCAAGCGTATATCTAACTTTTCGCCAAGTAGAGTACATAATATTATTCTTTTTTTTCCATCAAATACAGTTAGTTTTAAATCTCTGTTGCTTAAACAGCTAAAGCCACGTTTAAGGGGCAACAAACAAAAAACAAACAACTTTCTTCCTTATGTCTAGCGTCTAGCCCACTTGACGAGTTGTAGTATACAGATTATTTTAGCTTTTTGTGTACACACTCAGTAGTTTTTATTATTTAGATAATTTTTAGAGATATAGACTCGGCAAAGTGTTATGTTGACGGTCTTCCAATTAAGTTTAAATCGAAGGAATACAGCTTTCTTCCATTTTCCACAGAAACTTACCCACATGATGTACGTCTAGCCCACCTAAATACTTTCGAAATGGGAAATATTTCCGTCAGATGCATTCAAGAAAAAACATTATGAAAATAAAGACAATAATAATGATGATGCGGAGAAAATAATTCATACTTACCGTCCAACAAAATATAAACTTAGAATGTACAAAAAAAATTTGCCTTATCATCTCGCAATGAAGTCTATCCCACGAAATGTGTAATCAATTGCCTACTAGACTACTTTGATTATTAAAAATCTTTGCGTCAGCTCATATTAATCAGCTGACTATTTGAATAGTCACTTTACTGAGCTTAAGTTAATTTTAGAGTTTTTTTTCAATTTTTCTTATTATTAAATTTTTTTTAACTAGATTATCGCCTTATAATTGTTGAAATACCCCACTTATTTCTGATTTGAGCTTCAAAGCTCAAGTGTTTGCAAATAATATTAGCAAAAAATTTATTACAATTTTTAAATTATTGATAAGAATTTAAAAGGTTATCGAGCACATTATCTAAATAATTTTGATCAAACCAACTTTATTATTTTTAATCGCTCGTGATTCTACTAGAAAAAAAAAATAAAAATAAATAAAATAAAAAAATCTCTTAATAAGGAGCGTCAGCGATTTATCTTGTAAAAAATTTACAGCATTATTTATTGACAAGTTTTTTCTTCTTCTCAAGTAGTCAATAAAAATTGTACTTTCAGCTGTCATTTAAAGTCATCAATCATAAATACTTTGCCTCTCAGTAAAAATCTTTAGCGATTACCAGTCCATATGTTATTCACAAGCAGTAATAAACGAAACGTAGTTTCATCCAAGCAGGCATCCTTAATAAAAAATCAAACTGTAAATCAAGATCAAAAATGAAAGAACGTGATTGTTGATTTATTTAATAAGATAACATGTTCAGACTCATGACAGGCATCGGAGAATGAAATAATATTTATTGTTTGCAACGAAAAATATAAGTAAAATTCTCAATAGAGAAAGCATCGCTAATAAGAAATCCAAATGTTTTTCTGTATCATTTAACGAAAAAAAGTGCATCATTACACGCACGCATCAACGAATAGCAATGAAACGGTTATTTAGCAATAAATATTATATGGGTGTTAATTTTCATTGAATCATTTACCATCTAATACCTACCTTTTTTTTGCGTAAAATATTAATATTACGTCATCTAGAACGAGCCAGCAATGGTGATTTTGAACTCATTAGTTATTGTTATTTCTTTTTGATGCATCATGCATTTTGCCGATAAAGCATCAGCAGTTCAAACCTAACTAGAGATTAAAATTACACAAGCATAGCATCTAACAGTATGGTATCATAACAATTATAAATATTTGATCTTATGATAATACGAAATGACTACAAGTATCTTGATTGTTCCCAAAAATGATATTTCGATTGAAATGCTTTTAACACATCAAATCTACAAATTTATATGTAGTTCAGAATTAATTATCTCCAAAATATGCTCATTACGTAAGATTTGAGAGTAATAACGCAATAAACTGTATTAAACTGATTGTCATATATATATTTCGATGTCACTTGAGTATGCTTTGGCAATCATTCACTCTACAGTTATTGCATATCATACAAACGTATCTTAAATATTCGTAAACAATACATGTATGGATGATTCAATATCTCATGTTGTGAGATCAAGCAGCAGTACAAAAACAAAATAATTATTTTAATTATTTTTCAATAGAACCCGTACGTTGTTTGAGAGTCTTCAGTAATAACTGCGTGGCTATTAAAAAAAAAAAAAAAAAAAAAAAAAAAAAAACAAAAATCTTTTATCCCACTAATAAAAAGAACTGCAGTATTGTTCTAGTTTCCTAAAAATTATAGAAATTAAGAAATACTAATGTAAATTTAATTCTCACAGAAACAAACAATTTTCCACTTATATCTAGAGACTACCCCTTTTGACAACTTGTGATAGACAAATTTCTTTAGCTATTTATGTACACACTAAGTAGTTATAACTCTTTAGTTTATTTTTAAAAACAAGGACTTGGCAACGTGTTGTGTTGATGGTTTTATAATTAAGTTGGAATCAAAAAATCATTGCTCCCTTTCGTACAGAACGAAAACTTGCCTACATGATGTACGTCTAGCCCACCTTAATACTTTGAAGATAAAAAATATTTCTGTCAGATGCATTCAAGAAAGAACATTATGAAAATAAAGACAATAATATTGATGATACGTAGAAAATAATTTATACTTACCGTTCAACAATATATAAACCCTTTCGTACAGAACGAAAACTTGCCTACATGATGTACGTCTAGCCCACCTTAATACTTTGAAAATAAAAAATATTTCCGTCAGAAGCATTCAAGAAAAAACATTATAAAAATAAAGACAATAATAATGATGATGCAGAAAAAATTATTTATACTTACCGTCCAACAAAATATAAACCTAGAATGTACAAAAAAAATTTGCCTTATCATCTCGCAATGAAGTCTATCCCACGAAATGTGTAATCAATTGCCTACTAGACTACTTTGATTATTAAAAATCTTCGCGTCAGCTCATATTAATCAGCTGATTATTTAAATAGTCACTTTACTGAGCTAAAGTTAATTTTAGAGTTTTCTTTCCATTTTTCTTATTATTCAATTTTTTTTAACTAGATTATCGCCTTATAATTGTTGAAATACCCCACTTATTTCTGATTTGAGCTTCAAAGCTCAAGTGTTTGCAAATAATATTAGCAAAAAATTTATTACAATTTTCAAATTATTGATTAGAATTTAAAAGGTTATCGAGCACATTATCTAAATAGTTTTGATCACTACCACCTTTATTATTTTTAATCGCTCGTGATTCTACCAGAAAAAAAAAATAAAAATGAATAAAATAAAAAAATCTCTTAATAAGGAGCGTCAGCGATTTATCTTGTAAAAAATTTACAGCATTATTTATTGACAAGTTTTTTCTTCTTCTCAAGTAGTCAATAAAAATTGTACTTTCAGCTGTCATTTAAAGTCATCAATCATAAATACTTTGCCTCTCAGTAAGAACCTTTAGCGATTACCAGTCCATATGTTATTTACAAGCAGTAATAAACGAAACGTAGTTTCATCCAAGCAGGCATCCTTAATAAAAAATCAAACTGTAAATCAAGATCAAAAATGAAAGAACGTGATTTTTAATATATTTAATAAGATAACATGTTCAGACTCATGACAGGCATCGGAGAATGAAATAATATTTATTGTTTGCAACGGAAAATATAAGTAAAATTCTTAATAGAGAAAGCATCGCTAATAAGAGATCCAAATGTTTTTTTGTATCATTTAACGAAAAAAAGTGCATCATTACACGCACGCATCAACGAATAGCAATGAAACGGTTATTTAGCAATAAATATTATATGTGTGTTAATTTTCATTGAATCATTTACCATCTAATACCTACCTTTTTTTCGCGTAAAATATTAATATTACGTCATCTAGAACGAGCCAGCAATGGTGATTTTGAACTTATTAGTCATTGTTATTTCTTTTTGATGCATCATGCATTTTGCCGATAAAGCATCAGCAGTTCAAACCCAACAAGAGATTAAAGTTACACAAGCATAGCATCTAACAGTATGGTATCATAACAATTATAAATATTTGATCTTATGATAATACGAAATGACTACAAGTATCTTGATTGTTCCCAAAAATAATATTTCGATTGAAATGCTTTCAACACATCAAATCTACAAATTTATATGTAGTTCAGAATTAATTATCTCCAAAATATGCTCATTACGTAAGATTAAAGAGTAATAACGCATCAAACTGTATTAAACTGATTGTCATATATATATTTCGATGTCACTTGAGTATGCATTGGCAATCATTCACTCTACAGTTATTGCATATCATACAAACGTATCTTAAATATTCGTCAACAATACATGTATGGATGATTCAATATCTCATGTTGTGAGATCAAGCAGCAGGACAAAAACAAAATAATTATTTCAATTATTTTTCAATAGAACCCATACGTTGTTTGAGAGTCTTCAGTAATAACTGCTTGGCTATTAAAAAAAAAAAAAAAAAAGAGTCTTTAATCCCACTAATAGCAAGAACTGCAGTTTTGTTCTAGTTTCCTAAAAATTATAGAAATTAAGAAATACTAATGTAAATTTAATTCTCACAGAAACAAACAATTTTCCACTTATATCTAGAGACTACCCCTTTTGACAACTTGTAATAGACAAATTTCTTTAGCTATTTATGTACACACTAAAAAGTTATAACTCTTTAGTTTATTTTTAAAACAAGGACTTGGCAACGTGTTGTGTTGATGGTTTTATAATTAAGTTGGAATCAAAAAATCATTGCTCCCTTTCGTACAGAACGGAAACTTGCCTACATGATGTACGTCTAGCCCACCTTAATACTTTGAAGATAAAAAATATTTCTGTCAGATGCATTCAAGAAAGAACATTATGAAAATAAAGACAATAATATTGATGATACGTAGAAAATAATTTATACTTACCGTTCAACAATATATAAACCCTTCCGTACAGAACGAAAACTTGCCTACATGATGTACGTCTAGCCCACCTTAATACTTTGAAAATAAAAAATATTTCCGTCAGAAGCATTCAAGAAAAAACATTATGAAAATAAAGACAATAATAATGATGATGCAGAAAAAATAATTCATACTTACCGTCCAACAAAATATAAACCTAGAATGTACAAAAAAAATTTGCCTTATCATCTCGCAATGAAGTCTATCCCACGAAATGTGTAATCAATTGCCGACTAGACTACTTTGATTATTAAAAATCTTCGCGTCAGCTCATATTAATCAGCTGATTATTTAAATAGTCACTTTACTGAGCTAAAGTTAATTTTAGAGTTTTCTTTCCATTTTTCTTATTATTCAATTTTTTTTAACTAGATTATCGCCTTATAATTGTTGAAATACCCCACTTATTTCTGATTTGAGCTTCAAAGCTCAAGTGTTTGCAAATAATATTAGCAAAAAATTTATTACAATTTTCAAATTATTGATTAGAATTTAAAAGGTTATCGAGCACATTATCTAAATAATTTTGATCACTACCGCCTTTATTATTTTTAATCGCTCGTGATTCTACCAGAAAAAAAAAATAAAAATGAATAAGATAAAAAAATCTCTTAATAAGGAGCGTCAGCGATTTATCTTGTAAAAAATTTACAGCATTATTTATTGACAAGTTTTTTCTTCTTTTCAAGTAGTCAATAAAAATTGTACTTTCAGCTGTCATTTAAAGTCATCAATCATAAATACTTTGCCTCTCAGTAAGAACCTTTAGCGATTACCAGTCCATATGTTATTCACAAGCAGTAATAAACGAAACGTAGTTTCATCCAAGCAGGCATCCTTAATAAAAAATCAAACTGTAAATCAAGATCAAAAATGAAAGAACGTGATTTTTAATATATTTAATAAGATAACATGTTCAGACTCATGACAGGCATCGGAGAATGAAATAATATTTATTGTTTGCAACGAAAAATATAAGTAAAATTCTTAATAGAGAAAGCATCGCTAATAAGAGATCCAAACTTTTTTTTGTATCATTTAACGAAAAAAAGTGCATCATTACACGCACGCATCAACGAATAGCAATGAAACGGTTATTTAGCAATAAATATTATATGTGTGTTAATTTTCATTGAATCATTTACCATCTAATACCTACCTTTTTTTCGCGTAAAATATTAATATTACGTCATCTAGAACGAGCCAGCAATGGTGATTTTGAACTTATTAGTCATTGTTATTTCTTTTTGATGCATCATGCATTTCGCCGATAAAGCATCAGCAGTTCAAACCCAACTAGAGATTAAAGTTACACAAGCATAGCATCTAACAGTATGGTATCATAACCATTATAAATATTTGATCTTATGATAATACGAAATGACTACAAGTATCTTGATTGTTCCCAAAAATGATATTTCGATTGAAATGCTTTCAACACATCAAATCTACAAATTTATATGTAGTTCAGAATTAATTATCTCCAAAATATGCTCATTACGTAAGATTTGAGAGTAATAACGCATCAAACTGTATTAAACTGATTGTCATATATATATTTCGATGTCACTTGAGTATGCATTGGCAATCATTCACTCTTCAGTTATTGCATATCATACAAACGTATCTTAAATATTCGTAAACAATACATGTATGGATGATTCAATATCTCATGTTGTGAGATCAAGCAGCAGTACAAAAACAAAACAATTATTTTAATTATTTTTCAATAGAACCCGTACGTTGTTTGAGAGTCTTCAGTAATAACTGCTTGGCTATTAAAAAAAAAAAAAAAAAAAAAAAAAAAAAAAAAAAAAGAGTCTTTTATCCCACTAATAAAAAGAACTGCAGTTTTGTTTTAGTTTCCTAAAAATTATAGAAATTAAGAAATACTAATGTAAATTTAATTCTCACAGAAACAAACAATTTTCCACTTATATCTAGAGACTACCCCTTTTGACAACTTGTGATGGACAAATTTCTTTAGCTATTTATGTACACACTAAGTAGTTATAATTTTTTAGTTTATTTTTAAAAACAAGGACTTGGCAACGTGTTGTGTTGATGGTTTTATAATTAAGTTGGAATCAAAAAATCATTGCTTCCTTTCGTACAGAACGAAAACTTGCCTACATGATGTACGTCTAGCCCACCTTAATACTTTGAAGATAAAAAATATTTCTGTCAGATGCATTCAAGAAAGAACATTATGAAAATAAAGACAATAATATTGATGATACGTAGAAAATAATTTATACTTACCGTTCAACAATATATAAACCCTTCCGTACAGAACGAAAACTTGCCTACATGATGTACGTCTAGCCCACCTTAATACTTTAAAAATAAAAAATATTTCCGTCAGAAGCATTCAAGAAAAAACATTATGAAAATAAAGACAATAATAATGATGATGCAGAAAAAATAATTCATACTTACCGTCCAACAAAATATAAACCTAGAATGTACAAAAAAAATTTGCCTTATCATCTCGCAATGAAGTCTATCCCACGAAATGTGTAATCAATTGCCTACTAGACTACTTTGATTATTAAAAATCTTTGCGTCAGCTCATATTAATCAGCTGATTATTTAAATAGCCACTTTACTGAGCTAAAGTAAATTTTAGAGTTTTCTTTCCATTTTTCTTATTATTCAATTTTTTTTAACTAGATTATCGCCTTATAATTGTTGAAATACCCCACTTATTTCTGATTTGAGCTTCAAAGCTCAAGTGTTTGCAAATAATATTAGCAAAAAATTTATTACAATTTTCAAATTATTGATTAGAATTTAAAAGGTTATCGAGCACATTATCTAAATAATTTTGATCACTACCACCTTTATTATTTTTAATCGCTCGTGATTCTACCAGAAAAAAAAAATAAAAATGAATAAAATAAAAAAATCTCCTAATAAAGAGCGTCAGCGATTTATCTTGTAAAAAATTATAAGCATTATTTATTGACAAGTTTTTTCTTCTTCTCAAGTAGTCAATAAAAATTGTACTTTCAGCTGTCATTTAAAGTCATCAATCATAAATACTTTGCCTCTCAGTAAAAACCTTTAGCGATTACCAGTCCATATGTTATTCACAAGCAGTAATAAACGAAACGTAGTTTCATCCAAGCAGGCATCCTTAATAAAAAATCAAACTGTAAATCAAGATCAAGAATGAAAGAACGTGATTTTTGATATATTTAATAAGATAACATGTTCAGACTCATGACAGGCATCGGAGAATGAAATAATATTTATTGTTTGCAACGAAAAATATAAGTAAAATTCTTAATAGAGAAAGCATCGCTAATAAGAGATCCAAATGTTTTTTTGTATCATTTAACGAAAAAAAGTGCATCATTACACGCACGCATCAACGAATAGCAATGAAACGGTTATTTAGCAATAAATATTATATGTGTGTTAATTTTCATTGAATCATTTACCATCTAATACCTACCTTTTTTTCGCGTAAAATATTAATATTACGTCATCTAGAACGAGCCAGCAATGGTGATTTTGAACTTATTAGTCATTGTTATTTCTTTTTGATGCATCATGCATTTTGCCGATAAAGCATCAGCAGTTCAAACCCAACTAGAGATTAAAGTTACACAAGCATAGCATCTAACAGTATGGTATCATAATAATTATAAATATTTGATCTTATGATAATACAAAATGACTACAAGTATCTTGATTGTTCCCAAAAATGATATTTCGATTGAAATGCTTTCAACACATCAAATCTACAAATTTATATGTAGTTCAGAATTAATTATCTCCAAAATATGCTCATTACGTAAGATTTGAGAGTAATAACGCATCAAACTGTATTAAACTGATTGTCATATATATATTTCGATGTCACTTGAGTATGCATTGGCAATCATTCACTCTACAGTTATTGCATATCATACAAACGTATCTTAAATATTCGTAAACAATACATGTATGGATGATTCAATATCTAATGTTGTGAGATCAAGCAGCAGTACAAAAACAAAATAATTTTTTTAATTATTTTTCAATAGAACCCGTACGTTGTTTGAGAGTCTTCAGTAATAACTGCTTGGCTATAAAAAAAAAAAAAAAAAAAAAAAAAAAAAAAAAAAAAAAATCTTTTATCCCACTAATAAAAAAAACTGCAGTTTTGTTCTAGTTTCCTAAAAATTATAGAAATTAAGAAATACTAATGTAAATTTAATTCTCACAGAAACAAACAATTTTCCACTTATATCTAGAGACTACCCCTTTTGACAACTTTTGATGGACAAATTTCTTTAGCTATTTATGTACACACTAAGTAGTTATAACTCTTTAGTTTATTTTTAAAAACAAGAACTTGGCAACGTGTTGTGTTGATGGTTTTATTATTAAGTTGGAATCAAAAAATCATTGCTTCCTTTCGTACAGAACGAAAACTTGCCTACATGATGTACGTCTAGCCCACCTTAATACTTTGAAAATAAAAAATATTTCCGTCAGAAGCATTCAAGAAAAAACATTATGGAAATAAAGACAATAATAATGATGATGCAGAAAAAATAATTCATACTTACCGTCCAACAAAATATAAACCTAGAATGTACAAAAAAAATTTGCCTTATCATCTCGCAATGAAGTCTATCCCACGAAATGTGTAATCAATTGCCTACTAGACTACTTTGATTATTAAAAATCTTTGCGTCAGCTCATATTAATCAGCTGATTATTTAAATAGTCACTTTACTGAGCTAAAGTTAATTTTAGAGTTTTCTTTCTATTTTTCTTATTATTCAATTTTTTTTAACTAGATTATCGCCTTATAATTGTTGAAATATCCCACTTATTTCTGATTTGAGCTTCAAAGCTCAAGTGTTTGCAAATAATATTAGCAAAAAATTTATTACAATTTTCAAATTATTGATTAGAATTTAAAAGGTTATCGAGCACATTATCTAAATAATTTTGATCACTACCACCTTTATTATTTTTAATCGCTCGTGATTCTACCAGAAAAAAAAAATAAAAATGAATAAAATAAAAAAATCTCCTAATAAAGAGCGTCAGCGATTTATCTTGTAAAAAATTATAAGCATTATTTATTGACAAGTTTTTTCTTCTTCTCAAGTAGTCAATAAAAATTGTACTTTTAGCTGTCATTTAAAGTCATCAATCATAAATACTTTGCCTTTCAGTAAAAACCTTTAGCGATTACCAGTCCATATGTTATTCACAAGCAGTAATAAACGAAACGTAGTTTCATCCAAGCAGGCATCCTTAATAAAAAATCAAACTGTAAATCAAGATCAAGAATGAAAGAACGTGATTTTTGATATATTTAATAAGATAACATGTTCAGACTCATGACAGGCATCGGAGAATGAAATAATATTTATTGTTTGCAACGAAAAATATAAGTAAAATTCTTAATAGAGAAAGCATCGCTAATAAGAGATCCAAATGTTTTTTTGTATCATTTAACGAAAAAAAGTGCATCATTACACGCACGCATCAACGAATAGCAATGAAACGGTTATTTAGCAATAAATATTATATGTGTGTTAATTTTCATTGAATCATTTACCATCTAATACCTACCTTTTTTTCGCGTAAAATATTAATATTACGTCATCTAGAACGAGCCAGCAATGGTGATTTTGAACTTATTAGTCATTGTTATTTCTTTTTGATGCATCATGCATTTTGCCGATAAAGCATCAGCAGTTCAAACCCAACTAGAGATTAAAGTTACACAAGCATAGCATCTAACAGTATGGTATCATAATAATTATAAATATTTGATCTTATGATAATACAAAATGACTACAAGTATCTTGATTGTTCCCAAAAATGATATTCCGATTGAAATGCTTTCAACACATCAAATCTACAAATTTATATGTAGTTCAGAATTAATTATCTCCAAAATATGCTCATTACGTAAGATTTGAGAGTAATAACGCATCAAACTGTATTAAACTGATTGTCATATATATATTTCGATGTCACTTGAGTATGCATTGGCAATCATTCACTCTACAGTTATTGCATATCATACAAACGTATCTTAAATATTCGTAAACAATACATGTATGGATGATTCAATATCTAATGTTGTGAGATCAAGCAGCAGTACAAAAACAAAATAATTTTTTTAATTATTTTTCAATAGAACCCGTACGTTGTTTGAGAGTCTTCAGTAATAACTGCTTGGCTATTAAAAAAAAAAAAAAAAAAAAAAAAAAAAAAAAAAAAAAAAGAGTCTTTTATCCCACTAATAAAAAGAACTGCAGTTTTGTTTTAGTTTCCTAAAAATTATAGAAATTAAGAAATACTAATGTAAATTTAATTCTCACAGAAACAAACAATTTTCCACTTATATCTAGAGACTACCCCTTTTGACAACTTGTGATGGACAAATTTCTTTAGCTATTTATGTACACACTAAGTAGTTATAATTTTTTAGTTTATTTTTAAAAACAAGGACTTGGCAACGTGTTGTGTTGATGGTTTTATAATTAAGTTGGAATCAAAAAATCATTGCTTCCTTTCGTACAGAACGAAAACTTGCCTACATGATGTACGTCTAGCCCACCTTAATACTTTGAAGATAAAAAATATTTCTGTCAGATGCATTCAAGAAAGAACATTATGAAAATAAAGACAATAATATTGATGATACGTAGAAAATAATTTATACTTACCGTTCAACAATATATAAACCCTTCCGTACAGAACGAAAACTTGCCTACATGATGTACGTCTAGCCCACCTTAATACTTTGAGAATAAAAAATATTTCCGTCAGAAGCATTCAAGAAATAACATTAGGAAAATAAAGACAATAATAATGATGATGCAGAAAAAATAATTCATACTTACCGTCCAACAAAATATAAACCCAATAACCCTAAATGATATTGTTTAAAATATTGCCATTTACTTAAAATACACTTATTACTCGGTTTGAAGAACACACACTGACCCGAAAACTCTATGACCCTAAAACACAATTTGACGTATTATTTGATTTTAAGTGTTGTGGGCGTATTTATTTTTGATTATATTACTGTTGTTTAAAGTTACAAGCATTTTATCTTCAAAAATAGTAGAAATAAGAAACGTATAAACACAAAATGACGTATTTTTTAATTTCAAGTTTTGTTAGCGTATTTATTTTTTATTATCTTACTTTTTTTCAAAATTACAAGTGTTTTATGGTTTTAATAAGTGAAAATAAGCAACTCATGCTGAATAATATTGTTAAAAATTTTGCCATTTTTTTGAGATAAACTCAATTCCCGGTAAAAAAAAACACTGACCCGGAAACCCTATGACCCTGGAACACAATTCAATGTATTTTTCGAAAAGCTCTAGGGAGATGAAAAATAAGAAATTTGGCATTTTTAACATTTTGGGGTATTGGGTAATGTCCTAGGTTATTGGGTAACGGCTTTTGAGTCATGAAATGAGTAATTGGGTCAGCAAAAATGGGTAATTGGGACACGGAAATGGGTAATTTGGGAAATGATCCGACAGAAACTAATTAAATTTAATTTAGGAACATTTTCGAGTAGTTTTAGGTCATAAAACGCTTAAATGCGGATATCTACAGCTACCTTGTATACAGTTCAAGAAGATTGGCCGCAATGTTTGAAGGGTAGGAGTAAAAGTAGCTCGTAATTGCTGTAAGAAGATACGTGGCCCTACCTAGAATTCTGATTGGTTGAAACAATGGGCTCCAAAATTCGATTAACCCGGTGTGGTGGTGGTAGTCCTGATGTTGGAAATGGCTCAATATATTATTTATTTCATACTAAGGTATTATTATTTCAAATCCCTGTCAGCTGCGATGGTTTATTTTTTGGAATATTTTTCGTTCTACGCCGAGAACTAATAAAGAACATAAGGTAGAAAAGAAAAAATACGATGATTTTCTTTGGTTTTAGGGAGATACTTAAAAAAGTAAAAAATCGCTTATCGTAGAATCGGTAGGATGCCTAATTGAAATTTTTCATAATGAATAGCGAAGATCCACTTGAATCACTTGAACTCGCGTAAATTATTATTTTAAAATTATTTAAATCTTATTCCTTTTAAACCTAAAATTCATGTTTGGTTCGTAGTATTATTGTTTTTATCTGAAGAAAAAAAAAGTAAAAAATCTTTTACCATAAAAAACAAAAGTGTTGTAAAAAAATTGTTGTTTGGTAATTAGGATGTAATGCAGTTGAAAATAGAACTACAGTAGTGATAAATGCATAAAAATTACTTTAAATTTAAAGAAAAAACAAAAAATAATATTTCCTTTAACTTTTTAGTATATGCTGCACAAAATGATCAGGTATTTTATTGCTTATTTTGAGCTTGTGGTCAATATCACAGTTTAATTTTAGTTTTTTTTTACTAGAGAAACTGCCACAGTAACATCAAATCGCCACACTGTCTTTTAATATAAAAAAGAACACACGCAAATGACTGGTTGGCTTGTAATTTTGTACAAACACCCAAAAATAAGCGTTCGATCAATAACACGATGTACTTACAAAAGGGTCAGTGCTTGATACCAGAAACATATTAGAGGAAAAATAAATGTGGAACAAAAGCAGGTGCAGGACATAGACGAACTATTATAAATATATTATGAGCAGAGCTGCGTAGTAGAAGGTGGTAATATTGAATTGTCATCCACATTAACGCGTCAGTACCGACACGCGATACTTGAGGGAATAAACTATTCTTCTTCGGCTCAATTCTATATATAGTGTCGCTGCTTTGTTTTATGCTGGAAAGTAAAGATGAGATATTAAAAATTTAAAAATTTTGGACGTTAAAAGGAGAAACGTTTGCAAAAGCGTAGCGGCCGTTAACGTTATCTATGTTCTTAACTCCAAGAGAAGAAAGTAGGTGATTCGAGGGACGGTCCTGTATGTATTTATACCATTTGTTAATATATCTACAGATGAGCATGTGTTAGCACGTTTTCTTAATTTTACTTAGAGGTTGGAGCTTAAAAAAAATTTGCAGCATATAAAATCGCACTCGGCGTATTTTAGTAAAGCATATCATTGGCGATATGAATGATGCATCAAATATTAATGTCACTTTTGATTAAACACTTATTTTAAAATAATTTTGCTTATTTGTATACTTACAACCAATAGATGTAAATTTATGTAAAAAATTCGTTATTACAGACCATTAACTTTAAAAAATTAGCATCAAAAAATCTCACTTGAAGGTACGAACCAAATACTATATTGTGTACTCTTAAACGTAAATCAATACGTGTATAATTATTAGTTTCCTGGTTACATATAAAAACCTTCTCTTTATTACTACCTCGATTATCACTTCATTGTATAAAAGGAGAAACTTTTCTAAATCAACCTCGTAAACTTTCAAATCATTAAATTAACGAAAAATGGTAGACAATTTTGATTTCATCTAAAGTATAAAAGTCTCAAGTCTCCACTGATTATGACGTTAAAAATACTTATTGTTCTTTTAATAAACAAAAAATTATTTTTCAATAGTACTACCTCAATTCAAAATTAATTTTCCTTAACGATAATCATTATAGCTTTACAGAACAAACAATACACAATTAATAAGCAAAAAGGCAGAAAATCTCAATAAATTGCTTCAGACCTTTTTGCTTTGTATAAAAATACTTTCCACATACTTAAATCAGATATTAGCCAAAAAATTATATATTATTACAATGAAGACCAATGACTTCTAGCCTTTTTTTTGCATTAAAAATTACCTGCTTTTTTTATAAAAAAAAAAAACTTAAGTTATAATAAGTAACATAAAGTCAAAGCACCCATTCAAGTACAAACAGTACTTATTGAATTATAAAACGTGTATTGGTTGTGCAAAAATTCTATGATAGCACTGCTATTATAATTGAAAAAAATTATAAAAAAATAAACCTATTATTCATATCTTATATAAAAAAACTATTAAGCATATTATCACCTACAGCAGTAATTAAACACCAAATTTCTAAATTGCAAAAAAACAGGGAAATTATTTTATGTTAAAAGTTTTATTAATTCTCAAATTCTACTGTTATTAGTAAATCTATAATATTATACAGCGTCAAAAATCTATGATGTACAGTTTATAGAAAAAAAATTTTTATTTAAGAAAAATCCAGTTTAATACCGTGTGATACTATAACACATCAAGTTCTAATTACATGCACTCATATTTGGATTTGGTACGCTAATGATACATCAAATTTTTTTAAAATCAAAAACATGAACAAATTGACGTACAGCCAATTAACTGATGTAAATGAATTAGAAAATTACTCGATAAACAGCTACAGTTGCTAACTAATTTTTTACGTTACTAAAAAATTTTAATAAATAAATATTTCAAAAATTGATAATATTCATTGCCGAAAAGTTTCTTGTTATATATAGTGTATCTCCAATAGAAAATATCTTTATGCCTACGATGCATTGCTTTGAAATCTTGCAATGTATTGGTTTCTTTGCGACCTGTCCTACAGCGATTGGCTTCTGTTTTGTTTGTTTTAGGAAATACAAATAAAAAGAGGGGAAGTTAGGAAGGGGTTGACTATGTCAATGGGCGTTCCTTTTCTCCCACTTCATGGCCAGAAAATTTTGGTAGTGGGAAAGGGAATTCCAAGCCCTTCAAGGCACAGCCCCAACACGTCACTGTCTCGCAGTGCGTCAACTAGACAACACCTCAACCCCAAGTGATCACTGTGTACTACCTTTCCGATACAGTTTGTCAAAGAAGTTTAGTGCTCGAATAGATATTCGTTTGTGAAAAGTGTCCTGTGAAACTCGAGAAGTCACAACTTTCAGCATCCAAAAGGTGTCCATCCCAGCCGTGCCCAGCTTCATCGAAGGAGTTCCCGGAAGTCATTGTCTGCGTCACGAGAATCAAGTCAACAAGTAAGTGCATCTTTAAATCCTCTCTCTGGCAGAAATAGATGCGTCTCGATCTCATTGAAATCTTTTCTGTTTTCTTTTGAGTGATGTACTTTTTTCCTACAAACTAAGCAGAAAAATGCACAACATAAAACTAAAAGCTATCATTGATGTAGTATAAGAAAGTAAAAAATTTTCTTATTCTCATCGTTTCTTTGCTTCTTATTATCATTTCCGGTATGCCGTCTGAATAATGAAAATTTCACTTTTACTCTCTTGTTAAAAGTGCGTGCAAATAATATAATATTTGACGTAAGTTTTTACTATTAAAATGCAGTATTGGTAAAGAAAAGCTTAAATTTTGTTGTGCTAACACGATAAAAGCAATTCCTTACTCATTAAAGTAGTTAATTAAAAAAATTTTTTGGTTCAACATAGTTTCTTTTTTATTAATAAAACAAAAGCTAAACTTTTGCATAAACAGCTGTAATTTTATTTGAAGTAACTCATCAAGCACAACCAAGCTTTCCTTCGTTAAGAAATTCTATAAAACTAGGTAAACAAAACTCTTAAGATAAACACTTAGTTGATGTTTAAGACGTCAGAAAAAATGGTGGACGAAACAAATAATGGTTAAAAACCGTTTAAAAAGTACAAAAGTCAATTAAATTTAAACAATTTAGCTGTGCTTCGTTTTCGGATGTCTCCAACTACCAACTCACAATACTTATCAACATTTTAAATGTCATTTAAGTGATGTATTTTTTTAATACAAAAGAAGCAGAGTACTGCACCATATGTAACCGAAAGTTATTATTCAAGCTACACATAAAATTAAATATCTACTTTCGTTGCCGTTATTTGAAAAAAAAAATTTTTTTTAACGGGACTTATCAAAAACATTATTTAAATTTTCTCCATCTTTACTATAAATATGTGTCAAAAAAAAATATTTAAAATCAATTCTCACTACTAAAATGACAATGGAAATAATTTTTTACACATTAAAGTAGTTAATTAACAGAAAAATTTTTGTTAAACATAATTTTATTTTTACTATTGGAACTAGTGCTAAATTTTCGCAAAAAAAAATACCAACTTAACTTGACGTAAATCAACTAGCGTAATCAAGCTATCCTTTAACGTTAGATTATACAGAACTTGAATACTTTTTTGAAAGTTACGGAAACTGTAGAAAGCACTTCATCATTTTTTTGCACTCTAAAAATTAAATTTTAATCAATTTGATTTGGGTTTTCTACTTTTTTAATCTTTGATTTACTGTAATAATAGAAATATAAAAGATAACATTTTACTTTAATCCTTAGAATAAAATATTATACAAATTGGCTGTTTGAAAACCTAAAAATTCACTGTCTTATAAAAAACTAAATGAAGCTCTTTGTACAAACTAGAGTTTTCCATATCCGAAGTTAAAAGAAATTGTAGGCAAAAAAAAATAACAGAAAAAATTGCTTAAAAGTTAAAAGATTAAATAAAATCCGTATGCGTACGACTACTATTACACTGCATTTATCGACATTCTAAAAAAAATTAAACTTTTTTAATAATTTTTATTGTTCTTTAAAATAACTTCTAATGATATACTAAGGCAAAAATATGGTTTAAAGGGTAGAAGAGGCTATGATTTGTTTTGAAATTAAGTATGTGAATAAATAAAATTGTTGATAAAGTTATGTGCCCCAACCTAAATTATACGATCAAAGCATGTTCCTGCTTCCTCCAAATTTCTAAAACAAAATATACGTGCAGCTCCTGTACATGATTTTAATATTATTTAGATTTGAAAAAGAAATGTTCCTGGAATTTTTTGAAATATAAAGTCTAATGACATAATTATTTTATTTTACAAAATGTTTATTGAATTTTACGATTCATTGAAAAATAAAAAAGAGTAACATAAATAAACAATAATGTAGCATCTTTAAGACAAGAATATAGTGTCAAGTAGTGGTCCCGTTGTGTTAACACTGTATTTAAATTAAATTTAATCTACGATTTGCTATGTATTGGTAGTTGTACTGGCGAAAAATAGTATCGATTTTACTATCTTGTACAAAATACGTATTTATTTAATTTTATTAGGAAACGTTTGAATTCTCTTTACATATTTTAGCCAAAAATGATGAAGCTCACCAGCCTCATTGTTATATCGGCCGTTGTCTTATCCATGCCGTGTGATTCAGCAAAAAAGATGGAAAGTCAAGTTCCTGTAATTTTGGATGTACAAAAGTTCTATGCGACCACCAGCATAGGAATTATTTATAGGAGCAACGGAGGTGAGTAAAAGTAAAGCGATTATAAAAAGTTATAAATAGTAAATATCAACAATTTTTCTCTAAAATCCGCAGACATACATTCGGTGGTTAACATGGTGAAAGAATTTTCGCGAAAAATGGTATACTCCGTAGCTTCGACTATATCAGATCTTCCAGAAAAGTATCCGAAACTAAGAAATTACTCAAAAACCCTTTTCGTGGTGTTTTTAAATACTGACAATGATTTTGACCAATTCACGCAATTCTCGAGGCACCACAACCTTTCACCTCACGTATGGCTATTATTATTCCGGCCTGTCGTTACTGAACAAATTGACAACACTTGCCGATATCCTAAAAAGAATTACCTCCGCTTAAATATAAAAAGTGAAGTCTTAATAAGATGCGGAGATAATAAAGACATAAATGAATGGTTTGCTGTCGGTCCCCAAAATGAATTACACGTTAATAAATTATTCGAGTGGAGCAAGAAGGACGGATTGATTATAACAGACAAACGAGCCTCATCAAGTGTAGTTGAGAGACGAAGGAATCTGGCGGGTGCGTCGGCTATAATTAATGCTAAGGTAACGAATTATTTAAGTAAAAATTGTTTTATTTTAAAATATCGCAATTATTGCATTTACAAAAACTTAAATATTTTTCTTCGATGTTCGTAGTTTTCTACTTTTTATTCTACAATAGTGGAAGATTTCGCATCTAACACAGGATTAGCATATGAGTATAAAAATGGCTCCCATATCAATAGTAAATCAAATGCAAGTGTCAACAGTACAGTAGTTAATTCCACAAAATTATTAAATGGAAGTATAATTCTTCCTGGCGAGTTCTTAACGAACGAAAATTTGGATAATTATGACGTAACGATTGAAATTATGGATTTTCAAGATACATTATATTATAAATTACCGGGTACCATGGAGATTCCATGGAATGCTTATTTCGAGGTGAAATATTTTAATTGTAAAATATTCATGACTTAATTTCTTTATTACGTTTTTTCTCTTTTATTGAATAGGTTTTCAGCAAACGCATTTGGATTTTCTTAATTATTCTTATAGTTATTTTATCAATTCTATTTAGCGTAATCTTAGTATTACGTAATGATAGAAGAGGATTCATTAACAAACTATCGGACGGTTTTTTAAACGTATGGCGAATGTTTGTCCATCAGGAGTTTACAGGTAAACTGTTTAAGATGGTTTATTCAAAAATGCAGCAAAGATGTTATATTTATGTTATTTATACCATATCGTACAAGATTGTCATTATAAAGTACGATTAGTAGGTAAAATTACATATTACAAAGGTTGGGTTGTTTTAATTAAATAATATAATTGACTAGATCATCACTCTTGAAAGATGAAAATTTTCATACATACTTTTAAAAAATATTTTACCCATGCGTAAATACACACGAATATGAGGTAATTAATAAAATGCTTACCTTGATCCCATTCGATTTTATTATTATTTTTTAGATTACCATTATATTATCATTTATATTTTTATACTTTTTATTATAGCGATATTCTACATGTCATGATGCTTTCTTTCTTCATAATAATATATCCTAAATTAGTTTTTAGGCGCAACAAAATTATGGTAGTGCCTTATAATTTTGTCAAAGAATCAAAAGAAGCCACTTAAAAATCATGTATTTTCAATATAAAAAAATTTTAATTTCAGTATATGGGTTATCTAATACACGTTTTAAGGAAAAATTTGAGCCCAGCTGAGTTAAAAATAAATCAGCAATGGTCAAATAACAATGGTCGGCTTTTTTACTGAAAATCTGTGAGGTTTAAGTTCATATTTATTCATCAATTTTTGTTCAAAATATGTCAAAGAATTAGAATAAACTTGATGTTTACCAAAATTGAAAAATTTTCTCAGCTCATGTAATTTGTTAATAACAATCAATTACAGAAAAATAAGGACGAATTTCATGATTTATCATCTTTAGGAGGTAAAAATACACAATATTAAAAAAATTACGTGGACTCAAATCCCCCATAAACCTCAATTCTGTATTAATAACTCTATAGCTATAAAATACTAACCACCTGCAGGTGATCTATAGCTTGAAGACAAACACTTTTAAAAAAAAAAGTGTGCAAGGAAAGTTAGAAAAAATAAGAAATTTTTTGACAAAACCTTTTAAGGAGGTTTGACAGTGTCATTCAGAGAGGCAAGGAACAGGGAAGCCCCTCCCCGCTCGCGCATCTGGGCCCCCTTTACCGCGCAGCTCCTCTCGCACTTTACAATTTTAAAACTGTACGACTGTAACTACTTAAATTTTTAAAAAATGCCTGGCAAGGCTTGATTTTTTTTGTCAAGCATCTTCCTTTTGTACCAAGTTATCTATAAAAACGTTTTTTTTTTATTCCAACACATTTATAATATACCTTAATTTCAATTAAAAGGTAAACCTAACCTTGCTCTCTCATAAGAGACCGTGTTAAACTGTTAATATTTCATAATTTTTTTTTTTTCGAAAATTTCCCCTCATGAAAAATCTGGAAAAATTTATGTGCACTCCTAAAATGCTTGAATATAACATACATTTTTTTGGCACGTTTCACCATTATGAACTTATCTCTCAAACCTCTTTAAAGAGCAAAAGGCGGTGTTTTTCTGCTAACTTCGTGAAACAATTTTCCACAATTTCTGGAAACTTGAGTTTAAAAAATAGAAAAATCATAGATGATCATTCAAGTTTACAAAATGTACAGCTTTGATCTTGTTAATCATCATATACCCTTGAATATATGTTAAGAACCCTAGAAATTTAGATACACTTATAAAATAATATTGCCTGTCTATACCTACACTTTTTTTGATTTACAGATGAACAATTCAATTCCGTATCATCCAAGATGGCAAGACTATCGCTATATCTGACAGCATTTATTATTATTTCAATGTACGCGAGCTGTTTTACAAGCTTTGCTACAGTTTCAATACCGCACATTCCATTTAAAAATGCACATGGATTTTTAGAGGACAAAACATATCAACTGATCATTTTAAAAAATTCTGATGATTTAACGTTTTTTTCGGTAATTTTATAAAATTTTAATTGAATATATCAATTACATTGTACTCAAAAACTTTATCCAATGATATTTTATTAGAGCTCAAAGGACAATATAAATGACAAACTTAGATTGTTTTTGAAAGATGAGAATAGTCTACCTACAACCGAAAAAGAAGCTTTTCAGCAGGTAATTTAAAATATTCAACTTACGTTGATAATTTTTAAAGAAACTAAACAATGCATCATTTTTCTCAATACCATTTAAAAATTATTTTTAACACTTTCATTTGTAATGGTGGTAGGACAATTTGACAAAAGATAGTTTTTTTTATATTCTACCGTAGAAAAAAGTTTTTGGCAAAGAATTTGTGTAAATGTCATTAATAATTATCTTTAACATTTCACTAAAAAAAATAGTAATACAAAGATATTATTAAACATAAGAATGTAATTTTTTATTTTGGGAGACGGTTATACAAATGATTCGTATAAATCTATGTTTGCGTGCCTGCGCGTGTGTGTAAAATAAATACGGTTCTACACTAGTACACTTTAAACTAGAGCAATTCTAGATAATTTTTTAAAGATGTAAAAATTAAATAAATTAAAATAGATTACTTTTTAGCGTGTTAATCTTAAAAATTTTATTTTAATTGTAGGTATGCAATGAAAGAGTAGTTCTCTATAATATTGGTAAGTTACGGAGTCCAGTAACTTTTAAAAAACCTTGCGAAATCTTAGCTATTCCACTAGGTAACTTTAGACAAAAAGGTATAGTTTTGAACAAAGGAGATCCACTCCTTCAATTTTTAAATCATCAGTAAGTATTTTCAAATAAAAAATTTATGCTGGACAATTTTAACGAAATAAATTTTTTTCAGCATCCAAAAATATAGAGAGAATGGAATCATTTCTCGAAAAAAAAACGAAAATCGGGCCAAATTCGGTATTAAAAAAGAAGTTTCATTCACATCATTCGGTATTACTGAAGTTGCCCCACTGTTTGTATTTTTAATTAGTGGATTTATCCTTAGCTTTATCATATTTTTGTATGAAAAATTTCACAGACAGATTGTGAAGTATTTTGTAAGAAAACCATGTAGAAGAATCAAGAAACTTAGGAAACCAAAGAAAACCAACCGTTTGTACAATGATGGGAAGCCATTTTCAATATATTCTCAGTACAGAGAGCCACAGCCGCGCCCTTTGTGGCCTTATACCCCGTAAGAAGATTGTAGTGGTACAATAAACAACAAAAATAAAATTTTAAATGATATACTTTTAATAATAACTACCTTATAATCTGTTAGTTAGCCATACACGAATGAAATTGAAAAAGTAATCATGATTAGAAAAGAGCAGTTTTTGTACCATGTGCGCAAAGAATAAATATCTCCCCTAAAACCCGAGATTTATGTATATTAGTTATTAACTTGCAAAACTCGTTTTTCTGCCTAATTATACCAAAGATTTAACGCTCATGGTAAGAAAATTACTCGTAATTGATTCCATTGTCCTTGTTTTTTAAGCGATTCCAGTAGAATTTAATAGTATTTATTGATTTACAGTTTACAATTACTTTACAATGATAATCTCTCCGCACGAACTGAAAATTTTGCTGATTTCATTACTCGGACAACAGGAAGTTAGGCCTCTTAAAATTTTAAGTTATTTGTTTGTAGTAATCAAAAGAGTGCCATAGTTTTTGACGAGTTTTTAAAAGAAGTGAGACATCATGGTATCATTTTTAAAAGTTATTCTTAAAATGCTGGGCCATAACCTTAAACTTTCAATGGAACAGCTATATTTAATCATTGTTATGTCATTTGGATTCAAACTGAAAAGACATTGAGGGTGATTCCACCGTCAGATGGCAAAAATGTGCCAGGTGGCTTCTGCAAGGCACCTGACAGAGGGTCAAGGCACAGTGTGGCAGATGAGCCACTATGTTCAAGACTTTCTTTAGAAACTGTGTATATATGTATATTACTTACACAACATATACATACCGATGTGTCACTCAAACTTATGAAGCTCACAGACGTGAGATTCCGAGCCAGTGATTGGCTTATTAGGATTGTGTGTGTGTTGGTCCTGAGTACAGCAAACAGAAGAGCCAATCAAAAGAAGCTCCTGCATCTGACACACTGTGCCTTGACCCTCTGTTAGGGGCCTATAGGTGCCTATAGGAAAATTATTCATAATTCACATAACTAGTTGACTTACAAAGGTTAAATAAAAAATGTCAAGATTCAATCATTTTGAAAATATTGTTCGTATATTTTTTATTCTACAATACAAGATGTGCAGTTAAAAATTTTCAAAGTCTTATATTTTTTCGTTAAAAGTTAATTATAAATTAAATGTTTAATCAAAGTAAGTATTTATAATACTTTCAGTGTCATGCAGTAAATGAATTTGTAGATTTTTATAAAAGTGTTGAAATAAATATTATAAGAGTTAATTTGTTTGTATCTTTTTTATTTTTCCTCTATATTTTTTTCATTTTAATTTAGTTATCTACCAAAGAACATGGTAAAAAAGTAGAAAGGTAAGTAACCTCTTTTTTTTTAAATACAATGACAAAAAGTTCAACTTGAATTCGATGAGAAAATTACAGAAAATAATTTTCAATTGTTACAAGCACATGCTAATAAGATTAAAATTTTAACTCCCTTGTGAGTAATTTTTAGACGTCGTATATAATGTTTGCTCATTAAAAATTTATCGGTCAAGAAATTCTTAGTTGTATACTGTATACATGTTAGGATACTATTCATTGCATTAAAAAATTGTTGCGTTAAAAGAAAAACCGTCATTTTTTTAATTTTTAAATTATACTACTGCTTTTCTAAATTTTATTTTGAATTCTTCGTTGTGTAGTATAATATCTCATATTTCACTTAATTCGATCGTATTTTAAATAATATATTTAAAAAAGTATTTTTTCGTCAGGTACTTCGTTTTAAAAATAAAAATTTTTAATTCTTAAAAAAATTAAATTATAACATCAATGAGCTTAGCTTACATCAACCTTAACAAGATACTTTTTATTGTTTGGCAGATATTATTTAAAGGAGTTATATTGCAGAAAAATAAGTAACAAACTGGACAGCTTTTGTCACTATCAATTATATGTGGCAAGAGGCAAATTGAGGTGGCTGAAAAAAAACTAAAATGATTCCTCAATAGTTACTACTTTAAACTTTAAAAATATTTTTTATAGGCATTCTGGTTATTTATTTACATAAAAAATTAATTTATGACTAAAGAAAACGTATCTGTTTAAAAAAACTCAATATCGTGTTTAATCTTGCATATAAATATTTTTTCTGGAGCTGTTGTTTGTAATAACGTTTTAGCCTTGTCAAATATAACCCAAACCCTGTGAAGTCTTTCATTTCAACAATCGTAAGAAAATTTTGTTAAATAAGGTCTTAGCCTTGTCAAATAACTTAAAATCTGTGAAACCATTTGTAACAACAAAATCAAGAGAAAATTTTGTTAGAAATTATCCTACGGTACCTACTGGATTACGAGTTTTTTTTCAGTAGACTTTCCAACTATAAGTATCTCTATTGAGTGTAGGATAAAATAAGGGTACTTTGCATTACTGGAATAAAAATCGACAACTGTATAAATGTATTACTTAACTTATTTTATGAAGTGTTCGAATTTTAATTTTATTTTTTGTATTAATATGATAAAAACTATGAAATCTCAAAGTATTTTAGTTGACTATTTGTGAATAAAATAAATTAGACAGTATAATGACATTATTTATTATATTTTTTTTTTATATTATCTTTTAGTTACTGTAACCATAAATCGACATTCATAAGGTTGATCACAGTCTATTTATGAATAGCTGGAGCATATAAATACAAGACATTGTCCGAGTCGAGCCACGCCTCAGCCTTATCCGAATCATTCTTATCTGGAATCTTACATATTAAGGTGATTTCTTGGAAAGCGTTTTCGTCCTCACCTTCTTTAACTATCTTTATGCCCGTAACTGAAACGGATTTACCACTGACCTGAAAATTAAACATATTTTTCTAACCAACATATTTTATTGTCATAAAATAATTATTATGCGTGTAAATAAAATAGTATTATGAAACATCCAACAGGTTTAAATTTTTATTTATACCTATTGGCTCATTAAAATTCTTGACGAAGTAGAGCATAAGACTAGTCAGCACATACTTTTTTAATTTTAGTCAAGCATTTAACACGAGTAAAATTTAATACTTAAAAAGTAAAATAAGACATAGACTTAGACAAAGAACTCCTGTACTTACGTTGACGTTAAGCGTATTCGGAACAAATGTAGTAGAATCTATTTCTTGTAGATGGGTGCCCTGCAAATACGCCACTATATTGAATTTTCGAGAAATGTAAAGAAATCGAGATATTCGTCTTTAATTGATCGTTTCCTCACCTTATTATTATTGGCGGCTGAGATGCGAGGATCATCCTTAGATATCGGTTCAATTGCCAACTGCCGCGCCTCTTGGGACGTTTGGCTAGGAGATGTAATCTTGTGACCCGCCAACGCCTCTGAATAGGGGTCTTCAGGATCTGCTGGTATATTTAGACCCGGATCGTCTGCACATGATTTCAGTGTTCCATCAGACATTTTGATGACAATACTATTGTGACGTGGCTTTTTCGACTGACAAAAAAATAAAGGCACGAATTGCGGTTAAAGTAACTTTATTGTAACCTCTTGAGACAAGTAGGGCGTGTCTCTAACGGCTCTAGATAATATACCCGACTTACCAAAGATTAGTAAGACTCGACTAACTTCGCTTTTCTTCTCTATTTTTCTAGCTACTCTTTTCTATTCCCCCACCTTTGAAAATTTAGGCCGAAAAGGCGCACAGGTATTGGAATAAGAGTTGGGGTACATATGAGGCAAGTAATCAATATCTGCCGCCAATTTCACAAATGTTAAACATCTTGACAAATGGTAAAGATACACAGTGTCTTTGCGATGTCGTCTCGCCCTTACGAGTTATATCGGTAAAAAAATTTGGTGTTGGTAACATAGTTTACCAATAAAATGAAATAAAAATAATTTTAATGAATACCTCCCAATTTGTCTATTTTTATTATTTAAAAGCGGTTATAAATAGTACCAACATACTAGTATTATGATGATTAAATATAATCAACACTCTATAGTCAGTAAAAATGGGATCAATGTTACTTCGTCGGAAATTACTTTTTATCACAATATAGTCAACAATCTTTGAAAATTGAAGTTTTTTTACTTTTAATATATTTTTCACGATTGACGATTGAAATTTAACAATTTTTAGAGATTAAGTCAACTTGCTGTCGGACATTACACTTATAAATTCTCACTGCCACAGTTTTAATCGTTTTATTGCGAAGATAAACTTTTATTGGCATCGATTGTGAGTCTTTTTTTTCGATTGGCGTGTCTTTTAAGCATAACGAAGCTCCTACAAAGAAAAAAAAAGATTATGTTAAACTATATGTTTATTCTTATCAGTGGAAAAAAATTGGGATCCAATAAAAAAAAAAAGCATGGGGTAAAAGTCAATACAATTTGTATGTAATATTAACCACTTCACTTAAAAACGAGTTAAATATACTTCTTCTCTGAAAGAAATCCATATTTTAAGCTTGTAGTCATTATCATACTTCAATTTTTTTGGTTTTTCCTTAATATACATTGGAATTAAATATTAAAAAAGCATCCACACCAACGAATATTTGATTTGTGATTTTATACAAATACCCCAAAGAAAGTGTTCGATCAATAACACGATTTACTTACAAAAGGGTCAGTGCTTGATACCAGAAACATATTATAGGAAAAATAAATGTGGAACAAAAGCAGGTGCAGGACATAGACGAACTATTATGAATATATTATGAGCAGAGCTACGTAGTAGAAGGTGATTAAACTGAATTGTCATCCACATTAACGCGTCAGTACTGACACGCGATATTTAAGGGAATAAACTTTTCTTCCTCTGCTCAATTCTATATATAATGTCGCTACTTTGTTTTATGCTGAAAAGTACATATGAGATATTAAAAATTGTTTACGTTAAAAGAAGAAACGTTTTCAAAAGCGTAGCGGCTGTTATAATTATTTATGTTCTTAACTCCAAGAGAAGAAAGTAGGTCATTCGAGGAACAGTCCTGTATGTATTTATAGCATTAGTTAATGTATCTACAGATAAGCAGATGTTGGCTCTTTTTCTTAATTTTATTTATACTTATAGGATAGAGCTAAAAAAAATTTTGCTATGTAGAAGTTAATGTAAAAAGGATCATTAATGTTCAAATTGACGGATATATGCGCTTTGCAGACAACAATTTTAGCTAACCGACAAGTGAAATCGCATACGGTATAGGTTAAGCGTGTGTAACTCTTGTTTTTACCCTCAATTATATGTATATGTATAAATTTTACAACCATTTTTGAGAACTGTTCTCAAAGTGTGAAAGTCTCAAGTTCCTACAACTTATGACATTTTATGAATACCGGCCTTTTAAAAAATAAAAAATACTTCTTTAATTGTACAACCTTATTTCAAGATACATTTTCCTTGATGGTAGTTATTTTAAGTCTTATAGCTTTACATAAAAAATAATACATTATTATGTATTCATAGAAAGAAAGGCAGAAAATCTTAATAAATTGCTTTAGACCTTTTTGCTTTGTATGAAAATACTTTTCACATATTTAAATCAGATATTAGCCAAAAAATTATATAGTATTACTCAGCAGATGTCCCACTGATAATGAAGCAAATTATACAACAACGAAGGCCAATGACTTTTAGCCTTTTTTCTGGCATTACAAATTACCTCCTTTTTTTATAAAAAAAAAAAATTTAGTTATAATAAGTAACATAAAGTTCAAGCACCCATTCAAGTACAGACAGTACTTATTGAATTATAGAACATTTTTTAGTTGTGCAAAGATTTTATGATAGCACTGCTATTAAAATTTTAAAAAAATTACAAGGAAACACATCCATGATTTATATCTTATATAATAAAACTATTGAGCATATTAATATCCACAGCAGTTATTAAACACCAAATGTCTAAATTGCATAAAAAACAGGGAAATCATTTTATGTTAGAAGTTTTATCCATTCTCAAATTCTTCTTTTATTAGTAAATCTATAATATTATAAAGCGCCAAAAATCTATGATGTATAGTTTATAGGAAAAAATTTTTTATTTGAGAAGAATCAAATTTCATATCGCGTGATAATACAATACATCAAGTTCTAATTACATGCACACATATTTGGATTTGGTACGCTAATGATACATCAAATTTTTTTAAAATCAGAAGCATGAACAAATTGACGTACAGCTAATTAACTGATGTAAATGAATGAGAAAATTATTTAATAAACAGCTACAGTTGCTGACTAATTTTTTACGTTACTAAAAAACTTTAACAGTTAAATATTTCAAAAAATGATAATATTTATTGAAGAAAAGTTACTTGTTACATACAGTGTATCTCCAATTGAAAGTAGTTTGAAGCCTATATGGTGCATTACTTTGAAATTCTGTCATGTATTGATTTCTTTGCAACTTGTCCTACGCGAATTAGCTTTTGATTTGTTTGTTTTGAGAAATACACATAAAACAAGGAGAAGTTGGAAAGGGGTTGACTGTATGTCGATTAGCGTGACTTTTCTCTCACTTCACGGCCAGGGAAATTTAGTACAGAGGGAAAAGGAATCCCAAACCCTTTTAAGCCGTGGCGTAGCCAGGATTACCAGATCTGATAACTAACAGCTAAATTGGCGATTTTTGACCAACCATGGCGTAAAATTTTTTTATATTTTGCACTTAGATATTCTTTGGTGACTTCACCTAAAGCTCCCCTGTATAAACTCAGCGTCAAGCAAATACATGTACTTTTTATTGTATAAAATATTAAAGACCAAGCGCTTACTTGATAATTACGATTGAACATTCCTGAAGTTCGTTTTTAGCTGTAGCTGTAGGATAGGCGAATCCTGTGGTTCTGAAACTTGGCTCAAGGAATCGAGAAAGTAAAATCTGTGCTGCATGTGCCTAGTACCTCAGGGTGGTTCTCAAACGAATCCAATATTTTATTTATGTCTCTATAAATTTTTATTTCGTGGATAGTTTATTGACGATTTTTTTATTTTTTTACTGTTTATTTTAAAATGAACCTCTTATTCATCTAAAATTTGTTCTGCACTTTTTTATTGTATCTTGTTACTTAATGCAGAGATAAAAAAAATTGGTCCCAGAATGAGTGAAAAATATTTAATGCATTAGTTATTTATGCTAATAAAAATTGTGTGGCAAGTTGTTATAAAAAAAAGCTTGATTTTTCATAAAACATAGACCAAGCCACTGTATGTATTGAATATAAAAAAGATTTAAAGATAACAAAAAAAAATAGTAAACAGTTAATTATTTTTTTTTAAGGCTTTTTACACTTACGCGTATTTAGTAGCTAACATTTTTATTTTCTAATACTAAACGTATGAGTTGTTGAAAATAGTTGTTACATTGTATTTTTAAAAAATAATACAGACACAAAAGGTAGTACAATTAACCTCAAACACCGTATCACATGCGTTATACGTATATTTTTTGCTTAACTTTTATGCTATTCATCTTGCAAAAAGTGCACTTTTCTTAAAATAAAATTTTTTTAACTCATTTCCGACCAATTGTATTTTTTTCATTTTTATTGATATTAAAATGTCATACATTTTTTTTCAATGAAACAATTTTTTTTTTTACAATACGAAATAAATATTTTCCAAACTAAAAAAAAGGGGGGCTTATTTAACAAGATTAAAGTTTATTGCAAAGTTTTTTAATAAATATATTTTAATACTAAATAATGTTCATAACTTGCATCATAATGTTGATGATGTCAAAAATATGAAGTGTTCGTTAAATGAAATTTGAGCTTTTGATTTTGAAAGCACTCTAGGCGTAACAAAAGAGAAGATTGCAAGTGGATACAAGCCTCTCGTTCAGCAAAAAGATTGTGAAAAGAAAGTGGAAAATTTCAACATGAATATACAATCGAAACTAATTTTATTCAAAATTTTTGAACTTTTGGAAGATGATAGTACATTGTTCATTGTTCCACTGCTACATTTATGTTAAAAATATATATAGGCTGTACATAGGAAAGTGTATTTAACAATGACAAAAGCGTATGATTATAACATTGACAGTGCTTACTGTTTGTGCTTCATTACACGTGCATGAGGAAGCAATTGGCAAACTAAGTGAATAAATTTTTATTATTTGCATAAACAGTAAAAGGTGTAAGTAACTACGTAAGACAACTGTTAATATGAACAGTTATTAAGTTAGTGTCATTGTGTATACATAATTCGAAATTCTTAGAGGTTATAATAAATTAAACACTGCAGTTTGTTCCGCTGACTACTTTAATCTTCATCAGTATCAAATTTGTACTTTGTAAAGGTAAAAAACAAAATTTTTTTTCTGATGACTATGATGGACCTTTTGTACATGATAAGTTTCGTTACAGATGAACAGTAAATTTTACATAGTAAAAATTGATAGCAGCGCAAAAGAATTTTCTGAGCCTTTCATTGTACATGTCACTTTTATTGGTGTTGATAACGTAACAGGCCAAAGATACAACATTTTATATGCCTCTTTCATGGACAGACGATGATATTCAAGTCATATCCAACTTTGTAAGCAGTAGTGCAATTCTACCGCCTACTTTGTCTTACTTATAAAATTTTTAAAATGTATATATATATTTTAGATACGTACGAAGAAGCATTGAAACATCTGAGCTCTATGACATTCATACCCAAGAAACCTCGATCTTTGTTTGCTATATCTTAAACAACGTGTTTAGAAGCAGGGAAAAGTATATCTTTGAAATTAAATGCTTCATCGTCAAAAGTCATTGACAAAACTTCGACGGATAACATGTACATCTTATTTTGTGTTCAAAGCCTTTCAAAGGCAATAAAGACTGGTACTGCAAGTCTTGCTGAAAATGTTGAGGAACAATCAAAAGGTTTTAATGTATAATCATCTGTATGTATAAATATTCTTTACACGCATTCGTGTAGTAACCATTGCGTACGCAATTATTTTTCACAAATCCACTATGAAAATATATACGAAATATATCTTTGATTATCAAACCTATCTTTATGCTGTAAATTTATAAATAAAGTATAGATAATAAAGATAAATAAAGTATAGTTAATAATAGTATGGATAATAATAGATAAATAAAGTATAAATAGACATAATTTTATCATCATAAGTTCGTTCAGCATTAATTAACATGTCTATAATACTATTCCTTCTAAAATTCAAATGAGCATCATTACCATAAAATATTTAAATAAAATTAATGTATCCTTGTCATAAATAAACTAAAATAATTATTACAAATTAAAAAAATTTTTTAAATCAAAATATGAGAGTTCTTTTATTAATCTTTTTTAAAAACTACAATTATTCTGAACTGCTAAACTGACCCGTTTTTTCCGTTGTCGAGTCAGAAATTCCAGCCTTCTTACAACTGAAAAGGCCGTCCTTATTGTAAGAAGGAAAGTGCGCTGAGTCTGAAGGACAATTACAGTTTTTTATGGTTATGGTTAAAAAATGGTATTTTTTTGCAGTAATTATAAAAACTATTCATGATTTACCATAGAAACATTTTTTTTTGAATGAAACACTCAAATTTATACTGGTTTATTTAGGCAAATAGTTTCCATTTAATTTCTCAATTTAACTCCAACTGCCCTTAAACCTTTTTTTGTGTTGTATGGCTGAAAGATACAATCAGATTAGTTTTAAAATAAGGGTTAAGTTCAACTTGCATTAACAATTGACGTGGTATTCTCCGTTACTTCATAATACGGTCTACTAAAATACACGTGCGATTTCACGTATTTGGTAGCTAAAATTGTCGTCTAAAAATCGCATGTAATATATACATCGATTCGATATTACCTATCTGCAATAACTTTTAGATTTCGAAACTTTTTCTAAGCTCCAATCTGTATATTAAAAAAAGTTCCATTTTAAATTCTTCCGTAAACACAGTACTTGATACAACGTTACCATCCTAACGCACCCATCCTCTTGGCATATAAACTTAAAACAGCCCACACACTTTTAGAAAAGTTTTTCTGAGCCTTCTCCTTCTGACGTCTAAAATTTACCATAAGTAGCACTTACCGTCTTAAATCAAAGAAGCGAGACTATATGGAGTTGAGCCCAAAAAGCGTGACAGTACTAATGCGTGCAATGTGCAAGACAATTGAATTTTCCCACTGTACTACGCAGCTCTACTTATAATTAATTTACAATTGTTCCTTCATGCCCTGCCCATGTTTTTGTTTTACGTTTATTTTTCCTACCATCTGTTTTTGAAATTAAGCGCTGACCCTTTTGTAAGTAAATCGTGTTATTGAACGAATACTCTTTTTTGGGTGTTTTTTTATAAAATTACAAGCCATTTATTTGTTGGTGCGGAGAAATTTTTATGTTTCGAGCCTATGTGGTAGTTTTGTGAACACGTGGCTACTTCTCTGGCAAGAAAAACCAAAAAAATCAAAAAAAGATATTGACAGCTATCTAAAAATAAGCAATAAAACACTAAATAATTTTGTGCAGCGTGTACTAAATAAAGTTGAAGGAAATATTATTTTTAACTTTTTTGAAATTTGAATTTATTTTTATGCATGTATCACTGCTGTAATTATATTTTTTACTGAACTACATCTAAATTACTAAACAACCATTTTTGTTTTCCATCGTACAAGATTTTTTTACTTTTTTTCTTAAGGTAGAATTTTTAGGTCTAGAAGATATGAGATTTAAATAATTTTAAAACTATGAGTTGTGCAAGTGCAAGTGATTCAAGTGGATCCTTATTTTTTACTATGAAAAACTTTAACAAAGAATTCTATTGACTTTAGAATAAATGAATTCTTCACGTTTTAAGAGTCTTTTTTAGATCAACGAAAATTTTCACAATTTTTCTTTTTTACCTTATTTTCTTTATTAGTTCTCTGCGTCCAACAAAAAATATTCCATAAAATAAAGCAACGTAGCTGCCAGGGATTTAAAATATTAATACTTTGGTATGAAATCAATAATATATTGGGACATTTCCAACATGATGACTACCACCACCACACCGGGTTAGTCGAACGTTGAAGCCCATTGTTTCAACCAATCGAAATTCTACAAAGGGCAACGTAATTACTTGTAGCAAATACGAGCTACTTTTACTCCTACCCTTCGAATATTATGGCCTATTTTCTTAAACTCGCGACCATCACGCACCTTTTTTCCCCTCCGACCGCATGTTTTGGATATTTTGTCCTCTTCTGTTATTATTTTTATGAGTATTTGAACTATGTATTGATTTTCTGCCTTTTGTTTGTAAATAAGTTGACGAAGAACAGATATATTTGAATATGGTTTATAAAAAATGATCCCTTTTTTATCTCAGCGCCACAAATCACAGGCTAATAAACACACCTATGTATGCAATCTATTTTTCTTGTTTTGCTTGCACCTCTCATCTTTTTTCTCTTATTCATTTATTAATTTTTTTTTAATGTTAAATTTTCTAAAAAATTGTATTATTTATTAATCAGTAAATAAACAGACCATCTAAATTGATTAAATAACGCTTGTTATCTTATTTCTTATAAACAAATTTATGAAGTTTTAATTACTGTAAAAAGAAAAATCATTCGGTCTCTCGACCTGCTGAGAGACCAAAATCGCCCGTCCATGATACAACTGCCGAGGACATCGGTGTCGCGGCCTCTACCGTATTACGTGCGATAACACATATTCATATAAATAGACTGCTTAGCTGCAGCCAAAATTGACGCCACTCCAATATCGAATATGTAACAGGTAAGAATAAAAATCGCTACCCATTAGATGTCCCAATACCATTAAATTTATGAGTATTAAGCTAAGTGTATTAAGAAAAAAATATGTTAATTGAAAAAATATGATTATTTTGGGATCACTACCACCTGTAAGTATACTATAGTATATATACTATACTAGTCCAGTAAAAATCGTTTGCGGGTAAATGTGGGTAATTCCTCACCAGCTGCTCTCCCCTATAGGAGAACTATACTATTAGCGGGTACGCGGTAGCCAAGGGCTTTAATATATCATGTGCTAAGAGAGTCTTTTTTTGACGCGCTGATGAATGTATTATTCATGTGCTACCTACCGATCGTGTCAAGGGGGTCGGAGAGCTACGAGACTAAATTAATAATTAGAGTGTAGTTGTGTCCTTGATCACTACATACCTGGTTAGGTAGTCCGATAACTCATTGGCTTGACTTTTATAAAGTAGTTGATTGTCCTTTCCATGACTTCAAGAATCACATGAATTTTCGAGATTCTCTTAAATGGGGAAAGTATAAATTTCACCAAATAGTGTCTTGATTTTCTCAATTTGGCTGATCGCTCCTGATACAAGTCTGTTACAAAAATCTAGAACGTCTTTTAGTAAAAAAAGATACTGCATCGGGTAAAACTTGAAACTCCTGAGACTTCTGCAAGACTAGCACAGTCACGTTAACGAAAATGAATTCATTTGAGTTTTTTTTTTTTTTTTTTTTTTTTTGTTTTTATAATGATTTTTTTAATTTAACTACATTTAGATGAGTGTAGGATACCCGAGAACATAATTTTAAATAAAATCTGCCTACGTCTGACCAAACTCGGGCTCGTACTACTTGAAATTAGATGACTCGCAGTTTCCTGATTCCAGACAAATGACGAGCTTACTTTATACCTCATGCCTAGGAAGGATCTCTGCAGTGTTACCTTTAAGTTTGTACTTTGTTAGTGATTAAGAAGAAACATTTTGAGACAAACTGACCGAGTCGCTATTTAATTAGGTGGCAATATTAATTTGAGAGGTAACAAGTATTATTTATCGAAACTCGATAGTAATGATATACATTGTTTTAATCTCCTAGGGTTTAAATTTGAGTTGAAAATTATCGGATAAAGTTGTCTACTTTTTTTAGTACAAACTTTTCTTTCGCAGCTTAAGTACTACAATATCACAAACAACATCAGATCAGATTTTTTAATGCGTGGGTATATCTGCAACTGTTTACAAATTGCTATTTTTTTATAAACCATCTTCGAAAATATCTGTTCTTCGTCAACTTATTTACAAACGAAAACCACAAAATCAATACATAACTTGAATACTCATGGAAATAGTAACAGAATAGGACAAAATATCCCAAACTTGCGGTCGCAGGGGAAAAAAGGCGCTTGATGGTCGCGAGTTCAAGAAGATTGGCCGCAATGTTTGAAGGGTAGGAGTGAAAGTAGCTCGGAATTGCTGTAAGAAGATACGTGGCCCTACCTAGAATTCTGATTGGTTGAAACAATGGGCTCCAAAATTCGATTAACCCGGTGTGGTGGTGGTAGTCCTGATGTTGGAAATGGCTCAATATATTATTTATTTCATACTAAGGTATTATTATTTCAAATCCCTGTCAGCTGCGTTGGTTTATTTTTTGGAATATTTTTCGTTCTACGCCGAGAACTAATAAAGAACATAAGGTAGAAAAGAAAAAATACGATGATTTTCTTTGGTTTTAGGGAGATACTTAAAAAAGTAAAAAATCGCTTATCGTAGAATCGGTAGGATGCCTAATTGAAATTTTTCATAATGAATAGCGAAGATCCACTTGAATCACTTGAACTCGCGTAAATTATTATTTTAAAATTATTTAAATCTTATTCCTTTTAAACCTAAAATTCATGTTTGGTTCGTAGTATTATTGTTTTTATCTGAAGAAAAAAAAAGTAAAAAATCTTTTACCATAAAAAACAAAAGTGTTGTAAAAAAATTGTTGTTTGGTAATTAGGATGTAATGCAGTTGAAAATAGAACTACAGTAGTGATAAATGCATAAAAATTACTTTAAATTTAAAGAAAAATTAAAAAATAATATTTCCTTTAACTTTTTAGTATATGCTGCACAAAATGATCAGGTATTTTATTGCTTATTTTGAGCTTGTGGTCAATATCACAGTTTAATTTTAGTTTTTTTTTACTAGAGAAACTGCCACAGTAACATCAAATCGCCACACTGTCTTTTAATATAAAAAAGAACACACGCAAATGACTGGTTGGCTTGTAATTTTGTACAAACACCCAAAAATAAGCGTTCGATCAATAACACGATGTACTTACAAAAGGGTCAGTGCTTGATACCAGAAACATATTAGAGGAAAAATAAATGTGGAACAAAAGCAGGTGCAGGACATAGACGAACTATTATAAATATATTATGAGCAGAGCTGCGTAGTAGAAGGTGGTAATATTGAATTGTCATCCACATTAACGCGTCAGTACCGACACGCGATACTTGAGGGAATAAACTATTCTTCTTCGGCTCAATTCTATATATAGTGTCGCTGCTTTGTTCTATGCTGGAAAGTAAAGATGAGATATTAAAAATTTAAAAATTTTGGACGTTAAAAGGAGAAACGTTTGCAAAAGCGTAGCGGCCGTTAACGTTATCTATGTTTTTAACTCCAAGAGAAGAAAGTAGGTGATTCGAGGGACGGTCCTGTATGTATTTATACCATTTGTTAATATATGTACAGATGAGCATGTGTTAGCACGTTTTCTTAATTTTACTTAGAGGTTGGAGCTTAAAAAAAATTTGCAGCATATAAAATCGCACTCGGCGTATTTTAGTAAAGCATATCATTGGCGATATGAATGATGCATCAAATATTAATGTCACTTTTGATTAAACACTTATTTTAAAATAATTTTGCTTATTTGTATACTTACAACCGATAGATGTAAATTTATGTAAAAAATTCGTTATTACAGACCATTAACTTTAAAAAATTAGCATCAAAAAATCTCACTTGAAGGTACGAACCAAATACTATATTGTGTACTCTTAAACGTAAATCAATACGTGTATAATTATTAGTTTCCTGGTTACATATAAAAACCTTCTCTTTATTACTACCTCGATTATCACTTCATTGTATAAAAGGAGAAACTTTTCTAAATCAACCTCGTAAACTTTCAAATCATTAAATTAACGAAAAATGGTAGACAATTTTGATTTCATCTAAAGTATAAAAGTCTCAAGTCTCCACTGATTATGACGTTAAAAATACTTATTGTTCTTTTAATAAACAAAAAATTATTTTTCAATAGTACTACCTCAATTCAAAATTAATTTTCCTTAACGATAATCATTATAGCTTTACAGAACAAACAATACACAATTAATAAGCAAAAAGGCAGAAAATCTCAATAAATTGCTTCAGACCTTTTTGCTTTGTATAAAAATACTTTCCACATACTTAAATCAGATATTAGCCAAAAAATTATATATTATTACAATGAAGACCAATGACTTCTAGCCTTTTTTTTGCATTAAAAATTACCTGCTTTTTTTATAAAAAAAAAAAACTTAAGTTATAATAAGTAACATAAAGTCAAAGCACCCATTCAAGTACAAACAGTACTTATTGAATTATAAAACGTGTATTGGTTGTGCAAAAATTCTATGATAGCACTGCTATTATAATTGAAAAAAATTATAAAAAAATAAACCTATTATTCATATCTTATATAAAAAAACTATTAAGCATATTATCACCTACAGCAGTAATTAAACACCAAATTTCTAAATTGCAAAAAAACAGGGAAATTATTTTATGTTAAAAGTTTTATTAATTCTCAAATTCTACTGTTATTAGTAAATCTATAATATTATACAGCGTCAAAAATCTATGATGTACAGTTTATAGAAAAAAAATTTTTATTTAAGAAAAATCCAGTTTAATACCGTGTGATACTATAACACATCAAGTTCTAATTACATGCACTCATATTTGGATTTGGTACGCTAATGATACATCAAATTTTTTTAAAATCAAAAACATGAACAAATTGACGTACAGCCAATTAACTGATGTAAATGAATTAGAAAATTACTCGATAAACAGCTACAGTTGCTAACTAATTTTTTACGTTACTAAAAAATTTTAATAAATAAATATTTCAAAAATTGATAATATTCATTGCCGAAAAGTTTCTTGTTATATATAGTGTATCTCCAATAGAAAATATCTTTATGCCTACGATGCATTGCTTTGAAATCTTGCAATGTATTGGTTTCTTTGCGACCTGTCCTACAGCGATTGGCTTCTGTTTTGTTTGTTTTAGGAAATACAAATAAAAAGAGGGGAAGTTAGGAAGGGGTTGACTATGTCAATGGGCGTTCCTTTTCTCCCACTTCATGGCCAGAAAATTTTGGTAGTGGGAAAGGGAATTCCAAGCCCTTCAAGGCACAGCCCCAACACGTCACTGTCTCGCAGTGCGTCAACTAGACAACACCTCAACCCCAAGTGATCACTGTGTACTACCTTTCCGATACAGTTTGTCAAAGAAGTTTAGTGCTCGAATAGATATTCGTTTGTGAAAAGTGTCCTGTGAAACTCGAGAAGTCACAACTTTCAGCATCCAAAAGGTGTCCATCCCAGCCGTGCCCAGCTTCATCGAAGGAGTTCCCGGAAGTCATTGTCTGCGTCACGAGAATCAAGTCAACAAGTAAGTGCATCTTTAAATCCTCTCTCTGGCAGAAATAGATGCGTCTCGATCTCATTGAAATCTTTTCTGTTTTCTTTTGAGTGATGTACTTTTTTCCTACAAACTAAGCAGAAAAATGCACAACATAAAACTAAAAGCTATCATTGATGTAGTATAAGAAAGTAAAAAATTTTCTTATTCTCATCGTTTCTTTGCTTCTTATTATCATTTCCGGTATGCCGTCTGAATAATGAAAATTTCACTTTTACTCTCTTGTTAAAAGTGCGTGCAAATAATATAATATTTGACGTAAGTTTTTACTATTAAAATGCAGTATTGGTAAAGAAAAGCTTAAATTTTGTTGTGCTAACACGATAAAAGCAATTCCTTACTCATTAAAGTAGTTAATTAAAAAAATTTTTTGGTTCAACATAGTTTCTTTTTTATTAATAAAACAAAAGCTAAACTTTTGCATAAACAGCTGTAATTTTATTTGAAGTAACTCATCAAGCACAACCAAGCTTTCCTTCGTTAAGAAATTCTATAAAACTAGGTAAACAAAACTCTTAAGATAAACACTTAGTTGATGTTTAAGACGTCAGAAAAAATGGTGGACGAAACAAATAATGGTTAAAAACCGTTTAAAAAGTACAAAAGTCAATTAAATTTAAACAATTTAGCTGTGCTTCGTTTTCGGATGTCTCCAACTACCAACTCACAATACTTATCAACATTTTAAATGTCATTTAAGTGATGTATTTTTTTAATACAAAAGAAGCAGAGTACTGCACCATATGTAACCGAAAGTTATTATTCAAGCTACACATAAAATTAAATATCTACTTTTGTTGCCGTTATTTGAAAAAAAAAATTTTTTTTAACGGGACTTATCAAAAACATTATTTAAATTTTCTCCATCTTTACTATAAATATGTGTCAAAAAAAAATATTTAAAATCAATTCTCACTACTAAAATGACAATGGAAATAATTTTTTACACATTAAAGTAGTTAATTAACAGAAAAATTTTTGTTAAACATAATTTTATTTTTACTATTGGAACTAGTGCTAAATTTTCGCAAAAAAAAATACCAACTTAACTTGACGTAAATCAACTAGCGTAATCAAGCTATCCTTTAACGTTAGATTATACAGAACTTGAATACTTTTTTGAAAGTTACGGAAACTGTAGAAAGCACTTCATCATTTTTTTGCACTCTAAAAATTAAATTTTAATCAATTTGATTTGGGTTTTCTACTTTTTTAATCTTTGATTTACTGTAATAATAGAAATATAAAAGATAACATTTTACTTTAATCCTTAGAATAAAATATTATACAAATTGGCTGTTTGAAAACCTAAAAATTCACTGTCTTATAAAAAACTAAATGAAGCTCTTTGTACAAACTAGAGTTTTCCATATCCGAAGTTAAAAGAAATTGTAGGCAAAAAAAAATAACAGAAAAAATTGCTTAAAAGTTAAAAGATTAAATAAAATCCGTATGCGTACGACTACTATTACACTGCATTTATCGACATTCTAAAAAAAGTTAAACTTTTTTAATAATTTTTATTGTTCTTTAAAATAACTTCTAATGATATACTAAGGCAAAAATATGGTTTAAAGGGTAGAAGAGGCTATGATTTGTTTTGAAATTAAGTATGTGAATAAATAAAATTGTTGATAAAGTTATGTGCCCCAACCTAAATTATACGATCAAAGCATGTTCCTGCTTCCTCCAAATTTCTAAAACAAAATATACGTGCAGCTCCTGTACATGATTTTAATATTATTTAGATTTGAAAAAGAAATGTTCCTGGAATTTTTTGAAATATAAAGTCTAATGACATAATTATTTTATTTTACAAAATGTTTATTGAATTTTACGATTCATTGAAAAATAAAAAAGAGTAACATAAATAAACAATAATGTAGCATCTTTAAGACAAGAATATAGTGTCAAGTAGTGGTCCCGTTGTGTTAACACTGTATTTAAATTAAATTTAATCTACGATTTGCTATGTATTGGTAGTTGTACTGGCGAAAAATAGTATCGATTTTACTATCTTGTACAAAATACGTATTTATTTAATTTTATTAGGAAACGTTTGAATTCTCTTTACATATTTTAGCCAAAAATGATGAAGCTCACCAGCCTCATTGTTATATCGGCCGTTGTCTTATCCATGCCGTGTGATTCAGCAAAAAAGATGGAAAGTCAAGTTCCTGTAATTTTGGATGTACAAAAGTTCTATGCGACCACCAGCATAGGAATTATTTATAGGAGCAACGGAGGTGAGTAAAAGTAAAGCGATTATAAAAAGTTATAAATAGTAAATATCAACAATTTTTCTCTAAAATCCGCAGACATACATTCGGTGGTTAACATGGTGAAAGAATTTTCGCGAAAAATGGTATACTCCGTAGCTTCGACTATATCAGATCTTCCAGAAAAGTATCCGAAACTAAGAAATTACTCAAAAACCCTTTTCGTGGTGTTTTTAAATACTGACAATGATTTTGACCAATTCACGCAATTCTCGAGGCACCACAACCTTTCACCTCACGTATGGCTATTATTATTCCGGCCTGTCGTTACTGAACAAATTGACAACACTTGCCGATATCCTAAAAAGAATTACCTCCGCTTAAATATAAAAAGTGAAGTCTTAATAAGATGCGGAGATAATAAAGACATAAATGAATGGTTTGCTGTCGGTCCCCAAAATGAATTACACGTTAATAAATTATTCGAGTGGAGCAAGAAGGACGGATTGATTATAACAGACAAACGAGCCTCATCAAGTGTAGTTGAGAGACGAAGGAATCTGGCGGGTGCGTCGGCTATAATTAATGCTAAGGTAACGAATTATTTAAGTAAAAATTGTTTTATTTTAAAATATCGCAATTATTGCATTTACAAAAACTTAAATATTTTTCTTCGATGTTCGTAGTTTTCTACTTTTTATTCTACAATAGTGGAAGATTTCGCATCTAACACAGGATTAGCATATGAGTATAAAAATGGCTCCCATATCAATAGTAAATCAAATGCAAGTGTCAACAGTACAGTAGTTAATTCCACAAAATTATTAAATGGAAGTATAATTCTTCCTGGCGAGTTCTTAACGAACGAAAATTTGGATAATTATGACGTAACGATTGAAATTATGGATTTTCAAGATACATTATATTATAAATTACCGGGTACCATGGAGATTCCATGGAATGCTTATTTCGAGGTGAAATATTTTAATTGTAAAATATTCATGACTTAATTTCTTTATTACGTTTTTTCTCTTTTATTGAATAGGTTTTCAGCAAACGCATTTGGATTTTCTTAATTATTCTTATAGTTATTTCATCAATTCTATTTAGCGTAATCTTAGTATTACGTAATGATAGAAGAGGATTCATTAACAAACTATCGGACGGTTTTTTAAACGTATGGCGAATGTTTGTCCATCAGGAGTTTACAGGTAAACTGTTTAAGATGGTTTATTCAAAAATGCAGCAAAGATGTTATATTTATGTTATTTATACCATATCGTACAAGATTGTCATTATAAAGTACGATTAGTAGGTAAAATTACATATTACAAAGGTTGGGTTGTTTTAATTAAATAATATAATTGACTAGATCATCACTCTTGAAAGATGAAAATTTTCATACATACTTTTAAAAAATATTTTACCCATGCGTAAATACACACGAATATGAGGTAATTAATAAAATGCTTACCTTGATCCCATTCGATTTTATTATTATTTTTTAGATTACCATTATATTATCATTTATATTTTTATACTTTTTATTATAGCGATATTCTACATGTCATGATGCTTTCTTTCTTCATAATAATATATCCTAAATTAGTTTTTAGGCGCAACAAAATTATGGTAGTGCCTTATAATTTTGTCAAAGAATCAAAAGAAGCCACTTAAAAATCATGTATTTTCAATATAAAAAAATTTTAATTTCAGTATATGGGTTATCTAATACACGTTTTAAGGAAAAATTTGAGCCCAGCTGAGTTAAAAATAAATCAGCAATGGTCAAATAACAATGGTCGGCTTTTTTACTGAAAATCTGTGAGGTTTAAGTTCATATTTATTCATCAATTTTTGTTCAAAATATGTCAAAGAATTAGAATAAACTTGATGTTTACCAAAATTGAAAAATTTTCTCAGCTCATGTAATTTGTTAATAACAATCAATTACAGAAAAATAAGGACGAATTTCATGATTTATCATCTTTAGGAGGTAAAAATACACAATATTAAAAAAATTACGTGGACTCAAATCCCCCATAAACCTCAATTCTGTATTAATAACTCTATAGCTATAAAATACTAACCACCTGCAGGTGATCTATAGCTTGAAGACAAACACTTTTAAAAAAAAAAGTGTGCAAGGAAAGTTAGAAAAAATAAGAAATTTTTTGACAAAACCTTTTAAGGAGGTTTGACAGTGTCATTCAGAGAGGCAAGGAACAGGGAAGCCCCTCCCCGCTCGCGCATCTGGGCCCCCTTTACCGCGCAGCTCCTCTCGCACTTTACAATTTTAAAACTGTACGACTGTAACTACTTAAATTTTTAAAAAATGCCTGGCAAGGCTTGATTTTTTTTGTCAAGCATCTTCCTTTTGTACCAAGTTATCTATAAAAACGTTTTTTTTTTATTCCAACACATTTATAATATACCTTAATTTCAATTAAAAGGTAAACCTAACCTTGCTCTCTCATAAGAGACCGTGTTAAACTGTTAATATTTCATAATTTTTTTTTTTTCGAAAATTTCCCCTCATGAAAAATCTGGAAAAATTTATGTGCACTCCTAAAATGCTTGAATATAACATACATTTTTTTGGCACGTTTCACCATTATGAACTTATCTCTCAAACCTCTTTAAAGAGCAAAAGGCGGTGTTTTTCTGCTAACTTCGTGAAACAATTTTCCACAATTTCTGGAAACTTGAGTTTAAAAAATAGAAAAATCATAGATGATCATTCAAGTTTACAAAATGTACAGCTTTGATCTTGTTAATCATCATATACCCTTGAATATATGTTAAGAACCCTAGAAATTTAGATACACTTATAAAATAATATTGCCTGTCTATACCTACACTTTTTTTGATTTACAGATGAACAATTCAATTCCGTATCATCCAAGATGGCAAGACTATCGCTATATCTGACAGCATTTATTATTATTTCAATGTACGCGAGCTGTTTTACAAGCTTTGCTACAGTTTCAATACCGCACATTCCATTTAAAAATGCACATGGATTTTTAGAGGACAAAACATATCAACTGATCATTTTAAAAAATTCTGATGATTTAACGTTTTTTTCGGTAATTTTATAAAATTTTAATTGAATATATCAATTACATTGTACTCAAAAACTTTATCCAATGATATTTTATTAGAGCTCAAAGGACAATATAAATGACAAACTTAGATTGTTTTTGAAAGATGAGAATAGTCTACCTACAACCGAAAAAGAAGCTTTTCAGCAGGTAATTTAAAATATTCAACTTACGTTGATAATTTTTAAAGAAACTAAACAATGCATCATTTTTCTCAATACCATTTAAAAATTATTTTTAACACTTTCATTTGTAATGGTGGTAGGACAATTTGACAAAAGATAGTTTTTTTTATATTCTACCGTAGAAAAAAGTTTTTGGCAAAGAATTTGTGTAAATGTCATTAATAATTATCTTTAACATTTCACTAAAAAAAATAGTAATACAAAGATATTATTAAACATAAGAATGTAATTTTTTATTTTGGGAGACGGTTATACAAATGATTCGTATAAATCTATGTTTGCGTGCCTGCGCGTGTGTGTAAAATAAATACGGTTCTACACTAGTACACTTTAAACTAGAGCAATTCTAGATAATTTTTTAAAGATGTAAAAATTAAATAAATTAAAATAGATTACTTTTTAGCGTGTTAATCTTAAAAATTTTATTTTAATTGTAGGTATGCAATGAAAGAGTAGTTTTCTATAATATTGGTAAGTTACGGAGTCCAGTAACTTTTAAAAAACCTTGCGAAATCTTAGCTATTCCACTAGGTAACTTTAGACAAAAAGGTATAGTTTTGAACAAAGGAGATCCACTCCTTCAATTTTTAAATCATCAGTAAGTATTTTCAAATAAAAAATTTATGCTGGACAATTTTAACGAAATAAATTTTTTTCAGCATCCAAAAATATAGAGAGAATGGAATCATTTCTCGAAAAAAAAACGAAAATCGGGCCAAATTCGGTATTAAAAAAGAAGTTTCATTCACATCATTCGGTATTACTGAAGTTGCCCCACTGTTTGTATTTTTAATTAGTGGATTTATCCTTAGCTTTATCATATTTTTGTATGAAAAATTTCACAGACAGATTGTGAAGTATTTTGTAAGAAAACCATGTAGAAGAATCAAGAAACTTAGGAAACCAAAGAAAACCAACCGTTTGTACAATGATGGGAAGCCATTTTCAATATATTCTCAGTACAGAGAGCCACAGCCGCGCCCTTTGTGGCCTTATACCCCGTAAGAAGATTGTAGTGGTACAATAAACAACAAAAATAAAATTTTAAATGATATACTTTTAATAATAACTACCTTATAATCTGTTAGTTAGCCATACACGAATGAAATTGAAAAAGTAATCATGATTAGAAAAGAGCAGTTTTTGTACCATGTGCGCAAAGAATAAATATCTCCCCTAAAACCCGAGATTTATGTATATTAGTTATTAACTTGCAAAACTCGTTTTTCTGCCTAATTATACCAAAGATTTAACGCTCATGGTAAGAAAATTACTCGTAATTGATTCCATTGTCCTTGTTTTTTAAGCGATTCCAGTAGAATTTAATAGTATTTATTGATTTACAGTTTACAATTACTTTACAATGATAATCTCTCCGCACGAACTGAAAATTTTGCTGATTTCATTACTCGGACAACAGGAAGTTAGGCCTCTTAAAATTTTAAGTTATTTGTTTGTAGTAATCAAAAGAGTGCCATAGTTTTTGACGAGTTTTTAAAAGAAGTGAGACATCATGGTATCATTTTTAAAAGTTATTCTTAAAATGCTGGGCCATAACCTTAATCTTTCAATGGAACAGCTATATTTAATCATTGTTATGTCATTTGGATTTAAACTGAAAAGACATTGAGGGTGATTCCACCGTCAGATGGCAAAAATGTGCCAGGTGGCTTCTGCAAGGCACCTGACAGAGGGTCAAGGCACAGTGTGGCAGATGAGCCACTATGTTCAAGACTTTCTTTAGAAACTGTGTATATATGTATATTACTTACACAACATATACATACCGATGTGTCACTCAAACTTATGAAGCTCACAGACGTGAGATTCCGAGCCAGTGATTGGCTTATTAGGATTGTGTGTGTGTTGGTCCTGAGTACAGCAAACAGAAGAGCCAATCAAAAGAAGCTCCTGCATCTGACACACTGTGCCTTGACCCTCTGTGAGGGGCCTATAGGTGCCTATAGGAAAATTATTCATAATTCACATAACTAGTTGACTTACAAAGGTTAAATAAAAAATGTCAAGATTCAATCATTTTGAAAATATTGTTCGTATATTTTTTATTCTACAATACAAGATGTGCAGTTAAAAATTTTCAAAGTCTTATATTTTTTCGTTAAAAGTTAATTATAAATTAAATGTTTAATCAAAGTAAGTATTTATAATACTTTCAGTGTCATGCAGTAAATGAATTTGTAGATTTTTATAAAAGTGTTGAAATAAATATTATAAGAGTTAATTTGTTTGTATCTTTTTTATTTTTCCTCTATATTTTTTTCATTTTAATTTAGTTATCTACCAAAGAACATGGTAAAAAAGTAGAAAGGTAAGTAACTTCTTTTTTTTTAAATACAATGACAAAAAGTTCAACTTGAATTCGATGAGAAAATTACAGAAAATAATTTTCAATTGTTACAAGCACATGCTAATAAGATTAAAATTTTAACTCCCTTGTGAGTAATTTTTAGACGTCGTATATAATGTTTGCTCATTAAAAATTTATCGGTCAAGAAATTCTTAGTTGTATACTGTATACATGTTAGGATACTATTCATTGCATTAAAAAATTGTTGCGTTAAAAGAAAAACCGTCATTTTTTTAATTTTTAAATTATACTACTGCTTTTCTAAATTTTATTTTGAATTCTTCGTTGTGTAGTATAATATCTCATATTTCACTTAATTCGATCGTATTTTAAATAATATATTTAAAAAAGTATTTTTTCGTCAGGTACTTCGTTTTAAAAATAAAAATTTTTAATTCTTAAAAAAATTAAATTATAACATCAATGAGCTTAGCTTACATCAACCTTAACAAGATACTTTTTATTGTTTGGCAGATATTATTTAAAGGAGTTATATTGCAGAAAAATAAGTAACAAACTGGACAGCTTTTGTCACTATCAATTATATGTGGCAAGAGGCAAATTGAGGTGGCTGAAAAAAAACTAAAATGATTCCTCAATAGTTACTACTTTAAACTTTAAAAATATTTTTTATAGGCATTCTGGTTATTTATTTACATAAAAAATTAATTTATGACTAAAGAAAATGTATCTGTTTAAAAAAACTCAATATCGTGTTTAATCTTGCATATAAATATTTTTTCTGGAGCTGTTGTTTGTAATAACGTTTTAGCCTTGTCAAATATAACCCAAACCCTGTGAAGTCTTTCATTTCAACAATCGTAAGAAAATTTTGTTAAATAAGGTCTTAGCCTTGTCAAATAACTTAAAATCTGTGAAACCATTTGTAACAACAAAATCAAGAGAAAATTTTGTTAGAAATTATCCTACGGTACCTACTGGATTACGAGTTTTTTTTCAGTAGACTTTCCAACTATAAGTATCTCTATTGAGTGTAGGATAAAATAATGGTACTTTGCATTACTGGAATAAAAATCGACAACTGTATAAATGTATTACTTAACTTATTTTATGAAGTGTTCGAATTTTAATTTTATTTTTTGTATTAATATGATAAAAACTATGAAATCTCAAAGTATTTTAGTTGACTATTTGTGAATAAAATAAATTAGACAGTATAATGACATTATTTATTATATTTTTTTTTTATATTATCTTTTAGTTACTGTAACCATAAATCGACATTCATAAGGTTGATCACAGTCTATTTATGAATAGCTGGAGCATATAAATACAAGACATTGTCCGAGTCGAGCCACGCCTCAGCCTTATCCGAATCATTCTTATCTGGAATCTTACATATTAAGGTGATTTCTTGGAAAGCGTTTTCGTCCTCACCTTCTTTAACTATCTTTATGCCCGTAACTGAAACGGATTTACCACTGACCTGAAAATTAAACATATTTTTCTAACCAACATATTTTATTGTCATAAAATAATTATTATGCGTGTAAATAAAATAGTATTATGAAACATCCAACAGGTTTAAATTTTTATTTATACCTATTGGCTCATTAAAATTCTTGACGAAGTAGAGCATAAGACTAGTCAGCACATACTTTTTTAATTTTAGTCAAGCATTTAACACGAGTAAAATTTAATACTTAAAAAGTAAAATAAGACATAGACTTAGACAAAGAACTCCTGTACTTACGTTGACGTTAAGCGTATTCGGAACAAATGTAGTAGAATCTATTTCTTGTAGATGGGTGCCCTGCAAATACGCCACTATATTGAATTTTCGAGAAATGTAAAGAAATCGAGATATTCGTCTTTAATTGATCGTTTCCTCACCTTATTATTATTGGCGGCTGAGATGCGAGGATCATCCTTAGATATCGGTTCAATTGCCAACTGCCGCGCCTCTTGGGACGTTTGGCTAGGAGATGTAATCTTGTGACCCGCCAACGCCTCTGAATAGGGGTCTTCAGGATCTGCTGGTATATTTAGACCCGGATCGTCTGCACATGATTTCAGTGTTCCATCAGACATTTTGATGACAATACTATTGTGACGTGGCTTTTTCGACTGACAAAAAAATAAAGGCACGAATTGCGGTTAAAGTAACTTTATTGTAACCTCTTGAGACAAGTAGGGCGTGTCTCTAACGGCTCTAGATAATATACCCGACTTACCAAAGATTAGTAAGACTCGACTAACTTCGCTTTTCTTCTCTATTTTTCTAGCTACTCTTTTCTATTCCCCCACCTTTGAAAATTTAGGCCGAAAAGGCGCACAGGTATTGGAATAAGAGTTGGGGTACATATGAGGCAAGTAATCAATATCTGCCGCCAATTTCACAAATGTTAAACATCTTGACAAATGGTAAAGATACACAGTGTCTTTGCGATGTCGTCTCGCCCTTACGAGTTATATCGGTAAAAAAATTTGGTGTTGGTAACATAGTTTACCAATAAAATGAAATAAAAATAATTTTAATGAATACCTCCCAATTTGTCTATTTTTATTATTTAAAAGCGGTTATAAATAGTACCAACATACTAGTATTATGATGATTAAATATAATCAACACTCTATAGTCAGTAAAAATGGGATCAATGTTACTTCGTCGGAAATTACTTTTTATCACAATATAGTCAACAATCTTTGAAAATTGAAGTTTTTTTACTTTTAATATATTTTTCACGATTGACGATTGAAATTTAACAATTTTTAGAGATTAAGTCAACTTGCTGTCGGACATTACACTTATAAATTCTCACTGCCACAGTTTTAATCGTTTTATTGCGAAGATAAACTTTTATTGGCATCGATTGTGAGTCTTTTTTTCGATTGGCGTGTCTTTTAAGCATAACGAAGCTCCTACAAAGAAAAAAAAAGATTATGTTAAACTATATGTTTATTCTTATCAGTGGAAAAAAATTGGGATCCAATAAAAAAAAAAAGCATGGGGTAAAAGTCAATACAATTTGTATGTAATATTAACCACTTCACTTAAAAACGAGTTAAATATACTTCTTCTCTGAAAGAAATCCATATTTTAAGCTTGTAGTCATTATCATACTTCAATTTTTTTGGTTTTTCCTTAATATACATTGGAATTAAATATTAAAAAAGCATCCACACCAACGAATATTTGATTTGTGATTTTATACAAATACCCCAAAGAAAGTGTTCGATCAATAACACGATTTACTTACAAAAGGGTCAGTGCTTGATACCAGAAACATATTATAGGAAAAATAAATGTGGAACAAAAGCAGGTGCAGGACATAGACGAACTATTATGAATATATTATGAGCAGAGCTACGTAGTAGAAGGTGATTAAACTGAATTGTCATCCACATTAACGCGTCAGTACTGACACGCGATATTTAAGGGAATAAACTTTTCTTCCTCTGCTCAATTCTATATATAATGTCGCTACTTTGTTTTATGCTGAAAAGTACATATGAGATATTAAAAATTGTTTACGTTAAAAGAAGAAACGTTTTCAAAAGCGTAGCGGCTGTTATAATTATTTATGTTCTTAACTCCAAGAGAAGAAAGTAGGTCATTCGAGGAACAGTCCTGTATGTATTTATAGCATTAGTTAATGTATCTACAGATAAGCAGATGTTGGCTCTTTTTCTTAATTTTATTTATACTTATAGGATAGAGCTAAAAAAAATTTTGCTATGTAGAAGTTAATGTAAAAAGGATCATTAATGTTCAAATTGACGGATATATGCGCTTTGCAGACAACAATTTTAGCTAACCGACAAGTGAAATCGCATACGGTATAGGTTAAGCGTGTGTAACTCTTGTTTTTACCCTCAATTATATGTATATGTATAAATTTTACAACCATTTTTGAGAACTGTTCTCAAAGTGTGAAAGTCTCAAGTTCCTACAACTTATGACATTTTATGAATACCGGCCTTTTAAAAAATAAAAAATACTTCTTTAATTGTACAACCTTATTTCAAGATACATTTTCCTTGATGGTAGTTATTTTAAGTCTTATAGCTTTACATAAAAAATAATACATTATTATGTATTCATAGAAAGAAAGGCAGAAAATCTTAATAAATTGCTTTAGACCTTTTTGCTTTGTATGAAAATACTTTTCACATATTTAAATCAGATATTAGCCAAAAAATTATATAGTATTACTCAGCAGATGTCCCACTGATAATGAAGCAAATTATACAACAACGAAGGCCAATGACTTTTAGCCTTTTTTCTGGCATTACAAATTACCTCCTTTTTTTATAAAAAAAAAAAATTTAGTTATAATAAGTAACATAAAGTTCAAGCACCCATTCAAGTACAGACAGTACTTATTGAATTATAGAACATTTTTTAGTTGTGCAAAGATTTTATGATAGCACTGCTATTAAAATTTTAAAAAAATTACAAGGAAACACATCCATGATTTATATCTTATATAATAAAACTATTGAGCATATTAATATCCACAGCAGTTATTAAACACCAAATGTCTAAATTGCATAAAAAACAGGGAAATCATTTTATGTTAGAAGTTTTATCCATTCTCAAATTCTTCTTTTATTAGTAAATCTATAATATTATAAAGCGCCAAAAATCTATGATGTATAGTTTATAGGAAAAAATTTTTTATTTGAGAAGAATCAAATTTCATATCGCGTGATAATACAATACATCAAGTTCTAATTACATGCACACATATTTGGATTTGGTACGCTAATGATACATCAAATTTTTTTAAAATCAGAAGCATGAACAAATTGACGTACAGCTAATTAACTGATGTAAATGAATGAGAAAATTATTTAATAAACAGCTACAGTTGCTGACTAATTTTTTACGTTACTAAAAAACTTTAACAGTTAAATATTTCAAAAAATGATAATATTTATTGAAGAAAAGTTACTTGTTACATACAGTGTATCTCCAATTGAAAGTAGTTTGAAGCCTATATGGTGCATTACTTTGAAATTCTGTCATGTATTGATTTCTTTGCAACTTGTCCTACGCGAATTAGCTTTTGATTTGTTTGTTTTGAAAAATACAAATAAAACAAGGAGAAGTTGGAAAGGGGTTGACTGTATGTCGATTAGCGTGACTTTTCTCTCACTTCACGGCCAGGGAGTTTTAGTACAGAGGGAAAAGGAATCCCAAACCCTTTTAAGCCGTGGCGTAGCCAGGATGACCAGATCTGATAACTAACAGCTAAATTGGCGATTTTTGACCAACCATGGCGTAAAATTTTTTTATATTTTGCACTTAGATATTCTTTGGTGACTTCACCTAAAGCTCCCCTGTATAAACTCAGCGTCAAGCAAATACATGTACTTTTTATTGTATAAAATATTAAAGACCAAGCGCTTACTTGATAATTACGATTGAACATTCCTGAAGTTCGTTTTTAGCTGTAGCTGTAGGATAGGCGAATCCTGTGGTTCTGAAACTTGGCTCAAGGAATCGAGAAAGTAAAATCTGTGCTGCATGTGCCTAGTACCTCAGGGTGGTTCTCAAACGAATCCAATATTTTATTTATGTCTCTATAAATTTTTATTTCGTGGATAGTTTATTGACGATTTTTTTATTTTTTTACTGTTTATTTTAAAATGAACCTCTTATTCATCTAAAATTTGTTCTGCACTTTTTTATTGTATCTTGTTACTTAATGCAGAGATAAAAAAAATTGGTCCAAGAATGAGTGAAAAATATTTAATGCATTAGTTATTTATGCTAATAAAAATTGTGTGGCAAGTTGTTATAAAAAAAAGCTTGATTTTTCATAAAACATAGACCAAGCCACTGTATGTATTGAATATAAAAAAGATTTAAAGATAACAAAAAAAAATAGTAAACAGTTAATTATTTTTTTTTAAGGCTTTTTACACTTACGCGTATTTAGTAGCTAACATTTTTATTTTCTAATACTAAACGTATGAGTTGTTGAAAATAGTTGTTACATTGTATTTTTAAAAAATAATACAGACACAAAAGGTAGTACAATTTACCTCAAACACCGTATCACATGCGTTATACGTATATTTTTTGCTTAACTTTTATGCTATTCATCTTGCAAAAAGTGCACTTTTCTTAAAATAAAATTTTTTTAACTCATTTCCGACCAATTGTATTTTTTTTATTTTTATTGATATTAAAATGTCATACATTTTTTTTCAATGAAACAATTTTTTTTTTTACAATACGAAATAAATATTTTCCAAACCAAAAAAAGGGGGGCTTATTTAACAAGATTAAAGTTTATTGCAAAGTTTTTTAATAAATATATTTTAATACTAAATAATGTTCATAACTTGCATCATAATGTTGATGATGTCAAAAATATGAAGTGTTCGTTAAATGAAATTTGAGCTTTTGATTTTGAAAGCACTCTAGGCGTAACAAAAGAGAAGATTGCAAGTGGATACAAGCCTCTCGTTCAGCAAAAAGATTGTGAAAAGAAAGTGGAAAATTTCAACATGAATATACAATCGAAACTAATTTTATTCAAAATTTTTGAACTTTTGGAAGATGATAGTACATTGTTCATTGTTCCACTGCTACATTTATGTTAAAAATATATATAGGCTGTACATAGGAAAGTGTATTTAACAATGACAAAAGCGTATGATTATAACATTGACAGTGCTTACTGTTTGTGCTTCATTACACGTGCATGAGGAAGCAATTGGCAAACTAAGTGAATAAATTTTTATTATTTGCATGAACAGTAAAAGGTGTAAGTAACTACGTAAGACAACTGTTAATATGAACAGTTATTAAGTTAGTGTCATTGTGTATACATAATTCGAAATTCTTAGAGGTTATAATAAATTAAACACTGCAGTTTGTTCCGCTGACTACTTTAATCTTCATCAGTATCAAATTTGTACTTTGTAAAGGTAAAAAACAAAATTTTTTTTCTGATGACTATGATGGACCTTTTGTACATGATAAGTTTCGTTACAGATGAACAGTAAATTTTACATAGTAAAAATTGATAGCAGCGCAAAAGAATTTTCTGAGCCTTTCATTGTACATGTCACTTTTATTGGTGTTGATAACGTAACAGGCCAAAGATACAACATTTTATATGCCTCTTTCATGGACAGACGATGATATTCAAGTCATATCCAACTTTGTAAGCAGTAGTGCAATTCTACCGCCTACTTTGTCTTACTTATAAAATTTTTAAAATGTATATATATATTTTAGATACGTACGAAGAAGCATTGAAACATCTGAGCTCTATGACATTCATACCCAAGAAACCTCGATCTTTGTTTGCTATATCTTAAACAACGTGTTTAGAAGCAGGGAAAAGTATATCTTTGAAATTAAATGCTTCATCGTCAAAAGTCATTGACAAAACTTCGACGGATAACATGTACATCTTATTTTGTGTTCAAAGCCTTTCAAAGGCAATAAAGACTGGTACTGCAAGTCTTGCTGAAAATGTTGAGGAACAATCAAAAGGTTTTAATGTATAATCATCTGTATGTATAAATATTCTTTACACGCATTCGTGTAGTAACCATTGCGTACGCAATTATTTTTCACAAATCCACTATGAAAATATATACGAAATATATCTTTGATTATCAAACCTATCTTTATGCTGTAAATTTATAAATAAAGTATAGATAATAAAGATAAATAAAGTATAGTTAATAATAGTATGGATAATAATAGATAAATAAAGTATAAATAGACATAATTTTATCATCATAAGTTCGTTCAGCATTAATTAACATGTCTATAATACTATTCCTTCTAAAATTCAAATGAGCATCATTACCATAAAATATTTAAATAAAATTAATGTATCCTTGTCATAAATAAACTAAAATAATTATTACAAATTAAAAAAATTTTTTAAATCAAAATATGAGAGTTCTTTTATTAATCTTTTTTAAAAACTACAATTATTCTGAACTGCTAAACTGACCCGTTTTTTCCGTTGTCGAGTCAGAAATTCCAGCCTTCTTACAACTGAAAAGGCCGTCCTTATTGTAAGAAGGAAAGTGCGCTGAGTCTGAAGGACAATTACAGTTTTTTATGGTTATGGTTAAAAAATGGTATTTTTTTGCAGTAATTATAAAAACTATTCATGATTTACCATAGAAACATTTTTTTTTGAATGAAACACTCAAATTTATACTGGTTTATTTAGGCAAATAGTTTCCATTTAATTTCTCAATTTAACTCCAACTGCCCTTAAACCTTTTTTTGTGTTGTATGGCTGAAAGATACAATCAGATTAGTTTTAAAATAAGGGTTAAGTTCAACTTGCATTAACAATTGACGTGGTATTCTCCGTTACTTCATAATACGGTCTACTAAAATACACGTGCGATTTCACGTATTTGGTAGCTAAAATTGTCGTCTAAAAATCGCATGTAATATATACATCGATTCGATATTACCTATCTGCAATAACTTTTAGATTTCGAAACTTTTTCTAAGCTCCAATCTGTATATTAAAAAAAGTTCCATTTTAAATTCTTCCGTAAACACAGTACTTGATACAACGTTACCATCCTAACGCACCCATCCTCTTGGCATATAAACTTAAAACAGCCCACACACTTTTAGAAAAGTTTTTCTGAGCCTTCTCCTTCTGACGTCTAAAATTTACCATAAGTAGCACTTACCGTCTTAAATCAAAGAAGCGAGACTATATGGAGTTGAGCCCAAAAAGCGTGACAGTACTAATGCGTGCAATGTGCAAGACAATTGAATTTTCCCACTGTACTACGCAGCTCTACTTATAATTAATTTACAATTGTTCCTTCATGCCCTGCCCATGTTTTTGTTTTACGTTTATTTTTCCTACCATCTGTTTTTGAAATTAAGCGCTGACCCTTTTGTAAGTAAATCGTGTTATTGAACGAATACTCTTTTTTGGGTGTTTTTTTATAAAATTACAAGCCATTTATTTGTTGGTGCGGAGAAATTTTTATGTTTCGAGCCTATGTGGTAGTTTTGTGAACACGTGGCTACTTCTCTGGCAAGAAAAACCAAAAAAATCAAAAAAAGATATTGACAGCTATCTAAAAATAAGCAATAAAACACTCAATAATTTTGTGCAGCGTGTACTAAATAAAGTTGAAGGAAATATTATTTTTAACTTTTTTGAAATTTGAATTTATTTTTATGCATGTATCACTGCTGTAATTATATTTTTTACTGAACTACATCTAAATTACTAAACAACCATTTTTGTTTTCCATCGTACAAGATTTTTTTACTTTTTTTCTTAAGGTAGAATTTTTAGGTCTAGAAGATATGAGATTTAAATAATTTTAAAACTATGAGTTGTGCAAGTGCAAGTGATTCAAGTGGATCCTTATTTTATACTATGAAAAACTTTAACAAAGAATTCTATTGACTTTAGAATAAATGAATTCTTCACGTTTTAAGAGTCTTTTTTAGATCAACGAAAATTTTCACAATTTTTCTTTTTTACCTTATTTTCTTTATTAGTTCTCTGCGTCCAACAAAAAATATTCCATAAAATAAAGCAACGTAGCTGCCAGGGATTTAAAATATTAATACTTTGGTATGAAATCAATAATATATTGGGACATTTCCAACATGATGACTACCACCACCACACCGGGTTAGTCGAACGTTGAAGCCCATTGTTTCAACCAATCGAAATTCTACAAAGGGCAACGTAATTACTTGTAGCAAATACGAGCTACTTTTACTCCTACCCT